>NC_090923.1:510558201-511183201 GCF_040938575.1 Ambystoma mexicanum
TTGAGGGATCCGACCTCTGGATGGAGAACCTGACCCCCCTCCCGTGAGAGCAGATCGTCTCGGTAGGGAAGACGACGTGGAGGGCAGATGGACAAGTCGAGAAGGTCCGGGTACCACGTCCTCCGAGCCCACGCCGGAGCAATGAGGATCATCCGGGAACCGAACTTCCGCAACCTCCGCAGCACTTGCGGGATGACGGGGACTGGAGGAAACGCGTACAGCAGCGGGAATGACCACTCCACCACAAACGCGTCGCCTAAGGCTCCTTTCGGAGGAAATTCCCGCGAGCAAAACCTCTCGCACTTCCGGTTGACACTGGAGGCGAAGAGATCCAATCGAGGGGTCCCCCAAAGGGCGAAGATCTCCAGGAGAATCTCCTGAGCCAACTCCCACTCGTGAGAGATCGCGCTCTGCCTGCTCAGAGCGTCCGCCGTCACGTTTTCGTCTCCGGCCAGATGAACTGCCGAGATCGAAACTTCCTGCCGGATGGCCCAGAACTCGAGCTGCATCGCCTCCCTGCACAGAGGAAGTGACCCTGCCCCCCCCTTTTTGTTGAGGTAGTGCATGGCCACAGTGTTGTCCGTCATGATCAGGACAGCCTTTCCTCGCACAGTCGGCAGAAAAGCCTTCAGGGCTAGCCTGACGGCCCTCAGCTCCAACAGATTGATATGGAGTCTGGACTCCGACGGAGACCAACGACCGCTGACTGTCAGCCCGTTGGCATGAGCTCCCCATCCCGTGAGGGATGCATCCGTCACGATCGTCACCTCTGGCCAGGGTAGCCAAAACGGAGCCCCCTTCATCAAGTTGCCTTCGACAGCCCACCACAGAAGGTCCCGGGCGACCGAGGGCGGCACCTGAACCGGGTCCGACATCCTGCCGGAGGACTGCGACCATTGCGTCTTGAGTGCCCACTGCAAAGATCTCATCCGCAGGCGAGCCTCTGGCACCAGAAGAATGCAGGATGCCATGAGGCCGAGCAACCTCAAGAACTCGAACGCCGGGAGCGTCTGGGCATGCTGAAACTTGTGCACCATCTGCTGAATGTGAAGAGCCCTCACCTGGGGAGGAAAACACTGCCCCAGGGAAGTGTCGAGCACTGCTCCGATGTACTGGAGCCTCTGTGTTGGCGTCAAATGGGACTTCTTTAAATTGAGGGAGAAGCCCAGCCTGTGAAGGGAGTGGCAGGCGACGGACAGATGATCCAGGACTTGCTCGGGAGAGCTCCCCCTGATCAACCAATCGTCCAGGTATGGGTAGACGTGAATCCCCCCTTGCCTGAGATGCGCTGCCACCACCACCATGAGCTTGGTGAAAACCCTCGGGGCGGAGGTCAAACCGAACGGCAGGACCCGAAACTGAAAGTGCGAGTCGCCAACCGCGAACCTCAGGTACTTCTTGTGCTTGGGATGGATCGGCACATGGAAGTAAGCATCCTTGAGGTCGAGTGACACCAACCAGTCCTGAAGCTGAAGGGCCTGGAGGACTTGAGAGAGAGTAACCATCTTGAACTTGTCCTTCCTGAGGAGTTTGTTCAAACCGCGCAAGTCCATGATGGGTCTCAAACCCCCGTCTTTCTTCGAAATCAAAAAATAAGGGGAATACCATCCCTTGTTCCTCTCCGCTACAGGCACCAGTTCTATGGCGCCATTCTCCAGCAGGGCTTGAATTTCCTGCGCAAGGAGCGGATCCGGACTCTTCAAAGAGAGGTTCCCCGGTGGATTGTCGCGAGGCCTGTGCCGAAAGGGAAGACAGTAGCCGTGGGAAATGATCTCCAGAACCCACACATCTGAAGTAATGGCACGCCACTCTACAAGATGCTGCGCCAGCCTTCCCCCAACCGGCGAACCATGGTACATGGCCTCATGACTGAGTAGGAGCGGCTGCGGCGTTACCTGAGGGCAAAGAGGCAACTGCCCGAGCGGCCTTGGCACCACGGGTACCTTGTCGTCCACCTCTGGTACCCCTTCGTTGACCCCTTTGACTGCCAGCTCCTCTCGCTCTACCAAAGGACGAGTAATAGCGAAAGGAGCCACCCCTCCACTGCTGTCCCCTAGGACGAAAAAGCGGAGGTTGGCGAACTGCAGCGCCCAACGACTTCGCTGCAGCTTTTGAGGTCTGCAACCTCTCAAGGCTCTCGTCAGCCTTGCTGCCAAAAAGATGTTCACCATCAAAGGGCATGTTGAGGAGCCGGGACTGCACATCAGGAGCAAACCCCGACTTCCGCAACCACGCAAACCTGCGTATCACGGTGCTCGCCGCCATGGACCTACTGACGCATTCAGCCAAGTCCAAACCCGACTGAACGGACTCACACATGGCATCCTTACCATCCTGGACCATAGCAAGGAAACCATCCCGTTCGACCCCTTCGGGAATATGTTCAGCCGCTAACGCAACACAGTTCCACAGAGTGTGCGTGAAACGCGACAAGGCACAAACGGAGTTGGCCGCCTGAAGCGCCATACCACCAGAAGAAAACACCTTCTTCGCCCAGCCATCAAAACGTTTGTCGTCCCTATCAGGAGGGATGGAAGGGTACGACGCCTGCTTTGCCGGGGCCGTGGCCGCCTGCACCACCAAACTTTCCGGAGTGGGGTGCCTGGTCAAGTAGCAGGGGTCGCCACTGGCTGGACGGTATTTTCGCGACAAGGATCTGCCCACTGCCGGGAGACTCTCCGGAGCAGTCCAAGCCGCCGCCACCCTACGCTGTAAAGCCATATGGAACGGCAGTACCGGGTCAGTTGGGGGACCAACATCAAGGATGTCCGTCAGATCATCCTGCACAAACTCACCTGGGGGAGCAGACCATCCCAGATACTCAGACACCCTAGCCATAAGGCGCCGGTATGAGGAATCGGCATGGGAGCCAGGCTCAGGCCGACCAAATTCCACCTCCGGAGAGGTGTCCAGTCCACTGGCATCATGCAGCGACTGCCTCAAATCGTCAAATTGACTATGGCCCGAGACAATGTCATCCGGCACCTGACTAGGAACCAGGCCATCCGAAACCTCATCCGCCTCCGAAATATAATCCAAGTGGTGGAAAGGCACCCGAGAGTGCCTGCTCTTAACCAGAGCCTTCCTAGGGGGAACACCCGAGACACGGGGCACCTCCGACACGAAAGGCGTCGATGGCGTCGAGCGAATCGGCGCCGACGTCGAGAAAACCGGCAACGGCGCCGAGAGGATCGGCGTCGACGTCGAGGAAATCGGCGTCGACGTCAGATGCAGCGCCTCCAGTATCGGCGGCGTCGACACAGCCCTCGAAGCCGGAGCTCCGAGCGTGTCCCTCGACGACCTGACCGTCGACGGCTTCGACGACTTCCTCGGAGCCGGAGCCTCGAGAAAGCCTGTCGACGCCCTCGACGCCTCAGACGTCGATGTCTTCCTCGAAGACATCACAGGTGCACACGGTCTCGATCGCGTCGAGGACCGGGACCTGGAACGGGTACGGCGAGAACGAGCCCCCTTGTCCGAACGGGACCTCTCCCGTGACTCGCGCCGACCACTCTTGCGAGCGGTGGCTCTCGACCTCTCACGGCCGACCCCACTCGGGGGCGCGGACGGTTGAGTACCCTGCGACTCAAGAATCGCCAACATCTTCTTCCCGAAGGAAGCCCATTCCTCCGGCGTCGCACGGCTGGTGGGGTAACCGACGTGCCGGGCAGAGTCCTCTGAAGAGGACCTGGAAGGCGACCGGTGTCGGCGCTTCCGAGAATGCCTCGAAGAGGCCGAGGAGTGGCGAGACCGACTCCTAGAAGAAGACCGACGAGACTTCCGACGATGACGCGGAGAGTCACCCCTCGAATCATCCGTCGAAAGCCCCGCCGACTTCGACTTCCGGGGCTTGGACACCCGACCTACCGACAATTTCTTCTTACGTTCGCGTAAGGCCTTGGACGTGAGCGACAGGCAGTCGACACAGTCATCCGTGTCGTGGGCCTCCCCGAGGCACCAGAGGCAGGCATCGTGCGAGTCAGTCACCGACATCTTGGACCCACACTCCCCGCACTTCTTGAAGCCCGGACGCGGGGTTGAAGACGAAGTGGAAGACATCGTCGAAGGAACAATTCACAAACAAACAGGTTCGAAGAACCGGAAAGAACAGAACTCCAATGAGTCGAGGCTAGAACCGAGAAACACGAAGCAACACGTTCGCGGAAAAAACGGAACTGAGGCTACTGGCGTCGTGCGTCCTACTTATCACATCGGATGACGTCGGACGTCGGAGGAGGTCCTCGACGGCGGCGCATCGACGTCATCGACGCAGGACGCAGACGCCGAAAAAGTTCCCGAAGCAGCACAGCTGTGGTGATTACATGTCATAGATATGGAATACGTCGGAGGACCCAATCCCCTCGAAACATCCCTTGGGCGACGGCCCAATGCCACAGATCCTGGGCTTCCTTGGATAGGGCAGGGGATCTGGTTCCGCCCTGCTTCCGGATGTAGAACATCGTGGTGGTGTTGTCGGTGAAGATCCTCACCATCTTGTCCTTGAGGGACGGAAGAAAAGACCTGAGGGCCCAGAACACTGCGCGGAGCTCCAAGATGTTGATGTGGAGTGACTTCTCCGTAGCCAAAGGCCTCTCGCGTGAAGATCTCCAGAGTGCGCTCCCCAACCTTCCAGGGAGGCATCCGTCGTCACCGTCACCTGGTGAGCTGGGGTCTGAAAATCCGTGCCCACCGACAGATGAGAGCGGGTACCCCACCACGGGATCGCCTAGCAGAACGTCTCGTTGAGTGGGATCCTGTCCTCGAAGCTGCCCGTCGACTGGACCCAGCGGGCGTTGAGGAACTCTTGTAAGGGGCGCATCCGAAGTCTGCAAAGGCGCACCAGATAAATGCAGGAGGACATCATCCCGAGGAGGGACTTGATAGATTTTACCCTGGCCATGTCCGTGGCCAGCAGACGCTGCACCTTGCCCAGGATGGTCCTGGTCCTTTCCTCCGACGGCGAACCCAGCCGCGCCACTGTGTTGAGCTTGGCTCCCAGAAACAGGGCGACTTGCGACGGGACCAGGTGGGATTTTGGAAAGTTGATGGAGAACCCCCAAGTCCGTGAGCAGCTGGACGGTCTTCGCAGTGTGCTCCACGGCGAGCTCCCTTGTCTTTGCCCGGATGAGCCAGTCGTCCAAGTAGGGGTAGACGTGGATCCCCTGAAGGCGCAGCGGTGCCGCCACCGGTGCGAGGCACTTGGTGAACACCCTGGGTGCCGACTTCAATCCGAACGGGAGGGCCTTGAACTGGTAGTGCCGCCCTTGGACGACGAACCTGAAGAACTTTCAGTGTCTTTTTAGAATGGGGATGTGGAAGAACGCATCCTCCAAGTTCAACGACGACAGGAAATCGCCCTCCTCCAGCTGTCCCAGCACGTGCTGGAGGGTGACCATCCGGAACTTCTGTGCCTTGATGTACTTGTTCAGTCGTCGCAGGTCCAGGATGGGACGCCATCCTCCTGTCTTCTTCTTTACAAGGAAGTACCTCGAGTAAACTCCGGAGCCCCGAAGCCTCTTTGGGACGAGCTTGATGGCACCTTTCTTGAGCATCGCCCTTACTTCCAACAGTAGTTGAGGGATGTGATTTTCTTTCCTGGCCACGGGTGGAACGTGAGGGCACTTCTTCTGTAACTCAAGGGCATGCCCTTGGGCCAGGGTGTCCAGCACCCAACGGTCGGTGGAGATGGACTTCCACACACTGACTAACCTCGTCAGCTGGCCTCCCACCAGGGTGCTTCGGTGGGGGCCCGACCCCACGGTCGGTTCAATCTTGTTTGGAGGCCGCCTTGCCTCCTTGACCTCCCCGTCGACGACGATGGGCACCACCTGACTTGCTGCGTCCCCTGTAGGCCTCCTGAGACGAAGATCTTGCCGTTTGGCGGTACGTCGAGGAGCCACTGCCAGATCCATTGGAGGCACCTTGTCTGCCTCCGGCGCTCCGAAAGGACGGCTGTCGTTGGAGCACTCCCAGTGCCCAGGCAGTCTCCGTGTCTGTCTTGATAGCCTGAAGGGACTCATCAGCCGCCTTTCCAAACAGGTTGTTCCCATCGAAGGGCATGTCCAAAACTTTGGTTTGTGCATCCTGGCGGAAATCTGTCGCCTTGAGCTATCCTCGTTGTCTCAGGCAAACGCCGTTGCCCAACTGACGGAAACCGGAGTCGGTGATGTCCGTAGCCACCGTGATGGCGTGGTCCGAAGCAATCTCATCTTCCTGTAAGATTTCAAGGGCCTCAGCCCTTTTGGCGTCCGGAAGGAAGTCCAATAAAGGGGCGATTTTGAACCACAACTCCCTGTCGTAGCGGGCTACGATAGCCAGGGCGTTGGCTGTCTTGATAGTCGTTGCTGCGGATGAGATGACCCGTCGTCCCATCATGTCCAGCTTCCTGCCCTCACCGTCCAGCGGGGAAGTTGATGTCGAGGCCGAAGCCCCCCCAGTTTTCTTCTTTGCCGCCGCCGAGACGACCGAATCCGGGGTAGGTTGTGCCCGAAGGCACAAGGGGGCAGCGTCTGGGACCCGGTACTACTTCTTGTACAGGTCCCTCTTTGCAGGCGCCGTGGCAGAGTTCTTGAGGAGGGAGAGCCCCTCATCCCAGATGTCATCCAGAAGTGGTACGGCGAGGACCGTCTTCCTTTTAGCCTTGCGCCGTTGGTAAAGGAACCCTTTCTTTTTCTTCTCTTCGGGGTAGAGCTGGAAGAGCTCGGATGCCCTGGAAATCATGGCATGGAAGGATCCAATCTCGTTGGGCGGGGACGCCCGAGCAGAGGGCGACGGGGGACACGTCCCGTTGTCGCCTCCGTCGTCATCTGTACCGGTCGTAGCCATGTCCGTGCTTGTATCATCCCCGTGGGTAGGTGACCGGGTGGAAGGCAGAGCGGGCCGCAGAGGCGGGAGAGGTGGCGGAGGATGCGCCCTCCTCTTATGTGGTGGACTTTCCGAAGGTCCTGGCTCTGGTTCCCCCGTCGGGTCTGGCTCAGGTACCTCCGTCGGGGGGAGGGGCAACCTTGTCCTTATCTCCGAGCATAAGGACCGAATCGATGACAAAATGGCCGTCGAAGTGTCCTGCGGCACCGGAAACGACGGGCGCGTGGGCTCTTGAGGAACCTCGTCGGCGACACCGTCGCTCTCGTCGTCGCCCTCGTCGGGATCCCTCCCGATGGGCTGGGCCTCCTCCACGACTTCAATGAGCTCTTCTTCAGAGGTCGTGTCTGTATCCACGATGGCCACCTGCCCCTCCCCCTCTTTTTCCAACGGGGACTTCGTGGGGGTCTTCTCGATGGGCCTGAAAGACGACTCCCTCCGCGGTGGCAGGGAGACTCTGGGTGACCGCTGAGCCAGGGCCACTGCGACATCCTCAATCGAGGTCTTAGCAGGGTGAATTAAGGCCATCGTCACATTCTGCACGCCTGAGGCCTTCACCTTGGGGGGAGGGTCCGAGCCTCGCTCCCCCTCTGCCGGAATCATCGAGATCGACCGGGGCCTCTCCAGAAGCTTTGCCAGGTTCTCCGACTTCCTCTTACCCGAGCCAGAGCGTTGGCTCATCGTTGATGGCGCCGGGGAGGGTGCGCCCTGCCAGGCAGTCAGGGAGCCCGAACGTTCGGCATTTCCGGTGCCCACAGACTCGCGGTGCTTGGCCTTTTGTTGGGCCCCCGTCGCCGGGGCGCTTCTTCTTCTCGCCTGACGGGCTCTTACCTTCCAGCCAGTTGGCGAGACGAAGGTGGTGATCCTTCATGGTCCGCTCCGACATGTTCCCACAAAACGCACAGTCCTTCTCCACGTGAGTCTTGTCCTCATGGAGACAGTAGAGGCATAACGAATGCTCTTCCTCCTTGAACACATTCTGAAGCTGGCATCCAGGGCAGGTCCTGAACAGCTTCCCGGGCGTCGAGCTTCCTTTCTCCTGGGCCATGTCTGGGGTAGGCCTCGGAACTTCTGGGATCCTCCAAAAGCGTAACTCTACGAAAAATTCACCCTTGAGGGGCGTAGAAACCTCCGAAACGGATCCCCGTTGATCGGATGTAGAAACGGTGGAGCTGGAGGCTCTTTTTAACCGAAAAATGAGAAAAATCTCCTGAAAAAGCGTGAAAACGCAGCAAAAGCTCGAGAGCTACAGCACGAGGACTCCCAACACTTGAACATGCGGTAAAAATCTGAGGATGGCTGCCAGAGGCGGGGCTTAGTTAGAGGGCAGTCATTGGCTGGGGGCAGTATGACCCAGAGACCAGTGATTGGTTACTACTAAGAAAGACAGATCAGAAACGAAACTGATACTGATTTTTTCTATACTGAGGATTCCCGGCCTGACGACAGGGAATATTCATGAGCATGTGAATCCATGCCAGACCCCATGCTGGAGAAATGAATAAATTAATGATCTGACCTTTGCACCTTGAAACATGTCTCACAGCACCTGGCACCTTCCTTCCTGCCATTGGCCGAATGCTCCCTGTTGCCTTCCCGACTTCAATTCCGGGTTCCCAAAAATTGGGGTAAGCGGAGATGTGAAGGTCATGATCACATATTTCCCAACTAGCCTATCCCACATGTCTGCTATCAATCTTGTGATCACACTTAAGTACATGTGCTTCGGTCTGTGTTGGCGCGGCAGCCACAATACCTCCCTCAGCTTGTGTCTAGCTACCGCTCGATTCATGGTTACTCACTGTTTCCCCTTGTACCCGGAAAACCACTTCTGTATAATTCACATCGGGGCCGTCTCATAGTACAGCTGACAGTTGGGGTGCGCCATGCCTCTCTCCCTCCTCGGGCCGTCATATAAAATTGCTCGTCAACTTTATTGCTTGGAACAAATATAGTAGCCTCGGGAGCGTCACCATCTTAATTGCTGCCATTCTACCCACCCATGAGACCCTGAGATTCTTCCATTATTGCAAGTTCGATTTTATCGCTGAGAGCATGGATGGGTAGTTAGCTGCATACCAACCAGATAACAGTGGCGTGAGCCAAACTCCCAGATACAGATACTTTATCCCTTCTGACTTCCACGACAAAGGTGAGGATACTTTCAACTCTGCAACCTCACTTCCCCTTACTGTGACATTGAGCAACTCAGACTTCCGCAAAGTTCTCTAGTAGCCCCCTACGTGCCTCCAGCAACTCTCTTGGCTTTGTTAGTGTTAAAAGCATGTCATCTGCAAAGGCAGCTACTTTATGTTGGACCCCTCCGAAGGGTATCCCGTGTACCTCCCTACATTCCCTCAGGGGCTACAGTAGCGGTTCTAAATATATTGCATAAAGCAGGGGACAGAGGGGACATCCCTGCTTGGCTCGGTTCCATGTCATTTCATAGCGGGATGAAATGAAACAACGATGGGTTTTTCTCCGTGGATATTTCCAAGAGAAAACTCATTGTTTTTTTAAAAAAAAGAAATGTTTTGGGGGTTCCCTACTAACCCCCATCCACTTTAATTATTTAACTATTCCCGAACACCCACACCCCATCTATATATTTTTTTAACCCCCCCCCTATAAAATTCGATGAGTTTTCACGTTAAAATAACAACGGAGAAAAACCCAGCGTCCTTTCATCCCACAATGAAATGACGTTGTACCCTTGGTTCCCCCATTTAATTGAATGCCCCGGGACATGGAACTGTGGAGGAGGTAGGCCTTAGGTGTCTCGTAGTTAGCCTGTACCATTCATAGGAAATCCTCACCCACCCCCATCCTTTCCATTACTCTAAACAAACAGGTCCACTCCACCCTATCAAAAGCCTTCTCAGCGTCCAGGGTTGGAGGATCGAGAGTACTGCCTTCTTGTGGGCCTGCTCTAGTAGGTGTGCAACACGTCTGATGTTATAAAATGTCTGCTGCTTGAGTACAAACACAGCTTGATCAGGGTGAATTAGGCCTGGGAGATAAGGGAGATATGCCTCAAGCAGTCTGTCGGCCAGAATTTTAGTGTATATTTTAGCATCAAAGTTTATCAATGCTATTGGTCTCTAGGAAGTGCATCTGGTGTGATCTTTGTTAGGCTTGGGGATTAGAGTTATTTTTGACTGAAATTCTCCCCATCTCCCAAAAGTGATTACATAAGCTGGATAGATATGGGGTCAGTGCTCAATCGTATGTTTTGTAAAACCACGCCGTAAAGCCATCCAGCCAAGGTGCCTTATATGGGGGGAGGCCTGCTATTACCTTTCGGACCTCTTCCTTCGTTGCCTCCCCTCACACCGAGGAGAGTTGAATGGCATCCAGAAATTCGATTAGGCGCAGGCTAGATGGGCTCAGAGTCCTGTATATTTCAGTGTAAAACTTGTGCTGAGCAAATAATGATCCCTCTGCGCCTTTTGTCTTAAGTACGTTGTGCCTGTATTCCTTGATTCTTTTCTTTGAGGGTGCCCCCCCCGGCTTGACACCTTGCCTCCTCCGCATTTCTCTCTAGCTGGATCTCCAGCAGTTTCAATTGCCTATCCCTTTGTGCCTTTGCAGCAATACATTCCCCCCTTATTGTCCCTTTGAAGGAATCCCATTTAAAGCTTTCTCCCGTATCAGCAGTGTTATTTAGCACAAAGAAATCCCTGATTTTCCTCTCCAGCTCCTCTCGAATAACTAAAACTCGGGTCGATTCCCCAGGGAATTTCCAGCCCCATCTCCTTGCCCTATGTCCCGGCTTCATTGTCACTACTTTGTGGTCAGCTATACCCAGAGGACCCACCTCTATATCCTCTACATATCCCAGCAACGGGCCTAGACCCATATATAATCAATTCAAGATTGTGTGCTGTGGACGCTGGACAGGAATGTATATCCCGCTGCGTCCCCCTTCACTCCCCGCCAGATATCCTGTAGTCCCAGTACATCAAATCTGCCCTTAAGCGAGGTTATGGCTACTGCCCCCTGTTATTTTCCCTGCCGATGACCTATCCACCTCCCTGTTCCACGCTAACTTGAAGTCGCCCATAATAATGTGACCCTTCACAAATCCCTAAATTATTGCCAGAAATTCCCTCAAGAATGCCTCTTGCCAAGTATTGGGTGCGTAGACGGAGGCCAGAGTATATTCTGCCCCGCTTTGTTCCCCCACTACGAGTACGTACCTTCCCCCTTTATTTCCTTTAGTGTCATTAACTTTGAGGTTCATTCCATTTCCGAATCATCAATGCCACCACGTGTGTCTTGGTGGGGCCTGAGGCATGAAAGATTTTTTTGTAGCCCTGCAATTTGAGGCTTGTCTAATCCCTCTTCAGGAGATGCGTCTCCTGTATTGTCAGGACATCCGGAGCTGTTCTTTTAGTGAACTGCTCCTATTTATTCCTTTTGAGAGGGGTGTTAAGCCCTCTCACGTTATGCATTGTCCACTTGAATGGGTATATCTCCCATGCTCACCTTTACTTTTTTCTCCCGTGCTGTATTGCTGTTCGTCTCTCCCTCCGACCCTTCTGCTTCCCCCCTCTCTGCTCCTCGTGTCTAGCTACAGCGTTTTCCCCTCCCCTCTCTTCCAACCTGTCCCCTCCCTGATCTCCATGATTCCAAGCCCCTTCTCCACACCCCTCCCTTCCCGATCCTCAACTCCAGAATGTGCCCCGTCCCCCTTCATAACTCTGCTCCTTGCCCTCCACACCCCCAACTCCCACTTTTCGCCCTCATTTCCCCCTGCAACCCCCCCTGAGCCTGTTTGCTCTTACTGAAATCAAGATGGAGCATCCTTCCACTTTCTCCAAGCCCAATTTCCCTCATATCAGATCCACCACCCCCTGGCGACTGTGTCATTGCCTGCAGGTTGACTCTCTGCTAGTCCACTCCTGGTGAGCCTCCCTCCACCCCTCCTCCCCCCTTTGATCTCAGACCCCTCAGGGTGGCCCTCCCCATGCATTGCTCTGCCGCCATCCATTCCCATGATCGAGGCCTTGTTAGGGTCCTCTGCTGGCGGTAATGATCTTCCTGAAGGTATTGGCTTGTTTCCAGTTTCAGAAGGTCAACCCCCTCTTGGGCTGTTATTCGCCATTTGCCTCCATTCCAGTCAAAGACCAGCCCAAAGGGGAATGTCCATTTGTAGCGGATTCCCCTGCGGTTAATTTCCCTCACCACCGGGCCCATCTGCCGTCTCCTTGCCAGATCTTGAAACCGGGAGATTTCCGTGGCATGGTAGTGCACTGGTTCTTTTGCCCTTGCTGCACTCAAGACCGCCTCCTTCTGAATGTAGCGTGTAAAGGCCTCCAGGATGTCCCTCTGCCTACCGCCGGCTCCCTTTGGCTTTCAACATGTTCTGTGGATTCTATCCAATTCGATCTCCCCCGGATCCGCATCCCCCCAATATATCCGCAAAGATCTACCTGACTTCTCCCTTCAGGTCCTTAACCACTACTGTCTCTGGCAGGTCCCTAATTCGTATATTGATCCTCCTAGATCTATTTTCCATGTCTTCCATCTGTCGTGCTAAGTTCAAGGTGGCCACATTTAGCCGCTCAATGGTATCAATGTTTGCTGTGGTTTCCTTATCGACCTCTTGAAGGCCCCGCTCCAGAAGGTCCATCCTCTCCCCTAGTTGAGCCACCTCTTGCTTCATTTCTGCCAGGGCTACATTAAGATCGGACCTCAAAAGTTGAAACTGCTCCTTAAAGGCCTCCGTGAGCAAGGTCTGGAGGGTTAGTATGTCTGTCTGGAGATCTTGTTGTTAGATGGGCTCCGCCGCTCTGGCCCCCATGAGCGCCCTTGTTCTGCCATGTTCGGGTCTCTTTCGTTGCCCTCCTCTCCCCCGCTGGCACTGCCCGTAGGGTGGGAATGGTGCCCGCCAACTCTGTGGTTGCCTGCACCTGCCTTGAGGATCTCGCCTTTGCCATCTGCCCCTCTGCTCCGGGGTCCACTCCTCTGGGGAGCGCCCTGGGCAAGGGGAATCCCTGGGGGACCCTCCCCCATTCTGGTGTTGGGGATGTGATGTATAGTCATCCCCCTCGCCTCTGAAACTGTTCGGGGGCTCCGACCCTGTTTTCACCAGAAGCCACTCCTCCTCTCCAACCTGGTCCCTGTGGACATCTTAGCCCTCCTGGGTCCCACGGGTCGTGCCTCCTTATATTGTCCCCAAGGGTGCCCTTCTTGCCCCCCTTTATGAGAAGGGTGTTGTGGACCTTCTCACGATCGAGCAGGTCTCTTCCCCTGGGGGCTGGGGGGGGGGGAATCAGGAGTTTTCCCACAGTGCCAATTCTTCGCCTCCTAACTAGCCAAGGTCTTCAGGTTGCCCCATCAGACTGGCTTTTTTACTGTGGGATCTGGACCCCTCATCCCTGCGATTTGCAGCCCTTAGTTCTCCCCCTGTTGGGGTTCTGGGGACCCGAGGCTACTACGCGTTGGTGTTCTTCCCAGGGCTCCCCTCTTGTTTGATGACGTACCGGGGACCGGGGGGGGCATACAGGGGGCGTCTTACTGCTTCTGGATGATTGTCCTGGCTTCAAAGTGCCTTCTGCCCTCCTCCGCTATGCTTGTTTCCCCTTGCTCATCCAGGGTGTTATTTGCTGTTTCTCCTGCATAGGAGGGCCCACACTCCCTCAATCCCCAGGCCCTGTTGGGCACCGAGGTTGTCGCCTCCAACGCCGGCTATGGGCCTTTTAGTGTCTGGAGGCCTGCTGTCTCCATCCTCCACATGGGGTTAAGTTCACATGGGCTGGTGCCCATGGAGACCGAGCTCCGTCTCGAGCACCTGCTAATGTCCTCGAGGCTCCCTCATGGGTCGGAGACACCACCCCCAAGGTTCTCCGTTCTGCTGTCACACCGGTTCCCTGCAGCTCAGGGCACCTGGTTCTCTCGGTCAGGAGCCTTCCTGCACTGATGGGGGTGTCGGCTTCCTCCGGCTCTCTTCCCCGCTGGGCATTAGGCCTAACTCCCCGCCTGGTCCGCTCCGGGTTTCAGGGCGCTCAGCATTCCTTTGTTCCCTCTCCGGAGGAGTCGCCCTCTCACCGTCCCTCCCCGGCTTGGGAGGTATCCATATGCTGATCCCCTCGGGCCCGTTGAGGTCCTCTCGTCACTACGGGCCACCCGCTGATTCTCCTGACGCGGGCTGCTTCCGTGGCACAGTGGGCCCAGAGACAGGTTATTACGGCCCCCTCCAGCTCTCCGCTTTCTCTGCCGGTTCCCCGGCAGGCCTCTCGATGGTACGACACCTCAGGGGTTTCGCTCTTCCCCTGCTACACGCCGCTCTTGCCTGGTGCCTTTTTGCTGATCCGGGGTGGTGGAATGAATGTTTTTATGCACCGGACTTGGAGAGCGGCTGCCGACACGTCTACCTAGTGTCGGCGGCCATCTTGAAGTCAACAGTTCATGTTTTAACTCTCTCTGCCTATCTCTGATAAGTCGGATATCTGAATGCTGACATTTAAGAGCTAGCATAACGGCTTTCATCTTATCCTTACATGATTGGGAGAGCCAGGATCTCCTATTCCTGTTGACACAATCTATGTCAGAACAGTTTGATCAAAAGATCTTACCAAAATTAGTAATTATTTGAGAGAAGGCAGTAGTTATCTCTTCTGCGTTAGAATGAAGGTTAAGACAGGTCAGTATCTCTTTTCTGGAGGCACTGTTGACCATCTTCTGTAGGTAAGCTTTCTTGAAGATGTCCACTGTATTAGCCTATTTCCATTTTCAGTTTGTTGGCGCTTAAGATAGGAGAATTTCCTAGATGTGGATCCCCCTCAGTCACAGGTCCATGTGAGCAGCAGGGGATTAGGTTCCCTTTTATTACTCTACAGTACCCTGAAGTTACGTATGTTGGCCCACCATTAGACTGATATGAATATGTAATCGATTATGCTCCTGTATTTTCCATTATTGAAGGTGTAATTACCAGACAAGGGAGAATTTGTCCTCCCGTTTATTGCTCTAAAGCCTGTTTCGAGCAATATCTCCCACAGAAACAAAGAGTTCTCTGTGTTAGCTGGGTACACCAGGTTGGCTTTTGGAAGTGTGAGGAAGGCATGGTATCAAACAGTAAGCCAGACACAAGCGATCACATTTCAAGGGTGTTTATTGAACTTCAATAGGGTTTGAAAAACGCCCATCTAATCCTAGATCTAAAGATGGGAGGGAGCTACGACCATCAAATCATAATAACGCAGTCCTAGTGGTGTCTTGTCAAAATAAAAGGGCCTTTACTAATAAATCTGTTGCTAATCCTTACTTCTAAATAAAAATAGTGTGGGAAACAGTGGGCCTCATTACGAGTCAGCCGGTCCGGAAAGAACGGTGGTGGTAAATCCGCCACCACCGTTCTTTCCGGACCGGCTGATCTCGAGTTCTGCAGGCGGGAGGTGTCACTCCCACCAGGTCTGACCTGGCGGGTTTAACACCACCCGCATGCAGGCAGACATGGAAACACTGCAACCATTACAGTGTTTCCACTTCCCCACTCCCATGGAGTCCTATGGGACACCATGGGAATGGGGACTTACAGAATTCCGCCTCCGGAATTCCCGGGTCACCGGGGTCGTAATGCCCCGGTAAATCCAGGAATCACGGAGGCGGAATGGTAAAACGAGTTCGGCGGTAACCTGCCGGTTTTTCCAGCTCGGTTACCGCCGGACTCGTAATGAGGCCCAATGTTATGCAAAAGAAAGTGTTCAAGAAATGATATGTCAGGATATTCAAGCCGTTGGCTTCCCTTTTTCAGGCGGCACACTCGAGCTTATCACAGTCTCTGGCTTCTCCGGCACGAGGATGCAGTTCAAGACTTCAACATCAGGACCTTCTATGCCAAAGTCTCTTTGTCATTCAAAGTCTCTTATTTCAGAGGGCCTGATGCAACATGAAAATAACAGTACAGTTTCTTTCTTCTTAGGATTTTCATGTATACAACTTGTTGGGGGATTTACTTTTCACCCGGGTCCCCCTCCGCTGGGCTCAGACCCACCTTAACACAAAACCTTCAATTAGTCTCCCTCTGCCAGACTCGGAACAAATTCACATACTTTTCCAAACTTCCTATGTTTCATCAAAATCGAAGACGTTCGACTGTGTACAGGATTTTACTTGACCCGTCGCAGGACCACTTCAATTTCCATTTATTAGTTCTCTTTCAATTGGTCTCTCTCCGCCGGGCTCGGACCAAATGTATCTACTGTTATTACTTCTCAGCTGGATAACATGCAGGATTCTTCAGCATGGTTTCCTGTTATTAGGCTCCCTCCTTGCAAACCCCTTCGGTTTTGAAGTCTTTCCCCTCTTGCTCACCTACCATCTCGAAACTGCTGTTTCCTCGTGTGCTTTGCCACGCTCGGAGTGTGCTCTCGTGCTCTGCCTCTTATCCGTGTGGGGAAATGTAATGGAAATCAGGTTTCTAAGGTCAAGGAGTTGGGCACAGAACAGCAGAAAATGGGTAACTATCTCATCATCTGCAACACACATGGGACAGACTCCAGAACAATCAATTTTCCATCCAAAAGAAAAGAATACAAGCTTAAGTACACCACATCTAATTTCCAAAAATAAGGAACTTGCATAGGCTGGTGTAATTATATCCAGATAACTCTCAGAGCCTTGCTTAGTTTTCACACACAGGTAAGCCAGCCAGACTTTAAAGCCAAGCAGGAACCAATAAATGGTTCTTGGATATCACAGTAAGCCAGTATTTTTATTTTGTTTTTTAAGCTTTCCATCATAATCTGCAGATTTCGCCACGTCTCCCAAGCTCAATGTATCTAATTGTTGCCTAACATGGGCCACCCAATGAAGGGAGCGACCTCCAGCGTATTGACTAGATCGATGTATGCTTCCAGATACTTTGCAAGCTCTGGAGCCACCCAGAGTCTGGCCCAGTACTTTGCCACGATTGGTGCTACGCCACACACAATCAATCAACAAACCAGCATTAGGAAACTTCTTGGCAATCTAGGCAGTATCTTTAGGAATTTAGTCTCAACTACCCCCAAGCTCTGGCAATTTGTGTGACCGCAAATTTCGGCTCCATACAGGACAGCAGATGTGGTCTGGATCATATACAAATTAATGGCAGGTAGCACAGCCCTTTCTCCATGTGTCACAAAACATTTCTTAAGACCGCCTGTTTTCTCTCCAGGATCAACTGTGATTTTACTACCTGCGATGCCCATAGTCCTGTATAAAGGAACCAAACACCTAAATAGTCATAATAATGGACTTGTTTGAGGGTGATTCCATTGACCTTGAGGGAATAAACGCACAACTTAGATTTCTGGGCCGGAACACCATTGTCTTAGTCTTGATCTTATTGAGTGCGAGTCCCTACTCAGAACATTTAGAGACAAAATGATCTAAGCAACGGCCAATCTCTGCTTAAATCATAGCTAATAGCAACGCATCATCAGCAAAAAATAACACTGGTGAGACGTCAGTGCGAAGCTTCGGAGGATCAAATCTTCTCTCAGAGCACCTAGCGACCAAGTCAAGAATAACTTTGTTGATATACAAACAGAACAGGAGTGGGGCAAGGACACAGCCTTGCCGCACGCTGTTCTCCCCAAACTGTTCTGTGACTCACCAACCGAAGCCCACCTCACCACTGCAGTATTTGTATAATATAATTGGGAGATTATTGAAACCATGTCAGCGATTCACCACCATTTCAGTAAAACTTTACACAACTGAGCTCTTGCTACGCTATCAAAAGCAGTTTGGAGGTCCAAGAACATTGCATAAACCCGCATTTTTTTCAAAATCGTGCATTTTTGAATGATCACTGAAAGACAAAAGAACTGGTCAACTGTATTTAACTCTTGCTGGAATCCTGCTTATAAATGGGAAATAAGATTATTCTTGCGCACCCATTCCTGGATCTCGGAAAAAAGTAATTTAGCAAACATATTCCCTGTGGCGTCAAGAAGAGAAATATGTCTGTAATACGCAGGGTTTTCTCTCCCAACTTTCATGTATATAGGCATTATTTCTGTGCCACGCCAAGCCTGAAATAATCTCTGCAATATAAAGCCCAGACATCTGGTTCCTCCTGCATCAAATCTGCAGGTACTCTATCCGGGCCCAGTGCTTTCATTCTTTACATTCTTAACTACGGCCATTGAGACAATAATTGGGGAACTACTGTAAACCAGGTCCCCCAGATCTAGGGGACCCAGCCCCATACTGTCTGGGCCATCACAAATCATAGCCTCGTCATACAAACCACTAAAATGTGAGTACCAATCATCTGGTGGAATGTGACAAATGATTGTATTCTCTTTATGCTCTTTTTGGCTTGAGACTAATGACCAAAACCTCTTAGAATCTCCTATTTGACATTGTGAGTGTAAGCTCATCCCATTTGGTTTTATAAAACTGCTCTCTCTTTGCCTTTACTATGTTTCTATAGGTGCACCTTTTGTATCTTAGACCCTCCTTATAAGCCTTGCCATCACTTGCAGGAAAGTGCATTAAATCACGTTTGAGAAATCTACACTCATTATCAAACCACTCACCCTCATCCATCCCTTTCGCGGCAAATTCCTTCACAGGTCTAGTAAATAATGGACTTAGTAATGTTATCATGTGCTCGAATATGCGCAGTCTCTCACTGCCGTTTAGATCCTTGCCAATAAAGCACTCAACAATGTTGTGTGGTAGATGAACAAGTTACTTACCATATCTGGTAACGTTCTTTCGATGGGATGTTCCTCCGATGTATTCCACATCTATGAGAGGTAATGTCCACAGCTGTGCTGCTTCGGAACATTTTCGGCAGAGGGTGTCCTGCGTCGATGGCGTCGATCAGTTGTCCCTCGAGGGCCTCCATCAAGGGTCGACGTCACCGGATGTTATATATAGGATGCACGGCGCCCGTAGCCTCAGTTATAGTTTTTTCCCAGAACGTGTGGCACCAATCTCCTGCCAGTATGACTGCAGAAAGCCTTGCGGAAACGTAAGCTGCAATCACATATGAAATTCAGTAGAGGGGCAGGCTGGGAGGGCGATGTGGAATACGTCGGGGGAACATCCCATCGAAAGAACGTTACCAGATATGGTACGTAAATTGTTCTTCGAGGGGATTGTGTCCTCCGACGTATTCCACATCTATGACAGACTCCCAAAGCAGTACCAACTTATGGCGGTGGGAAAAGA
Source organism: Ambystoma mexicanum (assembly GCF_040938575.1). Classification (NCBI taxonomy): domain Eukaryota; kingdom Metazoa; phylum Chordata; class Amphibia; order Caudata; family Ambystomatidae; genus Ambystoma; species Ambystoma mexicanum. Next base: position 510,577,240 of record NC_090923.1, read on the forward strand.
ATTTACAATTTAGAATTTTAGAATGCCCAATCAAATTGCTGAATAAAGGACTGCCTTACCAAAGGCCAAATCCTGTCCATGGATGGAGTCCAAGGAATAGTGTCTCACAAAAGTATGGACAGAGGCCCATGTGGCTGCTTCGCAAATATTGTGAATCAGAACACCCCTCTGTAGAGCACTGGAGGCAGCCACATCCCTAGTAGAGTGAGCCCGTAAGCTTACTGGAGGGTCCTTTCCCGCCAAACGATAACACTCAGAGATCGTCAAAATGATCCATCTAGACAAGGTCTATTTGGAAACAGCCTGACCCAAGCGCCTTCCAGCATAACCAACAAAGACCTGATCGTCCACTCTGACCCGGGACATCCGTGAGAAATAGAAACTCAAAGCTCTTCTAGCATCCAACCTATGGAGCCTCTCCTCTTCCTTAACAGGATGTGGAGGAGGATAAAACGCCAGAAGACTCACCTTCTGGCTCAAATGGAATTCCGACACAACCTTCGGAAGAAAAGAAGGACTAACCCTTATGGAACACAGTAAAGGGTGGCTTGGAGGAAAGTGCCTGCAACTCACTCACTCTGCGTGCGGAAGTAACCAACTAAAAATACAGTTTTAAAGGACAACAGTCAAAACGGACAATAATGTAAGGGCTCAAACGGAGCTCCCATTAGGAACTTTAAAACCGAATTCAAATCCCATCCCGGCACCTGGAAAGGCAACGATGGAAACACATTAATTAGCCCTTTTAGAAACTGAGAAATCAAAGGGATCTTAAAATAAGAACATTCCACAGACGAGCGCTTAAATATGGACAGTGCCGCCAGGTAACCCCTAATGGTACCCACTTGCAGGCCATTGTGGGCTAAAGAAAGCAGAAAAGACAAAACCAAGGGAATGGAACATTGGAAAGGATCCACATTCTGTACCTGCACCAGTCACAGAACCTTCTCCAATGGCAACGGTACAGAGATTTCGTTGCGGGCCTTCTGGCCGAAAGCAACACCTCCATCACGTCTTCGGGGAGTTCCCAATCATTATACCTCAACCTTTCAGATACCAAGCATGAAGGCTGAGAGACTCAACCTCTGGATGGAGAACCCGAACCCCCTCCCGTGAGAGCTGATCATCTCGGTAGGGAAGACGTCGTGGAGGGCAGATGGACATGTCTAGAATGTCCGGGTACCACGCTCTCCTGGCCCATGCCGGAGCAATGAGGATCATTCGGGTACCGAAGCTCTGTAACCTCCGCAACACTTGCGGAATGACGGGGACTAGAGGAAATGTGTACAGCAGTGGGAAGGACCACTCCACTACAAACATGTCCCCTAAGGCTCCTCTTGGAGGAAATTCCCACGAGCAGAATCTTTCGCACTTCCGGTTGACACAGGTGGCAAAGAGATCCACTTGTGGGGTTCCCCAAAGGCCGAAGGTCTCCAAAAGAACTTCCCACGACCAGCTCCCACTCGTGATATACCGTGCTCTGCCTGCTCAGAGCGTCCGCCACCGCGTTTTCGTCTCCGGCCAGATGAACTTCTGAGATCGAAATTTCCTGCTGGATGACCCAGAACCAGAGCTGCATCGCCTCCGTGCACAACAGGAGTGACCCTGCCCCCGCTTTTTTGTTGAGGTAGTGCATGGCCACTGCATTGTCCGTCATAATCAGGACATTCTTCCCCTGCACAGACGGCAGCAAAGCCTTCAGGGCTAGCCCGACGGCCCTCAGCTCTAACAGATTGAGACCAACATCCGCTGGCTGTCAACTCGTTGGCATGAGCTCCCCAACCTGTGAGGGATGCGTCCGTCACGATCGTCACCACTGCCCATGGTTGCCAAAATGGTGCTCCCTTCATCAGATTGCCTTTGTCGGCCCACCATAGAAGATCCAGGGCGACCGAGGTCGGAATCTGAACGGAATCCGACATCCTGCCGGAGAACTGCAACCACTGCATCTTGAGAGCCCACTGCAGAGATCTCATCTGCAGCCTGGCCTCTGGCACCAGGAAGATGCAGGATGCCATGAGGCCGAGCAACCTCAAGAATTCGAATGCCGGGAGACTCTGGGCATGTTGAAACTTGTCCACCATCTGCAGAATGTGGTGAGCCCTCACCTGGGGAGGCGAACACTGCCCCAGGGATGTGTCGAGCACTGCTCCGATGTACTGGAGCCGCCGGGTAGGTGTCAAATGGGACTTGTTTAAATTGAAGGAGAAGCCCAGCTTGTGAAGGGAGTGGCAGGTGACGGACAGACTGATCAACCAATCATCCAGGGAGGGGTAGACATGAATCCCCCCTTTCCTGAGATACACTGCCACCACCACCATCAGCTTGGTCAAGACCCTCGGGGGGAGGTCAATCCGAACCGCAGGACCCAAAACTGAAAATGCGATTCACCAACCGCGAACCTCAGGTGCTTCCTGTACTTTGGATGAATCGGTACATGAAAGTAAGCATCCTTGAGGTCCAGATACACCAACCAATCCTGAAGTTGAAGGGCCTGGAGGACTTGAGAAAGAGTTACCATCTTGAACTTGTCCTTCCTGAAGAGCTTGTTCAACCAACGCAAGTCCATGATGGGTCTCATTCCCCCCACCCCCATCTATTTTCGGGATCAAAAAATAAGGGGACTACCATCCCTTGTTCCTCTCCGCTACAGGCACCAGTTCTAAGGCACCTTTCTCCAGCAGGGATAGGAATTCCTGCGCAAGGAGCGGATCTGGACTCTTCAAAGAGAGCTTCCCCGGTGGACTGTCGTGAGGCCTCTGCCGGAAGGGAAGACAGTAGCCATGGGCTATGATCTCCACAACCCACACATCTGAAGTAATGGCCCGCCATTCTCCAAGATGCTGCGCAAGTCTGCCCCCAACCGGCGAACCATGGGACATGGCCTCGTGACTGAGCGGACGAGACTGTGGCAGTGCCTGAGGGCAAAGAGGCAACTGCCCGAGAAGCTTTGGCACCCAGAGTACCTTGCTTTCCACCCCGGGTACTCCTACGGTGGCCGCTTTGACTGGCTGCTCCTCTCGATCTACCAAAGGAAGAGTAGTACCTAAAGGAACCTCTCCTCCATTGCTGTCCCTAGGACGAAAAGGCAGAGGGTGACGTACTGCAGCGCACAAAGACTTCGCTGCAGCTTTGCAGGTCTGCAACCTCTCAAGGCTCTGTTAGGGAGAATTCTCATTCTATGGCTAATTTCTCTTACCTACAGAGTCCCCCAGCAGCTTTGCTGGATTTGAAGGGTTTGTTTTTTCTCCTGCTAAGAGTGAGACTCTTTTTCCCACTCAGACATTTTTGCTATGTGTGTTCTAGGCTATTTTTGTGTTTAATGTCTATGGGGTTTCCCTCACCTCCATTGGAACCATCTTTATTCACATGTGTTACACAGCCCCCTCCGTGCAGTGACACAGGGGTGTCGTAGCGACCCCCAAACATAGACTCCATACCCTGGGACTGACTACTGTCTCCCAGGGCATGTAAAGTCCCCATTGACTTTACTAGTTGATTTTTGTGAACTAAACTAGTACAACCCATCTTACTATGGAGGTACTGGGAAGGGTTAATAGTTTTTCCCTTATGTTCATTTTCAAGAGGGTACCGTACAGTCCGTCCCTAAAAAGTTTCTGGCTGGTGGCAGTGGTTACTACCGTAAATATCTTCGACCGCAAATATTTTCCTATGGGATTTTCCAATTGTTCGAGGCTACCACATTTTCTGACAGCCTCTAACATACCGCCGGTGCATGTTAATATTAACTTTACTCCGGTAGGTTTTATTTGCCAGAACTTTAATATAACTTCTTTCTCGTGTCTTTCTCTAAATTCCTAACCCAGGTCGGGGATCCTTTGTTCGTCCTTTTGGCGGGCTTCTGCCAAGAAGCCCTCCTTTCGGCGCCACTGAGTCTGGGGTGGGGCCATTGTGTGGGAGGGGGAGTAGGAGCCCTGGACAGGGTTGGCTCAGCAACCCATGTCGCACTCTACCCCGATAGGCTGGAGGGTCTCCCGCCAAGATGACCACGCCACTGTGTGAGAGAGAGCCAGGCTGTATGAATGGGGAACTTTTTGCATAAAAGCAGGGTCCTGAGTACTGGAAGAGCAAGACGTCGCCACTGGAACTAAGAAGCCAAAGAGGAGAGAAGCCAAAGACATCTCCAACGACTGAACCACCGGTGAAACCCTGCTGCAACGTCTCACCACTTTTCTCCACACGAGAGAAGACCTTCATCTAAAAGAGCCTTCGTCCCTTGAGCTGGTGGGGCCAACCAGTTTGTCAATCGCCTTCCTGGACCTGCCCTGGTCGAATCGCCAATACCCTGTACTTGGAGACCGGATAGCCAGGCACCGTCCACCCGGACCGCGATTTAAAGGAGCGTATCTTTTATTCGTCGGGCAGCACCGCGGCTGGTTTCATCCCTGGGTAGTGCAGTAACTCGAACCTTCCTCCATGACGAGAGCCTCTCTTCCTCTGCTGGATCCCCCGAACTGCAGCAACTACCAGGAACCACCGCCACTGCAGGAGGAAATTCTTCATTTTAAAGGTACATTGTTCCGCCAGGCTGCCCTTTCTGCGTTGCAGAGCTAAAGGTGTTTTAAATCCTTTAGCTACCTGTTGGGTTGGCCGCCCCTCTCTCTTAACATCGTCTTTCACCTTCTGCATCCACCTTTTCAAAACCAAAGACTTGACTGCAGCTACAAGAACATTTTGCTCCTGGGCCCTTGCCCTGTACCAATGACTCTGGCTAAATTTGTTAGAACTGCCTTCACTAGATTGCTTCTCAACTAGAACTGTGTTGGTGCAGCTACTTCTTATAAACACCCCTTTCTTCCCACGTTTAAACCTTGTGAAGTGCCATTTTGCTCAGTTTTCATTTAAGTATTTGCTATACTGATGTACTGCCTTGACTAAACTGGTTCACAAACTCATGGGAAGTGTTGCTGGGGCCTGTAAGAAGATATTTCTATATGACTTGTGTTTTTCCTCCCTTGTAAGAAATTGCTAGAGTGACATTTGTGTTTGGTTTCCCCTGTGCTGTTTTGCTCAGTTTTCACTCTTGCTCAAACTTGTCTACAATTTAACTAGGGAGTTGTGTATACTTTCTTTGACTGAATTTAACTTGCTTAAGAACTGTGATAAATGTGTTTTACTAGAAGCGTATAAAATAAATATATATTCCTTTTTAATACAAAGCTTTGGTCAGTGTTTCCTTGTTCCAGAGTACTGAAGGCCTATTGTGTAAACCCTGAATACTGCTCATCTCTTGAGATAAGTCTGACTGCTCAGCCACAGCAACCAACTAAATCTTTGTTGGACAGACTGATACCAAAGTGGATTTATTGCTCTCACCTGTAGTCCTAATCTTCTGTAGTGCTCCCTAAGGGAACTGCACAGGATTCTGCCTAACAGGCTCTCGTCAGCCTTGCTGCCAAACAGATGAACACCATCAAAGGGCATGTTCAGAAGACGGGATTGCACATCAGGAGCAAACCCTGACTTCCGCAACCATGCAAACCTGCGTATCACGGTACTCACAGCCATGGACTGGCTAACACAGTCTGCCATGTCCAAACCCGACTGAACTGACTCGCACATGGCATCCTTGCCGTCTTGCACTAGCGCTAGAAAACCATCCCTTTCCTCCCCTTTGGGAATATGCTCGGCCGCCAAAGACGTGCAGTTCCATAGAGTGTGAGTGAATCTCGCTAAGGCACAAGTGGAGTTGGCCGCCGTCAATGCCATACCCCCAGCGGAAAATACCTTCCTCGCCCAACCATCAAAGCGCTTATCGTTCCTATCAGGAGGGATGCTAGGGTACGCAGCCTGCTTAGAGGAAGCCGTAGCCGCCTGCACCACCAAACTCTCCGGAGTAGGGTGCGTTAATAAGTAGCAGGGGTCCCCACTGAATGGGCGGTATTTTTTCAGAAGCAACTTATTAACTGCCGGTAGACTCTCCGGAGCAGTCCAAGCTGCCGCCGCCCTTCTTTGCAAAGCAATGTGAAACGGCAACACCGGGTCAGTTGGTGGACCTTGATCCAGGATGTCCGTCAAATCATCCTGTGCAAAATCAACTGGTGGAGCAGACCACCCCAAGTATTCTGTCACCCTTGACATGAGACGCCGATAGGAGGAATCTGCATTCGCCCCAGGCTCAGGTCGGCCAAACTCCACCTCCGGAGGCCACTAGCGTCATGCAATGACTGACGGAGTTCCTCCATCTGACTATGTCCAGACAAAAGATCATCAGGGACATCCGGAGGCACAACCATTTCCTCATCAGACAGTTCCTCAACCTCTGAAATATCTTGTAAAGGTTGTAAAAACTCCAATATAGGAGGAGAAATAGAATAGGGCTCAGAAACAGGCCTCACAGACTTGCCGAGATCCTTCTTCTGAGGTTCCACAGCCCTCAGCGGCACCTCCGGCAAATCCTCCACAAACGGCGTCAAGGGAATCAGCGTCGACATCGACCGAGGCGCCGACGCCGTTGACAACTTCTTCGAGGGCGGAGCCTCGAGAAAGCCCCTCGACGGACACAGCGCCAATGGCATTGACGCCTTCTTCGAAGGCTTCCCAGGTTCCAACGGTCTCAATGGCTTCGAGGACCGGTACCTGGATCTGGCATGGCTATGGCGATGGCGATCTCCCTTGTCTAAATGGGACCTTGACGGCTCCCAATGATCGTGCCGACCGCCCGAGCCCGAAGGCGTGCGAGTGGTGGACCGAGCCCGTTCCTTGCAGTCTTCTTTCGAAGGCGCGGACGGAACTGTGCCTTTTGTTCGAAAATCGCTAACATCTGCCGGTGGAATGATTCCCATTCGACCGGCGACGAAGACTTGGTGGTACAAGTCAACCGTCTGGCGGAGTCCACCTCTGACGAGGACTGGGAAGGCGACCGGTGACGGTGCTTCCTAGAATGCCTCGACGAGGCAGAGGAATGGCGGGAACCACTCCTAGACCGAGACCCCCTGGATTTTCGCCTACGCGGAGAGTCGCCCATTGAGTCATCGGTTGAAAGCCCAGCGGACTTCGATTTATGGGGCTTAGACACCCTACTTACCTTCAATTTCTTCTTACGTTCCCGCAAGGCCTTAGACGTCAGGGACTGGTAATCCTCGCAGTCGTCGGTGGCGTGGCTTTCGCCTAGGCACCAGAGACATATGTAGTGCAGGTCCATGATGGACATCTTAGAACCGCAGTCCTGACATTTTTTAAAGCCCGACTTTGGGGTAGTAGAAGACGAAGATATTGCTTTCGAAGAGAAGAATCGAGCGTGCCGAGATTCCGAATGAAACACGCTTTCGGAAATAACGGAACTGAGGCTATGGGCGCCGTGCGCCCTATATATAACATCTGGTGACGTCGACCCTCGAAGGAGGCCCTCGAGGGACAACGGATTGACGCCATCGATGCAGGATGCCCTCTGCCGAGAATTTTACAAAGCAGCACAGCTGTGGACATTACCTGTCATAGATGTGGAATACGTTGGAGGACACAATCCCTTCGAAAAAGCTGTTTTTCGCTCACTCATCAATATCTGATCCCATTTAATAACCTGCTTCGCATTCCCCGAGTTCCGAACCGGGACTGCGTGCACTATAGCATTACAACAATACCTCTAATTTTTTATTGCAACTGAAGCGGCTTATGAACACTGTCACTACAGTCAATAATACTAAAATCCTCCAGAGCTTCCCAAGCACTCCCTAGGATGCTGGAAATGCATTGGAGGGACAGGGCCTCCATGTCCTTGTCCTGTACTCCCTTATCATGTGTGTCTGTGTTGTTTTCCGTACAGGAGTCGAGTTGGGACCCGTGGCAGTGCAGCTCTTCCTCTTTTTGGTCGTGGTGAGTTAAGTTAAGGTTTAAGTGTAGACAACAAGTGTCTGATAAATTCAGGTAAAGGGACTGTAGGGTGGCAGATACAGACCCAAGTGCAAGGGTTGCCAGGAGGCAGTGTGGGTGTGCAACTGGGCGGCGAGGGACCTAAGCCCAAAGTTCAGAGGGTAGCCAGGTGACCAGTGCAGAATCACACAGGAGATCAGCAGGGAAGAGGAAGAGAGAAGGCAGAAGCAAAGAGGAAGGTCTTGAGATGCTTCCAGAACCGTAGATGGTTGTGCTCAAGTTTCAGAGAGGCAGGGAGGCGCCAGCCGAAGAGAGAGATTGGACCCAACTCGTTGCTTGGAGAAGTGACTGACCATCAAGGAGCTGGAGGTGGAGGAGCGAAGAGCTCGAGTAGGAAGATATGTGCAGAGAGAAGGGACTGTACGCTTGTAGATACAGACGCTTAAGTGCTGCAGAGCCCAGAGGCAGTGCGAGGGCAACTGGACATCGAGGAGCCGGGGCCCGAGTTCAGAGGGTGACCAGTGTGCGGAGCAGTCAGGTGCATCAGCAGGGGAGACGAAGAGAGAAAGCAGGAGCGAAAAGGAAGGTCTTCAGTTGCTTCCGGAACCAGAGGTGGTTCTGCTCACGTTTGAGTGAAGTAGGGAGTCTGTTCCAGAGGGAGGCCCCAGCCGAGGAGATAAATCTGCCCCCAAATCTCTGCTTGGAGAAGCGACTGACCCTCAAAGATTTGGAGGTGGATGAGCGGAGCCAGGGCTTTAAGTGGGCCGGGGCCTGCCGGGGCTGGGCCCCGGCAGGCTCCGAAATTTCGTTTTGAGGCGGGGCCCTGCCGGGGCCCACTAATCTCCCCGGGAAACCCCGGCCACTACACGAAAAAGCATTTTTTTTCTACAGCCTGAAGCTCTCGCTCATGTGCGAGAGCTTCAGGCTTCAGAAAAAAATGCCTTTCAGCTATAATGGTGGCGCCGCACCTGCGAGGCATCCCTTTAATCAAGGGATGCACGTGGGCCGGCGCCACCATTATGGAGAAACGTGAGGCCGCTGGAAGCAGAGGGCTTTCTTTCTAAATACTGAAGCTCCCGCGGATTCGCGGGAGTTTCAGTCTTTAGGAAAAAGGCCTCTGCTTCCAGTGGCCTCACCCTTTCAGCCTTAATGGTGACGCTGCACCTCCCCAGCTGGCGAGGGGCAGCACCACCATTAAGGCTGAATCGGCGAGGCGCTGTCCCCTGCCAGGCAAGCCTATACAAAATAAATGCAGAGATCAGCACCCTCTCCCCCATAGGGGGGAGAGGGTGCTAATCTCTACAAAAGGCTGCCTGGCAGGGGTGCCAGTAGCCCATTGAGCCGGGGCTCGTCAAGGGGGCGTGGCCTAACGGCCCATCAAGACCCCGTTGTTAGGCCACGCCCCCTCGATGGGCCCCGGCTCGATTTCTAGTGCCACTTAAGGCACTGAGCGGAGCGCTTGAGAAGGAAGATGTTTTGGAAGAGAAAGTTGGAGGTAGAGCAGTGCCAGGTCCCAGAAAGCCTTGTGGACAATTCAGGGGCTCTTGAAGTTGATCCTTGCAGCCACAGGAGCCAGTGAAGAGATTTCAGAACTGGAGAGATACGATCCCTGGGGCTTGAGGCCAAGGACAAGTCTTGATGTCCTGTTCTGGATATGTTGTATAGGTCGAAGAGTAGAGGCAGGAAGATTAAGAAAGTTGAGGGGGTTTATAAAAGAAGTCCAGAAGGAAGGGTCCTATGTCAGAGTGTGCCCGTCACTCATGGCTGCCCTTCCAATTGCATGTACCTTATTATCTAAAAGTACTGTTGTGGAAGTACTTCTTCCCCCTGAGTCTTCCCAGCCAGGTCTAATTAGCAGAGCTTGTATTGGAATCAGACACCTTGTCGTAGACCGCCTGATCCAGAATCTCCTCCAGAGCCAAGGGGCCTGCTTCCAAAATGTCCCCTCTGACAACAAATGTTTCAGCTTGTGATATTTGTGCTTCTAAAACACACAGCCTTTTTTAGGAAAAGTTCTAGTGTGCCATGCCCTATTCCCAGGTTTCCCCCAAAACTTTCTTCTTAGGTCTGCCTTCTGCCGTCGATTTGCACTGGCTGAGATTCCCTACAGGAATATCCAGGGATTGGGGGGTTTTCTTCCCCATGCCTCCACACCCTCCATGGTGGTCTGTTGCTTTGCGTTTACCCATCACTGGAGGGCGAGAGCTCAGTGAGAAATAGCAATGTTGAAGGGTCTGGTGCCAAGCGATAGGTACCTCTAGTTATCAAAACAGCCTGTGTGGGCTTGGTGAGTAGTATAAAGTGTAGAGAAAATGTAAACATATTTAGAAATATTTAAAAGCGTAAAAGCTGAGGTGATACAAATCATTAAGAATTCCATTTAAAACAAATCAATTAATACAACGCAATACTATTCCAGACGAGTTAACAGTGTAGGTGGAGACAGGGCACCAGGCAAAATTAAAAACACAAGCAAAAAAAAGAAAAGATGTCTGCTCTAATGGCCTCCCCCTTCGAGACAATAATTCTGTAATGCAGGGAACTCCACTGTTCCGCAAACACTGGCGATCCTAAGAGGGGAACATCCAACTGGCTTTGGAGGATTGCCCCAAGTCCACACCCCACCCCCGCAAGACTCCACTGCCCCTCAGCAAGGTAAAGGTTATTGGTAGCCCGGGAAAGTACTTGGGGTAAATTATCTGACTGCGGTCTCTGTCACACAAGAGTTTTAAGTGTTAGAGAGGGTCAAGCACGACTGGCTTCAGAGAACTGTCCGAAATCTGCCTCCTACCCCCTCTCACAACTCAGTACCCCAATGTAAGTGGGTGTGTTGGCCAACAGACCTCAGGCAGGTTCACATTCTTCAAAAATACTTCAAGGTTTGGCCCGCTATTGAGTTGCTCTGGATGCTCAGAGAAATGTCCAAGATTTATCAGCTTGTCAACTTATTAACTTCCTACAGTTGTCCTCAAAGAGGTAATCGGAGAGTGAAGAAGTAGCTGATTGATTAATTGGGCAGGACGAAGGATATGGCTCCGCTTCGGAAAGCAGCAGCTGCACACATTCTTGATGGTTCAAAGGTTCTCTACTTTCCAAGGCACCCGCTCGCATTTAGAGATACCTCATCAGAAGTCCAGTATGGCACATTCTGGGACCTGGTCTGGGGGCACGAGGTGATTTAGCGATTGCAGGCCCTCCAGGCCCAAACAGCCACGCCCACTTTACCCCTCCGAGGTATCAACAGATCCTTTGGCCACTCAAACAGCTGCACCCTTAAGCGTTGCAGGCTTCACTGCTGCGGATGCAATCTGGAAGTGAAGAAAGTGAGCAGACAAAGCCTCACCCCTCGGTGGCAGAAAAGGGGTAATATAATGGCAAGAGCTACTTAAGCATTTAGAGTCCAACAATGGTTAGCTAGAAATATCAATACGAACAAATCTTGGTTTGATAGCAAGAGAAGAACCGCAAAACAGTCCCTTCTGAAACCGCTGAAGGACCAAAATAGGATACCATCAGAAATAATCAGAGCTGGATTAAGGTACACAAAGGCAATCAGAGATAGGAAGCAAAGATTGATGAGTAAACATGGTTAAGATTAGAAGAGGCTTCTTTATCCAGTAACCAGAAAACATATTGGATGGCAGTTGCAACAATTTAAACTCCCCACTAGTTTTATCAGATAAAGTGGAACCAGTGAGATGGGTAGAACAATTTACAGTGCTTTACATTGCCTGTGAGGGCACTGTTGAGGAGGTGACTTTATATCAGAGTAACAATTAAAAGAAGCCCGCATTGGCAATGCCAACAGTTTGGGATTTTGTGTAGGCAAATGAAATGCACTTACCAGGCTCAGCTGTAGTGGTATTAACTGCCCATTGTTGGTAGCAGGTGCAATATGGTGCGAGTACCTGGGCATCTAATAGCAGTGCCTGGCAAAAGCTTCAAACTTATGCACAAGACAACAATGTTGGCTTTGGCAATGCTTGTTTTAAAAGGGACTTATGTGGCTTTGTCAAGGCTCGTTTTTAACACGACCTCCGTGAAGGGTAGTGTTTATAAATCGTGTGGCTGAAGGGAGGCCTGGTAAGACATTTTTTTATTACATCAGTAGCTTGTTTACAACCGAAGTTAAGTCATGAAATCCCAGAAGACTGCTTTGATACAACACTGGAAGGCACTTTGAATGCAAAGCCTGATGGTAAGGCTTGATTAAAGTGAGCTCACAGAGTGCCCATGAGGAGGTGTTTTGGGCGGGCAGAGGCAGGAATGGGTGGGAATGGCCAAACAAAGGGATTAGCATGGCCATGGGCGGGCACATAACCGAACAACACCTCCAGACGCTGTGTCCCTCCTCATATGTTATTCCTCCCCATCTGTACTCCGATGCAATAGCTTTGGCTTGTAGGTGTTGCAAGCAACACCTAATAATCCAAACTAACAAAGGAGTTAAACAGGTCGGCAAAGTCCAAATTCAAACACCAAGGAGTCCCACTTATGGTGATTACCGTATCCATCAAGTTCTTAAAAAATAGGTTGGAATAAAAGGTTATCCAGACCAACTCTGAGATGCAATTGACATGTGACGAACTCTGCATATTATCAGTATCAAGGATGTATATGACAATACTTTTGTCAACCCTTTATATAATTAACATGGGACATTTGTTACCAGTAAAAAGGACTCTAAAGCACATTTTCTCAAAAATTGCAAAAAACACTTTTCCTTAGAGAGATAAAACAAAATACCTTTTAAACGCTGCCAGAACCAACAAATTCCGTAATGGCCACCCTGGGTACAAGGATAAAGTGCATGGATCATAAACACCAACCGTTACCTGGAAGAAAGAAAATAAAAGCAAATCTTTGAATATTTATTGTTATGAATGCAAGGCTTTTGTTTTAAAAGTACTCACATTTAGGCATGCTTTGTGGATTATAGAACAGCTAGCCTTTTCCACGCACTTCAGTAATGCTTGTTGTTCTATCCCCAGGCAACATCCTTTTTAGATTTGTCATTCAATCAGACTTCGAAGGTCAGATCAATACAAATCAATACCACGGTCCGAGTAAGTCAGGTGAAGTTGAAGCATTTAATAGCAGTTTCTTATCATTTAGCACACTCGTGTGATTTACCAGACAATGAAAAAGACTGGTATGGCAAGTCGACAGAACAAGGGAAACCATTTTTTTCAACAGGTTTTACTATCTTCAGGAATGGTCTGGGATAAACACATATGGGGAATACGAGTTTATATACAAATAAACAAAGGATTCCTGGACAGACTAAACAAAAGATGTCAAGAAGGTCAAGACTACTGGTCTCCCTCAAGATCCCTTGCCTTGGCACAGTCTTTGGGATACTTCCCAACCGCTCCTTGGGTCAAACACAGCCATAGGTGTATAGTACCAAGCCTAATTTACAGGGCGATAGTGCCCCGCTGCTTCTTGGCTCCAGTTTAGCTTCACAATAACATAGCGACCAGCTCACTATTCATAATCAAGTGCCATTCATCTTTTCTATTACACAAATCTCCATGATAGGGTCATTGGTTTTGGCTCTTGATTTTCTCCAGCCGATGCAGAACCACAGAGAAGACGAGCTAAGAGTATGGCCCTCATGACCCCCACATGACTCTCAGCCCGAAGACAGAGAAATGACAGATGCACATCCCTTTTAGACTCTTCATCAACATCGTCAATGTATCACAGATAAATGTTAATCTCTCAGACAGACATTCAAACCATACCCAATCAATGATATTGAGGATATGGCAATGTCACCAATCAAACAAGTCGCCTGACCGCAAATCGAGAAATCAACCACGTCATCATGACATCACAACATAGGTGCATTTAGACATGAAGTACACAGTCATCCACTCATGAAGTTACACAAACATGCATTTATTTTTTGCATGTAGACAGGAAACACATGCTTATGATTCACTCAGGCAGATGACTGATATATATATATATATATATCAATATGTCCTTCACCAAAGCTGAAACTGCAAGACGGCAAGTATATGTATACCTAGCTTCCACATGCTTGATTGCCACTAACATGGAGAGCCATAAGGATGACTAAGGAAGCTATTGGCACACTGAGGTAAATGAGCAAGGGCAAACAAGCTTTGAATACATGGAAGGGCTGACAAGATCGCTGCTGCCAGAGGCAGGCAGATACGATGCACCCCAGCCAAGGACGAGTGGAGATGGAAAGTTCCGGGTCACCAAGACGATGAGCCACCTGCAAAAGATTCAGGCTAAAATCCTCGTAATTACAAGGAAAGAGCTCTATGTCATGCTCTCAACACACGTGACCGTAGCAGAGCTAGACAATGTTCATTCAATCAAGGTAGACCGAGAGAAGTTGTTCCCATCAAGCCAGAGGTAGAACGATGCAAGTGTTGCTCATGAATCAACAACTGAATGCACTCTCCCAGGCATAGGTGATCAGAGATGGCAACAGTAGGGAACACACAGCACCTCCTTGTTCATTCCTATTGCCTTGAGAAGGTACATCCAGCCTTGTAACCGTCCAGGGTCCCAGGGCTGGGAGGACACACACTGCGCAATCCAGAGTCACCATTCATGTGAAGACATAATATGTTGCAGGAGCCAATAGTTTATTCACGACCCTGCAAATTTGTATTTGTTACATGTAGAGGTTGTCTGAGGAGGAGCCACCAGATATGGCTATCCAATAGTAGAATAAACCCGTACAGAATGTGTATATGTGTATAAGGTTTGCCTAAACTGACCAATCTTCTTGCCCGATAGGTTTCGCGGACAGAACTTGATTTTGTGACGTCATTATCGGTTAAAACCGGGTGACACACGTTTGGAAGTAGAGCGCTCTGGAGAACTTATGTTTTTCTAGTGTGATCCCTGTCATTTGTTGGATAATAAAGACAGTAAAAGTTTGCTCTATGGCTGTGTCTTCGTTTCTTGTGGCGGGAGTTTTTGATGGGTCAGAGTGTCTCTCTGCTGGTAATTGGGATGACTGCTCGAGAGCCCTGCTGCTTCTTTAGAAGTGGTAGCAGAGGATGGCCACTAAGACCTCTCGGCACTAAACTCACCTCATTGTTTCGCATGTCTGAAGAGCTGAGCGGCGACCCGCGAGAACCAACGTCTAAATCCACACATGGGAAAAAGAGAAGAGGCCGTCAGAAGCTGCCTTTGGAGGGAATTCCTGCCTACTTCCCGTGGGACGCCTAGCAAACCAGACGTCAGAGTGGGTTCCATGTGTTAATATCCCTGGAAAAATATTCCCATACAAAAATATCACCATATTTCTGCGGCGATATTAAGGCACAGAACCTGTGGTGGACACCCCTGCAACCCCTATATTATTTTAAAGGGAGCAGGTGACACCCCCGCTACCCCTGCTCCCAAAACCCCCAAATATTATCCCCAATAAAAATATCACCTGTGGCCGTTCCGGACGACCATATCTACAGCGATATTTTTGTTGGGGTTAATATTACATGATACCGCAGATTGTGGGAGAGGCTGTTTCCGAGGGGCTTCAGCGAACCATGGTGTGTAAGTATAGACACAGCTATATGGCAAATGTGGGGGGAAGGAAGTGTTCCACATGATGTTGTATTTGTATGTTTATTTTTTGGTTTGTGTAAGGATTACCCGTTCTTTAGGGGGTCAGTTTGGCCAGTTAGCTTAAACGGTCATCTTAGTTTGCGGGTGAAAAAACTTTGAAAAAAGAAAAAGAAAAAAAAAAGAGATAAATGTGTTTCCTGTGGGCAAGGCAGTTCAGCTTGGTTCATGGATGATTATTTATGGTTACCTGTGTATAGGTGTTAGCGGAAGAAACTAGCTTATATCATGGAAGGCCTAGTTTATCTCTTGGCGATGTATTCCTATATGGTGACGCTTTCGAAGAAGGACCACTTGATTTAATGGTTTAACCTGTTAGTAAGGCAGGAAGATGGACGTTTGTTACACCATGTTTGTCATTATGTTTTGTGATTAATATGGACATATATACTGAAGGGTCAGGCATTAAGGCTTTTTCCTCTAGGGTATTGGTGACATCACTCGCAAGACATCATAGCCCCGCCGTGCCAGGAGCAGGAGCTCCCCCTTCGAGGCACACTGCTGGAGCAGTACCCCCATCATAGCTTGAGCCAAGCTGCAAAAAAGGAGGTGAGCCTGGGGTCCACCCACCTCCCTCTACTGGCCGGAGCATGTCTGTTGCACATAATATGTGCGTTACCCTTGCAGAGCTCCATCAGCACATTGCTGTGTATTTTTATGCTCACGAAATGCCCAGTGTATGGAGGTAGCCTGACCATTCTAAGATGTTTGACCTGTAGAGCCCTCAGCTTCCTCACCCAAGCAATCCTCTGATTGGCTGCCCCACAGCCTATTATCTACACCGACTCACCAGCAGGCGCAAGCCGGCGTCCGCACTATGGCGGAGAACGAAGGCTCTTGTCCTGAGCCTGTCACAAGCCGGACGGAGCCCGGGCCAGCCTCTATGCCCGATTTGCCCGTTGCAGGATCCAAATGTCTCTCCATCAGCCCAGCCAGTGATCTGGTAAGACTTAGATCTTTGTGTCCTGAACATTGACTACAAACACAGTGCTATTGTACCATCCATTATAATCCACAAGCTCACTTATTTGCATCTTGTCTACTGTGCTTATGTTGATTGCCAACCACTTGCTATGTACTGTAGTACGTTGCCATAACCGTCACCTATGTTGCTACACTGCAAGAGTATCTGTAATATTAGCTGTGTCTACCGTAGTTAGCAATTACATCCCCTACCAGCATAATGTTGTGATACTGTGGCTAACCATATTAACCGAATGCTATATGCATGATGTAGGATTGTAGTTACTACCGTCCTGTTACTGCTTTAGATCTGTACCTTTATATCTCCAAATGACTTGGTGAACTATTTAGCACTACTACCTGCCCAGCCTTTTCTCCATAAGTGTTGTCATTAGCCACCCTAAGGACAGCAGACGCCGAGCCCTCTAAACTCAATCAAACCATGCTAGGCTGGTTACTGTTTACGATGTTCCCCTTTTGCATTGTACCGTGTGAATTACCCTGTACAGGCTCCCATGTCATTACCCATGATAATGGCCTTTCCAGAGCAGCATGCCCCCGCCACCATCCCATCCCCTGTCCTACGCCCTTCTTACCACACATCAATCCTTTCCCCCAGTATCACCACCAGATCAATAATCAAACTGACAGTATATCGACCCAAAAGCCACAAACTGCCAACAAACAGCTCACAATCATTACCAATAAACTGACTAATAGGACCTATGCGGTCCTTAGTACACTCAGATGTGCTAGACTTAGATCACAGATCTACACCACTCCTTGGTGTCCAGTCAGGGATTACACTAAAGCTAAGCAATAAAACAGATCCCACTACAAGGTATCATTAGAACCCAAAGACTCAGATCCCGATTTATAAATCGCCCTAGCATACATGCTTTTGCCACTTCTGCCACCATAGGTAGTGTATTACCACCAGCGCTCCAAACCTTCCAAAATGATTATCACTACCAAACAACAAATCATTGCCGCAGGGACCACCAACACATGACCATCTCCTTTAGTCCTAGCGCCACCCCTCTCTATGCACCTCAAAGCAGCCCTCATTAATGCACGCTCCATAGCTGCACATGCCATAGAAATACATGCCTACATTTTTGACCAACAACTCAACCTACTTATAGTGACTGAAACCTGGCTCCACCAAGCCTCCCGACCATCACTTACCATTGCCATTCGTCCGGATTACACTATCCTCAGGACAGACAGAATGAAATCAGTAGGCAGGGGAGTAGCTATTATTGCTAAAACCTAACTCAAAATAAGAGCCTGTCCCATAGAGAACCCAGACGGGTACGAAACACTGTTAGCCAAACTAGCTACAAACCCTAAAACTACTATAAACATAATATCCATTTACAGAGTGCCCAATACTAAATCTCAGCTGGAATCAGACGAACAAGTTACTTTCTTACCTGGTAACGTTCTTTCGATGGGATGGTCCGACGGCGTATTCCATATCTATGACATGTAATCACCACAGCTGTATTGCTTCGGAAACTTTTTCGGCGTCTGCGTCCTGCGTCGATGACGTCGATGCGCCGTCGTCGAGGACCTCCTCCGACGTCCGACGTCATCCGATGTGATAAGTAGGACGCACGACGCCCATAGCCTCAGTTGTAGTTTTTTTCCCCCCAGAACGTGTGACATAAGTCAACTGCCAGTCAGACACAAAGCCTTGCGGAACGTAAGCTGCAATCGGAAAAGAAATTCTGCAGCGGGGAAGGCAGGGCGGGAGCGATATGGAATACGTCGTCGGACCATCCCATCGAAAGAACGTTACCAGGTAAGAAAGTAACTTGTTCTTCGAGGGGATTGGGTCCTCCGACGTATTCCATATCTATGACAGACTCCCAAAGCAGTACCAAAAGCAAGGAGGAGGGAAAGAATTTAGAATCAAAATTTAGAATAGCCAATCAAATAGCAGAGCAAAGGACCGCCTTGCCAAAGGCCAGATCCTGTGCTCGGATGGAATCGAGGGAATAGTGACGTACAAATGTATGTACTGAAGCCCAGGTGGCTGCATCACAGATGTTGCGAATAGGAACACCCCTCTGCAGGGCAGTAGACGCAGCCATACCCCTGGTAGAATGGGCCCGCAAGCCAGCCGGTGGGTCCTTACCTGCCAAGCGGTAGCACTCCGAGATGGCCAAAATAACCCAGCGAGACAAAGTCTGTTTCGTCACAGCTTGTCCCAAACGCTTCCCAGCGTAACCAATAAAGAGTTGATCATCCACTCTGACCCGGGACATGCGTGAAACATAAAAGCTTAAAGCTCTCCTAGGATCAAGCCTATGGAGCCTCTCCTCTTCCTTACCAGGATGCGGAGGAGGATAGAATGCCGGAAGAACAACCTTCTGGGCCAAATGAAATTCCGTCACTACCTTCGGAAGAAAAGAAGGACGAACTCTAAGGACAACCCTGTCCTTGTGAAATACAGTGAAGGGAGGCTTAACTGAAAGTGCCTGTAACTCACTCACTCTGCGAGCGGAAGTAACCGCAACTAAAAACACAGTTTTCAGAGTTAACAGCCTCAAAGGGCAAGAATGTAAAGGCTCAAACGGAGCACCCATAAGAAACTTAAGAACAAGGTTTAAATCCCAACCGGGCACCAGGAAAGGTGACGGAGGGAACACATTAGTGAGCCCTTTCAGGAACTGTGAAATCAAAGGGATTTTAAAGTAAGAACATTCTTCAGACGAGCGCTTAAAGATGGACAGCGCCGCCAGGTAACCCTTAACGGTACCCACTTGCAAACCCCTGTGGGCCAAAGAAAGTAAAAAGGACAGAACCATGGGGATGTCACATGCAAAAGGATCCACATTCTGAACTCTGCACCAGTCGCAGAACTTACGCCAACGGCAACAGTACAGAGACTTTGTTGCTGGCCTTCGGGCCGAAAGCAACACCTCCATCACGTCCTCAGGGAGGTCCCAATCCTTATACCTCAACCTTTCAGAAGCCAAGCGTGAAGGTTGAGGAATCTGACCTCTGGATGGAGAATCTGACCCCCCTCCCCTGAGAGCAGATCGTCTCGGTAGGGAAGACGACGTGGAGGGCAGATGGATAAGTTGAGAAGGTCCGGGTACCACGTCCTCCGAGCCCACGCCGGGGCAATGAGTATCATCCGGGAACCGAACTTCCGTAACCTCCGCAGCACTTGCGGGATGACGGGGACTGGAGGAAACGCGTACAGCAGCGGGAATGACCACTCTACCACGAACGCGTCTCCTAAGGCTCCTTTTGGTGGAAATTCCCGCGAGCAAAACCTTTCGCACTTCCGGTTGACACTGGAGGCGAAGAGATCCACTTGAGGGGTCCCCCAAAGGGCGAAGATCTCCAGGAGAATCTCCTGAGCCAACTCCCACTCGTGAGAGATCGCGCTCTGCCTGCTCAGAGCGTCCGCCGTCACGTTTTCGGCTCCGGCCAGATGAACTGCCGAGATCGAAACTTCCTGCTGGATGGCCCAGAACTCGAGCTGCATCGCCTCCCTGCACAGAGGAAGTGACCCTGCCCCCCCCCTTTTTGTTGAGGTAGTGCATGGCCACTGTGTTGTCCGTCAGGATCAGGACATTCTTCCCTCGCACAGACGGCAGAAAAGCCTTCAGGGCTAGCCTGACGGCCCTCAGCTCCAACAGATTGATATGGAGTCTGGACTCCGACGGAGACCAACGACCGCTGACTGTCAGCCCGTTGGCATGAGATCCCCATCCCGTGAGGGATGCATCCGTCACGATCGTCACCTCCGGCCAGGGAAGCCAAAATGGAGCCCCCTTCATCAAGTTGCCTTCGACGGCCCACCACAGAAGGTCCTGGGCGACCGAGGACGGCACCTGAATCGAGTCCGACATCCTGCCGGAGGACTGCGACCATTGCGTCTTGAGTGCCCACTGCAAAGATCTCATCCGAAGGCGAGCCTCTGGCACCAGAAGAATGCAGGATGCCATGAGGCCGAGCAACCTCAAGAACTCGAACGCTGGGAGCGTCTGGGCATGCTGAAACTTGTGCACCATCTGCTGAATGTGAAGAGCCCTCACCTGGGGAGGAAAACACTGCCCCAGGGAAGTGTCGAGCACTGCTCCGATGTACTGGAGCCGCTGTGTTGGCGTCAAATGGGAATTCTTTAAATTGAGGGAGAAGCCCAGCTGTGAAGGGAGCGACAGGTGACCGATAGATGATCCAGGACTTGCTCGGGAGAGCTCCCCCTGATCAACCAATCGTCCAGGTAGGGGTAGACGTGAATCCCCCCTTGCCCGAGATGCGCTGCCACCACCACGAGCTTGGTGAAAACCCTCGGGGCGGAGGTCAATCCGAACGGCAGGACCCGAAACTGAAAGTGCGAGTCGCCAACCGCGAACCTCAGGTACTTCTTGTGCTTGGGATGGATCGGCACATGGAAGTAAGCATCCTTGAGGTCGAGTGACACCAACCAGTCCTGAAGCTGAAGGGCCTGGAGGACTTGAGAGTAACCATCTTGAACTTGTCCTTCCTGAGGAGTTTGTTCAAACCGCGCAAGTCCATGATGGGTCTCAATCCCCCGTCTTTCTTCGAAATCAAAAAATAAGGGGAATACCATCCCTTGTTCCTCTCCGCTACAGGCACCAGTTCTATGGCGCCTTTCTCCAGCAGGGCTTGAATTTCCTGCGCAAGGAGCGGATCCGGACTCTGCAAAGAGAGGTTCCCCGGTGGATTGTCGCGAGGCCTGTGCCGAAAAGGAAGACAGTAGCCGTGGGTTATGATCTCCAGAACCCACACATCTGAAGTAATGGCTTGCCACTCTACAAGATGCTGCGCCAGCCTTCCCCCAACCGGCGAACCATGGGACATGGCCTCACGACAGAGTGGGAGCGGCTGCTGCGTTACCTGAGGGCAAAGAGGCAACTGCCCGAGCGGCCTTGGCACCACGGGTACCCTGTCGTCCACCTCTGGTCCCCCTGCGTTGGCCTCTTTGACTGCCAGCTCCTCTCGCTTTACTGAAGGATGAGTAATAGCGAAAGGAACCACCCCTCCACTGCTGTCCCCTAGGACGAAAAGGCGGAGGTTGGCGAACTGCAGCGCCCAACGACTTCGCTGCAGCTTTTGAGGTCTGCAACCTCTCAAGGCTCTCGTCAGCCTTGCTGCCAAAAAGGTGTTCACCGTCAAAGGGCATGTTGAGGAGCCGGGACTGCACATCAGGAGCAAACCCCGACTTCCGCAACCACGCAAACCTGCGTATCACGGTGCTCGCCGCCATGGACCTACTGACGCATTCAGCTAAGTCCAAACCCGACTGAACGGACTCACACATGGCATCCTTACCATCCTGGACCATAGCAAGGAAACCATTCCGTTCATTCCCTTCGGGAACATGTTCAGCCGCTAACGCAACACAGTTCCACAGAGTGTGCGTGAAACGTGACAAGGCACAAATGGAGTTGGCCGCCTGAAGCGCCATACCACCAGAAGAAAACACTTTCTTCGCCCAGCCATCAAAACGTTTGTCGTCCCTATCAGGAGGGATGGTAGGGTACGACGCCTGCCTCGCCGGGGCCGTGGCCGCCTGCACCACCAAACTCTCCGGAGTGGGGTGCCTGGTCAAGTAGCAGGGGTCGCCACTGGCTGGACGGTATTTTGGCAACAAGGATCTGCCCACCGCCGGGAGACTCTCCGGAGCAGTCCAAGCCGCTGCCACCCTTCTCTGTAAAGCCATATGGAACGGCAGAACCGGGTCAGTTGGGGGACCAACATCAAGGATGTCTGTCAGATCATCCTGCACAAACTCCCCTGAGGGAGCAGACCATCCCAAGTACTCAGAAACCCTAGCCATAAGGCGCCGGTACGAGGAATCAGCATGAGAGCCAGGCACAGGCCTACAAAACTCCACCTCCGGAGAGGTGTCCAGTCCACTGGCATCATGCAGTGACTGTCTCAACTCGTCAAACTGACTATGGCCCGAGACAATTTCATCCGGAACCTGACTAGGAACCAGGCCATCAGAATCCTCATCCGCCTCTGAAATATAGTCCAGGTGGCGAAAAGGCGGCACTCGAGAGTGCTTGCTCTTAACCAGAGCCTTCCTAGGGGGTCCACCCGTGCCCTGGGGTACCTCCGACACGAAAGGCGTCGATGGCGTCGAGCGAATCTGCGCCAGCGTCGAGAGAACCGGCATCGGCGCCGAGAGGATCGGCGTCGACGGCGAGGAAATAGGCGTCGACGTCAGATGCAGCGCCTCCAGAATCGGCGGCGTCGACACAGCCCTCGAGGCCGGAGCCCCGAGCGTGTCCCTCGACGACCTGAGCGTCGACGGCATCGACGACTTCCTCGGAGCCAGAGCCTCGAGAAAGCCTGTCGACGCCACAGACGTCGATGCCTTCTTCGAAGAACTCACAGGTACACACTGTCTCGAACGTGTCGAGGACCGGGACCTGGAACGGGTACGTTGAGAACGAGTCCCCTTGTCCGAACGGGACCTCTCCCGTCACTCGTGGCGACCACTCTTGCGAGCGGTGTCTCTCGACCTCACACGACCGACCCCACTCGGGGGCGCGGACGGCTGAGCACCCTGCGACTCAAGAATCGCCAACATCTTCTTCCCGAAGGAAGCCCATTCCTCCGGCGTCGCACGGCTGGAGGGGTAAGCGACGTGCCGGGCATAGCCCTCCGAAGAGGACCTGGAAGACGACCAATGTCAGCGCTTCCGAGAACGCCTCGAAGAGGCTGAGGAGTGGCGAGACCGACTCCTAGAAGGAGACCCACGAGACTTCCGATGATGACACGGAGAGTCACCCCTCGAATCATCCGTCGAAAGCCCCGCAGACTTCGACTTCTGGGGCTTGGACACCCGACCTACCGACAACTTCTTCTTACGTTCGCGTAAGTCTTTGGACGTGAGCGACTGGCAGTCGATACAGTCATCCGTGTCGTGGGCCTCCCCGAGGCACCAGAGGCAGGCGTCGTGCGAGTCCGTCACCGACATCTTGGACCCACACTCCCCGCACTTCTTGAAACCCGGACGCGGGGTCGAAGACGAAGTAGACATCTGCAGAAGGATTTTCACAAACGAACAGGTTCGAAGAACCGAGAAGAACAGAACTCCAAAGAGTCGAGGCGTTTAAACCGAGAAACACGAAGCAACACGTTCGCGGAAAAAACGGAACTGAGGCTATGGGCGTCGTGCGTCCTACTTATCACATCGGATGACGTCGGACGTCGGAGGAGGTCCTCGACGACGGCGCATCGACGTCATCGACGCAGGACGCAGAAAAAGTTTCCGAAGCAGCACAGCTGTGGTGATTACATGTCATAGATATGGAATACGTCGGAGGACCCAATCCCCTCGAAATGCCCTTACTATTAACGCCAGTCATTAAACCTAACACAATATGTATAGTCCTTGGTGACTTGAACCTAGGATTCAACGACACCCAAGACTATAAAGCAGAAGCATTATACAGTGCTCTCAAAGACATGGCATTCAGACAACTTGTGAACGCCCATACCCACACGAAAGGTAGAATATTAGACTGGATACTACCATTCAATACCACAGTTTCCATAGACTCCATTAACGTAGTACCGTGGTCAGACCACCACAGTGTAAATTTCTCCATCCTGTGCAATGAACCAAACCCACCTAAAACTACCATAGCAGAATCTTACGTACCACAAATGCCTCACTAATACAATAGATACTTTAGCTCCTTGTGTCACCAAAACCAAAATTAAGGACAACAAATCCTCCTTCTGGTTTAATGAGGAACTAGTTTCTCTTAGACGGATTAAACGATCGCTTGAACAACGTCTAAATAAAACCCACACTCCAGAAGCCATGGACGCTTTCAACACCGCAAATAAAACTTATAAAGCAGCCATCATTGCTCATAAAGCAGATGCCCTTAATACCAAAATCAGAAATGCCTCCTCTGATACAAAAGAGTTATTCACCATACTTAAAGAGCTGGAAAACCCTATCCCTATCATTAACCTTGTCCGACCAAGTAAAAAATGGTGCAACACCATTCAAGATGCTCTTGTCAATAAAATCAAACTATTAGAAAACAAAATTTTCTCCAAAAGAAATTTGACAAACACCCCTCGTCAAACCAAATTACCAAGCACATAGGAGACACTACACCCTCCTTTAATTTCACCCCAGTCTCCCAAGATGTAGTACATAGTACTATAACCAAACTCAAAGCATCAAACTGTAAAGGAGACAACTTCCCAGCACATCTAGTTAAACAGTGCACCCCTACCCTCACACCCATAATCACTCATTTCGTGAACGCCTCTTTCAATACTAATCTGGTACCAGCTAGCATCAAAGAAGCGTTGGTCACCCCACTACTAAAAAAGCCCACACTAGATCCATTAGCCCCTACAAATTACTGGCCTACTACGACTGTCCCCTTCCTACTCAAAATCATTGATAAAATAGCTTACAACCAAATACAAACCCACCTTAAACAAAATAACCTATTAGGGGCTAGACAATCTGGTTTCAGGCCCAACCACAGTACTGAGACGGCTCTCTTGGATCTGAAAATCCAAGTAGACACCATCAGAGATACCGGAAAAATGGCTACCCTATTGTTGCTGGACGTATCAGCAGCATTCAACCTGGTAGACCATGTCAAACTCTGTGAAACCCTAAAAAAAAGACTTTAACTTCTCAAATAACGCCACTCTCTGGATTAAATCCTTTTTAACGGACAAAACATCCAGAGTTGCCATTGGAAATAATGCAGCTGACCCTATATAGCAGTTCCTATTGGAGTTCCCCAGGGATCCCGCCTCTCCCCCACCCTCTATAATGCATATACAAAACTCCTATTCTCAGCCCTTGACGTTATGGGTGTCATCTGCATAAACTTTGCAGATGACACCCAGATCCTCATACCCATTACAGGGGACTACACCCAAGACAACCATACCATCAATAAAGTCTACGCCATAATTCAAAATTGGATGGCCCTAAACAGCCTTTGTCTTAACGATGAGAAAACGGAGGTTCTCATCATGGGCTCACAAAAAAGAATAAGCACCCTCCATCCTGACTATTCACACATCAACATAGACGGGACACAGATCCCAGTACTCAAGAAGGTCAAAACTCTTGGAGTATATATAGACGCCAATCTCACTATGCATAAACAAATATCAGCCCTCTCTTCCTCTATAGCATACACAGATAAACTTATCGCACTCAGCCGCCAATTCCTTACTCCTACAAACTGTATTACCTTGGCTAGAGCGCTGATCTTAATGAAACTGGACTATTGCAACATCCTTCTTTTAGGAACATCCAAAACTAACATCAATAAGATACAATTACTGCAGAACAAAGCCCTCAGAGCAGCATTAGGTATAAAAAAATCTGAACACATAACCAACATTAGGCGAGAAAATCACTCGCTGCCAATTGAAGTCAGAATCATTTTCAAAACACTTAGTCGTTCATAAATGCATCACAAATAAAGCGCCTAGCTACCTCAACAATACTATCAAGAAAAAAACTTCCTGTAGGACACTTAGATCCAATAAACTGGCACTCTTGGAAGTACCGCAATATAAATACAAGAGAGCAGGAGGAAGTAGCTTGGAAGTCCTAGCCCCGACTCATTGGAATGCTTTACAACTCGACGTTAAAAATGAGGACACACTAACAGGATTAAAAAAAGCGCTGAAAACATGGTTGTTCAACAAATACTAAATTCAGCTACTCATAATCAACCATAGCACCAGAACACCCCTGACTTACCTGATTTACCCAAGTGCAAAAGCAAATGCTGATACTATGGCCTCCTTGTATGTACAGCGGCCCCTCAGGCCTGCAACAAAAGTTAAAAGAACTGCTATTCACGGTTTTATATTTTGTAACATTGTATAAATTATGTGATAAGATGCCTCCAATTTCGCCGTGATACCCTCGGGTCTGGGCGAGTAACAAATGTAATAAATAAATAAATAAATAAATAAATGAGGCTGTTTGATAGGACTTGAAGGCAGTGACTTTCTGTTGGTGGACTATTAAGGGAGTTAAGCACCAGTGTTGTGCCATTGGGGCAAAGCTTGAGAAGCACATGAGTGGAGTTGTAGTTTGAGCCCTCAGGGCAGAGAACGCAGTGGGGGCGGTGCACAGAGCATGCCTGTGTCGGTGATGGTGAGCCAGAGAAGCGTTTGAAAAGATTTGTTGCATTGTTACGATTTGGAGAAATGATTTGAGAGACAGTATCGAGTTTGTGAATTGCAAAAATTTTAAGGCAAATTGAATGTGTCAAAATTCCGATTTGAGGTCAAGTAAGTATTGTTAAATAAAGTACTGAAATGAGGACTACACCCCTCCAACACTTATGCAAGTCCCTCCCATGGTATCAAGACAAAATACGCAAATATAGCACAGAATGGACTCGCAATACCACAGGCAAGTTTGCAAAGCCATGGCCCAAAGACAGAACCTTTTCCAAATGTGTGCAGCAGCATATGAGCACTTATGCCGCCTACAAGGGGAACAAATTAAGTAAGCAGCTGGCCATATTAGTTATCAAAAATGTTTCAGGAGGATAGCTCGTCTCAGGAGGATAGCTCAGGGGCAACATGCTTGCCTTTGAAGCAAGATGAAATGGAGCAACGCAGGTTCGATCCCTGGGTCTGCGCTTAGAAACCACTGGGTATTGATATCATATCAGGATGAGCTAGGGGACTCTATCCAAAAGCACTGTATGCGGAGTCAACGTGACATGGAAGGCGAATCGCCCTCGGCTCCTCCTCAAACGGCAGATGTAGGTCCGGTAACAGAAATTAAGGGATTTTACCCCGTAAATGAGTTGAAAGCAGCGGCAGGATACACCAATCTCACTATCGCACCTCCAGCATTTAGTGGTGAAGATAGACTTAAAGGTGCAAAATAAGCAAAAAGAGTGCAGGATACCAGCAGCGAATGTAGGGAGTGCAGTGAGCTGCAAGCGAAATTAAAGGAAAATGACTTGGGAAGGACAGGGCTTAGCGGAGGCCCAGAAACGATATTTCCAAATAAATGGGTAGGTGGACAGATATTGCTCAAATCGGACGGGAAGGCCACACGTGAGGCAGGGCCCGTAGGCAAGGAAGTACCAAGTTGTAAAGACACAGAAGAGGAAGCTAAGGAATGGGCAGAAATCATGGAGGAAGTACACTGAAGAGAAAGGGAAAAGAAAATGGAGAGCGAGCAGAAGAAGGAGAGAGAGAGAGCTAGAGGAGATAGCAAGGAGGAAAGCAGGAGAAGAGCGGGAAAGGCAATTGCAAATAAAGAAGGAGAAGAGGATGGCAGAAGTCGAGAGGCTCGTTAAAGAACGCCGTCGCTGGGAAGAAGAGGAGCAGAGGCGGGAGAGGGAGGGAAGTAGAGAGATGCTCTTTCAAGACAGTGGAGGTTAAGTAGGACTTGGGATGTTCAGATGATGAGGATGGGAAAGGAATAAGAAGGTTAAGGAAACTTTACAGGAGTAGGAGAGACAGAGCAGCGGCCGAACGGGTGGATAGGAGTGCCACAGAGCCCTCATTGAGGGGAGACGCAGGAGTACAGATCAGTCCAACGGAAAGCAACATGAAGATCCAATGCTAAGGAGGCTTAGATTTCAGTATGAGAGAGACAGAGACAGTGACAATAATATTGGGACCATGGGGTCAGACGAGGATCGATGGGGAAGTGACAATGACGTAGGGGGAGGCTTTCCTCTCCAGGGAAGCAAGCCTTTACAGAGACACACTGTGGGGAGACAGATGACAGGGGGAACAGAAGAGGAAGACGTCAATGTGTGACTGATGCGCCGTAGAGACAGAACGCACAGTGCAGACATTACTACATATGCGCAGAGGCTTGGGGTCCTACCAGGTTTTGTCGGAAACGGACAGTGATGACAAAGGCATTCACCGTCACTAAAGGCATGGGGAGACAGAAAGGAGGAACGAGACTGACACAGTTCCCCTTACAGGAGAAGGGTGGTGGGTGACCTCAGTATATTCCATGGGAACAGATGGATAAAGACAATATAAGATGTAAGCTACCTTTGTTGATTGCTGGGGCTGTGAAATGGATTAATGAGCTCAAAAGACTGACAGCAGGGACGACATTCGCAATGGGTGACATGAAGAGTCTACTCCCAGCCATTCATTCTTCGGGAAGTAGCAGACGATGTGTGGAAAAGAGCAGGCTACCTTGGAGTGACAGCACAAAACACAGCACACAATGGCTCACCGTTCAATAATTTCTGAGCGGATGTAAGGCAAGCTCTAAGGGTGCAATACGCAGACACCTCGAATATAAGCGCGATTATGTCACGCAAAATGCGTGAGGATGAAGATCCACTTCAGTATATTCAAGAGATTCAAAAGGGCTGGCATCTTGAGGCGAGGGAACCATGAAACAAACCAGTGGGGTTATTTTACCAAATATTATGCCAAGGGTTACCTGAGCAGGTGCAAAAACAGCTAAAGAAGCTTGTGGGGTTGGAGGCTAAGGCGTGGTGAGAAATTCCGCTAACCATAGTGCACTATTGTCAGCTAATGCAAGAGAATGCGAGAAGGAAGCGTGAGAAAAGAAAACAGGATGAAGCAAAGTTAGCGCAGAAGTAATTATCAAAATATACAATGAAAGGGGCAATGCCAACGAGCGGGGAGGGAGTAGTCCCCCAGCATGCGCAGAACAGACCGCAAATAGCGGGAGCAAACTTCCGAGGATGAGAGGACATGAGCCAGAGGTCTCAGGGAGGGGCACCCCGAGGAAGAGGGTTTGGACACGAAATGCAACAGGGCACAGGGAGGTTCCATGGGGAATAGCAAAGACCAACGGGTGTCCCATACAATGTTGGGTGTGTCGGAGAATGGGCCACATATCTCGAGTGTGTAGGGACAGAGGTGGGATGCACCAGAATGGGGGAATACAACACCAGACCACATATCAGACAGGGCAGACCGACTACTATGCCCAGGATCACACGCAAGCACAGGCATACACGCTGGACACGCACATGCCACCATATCAGTCCATGACGCATGCACCGCAGACACAGGGACACATGCAGCCATTACAACCAGCACAGCAGGCATCAAAACAGCAGAACACTATGACAATGACACATGCAGATTCCGTGATGCAGACTCCTGTGCGAGGGTGAGCGACTGTAGTAGGAGGCAATACATTTAAAAGGGACAGGAATGTCATATCCACAATAGGACAGCGCACAGACAATGCTCATGTGTTCGATCCTATCCGTTACACCCAATCCGAATGAGGAACCATGTATAGGGGTGAGAATAGGACTTTTTCCTTTCTCGTAGATACGGACGCAACTCTGTCCTGTATAGTGGGAAGGGAGATACCGGATGTCAGGCATTCCCATGAATGCGCAGGGATTCTCTGGTGCTACGAACTTAAACTGCCGAACTTCCACTTTCTCTAGGAGAACACAACTTGACCATGCCAATTTTATATTCCCGACAGACACCAGTGAACATAATGGGTAGAGACATGAGCCAATTTAAGATGTCCATTTCATTCACAGACCAAGGGAGTGTGCTCAACACCAAAAATTCTTTACATGAATGTGCAGGACTCATTCAGGCATATTGTGGCCAGCCAGTACTGAGGTGGGTGCCACAGACATTGAGCTGTTCCAATATTGATTGGAAGTGTTGATATTGTGACTCCCAGGGATACAGGGCAGGCTGTTGCGCATACCCAAAGAGTTCTTATTTAGACCAGAGATTCCCCTAGATGAACAGGACGGAAAAGTGATCCCAATAGAAGTTGAGGCCGTTATAGTGAAGGATGAGAGAATAGTGTTGCATGAGACTGACGACATAGGATGATCATGGAGGACAGTGATTGCAGTTGGGGAGGGATACAGGTTGACTGACCTGACAGATAAGGAACTGTTTCAAACTGATCGATCAGATCACAAGGTGGTATTTGACATAAGCATTACACATTGGGTGAGACTACATAACAGGGAAGTGCTACATTTCTCAAAGAAGACTCAGGGCGATTACCCAGCGTCTTATGGACCAGTGGCCCCTACGACGTGGGGTTGCTAAACGGGATAGGGTGTCATGATGCCCGCTCCCGGGGAGCCGGTTCAAGCCCTGCGTCCCCGAAAGCAGACATCCAGTCCCCAAGGAAGGACCCAGCAACCCCATATAGGGGCCCTTTGGACAGTGTCCTGGCACCTATGGCGCCAGGCTCATATGGCGCCAGGATCATTATGGAAGTGCTTGGGTGCACTTACCTGATGCAGACCATGCTGCAGGATCCCGGCCCCCTTGAGGCCTGAAAGGAACTACTTTACCTGTGGGACTAATTTACCATCCGGGCGTGGTCGGGGAAGGATACATACCTGATTGGAGGAAGGATACATACCTGGAACTTCTTCCAAGGCTATTTAAACCCCACCCGAACAGCCACACGTGCTTCGCGTTGTTCTACATCTAGCAGCTGGACACTCACCGTGTCTGCTCCTGCATCCTGACTTCTGCCACGCCTGCCAGCATCCTAGATCACCTGCAAAGGAAGAGAAGAAGAGAACAGAAGAAGGAAAAGTCCTTAACTGCTAAATCCGCATCCCGGAGACATCTCGCCAACACTCCTGAAAAGGAAGACTTTTATTTAAAAGCTCATCACGTCGATCGCTGCAGCGCCGCATTCCACTCACCTTTACAGGGCGACTCCATGTTCAGCAGCGATCATCCGGATTCGCAGTCACGCCCCAGCGCCTAGGGAGAAAAAGACCAGAACAAAAGGTGAGAGAGAGAAGGGAATAAGGAAAGCTAAATCTCCATGTTAAGACTTACCTGTTGATTCATTCCCTCTTCATTTCGGGTCTGCGCCGCATCCTGGCATTTCCGGACCCCGGCCCCTAAGGGGGAAAAAAGACATCAGCGTTAATGAGCGAATTAAAAGACATTACCAAAAAACGCTCATTAAAGACTTACCTTTCTACAAGGATTTCACCTCTCATCTCAGGTCGGTGCCTGTTCCCCGGAATTCCGTACCCCGGCCCCTATGGGGAAAAAGACACTAGCATTAGTACATTAATGCATGGACACAAGGGGAACCTCTTATCAAAAAACTTACCTGGAAGCCAAGCAAGTTTGGTTCTCACCAATCTGAAAATCCAGTGAAGTAACTGGATACCAACGCGCCCCTGCATCAGAAGCAGGATGGAGAGCTCGTCCTTCCAGACCCTAAGGTGAGACGCTATGAGGAATCACAGAAGGGTTTCGAGGAGGGTGAGAGGGGAAAGTGGGAGGCTGATTGCATTACCCCGCAGACAGTTAATCCCCTATTTTCGCCTACAGAAGGATACTTCTGCGAGCCAGACAAGCCAGATTTGGGGGCCCGGTCCAGTCCGTCTTCCGAACCCTGCGCATCACCTTAGAAGAGGTCACAGCAGCGCGAACCAGGCCAGCGCCTCCGTGGGAGTCAGGTGAGCGTTACATAGGGGACGTCAAGATAAAGCTCAAACCGGGGGCTATTTTACCAAGGGCAAGACTGTATCCCCTATCAAAGGAAGCAGACAAAGGTATTTACAAGACGATCGCTGCCTTAGTGAAACAAGACATTCTGGTACCCTCAGAATCGCAGTGTAACACTGCAGTGTACCCAGTAAAGAAGGTGATAGGGGGATTGTGTCATTTTATTCAAGATTTGCGCCCTTTCAACCAAATTGTTGAAGCCGAATTTCCGTTAGGTCCTAGCCCAGTGACAACCCTATGTAGCATCCCGACGGAAGCTACACATTTCACGGTAATAGACTTGAAGAACACCTTCTTCTCTTTACCGTTCCATGAAAAGTCACAGGACTTGACCTCAGTACTATAAAGATACCGGAATTGGAGACACGCAAGATTCCCACAAGGGTGCAGCAAGTCACCTATCTTTAATAGGGTCCTCCAGATGGATCTTGGCAATATACAGATGGGGAGCACTATTATTCAGTATGGAGATGACATTCTGATTTGTAGCAAGTCAGATGCACAGTGTCAAAATGATTCAGTATACTTGTTGACAGTACTGGCAGAGAAAGGTTACAAGTTGGAAGAGGCAAAATGACAATATTGCCAGAAGGAAGTGCTATATATTGGACAATTGACATTGCAGGAAGGCCGAAAAGTGGCAGAGATGAGCCACAGAACGCAGATGTCAAAGACAGTGAGGGAAATGCAGCAGTTCATGGGTCTCTGCAATTATTGCAGGGCCTGGGTCTTTGGTTATATAGCACACACAAAAGACCATTGCTAAGTGGGCTACCATGACAAGGTCCATTTGTTCTCACACTCCAACGAGTAGTGATGACTGTGGTACTCATGCAGAAGACTACCTTAGGGCACAATTCACTGGCCTACTATAGTGGACAGCTAGACCCAGTAATGAGAGAACATTACCCATGCGAGCAAGGTGTTCGCAATAGAGAAGTCAATGAGTATTACGATGGGTTGCAGCACCACACTTTACATGTAGCATGCCCTCCTTGCAATCCTCGAACAACCCAAGAGTAACTTGACTACACAGAGCGCTTCTGGATACAAGGTAATCATCTTGAATCCAGCCATAAAGGTGGCGAGATGCAGAATTGTAAACCCTGTGAGGTTTTTAGCTGAATCAGTGGAAGAGGGAGACTATGTGCACGACTGTACTATGAACAAAGAACAGTATGATGTGTAAGGAAGGCATGGTGCTCCTGCTACTATATGCAGTTTAATAGGTTATTCTGAAGACTCAGTGACATGAATACCAGCAGAAAAGTTAAGTGTTTGGCCCTGAAGATGAATTTGCATCCAAAATGCATTGGCTAATAAACACTGGGCCTGTTTTTTAAGGTTGCTTATGGAATAAAAAAACAGACTGAGTCATGTACATTGTAATTGTAATATTGGTGTGAAACACTTTGGAATGCACAACACTTTTTTAAAATATATTCCATATCTTGATTTAAAACTTGTTGTCAGGTGATATACAGAGAACATTCTGAAAGGCTTAGAGGTAACTGAACCATTTCTGGTGTGTTTTATCACCCTTGTGCCAGATGTTTTTGACCAGATTGCTCCCTGAATTTAATTATTTACCCTAAACCTTATACGCACATGTACAATTATTTTCTAGTGGTTCCCACCCTTCCTTGATCATCAACAGTAAGACAGACACAAGGGGCCACAGTTCAAGGGTGTTTGTTGAACTTCAAAAGCTCCTACCGCCCACTTTCACTTATCAATTGTGATGTCAAGATCTTTGCCAAACTACTCGCCTTACGCCTAGCGCCCTATATGTCACACATTGTTTACCCTGATCAAGCAGGATTTATCCCGGGATGCTCAACATTCTTGAATCTGAGGCGCCTCTTCAACATCATAAGGAGGGTGAGCCCAGATGTCCATGTGGTAGCCGCGACACTTGATATGCAAAAGGCTTTTGACTCTGTCTCGTGGAAGTTTCTTTGGCGGGTGCTTGATAAATGTAAATTCGGTCCCACCTTTCTCTCCTGGATCAGGTTGCTCTACTCCAACCCTGTAGCCAGAGTTCGCACTGAAGAACGGTACTCCCCCCCCCCTTTTTCAAGTAGCCAGGGGCACGAGACAGGGCTGCCCCTTTTCCCCTCTAATCTTTGCTCTGGCAATTGGGCCATTTGCAGACATGCTACGCCAATGTCACGCGCATAGGGGTCTGCTTACCTCAGGTTCCTCGGACATAGTTTTCTTATATGCGGATGACGCCCTTCTTTTCATCCGTTTCCCCTGAAACTAATCTGGCCCCGATTCTGGAAGATGTCGTCCTTTTCGGTCGTATCTCTGGTCTCAAAGTGAATTGTTCTAAATCTACCCTGTTTCCGCTAACGGCCAGCACACTCCCCCCTTCAGACACCCTGGGATTCACGTGGGCCCCATCTGCTTTCACCTACTTAGGTATTGTAGGTGTCACGCCAAACTGAACGGATCTTCGATGAGAATTACCAAAAATACCTCACCAATCTTACAGTAAGGGCACAGGGTTGGAGCAAACTCCCATTCTCACTGGCCGGCAGAATAGGAATATTGAAGATGGTAGTACTAACCCAGCTCTTATACAGATTTGCCAACATCCTACAGTGGCCGGGTAGCGAGTTCTTTCAGGGCTTGACACGCACTCTTAACACTTTCCTCTGGCATTCGGGCACGGTCCGACTAAAACTTAAAACCCTAACTGCCCCGATGGAGGCTGGTGGCTTCGGGGCTCCTGATCTCCTCGTGTACTGGCTGGTGGCTCAATTTCAACATACCGCATACTGCTTTAACACCTCAGATCTTCCACCCCACGTCAGGCTCGAAAAGTTATCAGTGAGCGACCGCGACATCTGTTCCCTGGTGATCGCGCCCATGCCAAAGATGCTAAACTCACTTAACCCAGCAACCTGTACATCACTGGCTTTATCAAAAACGTGGAAATTACTGGGTGTCACCCATCCCTTTCATGGTAATTTACCACTCTGGAATTTCCTACCAGAGGTCCCACAAGTTCCTCCCTCCGTCATTCACCGGTGGGCAGAAGCAGGCTACCAATTGCTCTGGGACATTTTCGAACAGGGCATTTTTATAGAGTGGCCGGACCTTCCGCCGTCTCTGAGGCGGAAACCTTCGTTTGGCTCCAACACTCGGCCCTCCGGAAAATCCTTAAGCACAAATACCCGACCTTCCCTGCGTTACCACCAGATGAGCCTGCAATCATGGAACTGTCCTCACCCTCTCCTATGAGGGGCAAAATCTCCAGACTGTACACATTGGTGTAGACCAGATCACCCCCCCTATTTTCCAAATTAAAAAACACTTGGGATATTGACCTCGGACTGGAAATGACCGACAAACGATGGGCCCATATGTGCGCACGCACCCATGGGGTCTCCTTTAATTCCCGCTTTAAAATAATCCAATTCAAATCGCTCCACAGGTACCATTACACGCCTATCAGACTCCACCGCATTTCCAACGAGCTCTCCCAGAGGTGCCCCAGGTGCGGGTGTGACGACGCTGGCTATATCCATATGATCTGGTCCTGCCCGGGACTCACACATTTCTGGCACGCAGTATGCGACACCGTTTCAACTATCCTCGACCACCCTATTACCCCCACCCCAATGAGGTCTCTCTTTCACGACTTCCCAGAACTACACCGTAACTCTAGGAGACTGGCTGGCCTCTGTATGTTGCTTGCAGTACACTCTATCCTATTCTGCTGGCTCCGCCCTACTACACCTACTCATGCACAGTGGCTCAGGGCGGTCACGTGGGCTTCAGACACCGAGGAATCCTGGGCCGTACAACAGCCCGCCCACTCCAGACCTAGAGATATCTGGCCAAAATTTCTTTCATTCATGTCCCCTGCTGACAGGGACTCAGACCCTGCGTCCCCAGCCCTCTCCCCTTACCACTCCCCTACTATCTCCTGAATTGCCTACACTTCAGCCCTGTGACCGCCCTGTGTGTGTCCCCCATGTGTATTGACTGATCTTTTCATTCGCTCTACTTATCTGTACTGTCTATATTTTGCTTTGATTGTACGTGCTCTGATCGTAACTCACTTGTACCTGTGTTACCAAGCTGAATAAAAAGTAAAAAAAAAAAAAAAACAACTTCAAAAAAAGGTTTGAAAAACACATATCTAATCCTAAATCTAAAGATGGGAGCAAGCTGTGACCATCAAATAATATTTACGCAGTCCTAGTGGTGTCTTGTCAAAACAAAAAAAAATACTATTGCCGATCCTTACCTCTAAATACAAATAGAGCGGGAAACAAAGTTATGAAAAAGAAAGAAGTGTTCAAGAAATGATATGTCAGGATATTCAGACCGTTGGCCTCCCTTCCAAACGTTTTCAGCATGGGACAAGCTGGCACACTCAATCTTAGCGCAGTCTCTATCTTCTCTAGCACGAGGGTGCAGTTCAAACATTAGCATCAGGGTCTTCTGTGCCCAACTCTCTTTGCCTTTGAAAGTCTCTTCTTTCAGGAGGGCCTGATGTGACAAACAAGTTCTTTTCCTCTCAGGATTTTACACATACTCAATTTCTTAGGTTTCACTATTCACCTCGGATCCCCCTCAGCCGGGCTCAGATCCATTTTAACACAATGTTCAATCAGTCTCCCTCCACCGGGCTCGGAGTAATTTAATTCACTCTAACACAAACTTGCTTTAACCCAAAGCTTTCAATTGATGTCCCTCGTTCGGGCTCAGACCAACGTTATCTACTTTGTCATCAACTTTCTTAGTAGCATCAACATCGAAGATTTCCAATTGTGCACAGAATTTAGCTTGACCCGTTGCAGGACCACTTCGATTCACAGTTCTTTGCCACTCTTTGACCTTTGTCAACTCTCAGTTGGATACCTTACAGAGACCTTCAAATAAGCACATGCGCAGTGCTGGACCACTCTGTCAAAGGTATTGTATCTTGGTTTCAAAGATCACTGTTGTTCAATATTACTCGCGCTGGTTATCACATGCGTTTCATACACTGTTCGCTTCAGCGCTCACCATACAATGTTGCTGCTTGCATCCTTGGCTTCAACACAGACAGGTCTGGAATCAATCTCCCAAACTCACTGGCTGTTTCGATTTCCATGGCACTGTTTTGTTGTAGGAGCTAATGATAGTACCACGGCAGCAGGAGATTCTCCCCGCCTTGATTATCGATGAGGCACGGCCCTGGGTACCTCCGACACACAATGCTGGTTTCTTCAGCCTGGTTTCCTGGTCTTGGGCTTTCTGGTCTCAAGGTTTCGTGAAAGTAACGGTTCCTCATCGAAAAGGTCAAGGGCATTTCCTTCCTTGCGATGCAATTCTGTTTCGCTGTCTTTCTCCTCGTGTTAAACTGTCATCTTGGAACAGCTGTTTCCTCGTGTGCTTTGCCTCGCTCAGTGTACTCTCATGCTCCGCCTTTTATCAGTGTGGTGAGGTGTAATGGAATTCAGGTGTTCCTGATGGTCGGTAATTGCCTGACCATGTCTGAGCATTGTATTGGGACATGTCAGATATACGGCTCGGGTGTTAGTCAGTTTTCTCTCATAGCGAGCTGTCCATAAGAAAGTGTTCTGGTTGTGAAAGGGTGCAGGGTTGAGTTTCTCTAAGTATCCTACCTGGGAGGATGGGGTCAAGGTGTTACAGGGAAGGAGATACCACGTCTCTCCATCCGGTGTCGCAATGCACGAAGACCCCTCACACAGTTGATCCTCCCGCACTGGTCCACCCCCAGGGAACTGGATCCAAAAGCGATGGCCGTGTCCTGGTCACCTGGATGACAGATCCCTGGGGACTAGTGGGTGAGACACCGTTCGGTTGCTCACATGCCCTTCCCAAATCTACTTTTCCTTGGTCTTTGCCTTTTCAGTGTTCCACAGTGAAACAGTAGGGTTGCAGGTCTAAGAACCATTGCATGACTCGAGGGTTAGAATCCTTTCGCTGTCTAATACATATTAATGGAGAATGATCTGAGACTAGTGTTACCTTCCTTCCTAGGAGGTAGTATTTAAGGCAGGTGATGGCCCACTTGATGGCAAGGGCCTCTAATTCCAGCACAGAGTAATTTTGTTCATGTGGGAAGAGTTTGCGACTAGTGAATAAGATAGGGTATTCCAATCAGTCATAAATTAGTGGCAAGACTGCTATTAGCCATATAAGGAAGGTGTCTGTTTGCAACACAAACTCCTTCGAAAAATCTACCTTTAAGATCGGGTTCTGGCAGAGGGTTTGTTTTAGGTTGTTGTAACATAAATTGTCCTCGTCAGTCCAATTAATTGTCTGGGGTTCTACATTCTTTATTTTCATCTGTCAGCATGGCTGTCCTGTCTGAGAAGTGGGGATAAACCTATGGTAATAAACAATTAGCCGTAAGAATGCTCTGAGGTCTCCCTTCGTTTTAGGCGTGGGAGTATTCAGGGCGTCTTTCACTTTTTCGAGATGAGGTTGAACACTACCATTCCCTACAAAGAAGCCAAGGTAATTCACAGCTGATTGAGCCAGCTTGCATTTGGATGGATAGGCAGTTAGTCCAGCTTCTCTCAGGGCTCTCACTACAGTAAAGAAATGGAAAAGATAGTCTTCCCAAGTTTTACTATAAATGATTATATCGTCAATAAAAGCCCCACAGAAATCAAAGTAGGGCTATAATATTTTGTCCATAAGTCATTGGAAAGTGGTGGGGGCCCTGTGTAATCCAAAAGCAAGGACTTCGAACTGGAATAGTCTCAGGGACGTCGAGAAAGCTGTCTTTTCCTTATCAGGTCTATGTATTGGGAACTATCAGTACCCCTTGGTTAAGTCTAGGGTTGATAGGAAGGTGGCATTTCCGATTTGATCAAGCAATTCGTAGATGCGCGGCATGGGATAGGCATCGAAGTCGGAGATGGCGGTGACCTATCGCAAGTCTATGCAAAACCTCCAGAAATGGTCAGGTTTTGTGACCAATAATACCATAGGGCAGGACCATAGGCTTGAAGAGGGTTCAATGATATTCACACTTAGCATTTTGTTCACTTCATCAACCACTATCTGTCTATGGGGTTCTAGGAGTCTATATGGTTAAACATGGACCACTTTTCCCTTTGGAGTTCTGATATAGTGATAAGTGCCTTGCACTCTTCCTGGTTTCTCAGAGAATACATCGGGGAATGTTGTGACTAAATCTTTTAAATCTTCATCTTGTTGACTAGCTAGCTCTTGGGAAATTAATTCAAAGTTATCTTTTTCTTCTGGTACCAAACCAGATAGTATTGTGGCATTGGCGGAGGAAGAATTTTCCTTCCACTCTATTAAGAGAACGTGGTAGAGATGGGTCTTTTGTTTCCTGTCAGGTTGGGCTGCCTTATAGGTACACTGTTAGTTCTAATATTTCATACGGCCCATGCCTCTTTGAGACAAGTTTATTTTCCGAGGTATGTAAGAGGACTAATACCCTTTGTCCTATTGAAAATGATTTAAGTTGACCTTTTTGTCGTAGGTCGACTTTTGTTGTGCTTGGGCTTTTCCATAGGAGTATAGACTATATTTCGAACAAGTTCCATATGTTCGAGCAATCTGGTAGCTGTTTGCTAAAGGAGAATGGATGCCTCTTCCCTTTCTCCCCAGGTCTCCCGGAGCATGTCTGGGACATCTCTAGGTTTTCTACCATAAAGTAGTTCGAAAGGATAGAATCCAGTGGACGCCTGAGGGGTTTTTCTTACTGCAAATTGGGCCCAGGGGATCATGCGGTACCAGTCCTTCCAGTCCTTATCTACCAACTTTCTTAGGATCATTTTGAGTGTTTTATTGAATCTTTTTACCAATCCATCTGTTTCGGGGTGGTAGACTGAGGTTCTTAAGGTGGCGATATGGAGCAATGTTTTTACTTCACCCATGAGTTTGCTCCTAAAATTGGATCCTTGATCCGTTCAAATTTCCTTAGGAAAAACCAACCCTGGAGAAATGTGGTAATAGGTGTTTTAAAATCTGTTGGGTGGTATTGTTCCACATAGGGAATGTCTCGGGGTATCTGGTAGCGTAATCGATATTACGAGGACACATTTGTTGCCCAGTCTAGAGGTTTCCAATGGTCCAATGATATGCACGCCAATCCTTGAGAAAGGGACTTCTATTATTGGTAAACGATTCAGAGGTGCAGGTAAGGGAATAGGAGTACTGGTTTTCTGACATATTTCACATGTCTGAATGAAGTTCTTTATATCAGCATGGATACCTTGCCAGTAAAACTTCCCAGTGATGTGTGCCTGGGTGTCATGATCTCTGCTTCCAAAAGGTCAGGGTTTTCCCAACTCCCTTGGAAGCAGATCCATAACCCAGGTTCTGAGTGCCAACCAGTCCCAATTGGGACCTTTTGGACCCAGTCCTGGCGCCAGTGGCACCAGGCTCATAAATATGCCCAGTCCCAGCGCTGGAAGCGCCGGGCTCATAATGCTTGGGTGGACTTACCTTCAGCAGACCATGCTGCTTACTTGCCTGCCAGTTGAGCCTCTGATCCTCTTCTGTTTGGAACTACTTTTCCTGTTGGGTGGGGCTGGAGCCACTCCCTAGATTCAGAACACTGGAACTCTTCTGGAAGGCAGGAACTCTTTTCTTACCAGGAACTCTTTTCTTACTTAGGCGTGGCTGTGGAAGGAGACACCTAAGCACTACAGGAGGCTATTTAAACCACACCCGGTGGATGAATCTTGCTTTGCGTTATTCTGCAACCTCTGCAGCAGAACGCTCATCGTGTCTTCTGCATCCGGTCCTGGGCCTAAGGAAAAAGGCTTACCATCCTGAATCCAGTCTTCAGCAACACCTATAAAGACAAGAAAGAACAGGTTAGCATTCCGGCATCTGAAAGGCAAAGGCTTACCATCCTGAATCCAGTCTTCAGCAACACCTATAAAGACAAGAAAGAACAGGTTAGCATTCCGGCATCTGAAAGGCAAAGGCTTACCTACTCTTCGTGCGCTCCGGAGGTCTTCACACTGCATTCCGGCATCTGAAAGACAAAAGTTTACCAACTCTTCGCACGCTCCGGAGGCCTTCGGCGCTGCATCCCGCATCTGAAAGACAAAACAAGGTGCGTTTAAAGACATTGGGGAACTTTAATACTCACGTGCCATTACTCCTTTCCACATCTAATCCAGTGGGTATTCCGGCACCCTGCAGCCGCTCCGAACTCGTACCTGCAAAATAAAAAGACGGTTAGAGCGCATAGTGAAGCAGGCAACAAGCGCTTACTTACTTGCTTCCAGGCGCTTCTATTCATCACACGGGCTCCATCTTCAACTCACTTCAGCCCGTCATCCGCCATCGCCGGAACCCTGCAAAACAAGAGACATCATTACTAAAGACTTTAAAGACATTTGAATGACTCGAAACTTACCGTTCGTGCAGTAAACGACGGACAGCAGTCCTCTGAAGTCAAGAGGCCTGCGCTACCTATCCAGTGAAGAAACTGGTTACAGCACCCTGCCCCGAGGCAGATGGAGAGCTCGGCATTCACTTACCTAAGGTGAGAGCGTTAACCTTTGGGGGTCTACAGGAGAGGAGAAGAGGAAAGAGATAGGGACACCCCAATAACCCCAGTTCATTAACCCCATATTTTCTATCTGCAGACATCTTACTCTACACGTCAGGCATACAGTGCACAGAGGTCCAGCCCAAAGAGCCAACCGGGTGCTACACATCACCTTTGAAGATACGGTAGTCGCCCAGTCAAGACCGGCGCCTCTGCGAGAATCAGGTGAGCGTTACAGAACGCAAAGCCTACCGCAAAACTCTCGCCCAGGCGCTATGGAAACCTCGGATACTGACCCCCTAGCCCGGTTACTTGGGGAACTAAGGGCAGAAGTGCATGCAGCTCGTCAGGAAACGAATGCTCTAAGAAGGGAACTAATTATTTCCAAGGAGAGAACAGACAATCTTGCTAGACAAGTGGTACAGTCACAAGCCGGACAGACCCCGTTACCCGCATCAGGGGCAAATCTTCCTTCAACATCCTCTATGAATCCAGTGCAGATCAACCTACCTGGGAATGTACCTCTGGCTCCGCCCGAACGATTTTCTGATGACCCAAAGAGGTTTGCAGTATTTATCAATCAGTGCCGGTTGCACTTCTTATGCCGGCCAGCAGCCTTTCCAACTGATCAAGCAAAAGTAGCTTTTGTACTTTCGTACCTTAGTGGCAATGCGGCAGACTGGTCGATCCCTCTAGTTAATCAAGATGATCCGGTTCTCCATGATTTTCAAGCCTTTCAGCTTAGTATGGAAAAACTGTTCGCAAGACATTCACAGGGGCAGGCCTTGGACAATGAGCTTCTTTCGTTGCGACAGGGTAATCAAGACCTTTTGGCTTATATTGCATCTTTCAATAGACTAATAGTGGAAACTCAATGGCCTGAGGACAAAAGGATTACGCTGTTTTATAGAGGTCTACGTGGAGAGCTCAAAGACGTTTTAGCCCAAGTAGTGAATCCCCCACAAGACTGTTCGGATTATATAGACTTGGTCGTTCAAATAGATCACAGGCTGCAGAACAGGAAGGCCGATCGTTCCAAGTTTGATGCTCGAGTATTTTCCAAACCGCCAACTCCTTCCAAAGGAGTAGACTCCGGGGAACCCATGCAAATAGGGGGTCTGAAAGGTCCTCTAAAACAAAGGGAGCGGGAAAGGAGGAAACAGTTGCAATTATGCCTATATTGCGGAAACTCAGGGCACTTTCTTCGAGACTGTCCGGTGAAACCTGCCAAGAAGGCAGTAGGAGCTGCAGTTACCAAAGTTACAAACTCTGAGCAGGGAAACGACCTCGCCCGACAAGAATAGAGGTCCTCTTGCCGAGCGTGAAAACCAGTTCCGTGACCTCGCATTTCGTGATACCTATGGTCCTCATTAGCCCTGATAATCCGGATCGATTACATGCAATTGAAGCTTACGTCGACAGCGGTGCCATCGGCAATTATGTGGATCATGAAATGGTTTTGAGGATGAATCTAACTCTTTGTCCCAAGGCTGTAAAGGACGTCATTACTACGGTGGATGGTACGGAGATAGCCTCCGGGCCAGTAACGCATACCACTCAAGAGGTGACGCTAGTAAGTCAAGATGGACACCATGAGAAGATCGTGTTCGATGTGATCAAGGCCCCTCAGTTTCAGATTATTCTAGGAATACCTTGGTTAGAGAAACACAATCCTCTGATCGATTGGCGAGCAAAAACGGTCCAGTTTCCAGAATGTGTCTCTACTTGTCACCCTCCACCTGGTGTTGCACTGGCCGCAATTTCTTCAGAGACTCCCCAGTTACCTCCCGAATACCTAG
Organism: Ambystoma mexicanum; assembly: GCF_040938575.1. NCBI lineage: Eukaryota > Metazoa > Chordata > Amphibia > Caudata > Ambystomatidae > Ambystoma > Ambystoma mexicanum. The sequence goes on from NC_090923.1 coordinate 510,620,473, forward strand.
AATACCAAGATGTTTTCCGGAAGGATCAGGCTAACTCTCTACCTCCTCATAGGTCTTATGACTGCCAGATAGACCTGATACCTGGATCTACTCCTCCTTGTAGTAGAATTTATGCCCTCACCGAGCCTGAGAACCTTCACCTTCGACAATACCTGGATCAATACCTGGCAAATGGGTTTATTCGTCCTTCCAAGTTCCCTGCTTCTTCAGCTTTGTTCTTCGTTCCAAAAAAGGAAGGAGACCTTAGAACTTGTATCGATTATCGCTCCCTGAACCAGATCACCGTTAAGAATAGATATCCGTTACCTTTGATCCCTGAACTCCTGGACCAAGTCAGAAAAGCATGCATATATACAAAGCTGGATCTTAGAGGAGCTTACCACTTGGTACGAGTAAAAGAGGGCGATGAATGGAAGACGGCCTTCCGCACCAAGTATGGGCTATTTGAATATCAGGTCATGCCCTTCGGACTTTGCAATGCCCCGGCCGCCTTTCAATATTTTATGAACGATGTCCTCAGAGAGCTCATAGATGTATGCGTTGTTGTTTACATTGACGACATCCTCGTTTATTCTTCATCAGAATCTGAACATCGGAAACACGTGAAAATGGTCCTCGAAAGATTGCGTCAACACAAACTTTTCGCTAAGTTGGAAAAATGTGTTTTCAACGTGACTGAAGTTGAATTCTTGGATTCATATTATCACCTGGCGGAGTGCGTATGGATTCAAAGAAGGTCGATGCAGTTCTCAAATGGCCATCACCATCCTCCGTAAAAGGTGTGCAAAGCATGTTAGGCTTCGCTAACTTTTACCGCAGGTTTATCCCCGAATTCTCTCGAATAGTCCAGCCCATCACTGCCTTGTTAAAGAAAAACAAACGTTTTGAATGGTCTACCGAGGCGGAACAAGCTTTCCAGGATTTGAAGACTAAATTTATCTCTGCACCAATCTTAAAACACCCTCGCCCCGAACTCCCCTACATCGTGGAAACTGATGCTTCAAGCCTTGCCATGGGGGCAGTTCTATCACAAAAGGACCCGGTAACCAATCAGTTGCATCCCGTGGCATTTTGGTCCCGCAAATTCTCGCCTCCTGAAATCAATTACACGATTACTGACAAGGAACTTCTGGCTATCAAGTCTGCCTTTAAGGCTTGGCGGCATTATCTGCTGGGGGCCCGACACACCGTTACTGTGATTACGGATCACCGAAACCTGCAATATTTGAAGACCGCAAAAGCCCAATCCTCTAGACAACTCCGTTGGGCATTATTCTTTGCCGAGTTTGACTTCATAATTACCTATCGACCTGGTACAAAGAACGGTAAAGCCGATGCCCTTTCTCGGATGGGAGTGGAAGAACACTTGGTCAACCCTAAACCTGTACCAATCATTCCCGAACAAAGAATTCTGGGTGTAATCGCCACAGAATCCATAGAGGAAGTTAAGGATAAAGCCAGGCAACTTGTAACTCCAGCAGACATACAGAATTGGCATCTGCAGGGAAAGGACTTTGCAGTAAAGGACAACTTATTGTATTTCCAAGAACGATTATACCTACCCAGCACAGATTTACAGAAAAAAGTAATCTCTTGTTATCACGACTCTTTAATGGAAGGTCATCCCGGTATAGCCAAGACCTCAGAAAAGATCAAGCGCTACTTCTGGTGGCCGTCTTGGAAAAAAGATATCAGAGACTTTATAATGTCCTGTGGAGTATGCGCCCAAAACAAGAGTCAAAAGGAAAGACCAGCAGGCCTCTTACGCCCTATTGACATCCCACCTCGCCCTTGGCATACGCTTTCTATGGACTTCATCACCGATCTACCTCCATGCTCCGGATACAATACGATTCTAGTAATCGTGGACTTATTCTCCAAGATGGCGCATTTCATTCCGCTCAAAGGCTTGCCAACAGCAGCAACTCTGGCCCGAGAATTTCTCGAAAACATCGTCCGACTGCACGGTTTTCCTTCGGTTCTAATTTCGGATCGAGGTAGTCAATTTATTTCTCATTTTTGGCGAAGTTGCTGTCGGTCGGCTCAAATTGATGTGAGACTATCGACCAGTCACCACCCTCAGACCGACGGACAAACCGAGAGGACCAATCAAACTCTGGAACAGTATTTACGCTGCATGCTGCAACAAACTGAAAAAACTTGGAAAGATATCCTTTGGATAGCCGAGTATGCCTACAATAACTCTGTCCATTCGGGAACTGGGAAAACCCCGTTTTTTCTTTTGTACGGCAGTCACCCTCGAACCTCGGAGTTGGATCCCCTCCAAGATCTTGAAACACCAGCAGTAGACTACCTGCATTCTACAATCACCCAAGCCTTTAAGGAAGCTGTTTCTCACCTTCAAAGGGCTAAAGAACAATACAAGAAAGGAGCAGATCAACATCGGAAGGAAGCCCCTCACTATCAAGTAGGGGATCAAGTCTGGTTATCCACCAAATATCTATCTCTAAAAAGGCCACGCACATTCAACCCAAGATACCTTGGTCCCTATTCCATCACTACCATAGTAAACCCAGTAGCGGTCAAGTTGGACTTGCCCCCGCACATGAAGATACATCCGGTCTTCCACGTCTCTCTATTAAAACCTGTGCAACCTCAAACCCGACTAACCAAATCTCCAAAACCTATCCTAGTGGATGGAGAACTCGAGTTTGAAGTCAAAAGCATTCTGGACTCCAAGATCTCCAAATCTAAACTATTCTACCTAATTGACTGGAAAGGCTACGGCCCCCAAGAGAGATCCTGGGAACCTGCTGAATATGTCCACGCTCCTTGCCTAATCAAAAGATTTCACCGAACATTTCCTGACAAGCCAAAACCCCCGGAGAAGCCCGGTTTGGGAGGGGCCTTGAGGGGGGGGTACTGTCATGATCTCTGCTTCCAAAAGGTCAGGGTTTTCCCAACTCCCTTGGAAGCAGATCCATAACCCAGGTTCTGAGTGCCAACCAGTCCCAATTGGGACCTTTTGGACCCAGTCCTGGCGCCAGTGGCACCAGGCTCATAAATATGCCCAGTCCCAGCGCTGGAAGCGCCGGGCTCATAATGCTTGGGTGGACTTACCTTCAGCAGACCATGCTGCTTACTTGCCTGCCAGTTGAGCCTCTGATCCTCTTCTGTTTGGAACTACTTTTCCTGTTGGGTGGGGCTGGAGCCACTCCCTAGATTCAGAACACTGGAACTCTTCTGGAAGGCAGGAACTCTTTTCTTACCAGGAACTCTTTTCTTACTTAGGCGTGGCTGTGGAAGGAGACACCTAAGCACTACAGGAGGCTATTTAAACCACACCCGGTGGATGAATCTTGCTTTGCGTTATTCTGCAACCTCTGCAGCAGAACGCTCATCGTGTCTTCTGCATCCGGTCCTGGGCCTAAGGAAAAAGGCTTACCATCCTGAATCCAGTCTTCAGCAACACCTATAAAGACAAGAAAGAACAGGTTAGCATTCCGGCATCTGAAAGGCAAAGGCTAACCATCCTGAATCCAGTCTTCAGCAACACCTATAAAGACAAGAAAGAACAGGTTAGCATTCCGGCATCTGAAAGGCAAAGGCTTACCTACTCTTCGTGCGCTCCGGAGGTCTTCACACTGCATTCCGGCATCTGAAAGACAAAAGTTTACCAACTCTTCGCACGCTCCGGAGGCCTTCGGCGCTGCATCCCGCATCTGAAAGACAAAACAAGGTGCGTTTAAAGACATTGGGGAACTTTAATACTCACGTGCCATTACTCCTTTCCACATCTAATCCAGTGGGTATTCCGGCACCCTGCAGCCGCTCCGAACTCGTACCTGCAAAATAAAAAGACAGTTAGAGCGCATAGTGAAGCAGGCAACAAGCGCTTACTTACGTGCTTCCAGGCGCTTCTATTCATCACACGGGCTCCATCTTCAACTCACTTCAGCCCGTCATCCGCCATCGCCGGAACCCTGCAAAACAAGAGACATCATTACTAAAGACTTTAAAGACATTTGAATGACTCGAAACTTACCGTTCGTGCAGTAAACGACGGACAGCAGTCCTCTGAAGTCAAGAGGCCTGCGCTACCTATCCATTGAAGAAACTGGTTACAGCACCCTGCCCCGAGGCAGATGGAGAGCTTGGCATTCACTTACCTAAGGTGAGAGCGTTAACCTTTGGGGGTCTACAGGAGAGGAGAAGAGGAAAGAGATAGGGACACCCCAATAACCCCAGTTCATTAACCCCATATTTTCTATCTGCAGACATCTTACTCTACACGTCAGGCATACAGTGCACAGAGGTCCAGCCCAAAGAGCCAACCGGGTGCTACACATCACCTTTGAAGATACGGTAGTCGCCCAGTCAAGACCGGCGCCTCTGCGAGAATCAGGTGAGCGTTACACTGGGTCTTAGATTGTCCTAAGTGTCCCCCTGTCAAATCATAATGTGCAATCTCTAGTATGATCTTCCGATGGGTTTTGGGGATTACTAACTGAGTTTTACTTAGGACTTTGTGTGTGTTGTCTTTCTGTACAGTCATCCCTGTCTTGGGAAGAAAAAGGGACTTTCCTTCTCTAACCATTCCCCTTCAGGCATCACTTGCAAGAAAGCCTCTGCGAGTGCTGGATCATTTAGCTGGGCAAAGGCTAGTTCGGGAAGGATGGTAAGTTCTTCCCTTTTTGCTGCAGTGGTAGATGGTTCATCAGTTTCCCCAAAGCGGAAGGTACCTCCTGCAGTATATTCCGGTTAACTCTCTCTAAAACGAGGACATAGAACCCTTTCAAGAATTCCTTGTTCAATGTGTCTTCACAATGTACTTCTAACTGAATTTTGTCATGGTTCTGTAAGAGAACCTTTATGTCTGCTAGGACATCTAGACCGAACTTCCAGGCCAGTCCAGATTTTGGAGGCAAGCCTATGTAACACCCAGGAGAAGGTATCAAAACAAATTCTGTGTGAATCATTCCTCTTTTCCCTGGAGGAATAGCAGCTTCTCTCTTGCTACAGATATAAAAGCCTATGGATTATTTCGTGGCGATAGAGGGATTTGAGGGTCTATGACTGAACTTCTGGAATGTTAGGGTTCCCCAATTTGTCTCAATTGAGTCATATGCCACTCCTGACACCACACAAGGAAGGCATGGTATGAAGAGTAAGACAGGCATAAGTGACCACAGTTCAAGGGTGTTTATTGAACTTCAAAAAGGGTTTGAAAAATGCCTATATAATCCTAAATCTAAAGATGGGAGCAAGCTACGACCATCAAATAATAATGCAGTCCTATTGTTTCTTGTCAAAACAAAAGGGCCTATACTAAAATAAACTATTGCCAATCCTTACCTCTAAATACAAATAGTATGGGAAACAATGTTATGAAAAAATGAAGTGTTCAAGAATGATATGTCAGGATATTCAGGCCGTTGGCCTCCCTTCCCAAAGTTTTCAGCACGGGACAAGGCGGCACACTGGAGCTTAGCACAATCTCTGGCTTCTCTAGCACAAGGGTGCATTTCAAACATTAGCATCACGGTCTGCTGTGCCCAAGTCTTCGCTTTTCAAAGTCTCTTCTTTCAGAGGGCCTGATGTGACGAACAAACAATATGTTATTTTCCTATCAGGATTTCCCATATACTCAATTTTGTAGGTGATTCACTATTCACCTTGGATCCCCCGCAGCCGGGCTCAGATCCATTTTAACACAATGTTCAATCAGTCTCCTCCACCGGGCACAGACCAATTTAATTCACTCTAACACAAACTTGCTTTAACCCAAAACTTTCAATTGATCTCCCTCGTTTGGGCTCGGACCAACTTTATATACTTTGTCATCAACTTTCTTGGTAGTATCAACATCAAAGACTTTTGATTGTGCACAGGATTTTGCTTGACCCGCTGCAGGACCATTTAGATGCACAGTTATTTGCCACTCTTTCACCTTTGTCAACTCTCAGTTGGATACCTTACAGAGACATTCCAATGAGCATGCACACAGTGCCGGACCACTCTGTCAAAGGTATTGCATCTTGGTTTCAAAGTTCAATCACTCATCTATTGTTCAATTTTACTTGCGTTGGTTATCACATGCATTTCATACACTGTTCGCTTCAGTGCTCAACATACAATGCTGCCGCTTGCAAACTTGGCTTCAACACAGACCGGTCTTGTATTTATCTCCTCAACTCACTGCTGAGTTGATATCACGGCGCTGCTTTGTTATAGGAGCCAAGGGCAGTATCACGGCAGCAGGCAATTCTCCGCGCCTTGATTATCGACGCAGGAGGGCCCCGGGTACCTCTGACACATAGTGCATGATTCTTCAGCCTGGTTTCCAGGTCTTACGCTTTCTATTCTCGAGGTATTTTCTGAAAGTAACAGTTCCTCATCGAAAAGGTCAAGGGCACTTCCTTCCTTGCGATCCCCTTCTGTTTCGCCGTCTTTTTCCTTGTGTCATCTTGGAACTGCAGTTTCCTCATGTAATTTGCCTCGCTCAGAGTGTGCTCTCGTACTCTCTGCCTTTTGTTTGTGTGGGGAGGTGTAATGCAAGTCAGGTATGCATGATGGTCAGTAATTGCCTGACCCTGCCTAACCATTGTATTGGGACATGTCAGGTGTACGACTCGGGTGTTAGTACGTTTTCTCTCATAGCAATCAGTCTGTGAGAAAGTGTTTGTGTTGTGAAAGGGGGGCTGAGTTCCTAAGTATCCTACCTGGTAGGATGGGGTAAAGGTGTTATAGGGAAGGGGATACCATGTCTTGCCACCTGGTGTCCCACTCCCACTCCCCGAAGACCCCTCGCCCGGGTGATCCTCCCGCACTGGTCCACCCCAAGGAACTGGATCCAATAGTGATGGGCGTATCCTGGTCACCTGGATAACACATCCTCGGATACTAGCGGGTGAGACATCTTCAGGTTTCTCACAGATGACATTTTTAAGGGTTAGGGAGAAGGTACTTGAGTGGGGGGGAGGAGGGGAGTACTTTATATTGGTGAGGATGAAGTCAGACGGGACAGCTGAAGTAATAGCAAGTGCGAGATTGCTTTCACATTTTGTCAGTGAAAGCAGTAGAATTAGTAGCTCCACAAATGGCATTAAAAGCGCGCAGGGACCAGGAAGTCACAGTGTATTCCGATTCGGCCTATGTGACGTCTACAGTACTCTGGGCTGTCACAATGGCAGAGGAAGTGCTTCTGACGTGCTGACGGCACACCGGTGCAGCACGTGCCCCTATTGGGCAAGTTCATAGACATGCTCCAACTCCCAGCACCCATCGCAGTCGTGAAGTGGCAGGCCCATACTAGGCGGGGGGAGAAGTGGGGTGGGGAGACCTAGTCTCCCGGGGCAACGAAGCCCCAGACGCGAAGAGAAGCATGCTGCAATTCTCTGAAATAACAGACTTTGACCTCCCATCAATTACATGTATCAGTGTGCACAATATGATTTTAAAGGAAGGCTATAATACCCTACACAGATAGTGGAATTTTAGTGGAATAGTCGCACAGATAATGGAATTTTAGTGAAAGGCTCCGGTAGAGGAGAAAGAATTATGGGTGAGAACGGGATGTTCGATATCCCCTACAGACGCTTTGTGGCGACATGGGAGCATAGGCAAGCTAGTGATTCCAACAGCATTATTGCAGATTGCACTGACTCAATTGCACTATCCCACTCATCTGGGTAGGGACGTACGTGCCGCACACATTGGAGAAGAGTGGTTCTGTCCAAATATGGCAGAACGTATACTTGCGTTCATGGAGAATTGTGTGACCGGTAAAAGATTCACTGCTGGTCATACTATACGTGTAATGAGAGGAGCCATACCCCGCCTGATTGGGCCTTTCCAACACCTCCTTATTGACTATGTCAACATTTGTATTTGTTTTATTTATATAGCGAAGACCAGGCCCAAGGGCAATCAGGCGCATATCTTAGAAGAATGTTACAGGCATGACATATAGTTGCAGTGGTTACAATAAATTGTAAACAAAATATGCAATTGGCGTTACAATTCAGAGCAACATAACACACAAATCAGTAGTGAAGTAGCAGAGCATAACAGGGGCCCAATGGGCCAGCCATGATCAGAGGAACGATTGTTAGTGAGATGTGGCTAGCCAAAGCTTGGCTTTGTGTTTGAATAGGTTGAATGAAGGTAGGGTTCAATAGAAAGAGGTACGGTGTTCCAAAGCTTGGTCGCCAGGACTGGGAAGCTGGCGCCTCCAGCAGATTGGAGCTTGAATCTAGGGATCGCAAGACCTTGGGATTGTGCAGATCTAAGTGCTCACGACGGAATATGCTGTGTAAATCGTTAGGCAAGGTACGTTGGGGCTTGATGGTTTATGCATTTGTATGTGAGGGCCAGTGCTTTAAGTGAGATTCTTTGGGCGACTGAAAGCCAATTGAGGTTCTTCCTGGTTTCTGAGATGTGAGCAGAACGAGGGATATTGAGGGCCGCACTGGTGGCATTATTTTGGGTAATCTGAAGTTTATTAAGATTACCCTGGTTAGTGCCTTGATACAAAGCATTGCAATAGTCCAGTTTGGACATAAACAAGGTCCTGGCCAAGTTGATGCAGTTCTGAGTGTTAAGGAATGGGCGACATGCTGAGATCAATTTGCAGTTGTAAGCAGAAGCGGTAGCCACTGCATTGGTTTGTCTAGTGAGAGTCAAGGAGGAGTCCAGATACATGTCCAAAGTTTTAGTATCTTTGGATACTTTAATTAGGTTACCGTCAATGTTAAAGGAACCGAAAAGAGAACTCAGTTTGTTGAATCTCTGTTGCATACCTAAGATGAGAAGCTCAGTCTTGTCATCGTTGAGGCACAACTCGTGTTTGGCCATCCATGCTTGGATGACAAGGTAGATGTCATTGAGGGCTTTGGAGTCGGCAATGTAGTCACCAGTGATGGGTATGAGTATCTGGGTGTCATCGGCATAATTTGTGTAGGTGACACCCAGATGGTCAAGCACATCAAATAGTGGTTTGGTGAAGACATTGTAGAGAGTTGGGGAGACACAAGACCCTTGAGGGACTCCACAAGGGACTGGTGTGGGATCTGCCGATGAGGACAGAGAGAAAACTCTCCAAGTATGCCCCTTTCCCGGTGAATCGACGCCGGTCCCAGCAAAAATTCTCCCAGAAGCAAATGGGGCCTGTGAAAGCCTCAATGGCTGCTCAAAAATTCGGAAAATAAAAGCCACCTTAAATAAGGGTTAGCTCCAATGTTTGCCCTTGGCCCTGTTAGTATTGCGCAATCAGCCTGGATCTGACCACCACTTAACTCCCCACGAGGTGGTGAATGGGCAGCGCACGCGACTTCCTCAGGCTCCTCCCGCTACGGCATTGACCTATGCCCATGCTCCCTCTTATGTACTTGAAAATGAAATGCATTGGTATATTGCTTCTTTGATGGCTAGTGCCTCTTATTTCTCACCAACTGCATGCATGTTGGGGGAGGTAGAAGAACAGAGAGGCAGACAACACAACAGAAGTGAACGAGGAACTCTTAAGCCGCCAATACTTTACCCAGAGGACATTGGTTTGTTGCAGCATTTTGTCAGGCCCTGGTATAAACCCGGATTTGAGGGGCTGCATGTCATTGAGCAGGCCACAGATCGCGCAGTAAAATTAAGTGGCAAGAAGGTCTGGAACTATACAGATGTTAAGTCCTACCGAGGCGAGACCTCCTCCCGCCAGAACAAAGATGTTTAGATGCAAGAGGAAGAACAAGACATGGAAGAACCACCATAACTGTGGCAAACTCGGACCAGGACCAAAGAGTTAGGGAAGGACAATACGCACCCCTAGATTAGGCACACTTTCTCATCTTTACATTAGGTATTCATCGAGAAAGTAGACTGTCCTATCAGCATATATCCTTTCAAGAGTATTTTATTAGATTTGTTATACAATCGGAAACCGAGCGAATGTTTTTTCCTCGATTGTTTATCCATGCCTTTCCGTTTTATGTGCCCAGACCTACCCACAATTGACCCAATGAGACTCATGCATCATTGACTTACTCAGTGAATCAAGAGTCTACATAATCTGGGAACAATTGTTTTATGCAGTACTAGCACAATATTATAGACGCTGAGTTTAACCTAACCCACTAACAACATAATCCTGCATTTTGAGGCTTTTCAGTTCTGTTTTACAGACTCATGGAGCAACGCAAGAGAACACTTGGTAATTACAAAATGGGAAGTCTAATTCGAAATGTTGTGATAAAGTTTTCTGCCTTCTGCTGTCTCTACCTCTTTACCCTCCTTGCATTACAAAGAGTCTTATTTTCACATGCAGAAGCCTTGACCCCTACTAACGTAACCCCTATCCATGCTGTTGCGGAACCCATATCTGGGCAGGTGATAAGCACTGTTAAGGAAATAAAGAGACATGGACGCAGTGCAGACACAGAACTCAGCCAGGTAATTTCATATCTGATTCAGCCCGTATTTCCAACATGTAGTACAAACACATGGCCAAGGTAGGGAAAGAAACCACAGGAGAGAGCTGCTACGTATGTACTCTCTTCCCCTATGCCATGAGTGCGTCCAGACATTCGTAGCAACTGAAATTCCAATGGCCAGAGCACAATGCCTCATGCATCTATCACTGTCCCAATGCGAATGTCGACCATATTATGCCTATTTATGAAAGTTGGACTAGCCTATTCTGTTGATGTTATTAGGCCTGCCTACCCCTTAGATTTTACCTGCCCTGGCTAATCTCGACTATGCTATGCCTACCTATGACAAATCGAACTAGCCTACTCTGTTAACATTATTAGTCCTGCCCACTCTATAGACTGTACCTGCCCTCGCTAACATCTGACTAGCCTACTCTGCACCGATTACCCTTGTTAATGCTACTGAAGACACGATTGAAAGTACTATCCCGGCATGCTTACCACAGTCTATAATCTCAATGCATTAATCACATTACTTACTATCAACACGTTACTATGCTACGCTAGTCCATTCACCCACCATTGTGCTCTTTTGAGCCCAACCTACTTTACAATGACTTTCGATGCTCTACTGAACGCAACCCAACCTAGCTTTTCTACCCAAGGCTTAGTCCTAATCAATCCCTGTAACACAAATACTAGGAATACCAGACTCCGATCTAGATTAGCCAAACTATTTGAACATCCTGCCAGATCCACACTCACCTCTAATCTAAAAAGGAACTATCCCCCTCCTAGCCAAAATATTTCCAGTGTCAAACCTTGCAATAACTGGCCACCCCCTAACAATACCACCAGGTACAGTACTGTCCCTCACAGACCCTACCCACCACATAGTTACCACAGATCCCACTATTCATCCACTAACAGGAGCCCTAATAAGGAGATTGCTGATCTGATTCTGGTGGAAAACCATGAATTTCTTGCTATCACCGAGTCATGGTTACACGCGTCAGCAGGCTCTATACTCACGCTAGTAGTGCCCAACGGCTATACCATTCTTAGACAAGATAGACCTGAGGCGCAAGATAGAAGCATCGCCATTAATTTTTAAATCTAGCCTCTCTATAAGACTGGCACCCCCTGATGACATCCAATCACGTGAAGCTTTCACACTTAAACGAACACTGATCAACTCCCAAACCTTGACCATACACCTGATTTATAGACAACCTGGCCCCATTGTGTCATTTGAGGAGGATATCCACACTATACTCTCTAACAATCTTAAAAACACATTGCAAGTCCTACTCTTAGGCGATTTCAACATGGACTTTAATGACCCACTTGATAACATGCCACAAATACTGCCACCATCCTGTCTGAACTTGGCCTGTCCCAAAGAGTCACTACATCCACTCACAACAACGGAAGAATATTAGAGTAGGTGGCGGATTATAACTGCCATGCTAATATCCCCTCCATCTCCCCACAAGTTTGGATGGACCATTCCCTTTTGTCATTTACACTTACCATCACCAGACCTCTCCCCACGATCACCCCCACCGCCCTCCTACCTTAACTAGGAACAAAAATAATATCACTGTGGACTCATCACGGCTATTCTCCCCACCCTCAACTCTCTTCCAGACAACACTGATCCGGGAACGTTGGTCGATGAGTATAATAAAATCATGACAACATCGCTAGATATAATTGCCCCGCTTAAACTGAGCTCAAGTAAGCCCAAAACCCATCTGAATAAGTGGTTCACCCCTCATCTAAAAGACCTAAGGCAAGAAAAAAGAAGTTGCGAGCCATCCTGGAGACTACTCCCATCAGAATCAAACAGACTCAAAATCACCAAGATATCTTCCCATTATAAAAAAGAAATCTGTCAGGCCAAAAGAGAATCCTACAACAACCGGATCTCTCAAGCTAATTCCAGCATGAAGGAATTATTCACGATCCTAAAAGAACTAGAAACCCCCACCCCCACGCCAGATACCTGTACTAAAGACAAAAGCTGGTGCTCTGGCATCCAGCATGCGCTGTCTAACAAAGTAATGACTTCAAAACAAAATAGCTTCTAAAAAAGCATCATTGAACTCACTGCCTCCCAACATGACACCTCCAACCAATATCCCATGTATTCGATCTCAGACTCCTACTACCCCCGACATCCCACGTGCTTGCTTCAACTTCTCAAAAACCTCGATCCTCGAGGTTGAAAAAGTCACTTTCACTGAAACCATTAAAATTGCAAGGGCGATCTCTGTCCAGCCCAGTTTATCAAGGATGCAGCGAGGGACCTAGCTCCTTTTATCTCTAAACTTATCAACGCCTCATTCGCGTCCGGCATCATACCCACCAACCTCAAAGAATCTTGGGTGCTCCCATTGCTAAAAAAACAAACACTAGACCCCCTGATGCCAACTAATTACCTGCCCATCACCACAGTACGCTTTCTCTTAAAAATATTAGATAAAGTTGCCTACATACAAATTCAGAAGTACCTGGAATTACACCACCTCCTAGGAGCACGCCAATCTGGCTTCCGTCCTCAACACAGAACAGAAACTGCCCTCACCGACCTCAAGACCCAAGTCGACGAGCTAGGGGATAAAGGGAAAACAGCCCTCCTTCTCCTCCTCGACCTCTCGGCTGCATTTGACCTTGTAGACCACAGGGTCCTATGTAAACATTTAGACTTGGCCGCACATTTCTCCAAGGAGGCTGTAGTCTGGATTGAGTAATTTTTAAGTGATAGGACTATGAGGGTATTCTCTCCCTCTGCAGCTGCAGACCCTATCCCCATTACCTGTGGCGTACCCCAGGGATCTTTTGTCTCTCCCACGCTGTATAACATATTCACTAAGCCCCTTTTCGATGATCTGGACAGTCTCGGTATCACCTACACTAACTATGCAGATGATACACTAATTCTCCTCCCACTTTCAGGGGTATTGTATGATTTTACCGACTTTAAAAGTCTGACCCCACCAAAAGACCTAAAACAAACACCACAAAAAGTTTGGACTACCAAAAGTCTGAACTTTTCGTGGTGTGTGGTTAGGTATTTCGGTGGGGTAGGACTTGGGGCTCGGGGTTGTCCCCCGCAATACCCTGCTCACTATGCTATACAGTATAATGATTGGGGTGTTGCGGGGGAAACCCCTGCAGCTCCTGAAAAAAAAAATAAAAATAAGAAAAGGACCCTGCGGCATGAAGGAAAAGTAAGTAGGGTGTGTGTATGTTAGGGGTGGGGTTGTGTTAAGGGTGTGGGTGGGGGTGTGTCGTGGGTGGGGGTTTGTAGGGGTTGTAAATGCGTGTTCGCATGGGATATGTGCAAACCTTTTGTGGTTCGCACATTTCTCATGCAAACTTTTCCGTCGCTGACTTTTCCGCGACAGAAAAATAACACAAATCCCTTTCACGGGATTACGTTAAGGATTTGGCCATGGTGAATAGAGTTTACCCCATCATCCAGGCATGGATGGCAACTCACGGTCTGTGCCTGAATGATAGAAAAACAGAGATCATCATCCTGGGTACCCCGATTAACCTAAAAAAACTAGGACATGAATATTCTTCGTTCATAATTGATGACAACCTCATCAAAGTGGCTAACGAGGTAAAAACTCTAGGTTTTTTACCTCGACTCAACTCTCTCATATACCAAACAAGTTAATACCCTGGCTTCCACTACCGCTTACACCTGTAAACTTATCAGAACCGGCAAACCATTCCTTTCCAATAATAGTTGTATCATCCTGGCCAGAGCCCTCATTCTGTCTAGGCTTGATTATTGCAACGCCCTCTACATTGGCTCCAACAAAGCCATAATTAGGAAAATCCAAACCCTCCAAAATAATGCCCTTAGAGTGGTCCTCAGTGTAGCGAGGAGAGATCATATCTCTGAGATTAGGCGACAAAATAAAAGGCTGTCCACTAAGAACAAAATCAAGCTAAAAACTGCGTCACTCTCACCTAAATCAATGAATAACGCCAGTCCCAGCTATTTAGCAGAGAGATTCCATAAAAGGACCTCCATAAGACCCTGTAGACTAGTCAACACCAACTGCCTCCTCGTCCCAGATTTAAACTATCTAAGGTGGGAGGCGGCAGCTTCTCAGCCAAAGCGGCCCAGCTGTGGAACTCTATGCCACCCTCAATCCGAGAAGATCAATCATACCAGAACTTCAGATCCAGTTGCATCAACTGGCTTAAGTCAACAGATCTCTAAAACCGGGCCCTACTCACACCCCACTACAATGGTGCCACTATGTCCTAAGACATTACAGCTTTGCTCGTGCGACCTCTTCTGCCTACATTTGTAATGTTCATATATGCCTGACCCTGTTCCTTATGTGCTTTACCATTAGTATGTAACTGTAATGTATAATGTACTTATTCCTGCTTCTCTTGTGCATACCATGTGTATGCAACTGTAATGTATAATCTATTTATTTTTGTAACCTAAGCTGTGAATTTCCTTGCAACCTCTGCGCCCAGATACCTTCGGATCTGGTGTGCAATACAAATAAACAAACAAACTGTGCACCAGAAGAGGACAATTTCAAGGGAGACGAGCCACACTAAGGTGGATGTCCAGAAAGACGTTCCCGCATGAAGATAATTACATCAAGACTCAAAAAATGATAGACGACTACTAAAGCACAGACAAAAACATAGAATGCATCACTGAAGGTCCGCACAAAGGAAAAGCAAAGGTAGTGACACAAAAGGAATTACAGTGCCTCAAGACAGGACTGAGGGAGATAGGGGGAACACTAGGATGCTGGGAAAGTCTGCAGATGCTAGTATATGGACAAGTATACATAGTAGATGGGTGGAAAGGAGGAGTGGTTGGGAGCAAAGCACATGTGCTCCTAACAGTTCCAGTGGAAATAGTGCAGAAGGAAAATTACAATTGACTCAAGGAGTGGGAAGCACGGGTGAAACTGCTCACATGGGTAGAAAATGAAGCAGGGCCCATGCCCATTCTACCACTGGAGTGTGCTTCATTCTGTTTTCAGAATGACGGCCCAGTAAAGGTTGGAAGGAATAAAGGATGTAAGCAGATCTTGAAAATACCAGGCATGATGGTCAGAACTGCTGTGCTGATGGACCACTACTGGGCCTGCGGGTCAAAGGCGTACATGCAGCTGCCACCCAACTGGGGAGGAGTGTGCTCACTCGTATAGCTGTACACACCAGCATTGGTAGTGCATGGGGAATAAATACAAGTACACGGGTTCCCTAAAATGGAGCACATCAAAGGAAGAAAATATCTGTATGATTGACCAGAATGAAGAGAGGAAACTATGCATCATAAAAAATGTAAGAAAAAAAATGTAAGATGCATTAAACGCAATACCACCGGAACAAAGGCTGTTCAGCAGCATTGAAATGTTGTTCGCGTCCATCATTCCAGTAGTCTAAGCAAACACAAATGCCAAATAGCTTCAGATAACGAGTTGGGAGCTGATGCAGATAATAAATTCAACTGTCGAAAGGGTTCAATGCTATCAAGGAAGAACTGAGAGCAGTAAGGTTAATGGCCCTCCAGAACAGTTATGTTCTAGACCTCCTTACAGCCATGGAGGGAGGCGTTTGCGTCAAGATCGGGCCTTCTTGCTGCACAATAATTCCTGCCCATGTTGAAGAGAATGGGACCCTGACAGAGGCCATTACCCAATTAACAGACCTGCTTGCAAAGATGGAAGAAGAGACGAACACTGTAGGAAAAGACGTTGACTGGTTGTCGTACATCTTTTCCTGGATACCAAAATGGATGGCCAACAGACTGAAAGAATTGGTAGAAGCACTGATACTAGTGTTATTCGCCTTCTGTGTAATCAGAGTAGCCATCACGCAATGTAGAAAGACCACTGAAAGGACAATAGGGATGAAAGTTCTGGTGGACATATAGACTGAAGAAGATGAATAGACAAAGATACGAAATGCATTGAAACCACAATTGATGCAGTTTCCCCTGTTTGCAGCAGGAACAGTGTTCATGTTTCCGTTCAACACCTGTGACTATTGGGGAAAATGGGTCTGGTGCAACCCTAGTGGCGACTGCAGTTACCGGACCGGGAGTTTGGATGACCATGCAAAATACCATGGATATCTCGGAGGGATAACAAAGGTTTGGCTCCCAAAATGAGAGTCATGTAGGTAATATGGTCGACTCGTCGACCAGAGGGGGGATTGAAAACAGAGGCCCAAGTGTCTCCCTCATGACCCCACATGACCGAAGACAGAGAAATGACAGATGCACATCAGTTTTAGACCCTTCATCGCCATCATCGATGTATCACAGATACGAGCAACGTTACTCTCTCAGCCATTCAAACCATACCCAATCGATATGGAGATGTCACCAATCGAACAAGTCGACTGACCACACATCGAGAAATCAATGACATCATCACTGACATCACGACATAGGTGCACTTAGACATGAAGTACACAAGCATCCACTCACGAAGACACGAAACACATGCTTATGAGACAAGCTTTGAATACATGGAAGGGCTGACACGAATGATGCAGCCAGAGGCAGTCAGACACGATGCACCCCAGCCAAGGACGAGTGGAGATGGAATGTTTCTGGCCACCAAGACGATGAGCCACCTGCAAGAAATTCAAGCTAAAATCCTCATAATTACAAGCAGCAGAGCTCTATTTTGTGGTCTTAACACACGTGACCTAGCAGAGCAAGACAATGCCTACTCAATCAAGGTAGACAGAGAGAGGCTGTTCCCATCGAGCCAGAGGTGGAAAAATACAAGTGTTGCTTACAAATCAACAACTGAATGCACTCTCCCAGGCTTAGGTGATCAGAGATGGCAACATTAGGGAACACACAGCACCTCCATGTTCATTCCCATTGCCTTGAGAAGGTACATCCAGACTGTTAACCGTCCAGGGTCCCAGGGCTGGGAGGACACACTCTGCCCAATCCAGCGTCACCTTTAACATGAAGATATAGGGCATCATCATGAGTTGGGATACCGCCCAATGCTATTAGCGTTACCGCAACTCGGTCCAGTGCAATTTGCGCCAGATCCAGAGTTGCATGGGGGAGGTAAATCCCCATTTCCATTGGAGCCAATGGGGGTTTCTTGGTACTGTTAGCACGGCGCAATTAGCGCTGCGCTAATAGTGCCAAATACAGGCAGAAAAGGGAGATGTTTACCTCCAGCAAAAAAACTGGAGGTAAAACTCCCACGTTCCGCCTAACTCGAGATTGGGCAGAGTGGTAAATGCGGCGGTAATTGCGTTATCGATGCATTTCATCGCTCCACCCAACTTGAGATGAGGGCCATAATATGTTGCAGTAGCCAATAGTTTCTCCATGACCCTGCAACTTTATATTCCTTATATGTGGAGGTGGCCTCCTGAGGAGCCACCAGATATGACTATCCAATAGTAGAATTAAACTGTATAGAATGTGTATATGGTTTGCCTAAACTGACTAATATGCATGCATGATAGGTTTCAGGGACATAACTTGGCTTAGTGACATCACTCAGGTCTAAAACCGGGTGAAACACGTTTGGAAGGAGAGAGCGCTGGAGAATGAATGTCATTTGTTGGATAATAAAGACTGTAAAGTTTGCCCTATGTCTTCCATTCTTGCGGCTGGGAGTTTTTGATGGGCCCGGTTATCTCTCTGCAGGTAATCAGGGTTACTGCTAGAGAGACCCTGTCAATACTTTATAGCAGCTTCCCAATCGAGGGGGGTGAGGGTGGGTGTGTGTGTGTGGGTGTGTGTGTCTCCTCTGATATTTATTTTCTTATAATGATAATGATGATAATGATGTGTTATTTATATAGCGCCTTAATCCAAATGCGCAACTCACCCTAAGGCCTCAGTTGGATATTACTCCAACCTTGCTGCCCCACTATGAGTGGAACCTTCTCTTTCTTCTATATAATGGTCTGTAACAATAGGCTTTCCTGGAGCTTAGGGGAACCTGTGGGGGCTCAGCACAGGATAGCCCATATATCAGCACCATAGTCTACTTAATGAAGTAGGTGGCGTTTCATGGCCCAAAAGGCCCCAATCCTCCTCTCTGTGACACCATAATAAGGGACTAAAATAATACAAAAGAGGTGATAGCTGGAAGGTTTGGAATTAATCCTAACTTCTGCCATTGCTCTGGGCAACCCTCCAGACCATTGTTCTTCAGCCTGCCAAGCCATCACAGAAGGGGAAAGACCATATGCAAATCAGGCCAAACTGCTAGGTCCCATCCCTTCTGCACGAGACCACAAGCATCCCTAGACAGGCCTTGTGTCTCAATTCCCTATACTTCAGAAGTCCAACCCTGAGATGTATGGGGACTAATGCCCACAGGTCACAGGTTCTACTACAAGGTTTCTCACAGGTATCTATTCTCTAAAGGGATGCAACCAGCAGTGGCTGGTGAATTTGTTAAGTGGCGAGGAGTAAATATTTCCCTCAAATATGCCCAAGTGCCCAAGCGTAGAAAGAGTGTCCGAACCTCTCAAGGAGGGTTCGAAGGGTTTCACCTTCAAAGAGTGGTTCACCTTCAAAGAAATGGGTTAAAATGGTGCATTTTACAGAACCCTTGTTTGCAAAATTGCATAAAACACCAAACAGTTTTCAATTGGTTTTGTAGGATAACTCATGAAAAAATCCAATAGATGCGACGGATGTAACGGCTATAAGCCACACTTCTCGTCTCAACGCTTGTATCGGAACACATTTCGGTAGATTCAGAACTCTTTTCCAAAACAAGCTTTCAAGGGAGTGCCAAATTTTAGTTGGAAGCGCAAACAATGCTTCAGCCCTGTATGTTATTATCGGTACTGCCTTCATTGTTATAAAAGGCCACAACAGGGACAATAGAAAATGTAACATATTTTATTTGAATCAGTGTTCCTTGAGTTGCAATTGCTTTTATATAATTGAATTCACTCGTCAACCTTTCGTTGTCCAGGTGCCATGATGTTTTATTAAATTTCCTTCCTTTAGCCGACTATAAAATCAGGATTTTATATTTCACCATATCGAATTTTAGGCCATTGTCCTGCACATAGGTTTGTTGACGTTGTAAGCCCACAGGGGTTTGGTCAATTAAGACCAAATCGTCCACATACAATAAATGGTCAAGTGGCACTCCTCAATATTAGGAGGAACACTCCTAGCTTTTCTCAGGGGTTTCCAGCAGGTCTGAGACAAACAGATTAAACAAGGCAGGGGCCAACGGACAACCCTGTTTTAAGCCTCTTGATGTCACAATCAAACGTGACAATAGGCTCCTTTGGTCTAGCTTTATTTGCAGCAAGGTTTCTGTGTAAAGGTATTTGATAGCTTTCAGGATGTTCTCTGGGCACCACCATTTCTCCAACTTTGTCCAAAGCAAATCTATATCTACTGAGTCTAAAGCCTGGGCCAGGTCGAAAAAAGGCGAGTATATCTTGCTGTTATAGTCTTGGACTGGAGTTTCAGAAGGTTGATCAAAAAAACCATTCAGTTATTTGCCAAGCTCCTTCACAAAACTTGCCTGCCATAAATCAAAATGTCCAGCCCTACTTGTCCAGTCCTCAAGGCCACTCAGGACTAGTTTGGCAAATATTTTCCCTACAACATCAAGAAGGGCGGTCTGACGATAATTTCTTGCAAACAGTATACCCAGCAAGTTTGATCATAATTCAAGTACCTCTTCAAAACGAGCATTGGTCAACCTCTCTGGGCCAGGAGCCCTTGGCTTTAATAAGCAACAGGATGTCCTCTTCATCAGTCAGAAATGTCCATTTCATCATTGAGTTCTCAGCTCCTTGATTCAGATGTCCACTTCCCATATTAAACAGGTTAGTAAAATGATCTATCCACATAGGTTCCGCCACTACGTTGCATTGAAGTGCTTACACTGGGGTGTTTACTTAATTTAATAATTTCCAAATGTCTCCCATCTTCTTGCTTGAGATTTTCTGCAACCTTTGCTCGGGTTATTCCTGCAGCATTTTATATTTTCTTGCCTTAACCCACTTTATATACTGTTCTTTTTTCAATTTCTAACCGGGGCTGCACACGTTGATTTGTCTCCATCTTTTAATTAAGTCTGATCTCAGTTCCCTCCTTTCTGCAGCTAATTCTGCATCATAACAATGCTTATGCAAAAAGTGGGGTTTCACACCTGCTCTCCTGCTTTCTACAAAGGCCATCGGGAGTTTCAGATCGTCAAGAATAGTTTGATCATTCCACTTCTTCTTCTTTGTTATGAGATCTATAAAATTATCCCCAACTAAACAAATAATAGGTAGGGTGTTCCTCATCAGGGTGTATGTCAAAAGCAAAAAACACTGTCCTCTGTCCAAACCAATTACTCTATACCTGCTACTAATAAACAAAATGACTCAAACTCTTGACAAGGATAACAGGAGAATTACTACATTCTCCTAGTGTAAGAATTCAGTCTGAACAGGGGCGCTGTTGCGCGCATCAAGCATGGCTGCCTGAAAGGCGAGCTCCGGCTCGAACGAAAATCCTGTTTAAATATATCCTTCCAACGCCGTTCTAAACGCTGAATGAAGGAAGATTCCTGTGTCGGAAGGTCTCCCGCACAAACCCTGAAAAAGCTGGACGTGTAGGTGGTGGGATCGCGGTGCTGTCCTGCCCGAAGAGCTTCGGCGGCCGTGAGGTAACGGCGTAGCCGCTGTGCGGCTCCGCAGAACATCCGCTGTGGATCGGAGGTGTGGCGAGGAAGACCAGGCCGCAGTTGTTAGGCAGACACCTGTGCAGTTCCCTTAGGGACCACTGCAAAAAGTTTAAGACTACAGGTGTTAGCAGTAAACCCAATTGGTAGCAGCCTGCACCACCCAGATTTACCCGGTAGCTGTGGCTGAGCAGTCAGACTTCGCTCAAGAAGAGTTAGGCAGAATATAGAGTATACACAATAGGGCTAAAAGTACAGTAGCACAAGCAAACACTGACCAGAGCTTTGGTATAAAAGTATATAATTATTTAAAAACACACTTGTAAAAATACACTGGCACCAATATGTCAAGCAAGTTCAAACACAGTCACTAGAAGTATATACACCTCCCTAATTAATTATTTGACAAGTCTAGGTTAATACACCACTTCTTTAGCAAAACAGAGGTGAGCGCGTAACCATAGATGGCACTCCAATAATTTGTTTAAAAAGGGAGAGAAAAGGCAGAATAGGAAAATCACACAGTACCAACACTTAAGAAACCACAGCAAGTCAAGAAAGGCAGGGTCTACTGTAGAGCAAAAAGTTCATAGGCCAGGCCCAATCTTGAAGAGAGCAAGGCGGAATGTGCCCAAGATCACACAGTGGAAATGCACTCAAAGTCTTTGCAGAAAAGTCAAAATAGGTTGGATCAAGTTAGAAAGGTAATGTTAACAGGTCCGAGGTCACCCCAGGATAGAGAGTCAAGGATTTACGGGACACCTTGGACAGTCTGTTGCAAGGGAGACCAGGCGGGACACAGTACCTGAAATGGCAAGAAAGCTCCAGCGGAGGCAGTTGTTCCTGGCAGCGGGTGCAAGTCGGGGCTTCGTCCAGGGGAAGAGAAGATTTCGACATGGAGGAAAGCTGGAGGTCTTTGCACTGCCAGGGAAGAAACCAGCCGCAGAGTTTCTTGGTTAAAAGGTACTACCCTTTTATTTGCGGTAGTGGTGAAGCGTGGCTATCCGGCCGCCGGGGTGCTTGGCACGGGCGATTTGACCACGAGACGATCCAGGAAGGCGAAAAAGGCAAACTGGTTGGTCCCATCAGCTCAAAGGGAAGAAGTCTCTCCTGGAAGAAGATCTCTTCTGTCGTCGGGAAAGTGGTGAGTTTCGTACAGCAGGGCTCCACCGGTGGTGTCGTCGTTGTAGATGGCTCAGCTTCTCCCCTCTTCGGATTCTTTAGGTCCTGTGACGACTTCTGAAGTTCCAGTCCCGAAAACCCTGCTTTTATGCAGCAAAACCCCCATTCATCAGCCTAGCTGTCACTCAAACATGCTAAGTGGTGAGCCGGGCGGCTCACCACTGGGCCAATCACACAAGAGTGTGACTTGAGTTGCCAAGGCAACTCAGTCCAGGGTGCCCAATCCCCCTCCCACACATCCTGTTGACCCCAGACAGAGTGGCACCATTTGGAGGGCTTCTGTGGAGAAGCCCGACAAAAAGTGGAACAAAGGGCTCGACTTGGGTTAGAGTTTTAGAGGCGAACACAACCGCCATTTTAAAACTGAGTCCTGGCAAAAAGACCCAACCGGGGAATAAATATTAAATAAATAACCCGGCGGTATCTTTAACATTGCACCAAAAAGTGGTGCGTTTAAAATGAATGGGAAAATCCCATAGGAAATATTCCGGTGGAATATTTCGCGTGGTATCCACTGCCACCAGCAAGAAACTCGACAAGGGGAGACTGGACAGTGCCCCCTTGGAAAACAGACCCAGGGGCAATCGAATTACCCCTACCAGTACTTCCACAATATGATGGTTTGTACTGGTTCTGTTCACAATTTGAGACTAGTAAAGCCAATGGTGACTTTACATGCCCTGGGAGTCAGTAGTCAGTCCCAGGGTATGGAGTCTATGTTTGGGGGTCACTATGACACCCCTGTGTTACTGCACTGAGGGTGCTGTGTAACACACTTACCAAAAACACATGAAGCCCTATGGAGTAAAAGACCTTATAGCCTGCCCATAAAACACATTAAATAGTCAAAGGACTTTCTCAAATCATGCCTAAGAGTGGGAGAAAAAGAGTCTCACTCTTAGCAGGAGAAAAAATGAAACCCCAAAAATCCAGCAAAGCTACTGCGGGACTCACTAGGTTTGGGAAATTAGCCTCAACAGAGAATTCTCCCTAGCAGCAGTGGGGGAGGGGCATCGCAGTGAACGCCATATTGCAGAGCCCGGGGAAGAAACATAGGGTGGCAGCCCCCCAAGACGGGTGTGTGGAGCCACTGCGGGAGGACAACAGGAGAGACCGAAGTTGATTAAGGAGTAAGGGGGAGAAGCAGAAACCTGACAAAGCCGCCGGAGGAGCTGTGCATGGCTCTGGCTGGCGTGCAGCGCAGGAAACTGCAGCCGCTGCTGGAGCACCAGGCCTATTTCCCCACGGAGGCGCTCCGACGGAGCCACAGCGGAGCGGAGACACGTGGAGGGACACACCCATGTCCCTCACAACAAGTAAGTGGGGCGAGGTGTGGAAGTGACCCCCCCGCCACTGCAATAAACACCAAGGCGGAAATTGCACCTGACGGAGTGAGGGACACGGAAGAAGCTCCTTACAGTGCACCATGAGCAAGGGCTAAAACAACTACCGGACAATCACAAGGCCCAGGGTGTACAACACACGAAACGTGGTGGGGGATCACTGGGAGTGCCCCGAGTGGCCATTGGGGGCCAGCGCTGGCATTGCTGGGAGGACGCCGAGGGCAGCACCCCCGACACATGGTGAAACAACATTGCTTGGTTAATAACTGCTGTGGCGTAGTGTGGCTACTGATGCCCTAAGAAATTCTGAATCATAGGGACTGGACTAAACTCCATTCGCCCTCAAAGTGGTGCAGGGCGGCGCCACGCTAAGGACCACATTGAGATAACTATCCAGATTAGACTGTGGGGATCCGCCTGGCAGAGATCTCCGCTCCAACAGAAGGAACAAAGCAAGGGTGCAAATACCTGGTGCAGGTAGGGGGTGTAGAGGAAGAAGTGCTTCAACACTATCTGCTCCCTTTCCACGGAACAATACGAGGCTGATTTTAATACCTGGGAGAACATAGTCCACTCTAAGGCCATACACTACAACACATGAGCCGCACCGAGAGGAAGGGCACAGGAGGGAAAAAGACCGGCCCAATGGACTCCTTCGCCAGCTCCCAACCATGCAGGGTGGCAGATGGGATGCAATAGGCACCCGACAGACAGGGAGAAGACCCCTTGGAGCGCCTAGCAACACTGGCCGAGAACGGTTTCATGGCAGTTAATGTAAAACTGGATGACATAGTGGCAACAATTGGATCCCTGAAAGCTTGAGTGGAGAAGGAGAGCTCGCGTAGCACGGAAGCGGAGAATAGAATCAGCACAAACAAAGACACAATTTCACAACATGGCCGCGACATAGCCCAACTCCAAACAGAACTACGCAAAACCCAAAATAAGTGTGAAGATTTAGAATCGAGATCTTGAAGGAATAACATCCGGATTGTTGGAGTTGCGGAAACTTTTGGCAAGGGCGACATGGAGCGACAAGTCGAAAACCTTTTGAAGGATATCCTGGGAGCAGAATCTTTTTCGGAACATTTCCTTGTGGACAGGGCCCACCGCACTCTGGCTCTGCCGCCGAAACCAGGGGCACCACCTCGCACCATAATAGCATGTATCCTCAACTACAGGGACAGGGATGCTATACTCAGATTGTCCAGAGAGAAAGGCACTCTACATACTGAGCATAAAAGAATTCATATATACCCAGATTTCTCCGCTGGTGCACAGGCGCAGCAACGATCCTACGAATTGGTTAAACAACTGCGGATGCGCAATGTACATTATGCCCTCATCTCCCTGCAAAGATCAGAATCCAACATGGTGGTAGAGCCACTTTTTGAAAACCCCACGGAACCCATGACATATGTGGAGGCTTCTATCCCGTTGCTTCCCAGAGACAGGGCAGTCTATCAAAACGCCAGACTACAACCGGGAGAGGAGAGGCAAGAGGCAGCAGACTGACCGGAGTAAACCATCTAACCCCCGTCACAGGAGGACAGGAACACTTGCAGAGAACAGCCTGGACACAGGTTTATTGTAGCTTCGAGCCGTGAGCCCCTGATAGCGTAAGTCGGATGGCTGCAGCAGGCTACCCTCAGGAAAGCTCCATCAGTTTTGGGGAATGCCCATGGGGAAGGTTCTGAGAGTTATTGGGCAGCTTCGTCATGTTGGGGGAGATGATGCGGGTGGGGGGTTATATAGCCATATGAGACTTCGCCATGTTGAGTTGTATGGGATTCGAGTTGGGGGGATACAGTTTAGGGACCCAGTTGGAGGGGTCCTGCAAGTTCAAATTGGTGGTCGCGCCGCTGTACATGACATGCTTCCAAGAAATACTGGAACAAGAAACACGGTAATAACACACAGGCATGGCACACACTAGAGCAATGAGTCAAGGGCCGAAGTTGAAACTTCTTACATGGAATGTTCGAGGGTTGAACAACCGAACTAAGTCGAGCAAGGTGGGAGCCTACGTCACTAGGCATCATCCTCAGGTGATCATGCTGCAAGAAACTCATGCACTCCAAAAGGTAAACACAGATTTCTTGAAGAACTGGGGGCAACATAGATATTACACTGAATATTCCACACAGGCAAGAGGTGTTCTCACTCTGATTCATCCCTCTGTAGGCTTTCGATTTGGTAAGAGCAAAGTAGACACACAGGGTCGCTATGTCATAGTCTGGGGTAGCATCGCTGGGAGGGAGATGGTGTTAATAAATACCTATGGCCCGAATTTAGATGACCCGGAGTTCTACATAGAGGTGGTGCATGCAATAGGTTACACGGGGTGTGAACAGATCCTATGGGGAGGGGACTTCAACACAATCCTGGATATCACGCTAGACCGTTCCACTACCAAACACCGGACTCCCTCCAAAACTGCAGCAATGTTACAACAAATCCTATCACAATTGACAATGGTTGATGCTTGGAGATCGCTACATCCCCGATAAGAAACAGTACACATTTTACTCTTCGGTGCACGACACTGAGTCTAGAATAGATTATTGGCGGGTCTCCACAACCCTCATGCACCAGATCGATAACTGAGATACTTCCCCGCACCCTGTCAGACCACTCCCCAATCACAATGGAAATGACACTAGTAAACGTAAAACCCCCGACTAAGAGATGGAGGATGCCACCATACATTCTCAAGGACCCAGCAGTAGCCGACGCACTGCACATAGAGGTGGAACACTTCTTCGATGCCAACAGGGGTTCGGTGGATAGGGAAACCCTTAAGGTATTGGTGAGAGGAATATTGATCTCTAAGTCCTCGGGTATGCTGAAGTCAGTCAGGGTAGAACTGGCGGAGATGGAGAAAAACCTGGGAAAACTAGAAGCGCGATACACTGCTACACATGATGACAAAACTTTGTCAGACATCAACTGCAGCCTACTGGAATTCAGTAAACTAGCAACTAGGGAACTGCTCTATATGTCAACCCCACTTAGAGCACGCAGATATGGCGAAGGGAATAGAGCAGGTCCTACCTCAGCTAACCTGTTAAAAGCCGAGAGACAGCACACACCGATCTCCAGCATACTAACAGGGGATGGCACAGTGGCCACTAGCGAAGAGGGGATAAATAGAGAATTTACCCGGTTTTATTCAGAACTCTTACTCCAATCATGATTCGAGATCAGTCGAGGATGTTAGAAAATACCTCGACAATATCACTCTCCCGACGCTAACCATAGAATACAAACTTGCGCTTGACCAACCCCTAACCGCTGATGAGATCACAGAGGCAATCAAGTCATTGGCTAGCGGCAAAGCACCGGGCTCAGACGGTTTAGGAGCAGAGTTGTACAAGGAACTAAACGAGGAACTGGCCCCGGTACTGCTGTCGGTGTGGGAGGAAGCTATATAACTAGGAACCCTTCCACCATCAATGAGAGAGGCTAAAATAACAGTGCTCTTGAAACCTAGGCGACCACCCAACGAGATGTCCTCCTATCGGCCCCTGTCCCTAATAAATTGTGATGCTAAAATCTTTGCTAAAATCCTGGCCACGAGACTCCTGCCACATATGCCTATATTAGTACACCCAGATCAGTGTGGCTTCATTCTCACCAGATCTATGGCTCTAAACCTCAGGAGATTATTTGGAATCATGGCCCCATAAACCCTGAAGCCCAGGCGGTAGCTGTATCACTCGACGCTGAAAAAGTGTTTGATTCAGTGTCATGGATGTACTTGATTACAGTGCTTGAGAAATTTGGGATTAGCCCGTACTTCCCGAGATGCGTCGGGCTGCTGTACTCTGACCCCGGGGCTAGAGTGCTAACTAACCGTACACTGTCCAACTGGTTTGGGTTGGGTAGGGGCACGCGACCGGGATGCCCATTTTCCCCCATGCTATTCGCCCTCACAATGGAACCAGTCGCAGCAGCCATCAGGGAACATCAGGGACAGAGGGGCATAAAGATGGCCGGCCTAACGCAATCAATATCCTTATATGCGGATGACACATTGCTGTATATCCGGGAACCCGATATACATCTTGGTCCGGCGATCGAAACCATACACGAGTTTGCTGAATACTCAGGTTATAAGACCAACAGATCTAAATCTGAGATCTTTCCCTTGACCCCCGCCACGCGGTGCCCGAACAACACACATGGCCTGCAATGGTCCCCCACTAAAATAAGATATCTGGGAATTATCGTGTCCGGGGAAAAAAAACTCTTTACGCCGACAATCATGAACACCTATTGAGTACTATATCCACCAAACTTCGCCTGTGGGCAAAACTACCTATCTCACTTATTGGTCAAGTGGCCATACTAAAAATGGTAATTCTACCGAAGTTATTATATATATTCACCAACATCCCGATATGGCCTGGTGGGCAGTTTTTCGCAGCCCTCTGATCTCTAGCTGTAGAGTTTGTGTAGGGCGGGGGGGCGGCCAGAATCAAATGGGAAAAAATGGTTGAGCCATACAACAAAGGGGGCATAGCAGCCCTGGACTTTGAATTATATTAAGTGGTTGCGCAGGCCCAGTTTGCCAGATGCTGGTACGACGACCTGAACACCTCACCCCACATCTGCATAGAGAGACACACAGCACACCCAACCGATTTAGGCTCCATCATCTTTAAAGTTAAGCATAAAGATGACTGCCCATTCGACCCAGTCAGCACAACAGTGCGTGCATGGTCTAAAATCTATCGTAGGCTCCAATTAGAGACTCCCTATTACTCGTAAGCCCCCTTCTGGAACTTCCGCGGCATCGCACCATCTTATGACCCTGATGTCCAGAAAACATGGGACCCAGAGGGAGAATTCAAAATTAAAGACATCTTCCCCAATGGCAAATTAATAACACTCTAAGAATTCAAGGTTGGTATGGGGAGAGATCAGTTGAAAATACTGCAATATCACAGGATGCGAATAGCCTTTAAGGCTAGATGTCCTCTATTCGCCGACGAACCTCCTCCACACCCATGCCTCTTGACTTTGTCCACCCAGGCGGGAGTCAGTATCTCAGGGCTCTACGCAGTTGTGCAGGCAAACATGCCAATGGTAAACAAGATTAAAGCCTCCTGGGAAGCTGACCTGGAAACCACCATATCGGACAAGGCGTGGGAAAGATACTGTGATCTAACCAAGAGGGTATCCATCAATGCAGGCCTCCGCCTGATCCAATTTAAGGTATTAAATAAATTACACTACACACCTGAGAAAATAAATCGCTAAATTTACACAGAATGGCCCTGACAGCTGCCAGAAATGCGGGAGCGACCATGCTGACTCATTCCACATGTACTGGAGCTGTCCACCCATATACAGATTCTAGGGAGAAGTGGTGACCATTCTAGTAGAAATTACACAAGTCCCAGCAGACCTAACACCCCAAAAATACCTATTAGGGGACATTGGGAAGATCTCAGAAGCCACTAGAAGACTATTTAACGTTGCGTGTACAGTGGCTAAAACATGTATACTACAGAAATGGAAGAGTACACACGCGCCAGGCATTAATCATTTTCTTAAAGAACTGGTGTATGTTTTTAAAAAAAAAAAAAAAATTCAGTCTGGCCATTGGGTCTGATTTACCAATATGACCAGGAGCATGATGTCATGATGCCTGCCCCGGAAGACCAGACCAGGCCCAGCAGCCCCGGAAGCAGACATCATGCCACTTGGAGCATGCCCAAAAGCCCCAGTTAGGGGCTGTTTGGGTACAGTCCTGGCGCCTATGGCGCCAGGCTCATAAAGAAAAAGTCAGACCATGGGCGCCAGGCTCATTATTGATAACTTACCTGAAGCAGACCATGCTGCATACTCACCTGAGGCAGACCATGCTGCATGAAGACTCAAGCCAAATGAGGCTTAGGAGGGACTATGTTACTGAAGGGACTATTTTGTTACTTGGGTGGGGCTGTGGAAGAATACTTACCTGGATCTTCTTCCAAGGCTATGTAAACCACGCCCGGACAACCACACGTGCTTCGCGTTATTCTGCTTGCTGCAGCGTAACGCTCACCGTGTTTTCAGCAGCTCCAGTCTTCAGCCACGCCCGCTTCAGTCCTGGGACTCCTGAAACAAGAAGACAAAAGGATAAAGGTTAGAGCAGGAGTTTTAACTTTAATCCACCTGAATCCTGATCCATTTTGCCACGGAATTGAAAGACGGAAGTCTTTGAAGCATCGGTTCGCTTTCTACGGCGCCGCGCTGAACTCACCTGCTTGGTGGTACTTCAGCATTCCATCACGCTCTCTCCATCTCGCGGCCGCCCTCCGACACCTAAGGAGACAAAGACAGCAAGGTGAGCGAGGGGACTCTCTAAGGCCATACAAGCTACCCCCAAGGACTTACCTGATTACCACGGGAGGTACTCACCTCATTTCGGGTTGGCGCAGTCAACTCTGCTTCAACGCCGTACCCCGGCCCCTAAGGGGAAAAACACAATAGACTTACCTGAATCTTATCAAGTGCCATTTGGAAATCGTCGAGTGGATTAATCGGCAACCTGCAAGGAATCGGACAGAGTGAAGAGCAGACATTTGAACTCTTATGAACAATTGGACTTTAGGGTCAATACTGGAACTCACCAATTCCTCTACGCCAGTGAAGTAACTGGTCATCAACGCGCCCCTGCGGTCGACGCAGGATGGAGAGCTCATCCTTCCAAACCATCAGGTGAGACTAAGGAGGGGACATCAAGAGTGATCAGTGGGAAGACAACGGGAGTGGGGAAGGTGGGTTGACACTCAATTCCACGGGTGGTTAATTCCTCTTCTCCTTTGTGGAAGAATATTCTTGCGAGCCAGACAAACTAGGCTGAGCGGGCCAGTCCAGTCAGTCATCTCGGCGCTACACGTCACGCTGGTGGAAATAAAAGCGGCCCAGTTCCGGTCGACGCCCCTGTGGGAACCAGGTGAGCGTAACAGAACGCGAAGCCTACCCACAACTACCCACCTGGGCGTCATGGAGACCTCGGAAACTGATCAGTTGGCCCAATTATTAGGGGAATTAAGGGCCGAAGTGCATTCCGCCCGCCAAGAAACCAATGCCCTCAGGAGGGAACTGATAGTGTCAAAAGAACGAACTGATGAGTTAGCCAGACAACTATTACAGAGCCAGGCTGGACAAACGCCTCTACCAGGACTTGGGGCAAGTCCAGCTCCTGTACCATCGAGTAACCCGGTGCAGATAAATTTACCTGGAGCAGTTCCTTTGGCTCCTCCTGAACGCTTTGCCGGAGACCCAAAAGGGTTTGCAACATTCATGAATCAGTGCCGCTTGCACTTTTTATGTAGAACTGGAGCTTTCCCAAACGATCAGGCCAAGGTAGCCTTTGTACTGTCATATCTCAGCGGCAGTGCGGCGGATTGGTCCATTCCACTAGTTAACCAGGATGACCCGATTCTTCGAGATTTCCAGGGTTTTCGAACAAGCATGGAAAGACTATTCGCCCGACACTCCCGAGGACAGGCTTTGGACAACAAACTTTTATCCCTACGTCAAGGTAACCAGGATCTTTTATCTTACATTGCAACTTTCAATAGATTAGTAGTGGAAACCGAATGGCCTGAAGCCAAGCGAATCACATTATTCCATCGAGGACTTCGAGGAGAACTCAAAGATGTTTTGGCCCAAATCGTGAACCCGCCTCAAGACTGTGCTGAATATATAGATCTAGTGGTCCAGCTCGATCACAGACTTCAGACCAGGAAGGCTGACCGAACCAAGTTTGAGAACAGGGTGTTGGTTAAAACCCACGTAAGCTCCAAGGGAGTAGATGTCTCAGAACCAATGCAAATTGGGGGGGTTAAAGGACCCCTAACCCAAAAGGAGAGAGATAGAAGACGGCAACTGCAATTATGTTTATGTTGCGGAACTGCTGGTCATTTTCTTCGGAACTGCCCTGTAAAACCACCCAAGAAAGTTATAGGAGCAGCAGACGAAAACCATGTGAAATCTGACTCGGGAAACGACCACGCCCGGCAAGCGTAGAGGTCCACTTGCCGAGCTTAAAGAAGGACACTCTGACCTCGCATTTCACCATACCCATGGTCGTTGTAGATCCAGAGCAGCCATCACGCATGCACGCGGTAAAGGCGTATGTAGACAGTGGAGCCATAGAAAATTACTTGAACTGGGAATTGGCTACCAGGATGAATCTATCTCTCACCCGCAAGACCACGGCCGATGTTGTCACCACTGTAGATGGAACGGAAATTGCCTCTGGACCCGTAACTCATTCCACTGCAGAGATGACATTGCTGAGTCAAGATGGGCATCGAGAGGCTATGATGTTTGACTTAATCAAGGCCCCACAGTTTCAGCTGATACTGGGGATACCTTGGTTGGAAAAACATAATCCCTGTATTGATTGGCGAGAGAAGAGACTAACCTTCCCAGAATGTGCTCACACCTGCTAACCAAGGAAAACTCAAAACTCAGTCCTGGCCCCAGTAATTCCAGTAGCCATGCAATTACCTGTTGAATACCAAGACTTTCAGGATGTCTTCCAAAAGGAACAGGCAAACACCTTACCAACTCACAGATCGTATGATTGTCAAATAGATCTTGTACCTGGAGCACAACCACCTTGCAGCAGAATCTATGCCCTTACGGAACCCGAAAATCTTAATTTGCGCCAGTACCTAGACCAGTACCTTGCTAATAGCTTCATTCGCCCGTCCAAATCCCCTGCATCTTCAGCTTTGTTCTTTGTACCGAAAAAGGAAGGCGACCTTAGAACATGTATAGACTACCGCGCACTGAATCAGATAACCATAAAGAATCGATACCCACTGCCTTTGATCCCAGAACTACTAGACCAGGTGAAGGACGCTTGTATATACACGAAACTAGACCTTCGGGGGGCATATCATCTGGTACGTGTCAAAGAGGGTGACGAATGGAAGACTGCTTTTCGCACCAAGTACGGACTATTTGAGTACCAGGTGAGGCCCTTCGGACTAGGCAATGCACCAGCAGCCTTCCAGTTCTTCATGAACGATGTCCTCCGAGAGCTTATCAACGTTTGTGTGGTCGTTTACATCGACGACATCTTAGTATACTCTTTATCAGAATCTGAGCATGTAAAACATGTCCGAGTAATCCTAGAGAAGTTAGCATAAATTATATGCTAAACTTTAAAAATGCATCTTCCACACTACGGAAGTGGAATTCCTTGGATTTATTCTGACCCCGAGAGGAATCCGGATGGATACACGAAAAGTGGATGCCATTCTTAATTGGCCTTCGCCAAGTTCAATCAAAGGAGTTCAAAGCATTCTTGGCTTTGCCAATTTCTACCGCAGGTTTATCCCGAAACTTCTTGCACATTGTACATCCCATCACAACACTATTGTGAAAAAACAAAGGCTTTGTGTGGACAGAGGAAGCCGAGAACGCCTTCCAAGAGTTAAAAGCTAAATTCACATCTGTCCCTATATTAAGACACCCGCGCCCCGAGCTTCCCTACATAGTGGAAACAGATGTATCCAGTTCAGCCATGGGAGCAGTCCTTTCCCAAAAGGATCCCAAAACTAACCAGCTTCACCCAGTGGCGTTCTGGTCAAGAAAATTTTCAGCCCCCGAATTAAACTATGCCATTACCGACAAGGAGCTGCTAGCCATCAAGTCCGCCTTCAAGGCTTGGCAGCACTATCTACTGGGTGCCAGACATACCATCACGGTCATCACCGATCACCGCAACTTACAATACCTAAAGACAGCCAAAGCCCAATCTTTGCGCCAACTCCGTTGGGCATTGTTCTTCGCCGAGTTTGATTTTGTAATAACCTATCGACCAGGCTGTAAGAATGGTAAAGCAGACGCCTTGCTTACTTGGAATGGTAGAAGCAGAAATAACTTTAGAACCCGTGCCCATAATTCCGGAACAGAGAATCCTTGGCCTGACTTCCATACAGACACTGGAGAACATTCAAAACATGATCCACCAACTCTTTGCTTCCGTTGCCCTACAGGACTGGGCAAAGAAAGGTCCAGAGTACTCTGTCATCGATGATTTACCTTATTACCAAGGCCGGCTATTTTTACCGCAAAAGGAACTACAGGAACTTGTCATTTCCCATTACCATGACTCCTTAATAGAAGGGCATCCGGGTATTGCAAAAACCGAAGCTAAAATTAGGAAGCAATTTTGATGGCCTACCTGGCGAAAGGATGTCAAGTCATTTGTCATGTCTTGTGGCATTTGCGCACAAAATAAAGGGCAAAAGAAAAAACCTGCTGGATTATTGCAACCATTAGACATACCACCTACCCCCTGGCATACCTTGTCATTAGACTTCATCACGGATTTACCCCCGTACCAAGGTTACAATACCATTCTAGTTATTGTAGATCTTTTTTCTAAAATGGCCCACTTCATTCCTTTAAAAGGGATACCTTCAGCTTCAATCCTGGCCAAGGAAATGTTGTCCGCCTGCATGGCTTTCCTTCAGTGTCAATTTCAGATCGGGGCAGTCAATTCATTTCACATTTTTGGAGGAAATGCTGCCAACTGGCACAAATTGATGTTAGGTTTTCGACCAGTCACCACCCTCAGACCGACGGTCAAACGGAGAGGACCAACCAGACTGTTGAACAGTACCTCCGTTGTATGCTACATCAGTCTAAGGGGAATTGGAAAGACATTCTGTGGATCGCAGAGTATGCGTACAATAATTCCGTACACTCAGGAACTGGACAAAGTCATTTTTTTACCAATTATGGGCACCATCCTCGAACCTCGGATTTGGACTCTCCCCAGCATTTAGAGATGCCCGCAGTGGACCATCTCCACGCTGTTATTACACAATCCTTTAAAGAAGCAACCATCCATTTGCAAAAGGCTAAGGAAAAATACAAAAGGGATGCGGATCAGCACAGAAGTGAAGCTCCTCAATACCAAATAGGGGACCAAGTATGGTTAGCCACTAAGCACTTACCACTCAAGGGGACTCGGACCTTTAACCCCAGGTATTTGGGACCTTTTTCTGTTAAGGCAATTATTAACCCAGTGGCCGTCAAGTTGGACCTACCTGCTCATATGCGAATCCATCCCGTTTTCCACGTGTCTCTTTTAAAGCCAGTGCAACCAGGAACAAGGCTAACCACTCCACCTGAACCTATCCTCATAGACGGGGAGCCCGAGTTCGAAGTCAAGAATATTTTGGACTCAAAAAGAGTGAGATCAAAACTCTTTTACCTAATTGACTGGAAAGGGTATGGTCCACCGGAAAGGTCTTGGGAACCTAGTGACCACGTGCATGCACCTCGTTTAGTGAAGAGGTTCCATCGGGAATTTCCAGACAAACCACGGCCAAGGGGGAGAACGACTTTAGGAGGGGCCTTAAGGGGGAGTGCTGTCATGATGCCTGCCCCCGGAAGACCAGACCAGGCCCAGCAGCCCCGGAAGCAGGCATCATGCCACTTGGAGCATGCCCAAAAGCCCCAGTTAGGGGCTGTTAGGGTACAGTCCTGGCGCCTATGGCGCCAGGCCCATAAAGATAAAGTCAGTCCTGGCGCCATGGGCATCAGGCTCATTATTGATAACTTACCTGAAGCAGACCATGCTGCATACTCACCTGAGGCAGACCATGCTGCGTGAAGACTCAAGCCAAATGAGGCTTAGGAGGGACTATTTTACTGAAGGGACTATTTTGTTACTTGGGTGGGGCTGTGGAAGAATACTTACCTGGATCATCTTCCAAGGCTATTTAAATCACGCCCGGACAGCCACACGTGCTTCGCGTTATTCTGCTTGCTGCAGCGTAACGCTCACCGTGTTTTGAGCAGCTCCAGTCTTCAGCCACGCCCGCTTCAGTCCTGGGACTCCCGAAACAAGAAGACAAAAGGATAAAGGTTAGAACAGGAGTTTTAACTTTAATCCTTACCTGAATCCTGATCCATTTCGCCACGGAATTGAAAGACAGAAGTCTTTGAAGCATCGCTTCGCTTTCTACGGCGCCGCACGCTGAACTCACCTGCTTGGTGGTACTTCAGCATTCCATCACGCTCTCTCCATCTCGCGGCCGCCCTCCGACACCTAAGCAGACAAAGACAGCAAGGTGAGCGAGGGGACTCTCTAAGGCCATACAAGCTACCCCCAAGGACTTACCTGATTACCACGGGAGGTACTCCCCTCATTTCGGGTCGGCGCAGTCAACTCTGCTTCACCGCCGTACCCTGGCCCCTAAGGGGAGAAAGCAAGGACAATACCAGTTACCCCCCCATAAAATCTACCTGATTTCCCCCGGGGGTTTCACCTCATCTCGGGTCGGCACAGTCAACTCTGCTTCATCGCCGTACCCCGGCCCCTAAGGGGAAAAACACAATAGACTTACCTGAATCTTACCGAGTGCCATTTGGAAATCGTCGAGTGGATTAATCGGCAACCTACAAGGAATCGGACAGAGTGAAGAGCAGACATTTGAACTCTTATGAACAATTGGACTTTAGAGTCAATACTGGAACTCACCAATTCCTCTACGCCAGTGAAGTAACTGGTCATCAACGCGCCCCTGCGGTCGACGCAGGATGGGGAGCTCATCCTTCCAAACCATCAGGTGAGACTAAGGAGGGGACATCAAGAGTGATCAGTGGGAAGACAACGGGAGTGGGGAAGGTGGGTTGACACAATTCCACGGGTGGTTAATTCCTCTTCTCCTTTGCAGAAGAATATTCTTGCGAGCCAGACAAACTAGGCTGAGCGGGCCAGTCCAGTCAGTCATCTCGGCGCTACACGTCACGCTGGTGGAAATAACAGCGGCCCAGTTCCGGTCGACGCCCCCGTGGGAACCAGGTGAGCGTAACACATGACTACCTTCTCCTGGTGTATCTGGCGGAATCTTGAAGGCTGCTCCGTTTCAGTCTTTTGGACAAGTGTTTAAAAGCCTCTTGACTGCCTCCCAGGTGTTCATGATTAACAATCGCAAGGTTTTATCAATTCTCCTTCTTATATCCCTTCTACTGTCAGGGCTTCCAAGGCCCTGTATCTGATCTTGATCATTGAGGAGCTTGCTCCAAGACAGTTCTTGACTCTTGGTTCTCTGGGTACCACTACTGTAACAAGGGAGTTAACTTCTGTGAAACTCTGGACTCTTGTACCTTGCCGGATTCTACCCGTCTTACCAACAACTCCTGTTACCTTTACCTTGACTGGGGAGTATGACCAGCTCTTCCCAGGGTCTCAGGTTAGTATTGCTTCTGCACGCTTCCCCGCCATGCTCTTCTGCTACTTCTCTTCAGTCAATGCAGCTCCATGGAGCGGTTTCCAGGGTGGTCACAGCGTTGTTATTGGACCACACAGTCCATCTCTTGAAGGTCACGCCACCACCGGATTCTTCCCGCTTCAGTAGCGAGTAGGTCTCCCACCGGGTAGCGCAGTTCTTTTCTTTTCGAACTTTACAAATATAATTACAACAGTCGGAAGACAAGCGGGGAAGTTGAAACAAGGGAAACACTTACCTGCAAGAGAAGTGGACTAGTCGCAGCTGGCCGGGACTTCCACAACAAGGGACCAGTGAAGGAACTCAGTTCCCTTCAACAAGCGCCCCTGTCAGAAGCAGCAGGACGGAGAGCTCATCATAATCATTCAGCAGGTGAGCCTCAAGAGTAGTGCAAACCCATGGAAGCCACATCCAGGGAGAAGAGGTCTGGAGAAGGGGTCAGGGACCACAGGCTGCATACTCATACGGCCCACCCTTATATTCAGGCAGGAACTGCACTGCTCATCACCGCAGTTCCCCACACAGATGCAGAGGGAGGAACAGACAAGAGGAGTTTCATCCCTGGAAGAGCTGCGACTGTGCCCCAACGCCTCTGCAGAGACCAAGTGAGCGTAACACCCGGGCTGCACAGGACATATGCTGGCTTCCCTCGCTGCTGTTCCTTCTTCCCCGTAACCTTAGTTCTTCCTCAGTCTATAACTGGGTCCGGCATAACGTCAACATCTTTCTTTGGTGTTCTTGATACAATCATAATGCCTCCTTGGGGTCACCTCATCATAGTCTCTTGTAAATACAGTCTGTGGTTACTCTGCATGCTTCCATGTCTCAGTCAAAGCAGACCTTGGAGATAGAAGAGACTATACAACAACAAATAGTGGCACTTTTAGGTTAGAAGTTAGATGGCTTTACCAGGGTCATGGCTTCTGTGGAAACGGGTGTAGGGAGGCCCTTCATGGAACGGGAGTCCTTATCTCCAGGAGGGGACTCTCTGTAAGGACCCACATTCTACGCATAAGTAAAGTAGGGAGAGAAACCATTCAATGCCACAGTGGTTCAGTTCCTTCCTTAAGGATAGGACACAGCAGGTTTCACTGGGAGGTTTTTTCTCAGAAATAATGTGTTTGAAATGTGGAGTCCCTCAGGGATCTTCACTGTCCCCCTTGATATTTAACTTATACTTTTGTCTGGTATTTGATATCTTAAAGAGACATGCCCTGCAATTCCACTCCTACGAAGACGACAGCCACATTTATATTGAAATAGATGACTTTGAGGATGCATTCGAAAAGATTGAGCACTATGAGGGAAATTAAGAGCTGAATGACAAGTAATCAATCGCAAATGAATGCATCAAAAACCGAACTTATACTGTTTGGTCCGGAAGGTAAAATGAGGCAGGAGAAACAGCCCTCCCCTCGAATATTAGGGGAAGAGTTGCAATACTCAAAGAAAGTAAAAAGTCGTGGGTGTCTGTGGCAGGAATATCTAGGCGGAAAAGCACATGTGGGTGCCAAGGTGAAAGCAGTATACCATTCATTGCGGGTACTGAGAAATGTGCTCTCATTTGTTACAAAGGAAGATCAGGGCAATAGTGGTAGGGGCACTAACAAACTCGCATTTAGATTACTGCAACAGTCTACTGGCACGATTGCCAGGCAATCAGATCAACAGATTGCAGAAGGCCCAGAATGCAGCAGTGAGGCTTATTGGGCATTCAAGGAAGTGGGACCATGTCTCTGCTTTCCGTAGATCACTGCAATGGTTGACGGTCGAGGACTGTATTAAATGTAAGGTGGCATGTTTGATGTTTATGTGCATTAATGGTCTTGCACCTGGGTATCTTGCAGCCAAAGTGCGTGCATATCTTCCTACTAGAGATCTGCGATCAGGAGATAAATTGCTAATGCACATACTCCGATCTAAACTAGTTTACAAAGGAAACAGGAGATTCGCTGTGTTTGGCCCCAGAATTTGGAACCAACTACCACTGGATATCTGAGTCTCTTCATCCATGGCACTCTTTAGGAAGGGCTAAACACGTTTTTATTTAAATAAGTTACCAGTGCATTTCCCTCCTGTGATTCAGGTACTCTCTGTTCATGAGATAGTTGTCACCCGCGCCCGAATGCAGTTAAGTCTGTCCAGTGCGCGTAAGAAATATAAAATCAAACATTCTACCACACCAAGAGGGACTATTGGGTAGCGGTTTCACCTCCCTAGTCTCATAGTGAAGGTCCCCCACCTGGGGAGAAGTGACGAAATCCTGTGTATCTTCACAATCCCCACAGAAGGACATACTCCAGTTGGCATTAACATTAAAAATGCATGGCAAAGTATGGAAATATGTCCAAACTGGTTGCACAAAAACACCAATCTAGACTTTATTTATTTATTGGATATGTGTAAGCTGCTTAAAAAGTGGTGCTGCCCAGGAATTAATGCCATGCCTGCCCGCTGGGGCACCCAGCACCTCCTAGATGCCCATCAATTGTGTGCATGCAAGGTGCTGGGAGGCCCAGGCATGGCATTTATACTGGGCATCTACCATAGATAGCCATTAAAAAATGCCATGGGTCCACTCTGTTCCGCCCAGCACCTCACACAATCAATGTGATTATGTGTGTTTGCGAGGGACTGGGGCTCCAGATTGCAGGCATTTTTGACTAGGCATCTATCAATGTGATTATGTGTGTATGTGAGGCGCTGGTGGGCCCAGTGGGCAGGCATAGTATTTTTTACAGGGCATCTATCAGAGATGCCCAGTCAAATATGACATGCCTTCCCCCTATTGGCCCCCAGCACCTTGCACACGTTCATATACACACGCACCTGCACACATGCACTCTCTCAATCATTCACATGTCCCCCATCAGAACACTTCACTCGCACAGATATGCACGCTCATTTATACATGCACACAGGCACTCCCGCTTATAGCTTCTCTCAATCACTAAATGATTGCGAGAAGCTATATGGGTGTGTCTTGGGTTGTGTGCATGTATATATGAATATGTGCATCTCCCTGAGTAAGTGTTCTGCTGGACGCCCTGTGAATGATACATTTGCATGGCGCCCAGGTGGACACTTAACTCATGCATGTACACAGATTCATGTAGACACATGCACACAAGAATTCACTTTTTAACAAAGTTTTTTCATGGAATTTCATAGGTTTTTATTAGTCCAACTTAACCATAACGTCCCCTTAACAACATTTTTCATTGAATTTCATAGGTTTTTATTAGTCCAATTTAACCATAACGTCCCTTTAACAACATTTTTTCAGTGAATTTCATGGGTTTTTACCAGTGAATGCTATTTTCCTACAATTTACTAATATCATACTTACCAAATATAACAATATTTGTGTCCAACTTACAAAGGGTCACCTTAAAACTCTGCCATTTCCCACCTTCTAGAATAATTTTTAACACTTTTATACACTTTTTGCAACTATTTCAACTAGTTTTGCATCCGTAGACGTCTACGAACATCTGACTTCATTGCGGACCTTCTGGACAGTGCCACATGACCATACGCTGGCACGCGGCATGATGACGTGTCCGAGAACCCGTCCACACTTCACAATAAGATCCATCCTTCGCGGACAGTTCGGGACTGCATTTTCTACTGATCTAGGAACTTTCAACTTCAAAATTTCCCTTGCACACCTCCTACACCTTTTCATACTCATTATCCATTACCAATCTAGTACACAGTACATTCTTGGAAGAATTTTATCAAAACTGCTATTGATCTTAAAAATGGCATCAGTTATTGCCATCCCTCCTCCCCAAGAACCACCACCACCACCAGCTGGAGGACCTTCACAACAAAAAAAGCGCAGTACTTTCAAAGACAATGAAGAGGACCAAGAATATGAGGTAGAGGAAGTGCCTACTTCTAGCACCAAGATCAAATCATGGGTGCACCAGTTCTTTGCTACTATTGGGAGTGTACCAAAAGCTAAAGCTACCAAAGTGAAATGCACTGAGTGCACTCAGTAGCAGACTACCTGGACAGTACTCCTATGGGACCACCTCCATGCTCCGCCACACCAAATCCAATGACCGCAATGCTCTCAGAAAGGTTGTTCCTTTCTCAGCAAGTAGTAAGGTGTCTTCCTCCACCTCATCTTCCTCAACAAATACTGTAAACACACAGCCTGATGTCTGGGGCATTGGTGCGTTATAAATAAATAAATAAATAAATAAAGGAGGGCTACGGACCATTATCGTTCATTGCAGCCCCTGAAATGGGGGATAAAGGCCATTAGCACCCCTGGTCCCCAAAGCGGGAACCCAGGGTGCTAAAACATAGATTTTCCTTCCTACAGCGGGCCTGCGGCGTCCCGCTGTAGGAAGGAAAATCCTTTTACAAGGCAGCCGACATGGAAAGAGAAGGTGGGGCTTTGTACACAGCCCCTCTTCCCTTGCCATGGCAGCCTGCAAAACCCTATGAACATATTACCACAAGCACTTTTTTTCCCTTTTAAACCTATCCTACCTTCGAATAACTTTACCACATAGCTGGTCCCAGGTAGACATAGCCACTTTAACACCATTTTTTCGTCCATAGCGGTCATGGCCAGTAGCCAGATTGTCTGCGTCATGACCTTAATGCCATGACCCAGACAATCTGGCTACTGCCCACGGCCAGAGGCTATACCTCAGTCACCAAAGGTATATGACTATTTTTTGTACCTACATGATTACACTTGTGAACAAATAAAACATGGGCCATTTGCAAAACCATGCTTTAATGTCCTTGCCAATGCTCCACACGAGTTTGCTCAAAATCTGCTTTTTTTTTTTTTTTTATTGTGTCAAAATATATGTACATACAA
Source organism: Ambystoma mexicanum (assembly GCF_040938575.1). NCBI lineage: Eukaryota > Metazoa > Chordata > Amphibia > Caudata > Ambystomatidae > Ambystoma > Ambystoma mexicanum. The sequence continues at coordinate 510,662,188 of NC_090923.1, forward strand.
TAGTCATAACTTAGCCCCCACTTGACAAAATCCATTCAGTCTTTACACAAACATTGAAGGTTGGGTCTATAATCTTTCTCAAAACTTTTGTCCACATTCGTCAAATAGCAACAAAGTTATAAGCCATCTAAAAATGTAAAGACCCCCCCCTCTAATTTTGCCCCTCTTGAGAAAATCCCACCAAACTTTAGAAAACCATTTATATTTAGATCCAAAATCGTTTTGCCAAATGTTGTGCAGATTCGTCAAATGACACCACATTTATATGCCTTTATAATATTTTGGGACCCCCCCTCTACTCTAATTTTGCCCCCTCTTAACAATATCCCACACACCTTTGCATAATCATTCAGGATAAGTTCTAGAATAAAATTGCAAAATGACATGCAGTTTCATTGGATGGCGCAAAAGTTATAAGATATCCAAAAACTGCTTTTCCCCAACCCTGTAATGCAGAAATAGGTATAGATGTCCTAGGACATCTGGAGTGTTCGCGGACTTTCGGTGGGTGAAACAACCCATTTTTTGGCTTCTTGTGGCCATATCCAATCCAATCCTCATCCCCCCTACATCCCCAAAGATTGTTTGTTGTGTTGGACAAGTGAAATGGTGCTTTTTAAAAAAAAAAAAAATTCACCGCGCTGCTTAAGGACCCCAAAAAAGTCTGCGAATCCAAGATGGCAAGCGCTTCAGGAAAACCAACGCATTTCACGTTTTCCCACCAGCGAATCAGCGGGCGCATCCCGATGTCCAGGGACCACACAAAAGTCTGTGCGAATTTTCTGGCAAATCAGAGGCCAGTCCGCGGACAGTACAGCCAATCAGAGGCCGAACAGGGAAGTGAGTCCGTGGAGTGGACATAGATATCACTAATTTTTGTGCCTCAAGTTTTGGTCATTTAAAAAAAAAAACTACCTGACGGATTTACACCAAATTAACAAAAGCACGCTTTCGTGACCAAGCTGCCGCTCCTGCCGCAAATTTGGTTAAAATCCGTCCAGCAGTTTGGGCTGTAGGTGTGAGCAAAGTTTTTTCCCATTATGTCTGGGAAAAAAAGATATTTTGGCCCCCCCCTATAACTGTGCCCCCCTTGGACCAAATCTCACCAAACTTTGCAAATAAAATTCAGAGTGGGCCATATACTGTTTTTGCAAAGTTTGGTGAGGATTCGTCCAGAGGGAGCAAAGTTATAAGCCACCCAAAAAGTGCCTTTCCTATGGGATTAGCAACTTAACCATAACTACACAGCCACTACCGTGGCTGTGTAATATATATACACACACAAAAAAACAATATTTTATAATACTAAACACTTGCCAGAGAGCGGGCCACAGCGATTATCTTCTATGGAAGGCCCAAGATTTATCCCTCTTCCTCCAACGTCATTAAGTTGTTGGAAGAGGGTGAGTAGATGCCTTTCACCCCTCATCCTGCCTTTTCCTCCATCAGGCAGAGGGAAGGGTCAGCATTCTCCCACTATGGGGAGCAACCGTGGATGCAACAGAAATGTGGTAGTGTTGCAGAATAGTTAAAAACTATTTAAAAATTCAACAACAATTTATCACAAACAGATACGTTTTCCTTTGCCATCCAGTCCCAAGGGTAACCCAGGGGCAGGCTACTTGACCCAGGATCTACAACCAAAGGCAAGTAAGAGGTAGATAAGAGACAAAGTGATTTTTTCCCAATTGTATCCTATGAAGGTCATGGAGGGAATGCACAAATATGGTTACTTACCTCCCTGACAATGATTTTCCCAGGGATCATGACGGATCGACAGGGGATTGCTGTTAACGCAGTCTTTCATCCTTTGTTTCAGTGAGAGGTGCACTCGGGTTGCAGGATCGAGGATTCTTCCGGTCGGGTGCAACTGCAAGATGCTATCACTGTCGATGAAGAAACATGGATTCCAATGATGCAGACATCTTCAAGACACTTCACAGGCTAGAGAAGGTCAAGTTCTAGCAATGATCAACACTTGCAGGCATCCTTCCAGTCCCGGCCATTGCACCTGCTCCAGGACAGGTTCCCTTTAAGATAGGAATCTGGAATTTTGAGAGCAGGCAACTTGTGGAAGAAGCTGGCGACCATCAAAGTACAGGGTTTGAACGTGGATCAGAGACTATTCTAGAGAGGTAGCCCACAAGGAAGCTGGTCACCAGGCAGTCCAGGGACACCTCCGAAAAGGCTCTGATGGGTTGGTTCCTTGAGAAGGCATTGTGGTGAACCAGAAGGAGTCAGACTTAAGAATGACATTTCAAGGATGTTTATTAAAACTAAAAAAGGAAAAATGCCTATCCCTAAAGCCAATAGGGATTTCCCCTACCGACAAAATTAAGCTAAAGGTGCTTGGCTGTCATCAAAATCAAAAGTAGTCCTTAGTCCAATCCTAACTACTATCTGGCCCTACCACTGTGGAAAGAAACCACAAAAAGCCAAAACAATAGCCTCTCAGCTTAGGCTTTTTCCGGCCAATAGTCCTTTGGATCTCTCTCTCTGGAGATGGTTTCCAGTTCATATAAAAAAAGTTCAGAAAATAATTTCTCAGCTTTCCCGTTATCCTCTTCAGATAGACTTGTAAATCTCTACATAAATCAAATGTGTCAAGTTCATTACGCGGAGGAATGTCTTTCTTATTCCTTTTCCATCACCTTGACCTCTTTCTCTCTATTGGTTTTAGATCTTGAACAGGTTGATTAAACCCTCCAAGTTCCCTACTCCTTATGTTTATACCAATATCACTTGTTTCTCGTGGCCCCTCTGGCTTTCATGTTTCCTTAATGTCTTTGGTTGGAAGTGTGCATCTTACCAACATTTGATACTCTGGTTTCTCTGGCTCCCGTAACCCTCCTTGTCAGTTTCTTTCTTTCTTTCTTTTTGGTTCCGCTCACCTGCATCCACCCCGGGCAACCCTGGAACCTTCTCTGCCTTCATGCATGCTCCAGTGGGATGGCATCCCAGCGGATATATAGCCATTTGCCCTTCTCCACGGCATCACCGGTCCGTCGGCGCTTGCTTCTTTGCTTCTGCTTTACTCAGCGGTCCTTGCGCTCCAAGTGGAGGATTTGTTTCTCCCTTCTGTCCTAACCTCTGCGTAGTTTCCCAGGTCCCAGATCCAACATGGCTGCAGCATGGTCAAGCCACCAGGTAAGATAGTCCTTCCTTCTCCATCTCTTACTTGGCTGTATCGCCTTTCTCGGAAGCAGCCTTCTGGCATCTATGCCTTCTCTCAGCATCTCTCCACACTACTGCTGGCTCTGCAGTATAGCGCAATACCAGGACTTCTGCGGGAGTCTTCCTTTTCCATTCAAGGTTCCTCGTCCGTTCATTTTTACCGTTGTACCTTGAAGGGGGATGTTGAATTTCTTCAGTTGCTGAGTTCAAGGGAATGCCAGTATCACCTTGATCCAATGATATAAAAGCAATGTCAGTATTTGCTGGATGCCAAACAGAAGTAACATCAGTCTCTTCTAATCCCATATATGCGGACAGAGTATTCTTCATAAAGAGTTCATTGTAGGAACGGGAGTCACTGTCTCCTAGAGGGGAGTCACTCCCAGTGAGGTCCCGCTTTCCCTAACCCCTAATGAGGGTCTTGCTTAGCAGGCTCACCTCCCTCACCTCAAAGGGGCTGCTTCCTCCCTGGGAAGAAGAGATTAATTGTCCAGATTAATCATAGCATCGAGACTAGCAGGTCCCACTAGTGTAAGGGCTGAAACAACAGCGAGAGTTTTCGGAGATCTGGCAGAGGAACAGGGCTTCACGGGCCAATCGCTGGAGAAGATGCTGGTTAACTACAGAAGTTGTCCATGGGTCCTCAACAGGTTGCTCTTCTTTGAAGGATTCTTGGCTTCAACGTAGATCTCAAGAATGCTTTACCGGGAAAGTGCATGATGGTATACGGCCGTTCCTGACCGGGGAAGGCACGAAGACCACCAAATTACAATATGACCAAATAACAAGCAAAACTCTTGTGGCACTGCCATTTGACAACGCTGTACATTGCCGAAAGGCTGTTATTCAGATAGCCACTCTACCACAATTGTGAGGAGATATAGACAAGAAGTGCAACTCCGCTTTCACCTTTAATACGAATAGATAATTGATGGAATAGAAGAGCACACAAGCCTCAGAAGAAGTGCAGTTGCTCGAAACACGGGTCAGGATGACTAAGAAGTCAATCAATTATATGCAACCAAGCATTAAATTCTATATATTTTGAACATATGCACAGTGTGAATGTATCCTTGTTTGTATATATTTTAGAGCACTAGACACACTTAGTAATCATACGCAGTAAACAAGAATGTGCTAACCAAAAATGATGCAAAAACAGCACAAATGTAACTGCTGCCACCAACTTGTCTTTAGGCACATATAAAAGTAACCAAAATCCGAAGCGTAAAAGGGTATTGTTATACAAAAGTATCTCAATTGCACTGCATTTAAGGTGTAGTGTGCAATGTATAAATACAAGAATTCAAAAGGGAAACAAAGTTTCCCATTACTGATGGTCTGAAGGACTAGCCAGTTTCCCCATAACAAATTAGCAAAAGGCAGTGGAAGTGGAGCTGAAGGCTTGTCTTCCCTATAAAAAGTCAGGGCAGGATCAAAAACAGAGCTAAAGGAATGGGGTTCCATAGAAAACTATTGAGGGAAAGCTGCAAAAATATTTCCTAACACTCACCCCCTAGACTAGGGACAGGGGATCTAATCCACCCCTGGATGGGTTTCCTGTTACAGTGGGTAATACATCCTGGACAGCGCATCAGCATTGCTATGTTGAGCACCTGGCCTATGCTCAATGGTGAAGTCGAAGACTTATGGACCACCTTAAGGGCTTGCGGTCAATCTGCACAGTGAAGTGAGTCCCAAAGAGGTAGGGTCGCAGCTTTCTGATGGCCCACATATGTGAAAAACACTCCTTTTGCCTACCTGGGCTCTCTACCCTTAAGATGCTGACTAATGTGACATATAGGATGTTCCCTGTCTTTGTCATCTGAGAGAGGAGTGCACCTATCCCAGTGTCAGAGGCATCTGTCTGCACTATAAATGGTCTCTGGTAATCAGGTGCCCTGAGAACAGGGGCAAGACAAAGGGAATCCTTTAGGCCTTGGAAGGCCTTCTCACACTCCTCAGACCAAGTGACATTCTCACGTTTTCTTGGGGTATTGAGGACAGTCAGAGGAGCAGCTGTGGTACCATAGTCTGTTATAAAATTACTGTTGTGGGACTTTCCCCATCTTGTACAGCTTGTTCTTTCCTGAGTAGAGGCTGAATCTTGCCCCCAGCAACCTCATGCACTAGGTAGGTCCCTGAATCTTGACCAATCTGGCACTTGGTCGCCTTTATGGTCAGGAGGGCCTGCTGAATAGACTGCAACACAATTCCGAGGTGTTGCACATGCTCTTCCAAAGTAGGGCTGAAAACTACAATATCATCTAGTTATGCCAGGCAGAATTCACCTAACCCATTCAGGACATGGTTGACTAGCCTCTGTAAAGTGGCATGTACATCGTTTAGACCATAGGACATTACCCTGAACTGGTAAAGTCCGTCAGGCGTTCAGAATGCAGTCTTCTCCTTTGCATTTTATGTCAAGGATATTTGCCAATACCCTGCAGTGCCATCAAATGTACTGAGATACTTTGCAGCTCCCAGTCCTTTCACTAACTCATGGTTTGTGGCAGTGGATGAGCATCTGCCTTGGTGACCGCGTTACGAGCCCTGTAGTCCACACAGAACCTCAAGTGTGTGGTGTCTGCTTTTGTTATCAATACCACTGTACTGGACCAAAGACTACTAGAAGGCTCTATCACACCAAAATCCAACATCTTATTGGCCTCCGAGTTTATGCGAAACCTTACTTTGTCTGACATTCTATAACTGCTACTTTTGGTAGGAACACTTTCTCCAGTGTCAATATCATGCTTACACCAAGGTGAGAAATTGCCCAAGCAAAGTTTTTACCTCACATTGCTGTTGTGGTGTCAGTTGAGGGGACAATTTGACCCCCTTAATGGAGCCATCTGAAGGGCTTCATTGGAATAGGTCAGGTCAGGGAGATGTTCAGATTTCTCATCCTCCCTTTCCGAAGCCAGAAGCAGGGCTCCCATGTCAAACCTTGGGATGAAAGCCTTCAATCTATTTACATAGAACAGTTTGGGAGCCTGACTGGCTCTTCCAAGGTGCAATAAATAGTTCATCTCACCAAGTCTTCCAACTATATGGTAAGGACCGGGCCATTTGTGTTGCAAAAGTACTTGTCCAGGCTTCAACAGGTTATTGGCATAAACATCAAAAGGGCCATCCTCTTTCTCAATCCACTGGTAGTGGTACCAGTGGAGCTTGGATCTTTGTTCCACTCTTGCTAGACAATTAACAAGTAGTGCAACTCCTGCAGTGACTTTCTATTTCTGCCCCCATCTAAGGCCATATAAATGCATGCTTAACCTCTCCTTCGTCTTCTTGATACCGAGATGATCAATAAGGGGGACTACATGCACCAACTGCAGAAAGAATGGCCTCACATGCTGAGCGACCACTAACCTCCGATCATCTCCTCCAGTGGACTCTGTAAGTTCACTATACAGTAACCCGCCTTCCCAATAGATCAAAAGCTTCCCAGGGGATTCCCCCTCGAACCGGGTGCAGGCCTGTCTCCTTAGGCCTTCAAGAGATGGGCACTCACGTTGCCCCTTAATGAACTCATTCCTAGATAGACTCACATCCCTGGATGGGGCCCCTTCTGCAAGTAAACGTTGCAGCTCAGGGTGCTCATGGGGACTGAGAACTTCTGGCAACCCATCCTCCTATTCACGTTCAAGGGTTTGGTCAACTACCTCAACCTCAGTTGTAGCAGGGGAATAACTCTTCTTTCCTGTGTTAGGATTTTTCCCTCCTTTAGCCTTAGGTTTCCTATACTGTACCTTAGGATTGGCTAAGGCAGCATTGGTCCGCGACCTTGTGTGTGGATGTTATGCAGTATCTCCCGCAAGACCTAAGTCTCTAAGGTCATTCCCTAACAGAACTTTACTGGAACTTGCCTCTGCACACTGACCGGTATCCTGACCACTCCCCTGCATTGACAGCTAGTATGACAGGCATAACTGGGTAGTTGAGAGGGGGACCATCAGCCAACTCTGCGGGCTTCAAAGGAGCTCAGGCCAGAGCCTCCGAGTTTGCCAATGTGGAATCCACCACCGAGGTATCTACTGTTAGAATGGATTTCTGAACTCTGCTCTGGTGAACAAATGTTCAGGAGGCCACCCCTGTTTAGTGAAGCAGGGGACACTTCTGGGAAGTTAGCTAGGACAATTCAAGGTAGCTTGGAGAGCAGTCAAGGCTACGTTTTAGGAGAAGCAGGTGTGATCTGAGGTCTTGGATGAGCACACACAGAAGAACATAAGAATTACCCTTAGACAGTAATATATACAAAATATACAATTTATTAGACCTTTAACAAACACAGGTGAATAATGATGTACACGGTAATACTACTATTTAACACACACTATATAAAACATATGAACAATCACTTTTCAGTCAATACGGCAAAGTACGGATTCCTGCCAGGGTAAGCACACAAACTAACACAATGGCCAACTCCAGAAATGGGTATCCCTAACTTAAGAAGTCCAGCCCTACGAAGATTGGAGCCTTGTGCTCAAAGTTATGTGTGTGCGTAAAAACACTTGTCAATGCGTAAAGCTCACAGGGACAAACTTCAATGGCAAGGAAAAGCTAGAAGAGGGCACTGGAGTGTGAAAAATGTGGTTCCAAGAGTCAGAGGGGGGGTCTGCTACGGAGGACAAAGCTGTCCCCAAGTTTCAGATGACTATAGGAAGCAAGAGCAACCCAAGTCAAGACCAGGACCACAAGGGATCCTTCCTGTGTAAAAATGTATTGGATGAACTAGGGGCCACAGGTAAGTGGTATACCTACTCACCACCCTTAGCTCACTCTGGGTTCAAACTTGGCAAGTTTGAAGAAGGTAGCCTGGACTACGAAATCCAATCATTATGCTTCAAAGTGAACAGATTCTGCAGGTGTGGATGCAGGTTCGATTTACATCAGGAGTGGTACCTCTCATCTCAAATTCAGAACAAAGAAAAGACTGATGCAGATAGTCTCAGGACACTAGAAGAAAGGCAGGAAAATTGCCAGTAGTGACCGCCACAGTCGCACAGTGACGCAGGAGCACCCAAGTCTCGCGGACTGACAAAACCTTCTCTCTCGCGGCCCAAAGCAGTAGGGACAATGATATTTTCCAAGAAGGTGCCATACAGTGCAAACTAGGGTTCTCCCAAAGCTCGAGCCAAAACTCAATGTAGCAACACACCAGCACAGGTGCCAAGGGACAAGCTGGTCAGTCCACTTTTGTGCCTAGCGACACTTCCGAGAAGGTCGTTTCCAGGGCACCAAGGACACATTGAGAGTGATTGGTCCCACCACTCAAAAGGGTGGAAGCACCTTTGCAGGTCATCGGAGATCGAGCGCAAAGAAGGGCTCTACCGGGACATCAGCAGGCTCAGGGTGCCAAGCCTCTGCACGGTCCTGGCAGTCCTTGGATCTGCTTCAACACTCTGGATACTTGGCTCAGTGTAGAGGTCGATTCAGACCTCAGGGTGATCCGTGGGTCTGCACTCAAGAGGCCTTCCTCATATCCCAAAGTCGAGTGAGTGCTCGCACCCTAGCTGGCCAATGAGGAGATCACTCATGCATGCTAGCAATGGTCCAATCAGGGAGCACTCTAGCTCTCATGTTCTTGTGCACACCAGACATCCTGGCACTAGGAGTGTGGATTGGGACCAGACAGTCCCAGCCCACTTCCTGGGTACCTACACACGTGACATGCATTAGCCCGTGAACAGCACGGACCTTCGCCAGTGAATGCATGCCCAAATAAGGTCTCCCCGGGTCACCAAGGGGAAAGCCAAAGGACAAAATGGCCAAAGGAGGAGACAAAAGATCTTGTGGCGCGGCCATGACAGACACTAGCCACAGTCATGAGCCAAACGTGGTATGGCTCAGTAAAAGTTACTAAAAATACACAAAAAGCTTCTGCTGCCACCAATCTACTCCTAGGCACATTGTCCAGTTTTGTCCAGTTACCAAAATAATCCATAAGGGATTTCCAGGGCCCGAAAACGCAAGGACCCCAGTGCACGGTACAGTAATGTACTTTGCGCATTGAAATACAGTTGCCAAATGTGCCAACAAAGTCATAAGACTAAGGGATACAATGTTCCCAGTACTGACCATCAGAAGGACAAGTCAGTTTCCCCATATTGATGAGCGAAAGCCCAGTGGAGTGCAGCTGAAGGCTGTGCGCCACTGGCAGAAAGTCAGGTCAGGAGGCTGAAACCAAATAAAAAAATTGGGGGGTCCACAAATAGAGAGGTTAAACAGCAGTACATTAGATTTTACCTAACATCTACACCATCTATTAGTACACTATGCTTAAAATAATGCTGCGTGTTATAGGGATGGATGCATAAGCTTCAGCAACTCTAATTTCCCAGCATCCCAGAGAAACTATAACAACTTCAGATCCAACCACTGGGAAAGGAGTCTGAAGAGAAGGATGCTCCTATGAGAATCTCTTCCTTTTCATAAAGAAGTGTGAGATTCACAGAATAGACTCATGGTCTTACCCTTACATCTGGGGTCTGCCTTCAAATGGTCACTTGCTCCACAGGCTACCCAAGACCCACTGGGCCTTTGTATGTAGGGAGGCCTATAGTATATAGACTTTCTTGCTTGGGATCAGGTGTCCCACTACCATTAACATGATCATGTGACTTACCCGCCTTATTAAACTTTTTATGGGCCTTATGGAAAGATGCTTTTTTAGACATGCAGCTAGGATTGCAAAAACATTTCATCCCCATATAGAGTCTAGTGATTTTTCTTCTTGGCATGTGTGAGTCATGCTCCAAGGGGTTGAGAACCCCAAACAAGGGGGTGCTGGTGTTGCAGTGCTGCGGACGATACCATCAACTGGACAGGAAGATGCGGGGCGAAACAGAGTTTCTCTACCCCAATCTGAATTTGGCCTCCAGACTTCCATTTGTTCGTGCCACTGACAAACAAGCTTCCCAGAATGTACATACCGCCTTCACCACATAATGCTGAAGTTGAATGCATGATTTAAGATAGATGTTAGAGGCCAGGACTGCTGATAGAACTCAAGACTCCAGTGGGGTAGGCTCAGGTATCTGTAGATCCATATACTCCTTAATGACCAATACACCTTCATGAAATGCTTTAACATATGAGGGGAATTCTCAATCCATGTCCTAGGCATCACTGTCCCGAGCCGGGTCCATGAAAAGCAAGTCTGGTTGTGGTGATAAGTCCTTATTGATATCCGATGAGACATTGATCAGTCATAACCCTGAAGGAGCAGAGGTCAGCGCTAGAACCATTGGGTCTGTGCAACTGACATAACTGTAAAGACCGGTGCTGTGAAGACTGGTGTTGGGAAGACTAATTAACCACCGAAGTAAGGGAAGCCATAGGAGTTGAACCCATTGGGTTTGTTCTTGCACCTTTCTGTCAATAGATTTCTATGGGACACCCTTTCTTTTTCCTTGTTTTGAAACCTGGTCTGACTTTTTGGGAGGTAAGTAAAGCCTTCTGCTTTACTTCCCTTGCCTGTTTTGCTCATCCCTATGGGAAAACTTACTAGTTCCAAGACTGTCAGTACATAGACCCTCTTTATGAATTCTTGTATTGTTACAATTGCACACATCACCTTACATTGAAATGCAGTTAGTATACTTCGTATTCATATATAATGGCTTCTTGGTTACTTTTAGTATGTGCCCATGACAAACTGGTGGTAGCTGTGATATTTTTACTGTTTTTGTGTTACTTTACTCATGCACCTTTTTTCTTTTAACTTTCTTTATTGGCATTTTCAAACAAAACAAACAGTAAGGCCATGCGTCGGCCGCCTCGTGAGTGCCCCCCCCCGCCGCCCTCCACCTCGCCCATTCCAATGACATTGTCTATATGCTTAAGCATTTATGAGCATCGCGCAATCTCTGTGGCTTCAGCGTTGTATGTCAGGCTGGTATTCGAGTTCTGTGAAGGGGACAGGTGTTGCGGGTCCAGTTCGTCTGTTGTTGAAAGCAAATATGCTATATATATGGGCCCCAAATGTCTGGGGGGCGTAAAAAAAAGCGGCAGCGTTTTGATGAAGTTAGTTTCTACATCTTGGCAATACGTAATTTCTTTGAGCCAGTGCTGTGGGTTTGGTGGGGGTCCTCTGCCCCAGTTGTATGCAACTCTTCTTCGTGCCAAAACCAGAAGTAGGTTTGTTAGTTTTCTAACTGTGCTGGGCAGTGATTAGGTCAGTTCTATCATTGTTATTTTTGGGTCGGGGTCGAGGACAGTTCCTATTCTTGCCGATGTTTTTTCCAGTACTGCATTCCAGAAGGTAGCCACCGGTGGGCATGACCACGCCAGGTGCAGAAAGTCTGCCTCTGGCGCTCCGCATCTGTCGCACTCTGCCGATATTGTTTCACTTTGGGCATGAAGGTTCGCTGGTGTATGGTATGTTTGATGCAGGAAGTTAAAGTGGATCAGCTTAAATCTCGAGTTGATTGCTACCTTTTGAGTGAGATTCAGTATGTAGGCCCATTCCCCTTCTGGGATTATGCTTTCAAGCGTTTTTTTCCCCATCTCTTTTTAGCGCTTGAGCAGGGTGAGTTTGGTTCACTGAGGAGGGCCCTGTAGATGTTTGCTACCAAATGCCCATCTCCTTGGGCTTGGATTGTGTTGTGGAGTAGTGGCCAAACTGGCGGTTGTTGCGGAAAGGTCGGGATTGCTACCTGCAGTGAGTGTCGCGATCTGAAGTAGATCAAGGTATCGAGGGCGTTGATGCTTCCTCTGTCTTGGGCTTGTTGAGGGGACAGGAATGCACCTTCTGAAAAGAGGTAATTCATGGTGTGTAGCTGTAGTTTTTCCGTCCAAAGCAGGAAAATCTTTTCTGTTGTGATAGGGATTCCTGGGATGTGTTTAATCGGGAGAAGAGGGGAGAATCTGGACCTAACGTTCATTTTCTTGGCTATCTTTCTCCAGATTGAGTACGTGGTGGTGACAGTGTGTTCATGGATGATTGACTGACCGGGAATTGGCCAAAGATAAGGGCACAGAGGCTCTCTCTATCTGAACGTGGGGTCTTACGAAATGCGTTCTATACCAATGGCTAAGAAATTGGGCTTGAGCTGCCCAGTAGTAGCGTTCCATGTCAGGGAGAGCCAATCCGCCATGTCGCGTCGGTAGAGTTAGTGTGGTATAGGCCACTCTCGCCACCTTGCCCGCCCAGATGAGGTTGAGGACCATGCTTTTGATCCGCTGTAGGAACCTTTGTGGCAGAAGCATAGGGATGTTTGAGAAGAGGTACAAAAGTTTTGGTGGGATGATCATCTTCACTATTGATACTCTGCCCCAGAGGGTGAGTGGTAGGGATTTCCACCTGTCAATTTTGGATTGAATATTGTCCAATATGGCTTCGTAGTTATCGCGTAGGATGTCTTCTTTCATTCTGGATATATAAATACCAAGGTATCTCACATGCGAGTGTTGCCACTGGAAGCCAAAGTCATCTGCGAATCCGGTGGTGGCGGCGGTAAGTGGGAAGATGACTGATTTGCTACTGTTGATTCTCAATCCTGAGAAATGGCCAAATTGGATCACTGCTCTCATCACTGGGTTCAGGTTCTCGTCTGCGTTCTGGAGAAACAGGGCTACGTCGTCCGCATATAGTGAAATGATCATTTTGTGTGGCTTGAATGTGAGGCCTCTAGGGAGGTGATACATGCGCAGATCGGAGGCCAGAGGTTCCATTACTAGGGCAAACAATAGTGCGGAGAGTGGACAGCCTTGTCTGGTCCCTCTTAGATGGATGTCGGCTGATCGGATACCGCCCAGTGTGATGTTAGATGTTGGCTTTTTGTAGAGCAGTGAGATCAGTTGTATAAAGCGTTTGCCCAGGCCCATCCTTTCTAGAACTGTGAAGAGGAAGGGCCATTCTACGGAGTTGAAGGCCTTTTCGGTGTCCAGTAGTACCGCCACTGCCTGGCGTTCGGGGTCGACGGCTTCTATCGCTCCAAACATTCTTCTTATCCCATAGGAAGTGTTCCTCCCTGGGATGAAGCCAGCCTGATCGGCCAGTACCATGGCGGGCATGAGGAGTAATAGTCTCTTAGTTAGGATTTTCGCAAAGATTTTATTGTCCAGATTTATCAATGATAATGGTGTATGTGATCTGCATTTGTTTGGATCTTTGCCGGGCTTATGTAAGAGGATTATGCTGGCCATGTAGAGTGTTGGCGGCAGTTGGTCGTTGGCTAGGGCTTCGTCGTATACCTGTAGGAGTAGTGGGGTGAGGAGGTCTGCATAGAATTTATAGAATTCTCCGGATAGGCCATCCAGGCCTGGTGCTTTTGTATTCCGTAACTCTTTGATGGCCTCCAGGATTTCTTTGGTGGTAATTGGAGTGTTCAGTGGTTCCCTAAGCTCCGAATCTGTCCACTATAGTTCAACAGTATCTAGGTATTGTGCCAATTCAGCCGGGTTTGCGGAGTAGTTTGAATCGTATAGTCTTTGGTAGAAATTGCGGAATGTTTCGACAATGTCGGTTGCGGAGTGGACAGCGCTGCCTGTGTCAACGGTCACTGATTCAATCGATGTGGGTTTCCTGTCGGCAGCCAGGAGCCTCGCTAGGAGTGCCCCGGGTTGTTGTCCCTTGCCGTACTGGCATATCTTGTGGTGCCTGTTTAGAAATTTTACTTCTCTTTCTGCTGTGGTGCGGAACAGCTCTAGTTCTTTTTTGATTGCTGCCAGAGTGTGCGAGTTATCGTCAGTTAGGAGTAAGCTCTCGAGTTCCTTGAGTCGGGTTTCACTGGCGTTCAGTTCCCTTCGTATCAGTTTAAGGATTCCGCATTCTTTCGTTATGCATACTCCTCTGGTGAAGCACTTCAGTGTTTCCCATAGTGTCCCGGCTGAGGTCACCGATTGTAGGTTGGTGTCTAGGAAAGATTTTATCTCTGTTCGGAGTTCTTCTGCAAAGACAGTGTCCTGTAGCGCTCCGAGTTCAAATCTCCAGTGTGGCTTGGTTTTGATTGTTTGTTTCATGTTACATTCTAGGGTCACCATGGAGTGGTCTGACAGAGATCTCGGTAGGATTTGGCAGTCGCCCCACTGCAGGCGGCTGTGGGTAGATGGGTAGACACAAGAAGGTAGTCTATTCTTGAGCTAGTATTGTGAACCCAGGAGTGGAAGGTATAGTCCTGGGGGTTTGGGTATTTATTTCTCCAGATATCGACAAGGTTGTAGGCTTTGCAGATTTCTATGATTTGCAAGCTCGCTTTGGATGGGGCTGACGTCGTATTGTGCAAATTGTCCTTGGATGGGTTGATTGTTGTGTTAAGATCTCCGCCCCATATGATCGTGGACCGCCTGGCTGTGTTCAGATGGGTCATCACCCATTCAAAGTTGCTGGGGCTATCATTGTTTGGGCCGTGTGGGTTCACTAGAGTGACTTCTTCGCCATCAATTATTCCGTGTATCCGGAGCGATCTACCCTCAGTGTCTTTTTTCTCTGAGATCAGTCTGCAGTTAGTTGCTTTATTGATAAGGATGGCTACTCCCCTGCCATACGATGAGAATGATGCAAAGTAGCGGTGACATCCCCGGTCTTTTGCCCAGGGGTGTTCGGTCGTCGGACACAGGTGGGTTTCTTGGACGAGAGCTATGTCGATTTTGTGTCGGCGCAGGTATTGTGTTATTTTTCTCACTTTGGCTGGCTGGTTCCCTCCTTTAATATTCCATGTAGCTACGTTAAAGGCGCTGTCTTTTTATATCTGTGTATAAGCAAGTTTTTCCAGTTGGCTGCTGGAAGGCGAAGGTGATGGGACTTGTCATTATAACAATGGGCGAGGTGTGGTCTTCACGAGTACGGCGCATGTGGATAGCCTTGGGTTCGGCAAAACCTGTTTACCCCCAACTTGTGTGGAGGCCCCACCCGTTTCTCGCAACTTGCTTGTAATTTTTCCCCTTTCCCTGAACATGTAACTAGTAAACTTGAACTTTGCTGGATCTTCCCAAGTCGCGTGGCCTTGGGGTGTTTAACCCCTGAAATTGCGTTCCGGTGGAATTATCTTTCATTCTGAGCTGCGTTCTATCGACATAGTTAGTCTATGGTGGGTTCCTCTACGCCCTTTCTCTTTGGGCATGTGCCTGATTGTTCTCGGGTGGGCTGCAACCTGCCCAGTCGAAATATGAGCTTGCTTCTTCGGGGGTCTGGAAAAACTGGGTCCTCCCTTGATGTTGCACTCTCAGTCGGCCGGGAAACAGCATCGAATATGGGATCTGATTGGTATGGAGTCTTTACTTGATGTTTGTGAAGGATCTCCTTTGCGCTTGTTCAGCTGGTGAGAAATCAGGGTAAAAGTGGACGGTGTCACCATCGCCTTTCTCTCTTGCAAGTCGGAGGATCGCATCTCTGTCTTTATAATTAAGCAATTTTGCAATAATTGGTCGAGTTGCTGCTCCGGGAATGGGTTTTGATGATGGTATTCTGTGGGCTCTCTCGACGACAAATAAGTGTGATAGAGCTTCAGGTCCAAAGTGGGATTTGCACATTTCTTCCACGTGGTCCTCTGCCCTGTAGTTGTTTCTCTCTTACCCCTACTATCCTAATGTTGTTCCTTCTAGAGCACCCTTCGAGGTCCTCGTTTCGCGGATTGGCCGTTTTCATTTGAGTTTCGAGAGTCATCACTCTGGCGTTTAAGGTTGTCACCCCATCATCAAGATTGGATATTCGCTGTTCTGCCTCGTCTAGACGTTCGGTGTGATTGTCGAGCCGGTGTTGCACTTGGTCTACCTTGGAAGAGAGGTTGTCCAGTTTGCTATCTAGGTTACCAATTCCAGTCGTCAACTCCAGGAGAAGTGCTCTAATATCTAGAGGTTCGGGAGTCACAATCATCTTGACTGGACGTACATGACGGGGATTCTTGTTCGCTGTTGTGTCTAGGTGTTTTGGATAAAGTGTCAACTTCAAAGTTCAGTTTACGCTGTGAATTGTCGGATTTCCCCATCTCAAAATTGTATGAGCAGTGTTGTTGGTTACTCTGCTGGGGTGACTGATTGGTGATTTGGGGTGTTGGTGCAGGGTAAGAGTCTGCACTGTTTACAAGGATCTTTGTGCCCTAGAGGGTATTTACGATTTAATCTGGTTTGCGCTTGCTTCTCAATTTACTATTGATAGCTCAATGAGTGTTTAAGGCGCCAGGGAGTTTTGACTCTTCGTCTGGTTTATTTTTTGACCAACGGCTGCAGTTCTACTTTGGGTTTCTATTGGCTGGCCATTACTGGGGTGCGCTTTGATGTCGTATGGGGGCTGGTCTAGTTTGCATTAGCTGCAATTTGATCCAGCTGTTCTTGTTAGAGTAACTGTACTACGGAGCTCGGGCCGTTTGCTGGGCGGTGGTGAGCGGTATGCTAAGCTTTGTTGGGGGGGAGGGGGAAAATCGGTGAGAGCTAGCAGTTTGGCCGACCAGCAAATTGTGCGCTTGGGCTGTAAGGAGTTACGTTATTAGCTCTTTGCTACCTGCGCTTTCTGCCCCCCTTGCGTGCGCTGTACCTGAGGGCTCTGTAGGGACCTTCTTTCCATGGGTCTGCTTCTCGCGCTTTTCCGTCGCCGAGTGCCGCTGTGGTGCTGAGGTGAGCGGGCCACTGTGGTGTAGGTGTCCACACCGGGACGTGGGGAGGGTCCGTTCCACCGCCGCGCTCCAGTGGCTGTCTCCTAACAGGGTGCTCTGTTGCGCGTTGCCTCTCTGGGCTGCCAGGGGGGGCGAGGGGCTGCGCCGCCTGCTCCACCACGTCCCGTGGGCGATCGAAGTCTGCAGGGCCCTCGAGGGGAGGGCTTGTGGCACCATGCGGTGGTTGCCATCACTAGATCCGGGCGATGTCTCCGCCGGGCCCAGGCCTGGTTCGCGCCAGTTCTGCTATTCCGGCACGTGCTGTGATGTCACTCCGATGTGAAGGGTGGCGGCCGGCAGGCCGGAATGAGTCTCCGATGTGAGGGGGGGTGGCCGCTCTTCCGAAGGGGACGTCCTGTAGGCTTCACTCTTCTGGATCGCGAGAACCTCCCCAGCCTCCTTTGTCCGAGGGCCTAATGGGGCTTTCTGTCTGCCGTGGGGGCTCCGCTGCAGGGCCGCAGGAGCTGGGTGAGCGTCGGCGAGTTCCCGGGATCACATTGCCGCTCGAGTGCGCTGAGGTGCGCTGAGCGTGCTTTTTGTAGCACAAGTCTCTAAAATCAGCTGCTGTTCGGGTATTCTTTTGTCAGCACACTTGCGGCGGTGCTGGCAGCAGTAATGGGGTGTTGGTCCACCGGAACGGACAGGAATAATGAGGATTTTTTTAAGGCCGTGCGGGAGCTCACAGGGGAGCGACCATCTTGTTCGGGTCTCTAGTACCCTCTTACTCATGCACTTTTGCATTTACCACGAATGGCTACTAAAGATGACCGTAATATGGCCGTGGCATGTAGATTTTTTGCTTGTTCTTTGTCCTGCTTCCTGCCTTCTCAGGTCAGAAAATGCCTTATATGTAAATCCCTTTCTCGAGGAATGCTGTGGCGTTTGCGGGCTAAGTGGCATTGAGTGGGCGAGCCAGAGAAGGGGGCTGAGACCGTCTAGTCCCAATCCACAACTCTGGTGCTCAAGAGTCTGTGGTTGGGTACATGTGATCACCAGTGACTATCCATGATTGCAAAGCCACTGGATGTTTTAATGGTGCAGATCCTTACCATTGGTGAGCGTGGGCTTGCTCCCAGCCAGAATCGTGGATAAAAGAAGGAGTCCTGTAACTGTTCATCAGACCATCATTGGAACCAAGACTTCAACGAAGAAGAGCAACCCGCTGTCAACCCGAAGACTTCTTGCATCTGGCCAGCATCGACTCCTGTGTTGTCCCGGTGAAGCCCTGCTCCTCTGTCCTGACCTCAAGAAGGCCTTCATTGGTGCTCAGATCCCTGGAACAGTGTTAACAACCGGTCTGCCCCCCTGCTCGAGGATCCATTCCTACTAAGTCTTCGGAAGTGTCCCTGGACCACCAGGTGGATTGACCAGCTCTCTCCAAGGCTACCACGCTGCAGCTGTCGCAGTTCTGAACAGAGGCTTGCAACTTTGCAGATCTTCAGCTTGTGTCACAAGACGTCTGCTCCTGCATTTTCAGTCAACTCACTCCAAGGGAAGCTGTGCTGAGCCTGCTCCTGTGTTCGCCACCTGAAGATAGTCTGTCGCCTGACTGTGGTGACTCCTTTTGCAACACTCCTTCAATCCTGTGAGATGTCTTGAGGGGGTCTCCACTGCAGAAGTCTTAATCTGTCCTGGTTTTGGTTCTTCTACTAGAAGCTGTCTGGAACCGATTCCTGTGCACTGCGACCGACCGAAACTGAATCCCAATGCCGAAAGAGACCTCTGCACTCAGGACCCCTGGGCCTTCTTCGACCCGACCAAGCACAGAAGATTGTGTCCCCGAAGGATTACGAAACACTGGCAGTGGGTGGTCTCTTAAAGAATCAAAGCAGGGTGTGGGTAAGTTTACATACCTGTTTCTGTTCCCAACCTGTCCTCCACAGGGTTACAATGGGCGTAGCCCTGATCCTACCTCACTCTGATCAGACCGTTTGGGGTGGACCCTGGGTTAAGCATCGTTCCCTAGGCCTAGCCTAGTGTGCTGAATTGAGTTGAGAACCTACCTGAACTTTACTGAATTTTTATCTAACGTTGGAACTCTTATTATTCATAACCAGTGCGCTGCTATTCTTATAAGAACTTACTTGGGGAAGTACATGCTTTGGAAATGTTGACATTTAGGCACAAGGCCCCAAACCACCTTAGTTCTGCTTATTTTCTATGTATTTGACCATTCACCTGTATTGCACTAGTAACTGATGCATATGCAATTCTATTTCTCCTGGGCGTGTACATATGTTTAAGAATTTGTGTGACATTACCAACGTGTGATCTTTATATGCATAGTGTGTAAACTAAAGACCTAATAAATATCTGTGTTTTGATATATTACTGTCTAATAGGTGGGATATTAGGTGTTGCTTGCGACACCTAGAAGCCAAAACAAATGCATTAGAGTACGGATAGGGTGTAATGGCATATGAGGAGGGATACACAACCTGCAGGTGTTTGGTTATGTACTCATCTATTGACTGCCATTTGCTATACTAACCCCTATGGCCATTCCCACCCAGTTCCTGCCCCTCCCCGCCCAAAACATCTCCTCATGGGAACTCTTTGAGCTCCCTTTAAGCCAATAGTTTTTGCTTCTCTGTAAGGTACTGCTATTAGATGGCCAGGCCCTCGCACCATTTTGTACCTGCTACCATCAATAACCAGTTAATATCACTATGGCTGTTCCTGGCAAGTGCCTTTCTCGCACTGCCACTGATCGTTTAGTTTGGGCTATAAACTATATTCCAGATAAGGAGAAATGGCACATTAAGAGGGACACAAAGCGTGTAGGTGTCTGGTTATTTGCCCAGTGTCAGAAACCAGAGGGTGTCTCACCCACTAATCCCTGGGGATCTCTCTCTCATGTGGCCAGGGCATGGCCATCACCTTTGGATTCAGACCCTGGGGGCGGACCAGTGTGGAAGGATCACCTGGGTGAGGGGTCTTCGGGTTCTGGGGGTGAGGCAGCCGATGGCGAGATGCGGTATTCCCCCTTTTGCACATCAAACCCCTCCTATTTTTCAGGGTCCGATGTCCCAACCCCCCCACCCTTTCTGCACAAACACTAGGCCGACGAAGAGGGCGAGAGAGTAACAAAACAAACTCGTACTGGACATGGCCCGCTAATTAGGTCAGACAAAGTCTTGCACTTGGATTCAAGTGTATACAGCAATTCCAAGTATCTCTCCTCACACGGATAAAAGGGGGCACCTAGAGACACACTCGGAGCAAGTGCAGGCTGCATGCGTGTGGATGAGACGCGAGGAAAGGCAGACCTGTGAATGAAATTTAAGAAAAAAACCGCTGTGGAATCAGCGATACTGAATAATGGAGTGGTCCGCAAAAAAGGAGTTGTCCATTCTAAAGTCTCTGTGAAAGGTGCACTGTTTGAGATGAAAAAACTGAATGAACTGTAAAAGCGAAAATGAACATAGTTAACCCCGAGAGAAGGGCGAGCGGAAAAGCTGAACATTGAATTCTGAGTCGAAATGGTCCTGCAGTGGTCTGTAAAGGAAGCCTGCACATTCGAAAGTCTTCGGCACCCGAAAAGCAGTCTGAGCCCGACGGAGGGAGACCTGAAGTGTGAAACGCTTGGGGAAGGGAGCCCCGGCAAGTGTTGTTAAAGTATGAAAGGAGGGAGACCAACGTTGAACTGCGAAAGGTCTGAGCCCGACAGAAGGGGACCAGTGAGAACTTTTTGTTTCATTATTTGGGGAAAACTGGAACAAGAGCCTCTGACGTGGAAGGCCAGGTGGGCCTCGATCCACGTTCCAAACTGTTTCAGTGTTAAAGCCCGAGCCAGAGGGTGTCATCTTGCTTATAGAGACTGCATTATTCCATTCTGTCTAAACGTGTGGAGCAGAGCCGATTGAGTCACATTCTTTCTTTGTCGAACACTGATTTTCCTTTTATATACATACCTCCTTTACATTGACAAAGTCAACGTGGCTTGTGTATAGGTATTAGGCATTTGCCAGGCACCAATGTAAGATGCCCAGGTATTTGAATAATTTTACACCTGCTATCATTAATGACCAGTTAATACCTCTATGGCTTTGCCTGGCAAGTGCCTTTCCCATGCCCACACAAAAGCCCAAACTGTTGGCATTGTCATTGCTTCTTGTGGTCTTATACTGTGGTTCATAGGAGGATGTGGGCATTTTCTTTTCTTTGAAACCCATTGTAATATTATGTGCAAGTATCATCAAAAGGCATTACATTTCTCTTGGTATCCCTCCTCTGAAGATAGAAGCAATAGTATGGGAATAGGTACAGCATGCAATGTTACATAAATCACAATCTTCACAAGTAAGAGCACTGCATCTAGAAAACCGCTTTCAAACATTAAATCTGCTATTCCCCCAACATCATTGTTGTCACCAATTATGGCATTTGGCTCATCATCAACAAAAATCAGCATCTTGGTGGCCTACTCTGATGGGAATGCAAGCTGTAGGATCTTGCGGGAACTTTACTGTCATTTTGTTCTGCTGTTAACAGAGACAGACGTCAACAATCTTCTAAGATTAAACATGATGCTGGAGGTTGCAAAAAACATCAAGTCACAATAGCAATAGTGTAGCAATGGCCCAACAAATTGGCAATGAGGAGCTATGATACAATGACTGGAGCAGAGGAAACATTCAGCAGAATGAAACTAAAGCACTATTCGCAGAAGTAGGCAGTATCTACCACTGCATCTCAAAACAAAGAATGGTATCATTGGGTAATTCCTGCACATTGATGCTAGCATACTTCTGTACTGTGAACCCCATAAACAGGCTCACCCGACGTTGCTACACTTCAGGTGGGAAATACATTACTTACATAGAGGATCAGGACATCCAACCCCCCCATACCCCCTCCCCCCCGCAGCGCAAATGTTGGTGCCTGTCTTGTTTTAGAAGGTAGAGAGCGGGGTGGAACGGGAGTTATGTTTCTGCCTCCATGGAAGGCAGGGTTTTCTCTGTGGAGTGCAAAAAAAAGTCTAAAAAGTCTCCCATCGTCTCTTTACACTAATTTGCTCGGGGGTGGGAGGCAGGGCGAAGTTGCTTGAAATTTGCAATTTAAAGAAAATTAGCTTGATGATGCGCAGGGTAGATGTTTGTTACAGACACAGATATAGCTGCTTGTTGGCAGTTGACTCTGAAAACACGGGCCGAGACCTCAGTGCAAACAAAGCAAACTGGTTTAGGAAGGCGAGGTGCCACACAGTGACTGGACTCGCACTTGGAGTTGACTATTGCATTTGAAGACACTTGTTCAACAATATACCTCTCTTGTACATCACTTTCCAGCTATATTGGCTTTTTTGCCTGAGGGGGTTTAACTTGATGAAGTGGTTCAAAGCAGGCGAGATACCAATTCTAGTAGTCTGTGTCTCTCAGGACTGAGGTATTGGCGTTACCAATTATAGTACTCGGTGTTTTTAAGCTTCATTTGGCACTCCCGACAGCTGTCCGAAACAATGGTAATCTGAAAGTTTAGCAATGATTCAGCGCAAGCAAACAACTTGTCCGCAGGACAGAATAAATGTACATTTCACAAAAAAACAGTTGCACGCTGCTATCACAGACTTAAGGTGGGCCAGTGAGAACAAACTGGTGCTGTACAGATTTTCCTGCCTCCAACCCCATCTCCCCTTCCAAACTTCTGGATATGGTGGTCCAGTTCTTTCATCATGTGTGAGAGGGACGACCATCAACACGCCCTGTTGGAGCTGGAGCAGGAGCAGAAACAGCCTAGAGTGGAAACCAAGTGATGAAAAGGGTCTCGTAACCAGACAATGAATAGAGTAAAACAAGTACTGCAACCCAACATGGTGAGACGACCAGACTGAGGAGATTCACCTGAGCTAAACAGAATCAAGAAGAGACGTGTTTCCCATATAATGCACGTGCGCGCCTCAGGTGCGCCTTACAGCAACAGTGGCTTACCCTGTATTTCAATCAGAATTGGTTTGTAAGGGTTCACCTTACCTTATCAGTTGGGTCCGAGTAGAATTCATCCCATTTCTTAAGCGAAGCGACAGAAACGGATTCAACATTGTATTTGATTAAGAAGTAAGGCAGGGCACCGAGTCCTTCATCTTGGCAGAGTCTGTCGTAAGCTGCCTGCATTGATTCAAGCTGAGAAAACAATTATTGACATTTACAGCTTTGCAACAAAATACGAGACTTCATTATTGACATATGTGGTTTTTAGTGTAAATGTCTCTTCCCTTAATGTGTTGCTGTTTTCTTTAAAAAGTGAAATCGTTGTTAAAGAATGCACATGTGTAAGCAGGAAAGAAGGCACTACGATCTTTCAGGGGCCTGAGCTTTGGTGAGATGCAGTGCTGCACTACTATGTACATGCAATCATGGGTGTAACTATTAGGGGGGCTAAGGGTTTCCTAATCCCCTAAAAATATTGAACAAAACCTCTGGTCACCCCCCAATATTCCATCCCACCCTTCCTATTGTTCCACTTGGCTTGCACAGAAGAAACACATCCAGAGAATGGCTAAAGCTGAAACAGGACAAGCAAAACCACACAGCCAAGAGCAACAGTTCTATTCTTCTTCTTAATTATCGGAGGCGTGGGCGGACCTCAAAAGAGTTTGTGTGTCCCATGTTTGCACACATTTTACTGTTACGATGTGTTTTGCGACAAATAAAATGTGTGCCAAACCCAGTGTACATTATGTGCTCAGAAGGATTTCAACTTAAACCGTGTGTCAAACAAAAAGCTGTGGTCATTCTGATGTTCTCAAAAGGCTCTTTAATTGTACGCAAAGCTGTTTCCCATAGGTGATGTATTCACACAATGAGCATCATTTACTTAATGGGGATCATTTTAAAAGCCGTGGTGCAGTGCAATAAGTGTGAAAAGAAGGTCTAAAGGACTTATGTCAGACGTTACCCTTGTTGTAATGCTGGGTTATTTAAACAATCTTTTGCTAGCGAGTAGAAGACAATAGGGGAAAATGCGGGTTCTCCTCATTCCCACTCAACCTGCAAAACCACCTAGTTTTACACCTACATGAGACTTTCATGCAGGTGTAAAACTAATGGAATCTCATGGCATCTGCCTGCATTGAAAACCTGCCAAACGTAGACATAGCCTGTAGGATTCTATTGTAAATATAATATGCAAAGTAGAATTTGTTGGCAGCTACAATCTAAGAGTAAAGGTGATTTTGCCTGATTTATTTGTTCTTTTTTTACAAAAATGTTATAAAAAAATTGAAAATTGCATGCAGGTTATCAAACAGCACATACGTGCCAACGTTGGTGGTCACCTGCATGCAGTTATCGCTTTTAACAAAATGAGCCTGGCTTTATGTACGAAGTGTGTGATTGTTTTGTATGCAGACAACGATATATCTACAAACTGGGCCAGTGAGATGTATTTACAATATGCAGAATGGGTGCAAACTAGACCACCTGAGACCATGCTAAGGGACCCAAAATACATGTTTGCGAGGTTTCATGATTTATTAATGAATTAATGCTTTATAATTAATATTTTATAGCACGCTTAATAACGGACCCCAGTCTCTAAGCAAGGAAGTGGGATTCGAATCTATGTTGCTCTATGTTGTCTTGGTTCCAAGACAAACACATTGCCCCTGAGCTACTGTTTTGGGCGTGCAGTCTCCCCTTTTAGTCAACGCCCATCGCTTCTCATGCTACACCCCCATGTGAGAGCCACCCCCCTCAAATTCTCATCTAATGGATGTATTCATGTGTTACCCTGGAGAACCAATTGTAAATTGTATTGCTTTTTACCATCTTTTTCTCATGGTGCTGAAAAATGTACCACTTCAACACTTTTAAAAAATGTTCTGGGAGGTAATCTCCCTACATTACTTAAGTTTTGGAATTTGCACTAATTCATGGGAGATGTGAATGCCCCTCCACTCAAACTATTCTTTTTTTAAATTTTCATAATTGGTTTCATTACAAACCTTTAAAATAAGACATATGTTGGGGCACTGTTGCGCACGTTGAGAAATGGCTGCCTGATTCCGGAGCTCCTGCTCCACACGAACATCCTGTGCCTATATATCCTTTGGAGGACCATCTGCGAAGCTGAAAGCGGTGCCATTGATGGCCCAGGCACGTGTGCCTGCACTGCGAAAATCCTGTTGAGCTGATACTAATATTGGAAAAGTTACGGCCGTTGTAATATCAGCCGAGGTGCAGTGCGGGAACGATCCAGCGGACAGAACCGTGGAAAACCACCCAGTGGCTGGGGACGCAAAAACGACGGAGGGGCGCTGATCGGCGGGGCCTGTTGCCAGGACTCACGCCTCAGCCAAGAACATACGCACCCGCCGGAGAGTCGAGAGGGGCAGCAGACACGGAGGAGACTGGTGGCCCCCTGAGGAGTGCAGATGCATCCTCCGAGGCACCTGCAGTGCTCGCGCCACTCCCCCCCCCCCCCAAGGTCCCGCCCGTGCGGGTCTCTTGCGGAAGTTGTGCTGCGCAACATATGGGGCGAGCCGGCCCTAACCACGGACGAGCAGAGGGCCGGCGGCTTGGTGCGTCGCAGGGGCAGCCGCTCGGCTGCACGGCCTCTCCAGCTGGCACAAGTGGTGAGATCATTCGCCGAGCACTACTGGTGCTCGTGAAATCCCGTTCTGTGGCGGCCTTGACCACCCGGTTTGTAATTGCTGGGGAGTCTTGGCTTGATGGCTCAAGGACACATACTGCGATGCACTTGGGAGCCTCAACGTATCTAGGAAGTTGGTCTGCCATTAACTGGAGGCCTGCAGTGCTCTGGCGTTCTGTAAAAAAAACATTAAGACCCAGGGGGTGGCACGCTGTTCTGGCCTCCTCTGTTGGGCTGTGTTCTGGTGCATTGGAAGACAGATGGGGAGATGATGTTCTGCTACTCAACTTTGATCATATAAACCCCCCACGGGTGCCCGCGAAGCGCGGGAGCTGCCACCCACGACCCCCGTGTTTGGCAACGGGAGGACCGATGGCAGCTGCACAATATCGCTGAGCTGGGACAGCGAGCAAGGCGACACAAACTGGTCATTGTTAGTTACTTACGTGGAAGGTCACAGTCCATTTGTGGTGACCACGGTCTGACAGCCTATGAAGGGAGGGGTGTGGGAGCAGAAGACCACAACCCTGTAACCCCCTTATACCTGCCCAGAAACTGCATAGATGTACTGAGTTGCAGCTGGCTGCAGTTTACCTGCTTGAATCAACAACATTGAAATCGATAACATTGTGCAACTCTGGTGCACTATGGGGGAACCGCACAAAAAAGGCAAGACGGCGAAGTCTGCTGGCAACAAAAAGAAAGGGCCTATGGACACGTACACCAGTAGCCAAAACCTAACCACTACGGCGGAGACGCACGCAGAATCCATCGAGACCGGAGAGTCTGAGGTGGGGGGTCCGGTTGATAGGCTAACAACATTAGTGCAAAATGGTTTCCTCGCAGTTAATGTTAAGCTGGATGAGATCGTGGCCACTATAAGCTCACTGAGGGCCAGAATAGACAAAGAAAGTGCACGTGTCACTGAAATTGAAAATAAGAATAAGTACAAATGAAGATACCATTGCACATCACGGCCGCGACATTTCCCAGATAAAAGAAACAATGTCCAAATTGCAAAATAAATGCGAGGACCTCGAATACAGATCAAGAAGGAATAATATTCGAGTGGTGAGCGTAGCAGAATCCTTTGGAAAAGGGCAAATGGGAAAAACAACTTGAAGCACTGCTCAAATCATTGTTTGGACCGGAGGCATTCTCTGAACATTTCCTGGTCGAAAGAGCACACCGCACACTGGCGCCAATACCTAAGCCAGGTGCCCCAGCACGCACGATAATTGCCCGGCTCCTCAACTACAGGGACAGAGACAATTCCGCAGTTGGCGAGAGAGGCTGGAACGCTGCAATATGAGGAAAACAGGATTCACATATATCCAGACTTCTCGACTAGGGTCCAGGCAAGCAGAAGATCCTATGAACCAGTCAAGAAACTTTTGAAAGCGCGCCAAGTCTCATATGCACTGATGTTCCCGGCCAAGATGAGAATACAACACGCTGGTAGGGCACACTTTTTTTAATCTCCGTCTGAAGCCATGTCTTACATAGAAACGTACATACCCCTCCCACCAGGGGGGACAGACCGGCTCAGAACAATAGACCCTGTCCAGCAGATTGAGGCCATGTGCCGGAAGACTATGTGACTGGGCTATTATATCCTTTGTGTCTGAAACGATGTTGAACTAGCGACTAAGGAGGCCCCATGACTCATGGTTAAGTGGAGCTGGGGTACTGGAGTTGGCGGTCATGTGAAGCAACATGGCTACCCCTGGAATATTCCAAAAGTTTATGTGGGAACATCATCTAGTTGGGGGTGATGATGAGGGTGGGCGGGTGGGCCGAGGGCATGGAGTTTGTTGTTATTTTTATACAGGCTTATCAGAGTTTAAAAAGGCGACTGCTCCCTATTGGAAGTCGCTCAACCCCGGTAGCAGGGTAGAAGGGGCAGAATGTTTGTTGATGGTTAAAATAGTGGTCTCAGAGGTACTGGCGCTGCCCAGCATATACAAACATCCTAATCCAAAGGGGTGTAACATCTCCGGAACATTTCCCTATGGTAAACAGGTGATGGGCTGAGGGTAAAGCTGCTTTCCTGGAATGTCAGGGGACTTAACAACCAGGTAAAAGCGAAAAAAGTGTATAATTATATTACCAGACATGGCCCTCAAATCCTGAAGCTGCAAGAAACACACACTATGGGGTCTGGCAATTTACACATACTGCCCAGATGAGGCAAACTGAGGTTCTATACCAATTATTCATCCCAGTCCAGGGGTTTCATCACCCTTATTCATCCAAGCCTGGGGTTCAGACAGGAGGGCCAAAAGATTGATCAACTGGGTAGATTTGTCATGGAGTGGGGTGATATTGCTGGCCAACAACTACTACTGATTAACACGTATGGTCCCAATATCGATGACCCAGCCTTCTACACAGATATGTATCAGTTAATTTCCGCAATCAATGTGACCACTATAACATGGGGAGGAGATTTTAATGTTGCCCTGGATCCCAGGCTTGACAGATCCAAAACTGTTATCAGGGAGCTGAACAGGACAGTCCAAACCCTGGCCCATATATTACCACAGCTATCACTTGTAGATGCCTGGCGGGAATTGCATCCTGATGGTAGAAGGTATACATATTACTCCTCGGTGCACGACTCGGACTCCAGAATGGACTATTAGTTTGTTTCCCCCGATGTAACAGCTACATTGAAAACTTGTGAGATATGATCGCGTAAGCTATCCGATCATTCCCCAGTGTTGCTGGAGGTGGCACTTCGCGGTGCCCCCAACCTGTACAAAGATGGAGGATGCCAAAGGGAATACTGGGCGACCCTGGGGTGGTGGAGGCATTGCACGTTGAAATAGCAGAGTTTTTTACTACCAACATTGGAACGGTCGATAGATATTCCACAGTCTGGGAGTCCTTTAAAGTTTGGATCAGGGGAGTGTTTATATCCAAGTCTGCAGGTCTCCTTAAAAGTGTGTGAATTGAGCTAAATGAAACTGAACGCAAGCTGGGTGAACTAGAGGAGACCCATAACCGCACACAAGACAGGACAATATTGGCAGAAATACATACACACATTCAAGAGTTTGGTAATTTGGCCGCTAGAGAAGTTCGTTATTTGGCTGCACCTGGGCGGGCTCGCAGATACGGGGATGGGAATAAAGCCGGGAAAACACTTTCTAACCTACTAAAACAAGATAGACAACCCAATCAGATTACTAGTATACAAACGTCACAAAGGGGCTGTTCTCCTGAGGGAAGAGGAATTAACGGGGTATTTGCTAGATTCTATAAAGAACTATATTCGAACCAAGATACAAAAACAGATAGTGAAATTAAATCATATCACCTGGCACTATCACTGCCGAAGCTTTCAGAGGTGGACCAACTGGCGATGGAGCAACCGGTAACGACCGAAGATATCATAGAAGCAATTAAAAGGCTGTCTTTGGGCAAAGCTCCTGGGTTGGATGGGATAGGTACCGAATTCTATAAGGAGTGCCACGAAGAGTTTTTAAAAAAAATATTTTTATTTTATTTTATAAAATCAAACAAACACACTACAACTGTTTCAAAACATAGAAAGCATCATATTCCAACACATTTTCAAACTCCCCAACTCCCCCCTCCCCCCTTAAACTAGAGCCGGTTCTCACATGTTTACGGGAACATCATTGGGTGGAACAATACTTAGGCAGCCATCATCCGGGTCCTCTGTTTCGTTGTCACCCTGGTGAGGGTTTGCCAACGAGGCCACCAATTGCCGCCAGGCCAGCAAGGGCCCTACTTCCTCCTCGCCCCCCTAGTGACCGCTTCAAACCAGACTACGGATTGAGCTTCCGCCCACCTCAAGAGGTCTGTCCACCATAACTCCACCCTAGGTCTGTGGGCCGCCTTCCAGCCCATGGCAATCCTACGTTTGGCCAAGACATAAGCCAGGTCCTTTATCTTGCTTATGTGTTTCAAATGCCGTGGTCTAGGGAAAAGCCCAAGCATGCATGACCAGGCCGATTCCACATCCAGCACCACCCCCCCGCCGGCCAATTTCGTCTTGACCTCGTCCCAAAATCTATGCACCTCCGGGCAAGCCCAGAACATGTGTAGCAATCCCGCATTCACCTCCCCACACCTGGGGCATTGCTGCATAGCTGATCCCCTAAACTTTGCAATCGTCCCGGGGGTTAAATAAGCCCTGTGGGTAACATACAGTTGAAGCTGTTGGAATCTCGCGTTCCGGGACAGCTTTTTGTGGTACCTCTGAGCCCGTTCCCACCGCCCATCCGTCATGGGTCCTCCCACCTCCTCCTCCCAATCTTGTCTCAATTGGAGCAACTCCTTCCCTGCCCTTACTCGCAGGAGCTCATATATCCTCGATATTTCGTGCCCGCCCTCCGATACATCATACATGGTTTCCAGGGAGGCGTCTGGGTCTTCCGCTAGCACTGTCTCAGGCCATCTTTCTCTAGTCTTTTTCACAAGCCTAATGTAGGTTATATATTGACCACCATGTACTCCCGTCTCTTCCTGCAACCTCTGAAAGTCCACTGCCTCCCCTTCCTGCCATATGTCCCCGAGGGTGGCTAGGTCTACCTGTTCCCAGTATCTGCGGACCGATTCAAGTAGTTGGGGGTCGCTCCCGCGCAGCGCCGCCAAAGGGGCCTGCTGGGAGTACGGCTCCGAGTCCCCCCCAATCTTCCATGTCCTGTGCCAGATCTCCCAGCCCAGCCTCAGTAGCCGCCCCTTGCCCACCAGTTTGTCTCTGCCCAACCACACCACTTCCATCAGAAAGTATGGGGCTGTATCTCCACGCAGGAGCCTGGCTTCCACCGAGTCTTCAGCCGAGAGCCACCTGGCCACTTACTGCAGCTGCCCCGCCAGGTAATAGAGTTCAAAATTAGGCAGGCCTATCCCCCCCGTCACATGGGTTCTGGAGCTTCCACAGAGCCACCCTATTCCTAGAGCTGCCCCACACGAAACCCCTATACACGCTGTGAAGTTTCGCGAATAGGCTTCTGGGTATCAGAAACGGGACGTTTACGAAGAAGTGCAAAAGTCTAGGCAGGACCACCATCTTGAGCAAGGCTGCCCTCCCCATCATGGTCAGGGGCAATCTGGACCAGAATACCATGTTGTTCTTGATCCCCTCAATCGCCGTTTCCATGTTGTGCTTGTGTTCTGCCTCGACCTTGTGGTAAATATTTATTCCCAAATACCTAAATGTCACGGGCTGCCATCGTATTGGCAGGACAGGCAGCCTCTGCACCGGGACATTCCTATATCTGCCCAAGGGGAACAGACTGGACTTTCCAGGGTTCACCGATATTCCCGAGAGGATGGCGTACCGTTCTATTACCTCTAGCACGTACTGTAGGTTTTCCTCTGAGCAGCGCAAATAAAGGAGCATATGATCCGCATATAATGATATCAGATGCTCTCCACTGGCAGTGTTTATGCCCACCTCCCCATATTGTTGTTGCAGGCATATTGCCAGCGGCTCCAATGCCAGTATATATAGCATGGGTGACCAGGGGCATCCCTGTCTGGTCCCCCTGCCTAGTTGCCAAGAATCTGAGACTATGGACCCTGTCTTGACCCTCGGCATTGGGGTGCTATAAAACAACTGGACCCATCTGAGGTATCCAGATGCCATTCCATACCCCTTCAGAACCGCTTTCAGCCAGGGCCATCGTACAGAGTCGAAGGCCTTGACCGCGTCTAACAACACTATAGCCAGCTCGCCCGTGTCTTCCTCAGTTTGGTCTATGACATGGTGTAGCCTCCTGTGGTTATCGGTGATGTTCCTACCTGGAACATATCCCATCTGATCTGGGTGTATCAGTTTCTTAATCACCATCTTCAGTCTATTAGCCAGCACCGCCGTGAGTATTTTGCTGTCCTGGTTAAGCATGGACAACGGTCTGTAAGACCCGCGCTCCACGGCCGGTTTGCCTGGTTTCAGGAGTGGGATGATTACAGCCTCACGGAGGGACAACGGGAGTTCTCCCTGCTCATAGGCCTCATTGAAAGTAGCAAGCAGTGGCAGAAGCAACTCTTGCTGGTATGTTTTGTAGAACTCGCTGGGCAGCCCATCCGAACCCGGCGCCTTGCAAGTGGGCAAGTTCCGAATCACTACCTCCAGCTCGTCCGAGGTGACTGGTGCGTCTAACTCAGAACGTTCTAGATCATCCAAGGTGGGCAGCTCAATGTCCCCCAATGTGTCCAGTATGTCTTGACCCATATCCTCCCCCGTGTCCTCATACAAGTGTCTGTAAAACTTTAGGAATTCCTCTTTTAAATCTTTCTGGGTGTTGCATATGCAACCTCCCTCGCCCTGAATCTCACTAATCACCGAGCGGGGGGTCTCACTCTTATACAGCCAAGCCAGCAGTCTTCCCGGCTTGTCGCCCCCTGCATGTATCCTCTCTGTTTATTTCCTGTAGCTGAGTCTGCACAGTCTATCCCAGAGTGCGCTGCAGGACAACTGTAGCTCCTCTACTTTGGTTCTGTTATCATAAGCGGTGCTCTCGCAACGCGTGAGCTCCTCTAGCTCCCTTTCCGCCTCCCGGAGCTCCCTTTCGACCCCCCCCCTGTAGCCCCTTAGCTTGGGAAATGGCTACCCCACGCACCACCACCTTAAACGCTTCCCACAGTGTGCCCACAGAGCCTACGCTTCCCGTATTTGTATCAAAGTATTCTTCAATGGCATCCCTCAGGCCCTCCCGAAACCCCTCATCCTGCAGAGCCTCGGTCCTAAGTCTCCATGTAGGGATCCGCGGTCGTGGGGGCTGGTGTCTCCAGTCTACCACCAAGGGCGAGTGGTCCGACAGCACTCGGGCCTTGTATTCCGCTCCTTCTATATCTCTCACTATTTCGGCTGTTACAAACACGTAGTCTAACCTTGTGTACAAATCATGTGGCACTGTGTAGTGTGAGTACTGTCTATCCGTGGGATGTAGCCTTCTCCGTGCATCCTCTAGGCCTAGGTCTTTCAGTAAGGTACTCAGAGCTTTAGCCGCCGGTGCCGTTTTTCCTGCCCTGTCCTTGGACCTGCCCATTCTGGGGTCTACGGTACAGTTAAAGTCCCCCCCCACACTACCGTACCCCCTGCTAGGGGGCCAAGTTTACCATAGAGGGTCCTAAAGTAAGCCGCCGTATCGTTATTGGGGGCATACAAATTTATGATGTGCACTTCTCCGTTTTCCAAGAGACCCGTTACCACCACCATTCTACCCTCCGGGTCCACCGTAGAATCAAGCACCCGAAACAGCACGTGGGGCGCCACGCAGGGGACAACCCCTCTGGCATACGCCGAGTACGCCGCCCCCACAACAGTGCCCTTCCATTTCCTCCTGACCACCTCCAGCCTTTCCCTAGCGAGGTGGGTCTCTTGCAGCAGGGCTATGTCTACGCGCATCCTCTTTAAATACAACATCACTTTGTTACATTTAAGGTAGCTGTTGAGGCCCCGTACATTCCAGGTCACGATTCTGAGATTACCCAACGCCATCCGGTCGGTCTAGCTCCATCCCGCCCCTTCCCATAATGTTCCCCACGTAGGGTTGTTTCCTAGCTCTTTCCCTTCTATTCACGAACAGTGCCCCTCTCCCCCGTTCCCCAACCTCACACCACTGCACATAACTCCCCTCCCCTCCCCGCCAACCCCCAACAATAGCCCAGCTCCATCCCTGGATCTCAGGCCTACCCACGTCTGGACCCGTCTCGTGACCAAGAACAAGGACCCCGCGGGGTGTCACCAATCTAACAGTGACCTAACTAAATATACTACTATCGGGTGCAGAGGTTGCTCCCCAGGAGCTCCCAGTCATCTATTTAGGAGAAGTGAATTCAACGGGACCCGCCAGCAGATGGCGTGACTTCCTCCACACAAGCACAATATCAAACTATATTCCAGTCCCAATGTCATAGCTATGGCCTCACGGGTGCCTCTGCCACGTGCTACTTATCTCCAGCCGCTTCTGTCTGGGCATCCGATTCCTGAGGTCGACCTTGCATATCCAACCATTCCATCGCTTCGCTCGGCGTCTCAAAGAAGAGGGATCTGTTCTTATAAAACACCTTTAACCTGGTGGGGTAAAGCAACATGTAGCGGTGGCCTGCTTCTCTAAGCCTCCTCTTTACCGTTCCAAAGTTCATTCGACTCCGTTGTACGAGCAGTGTATAATCCGGATACGCCGTTATATTCGCTGACCCCCTTTCTATCGTGCCTCCTTTCCGGAAAAATTCGAGAATCTTCTCGCGATCACGATAGTTCAAGATCTTCGCGATCAATGGCCGCGGGGGGGCTCCTGGGGCCGGTCTCCTGGTCAGGGCCCTGTGCGCCCTTTCGACCGCGAACCCCTGGGTCAGCTCCCCGCCTGTAATCTCCTGCAAAAGCATGGTTTCAACGGAATCCGTGGGGTTCAATCCTTCCATTCCCTCTGGTAACCCCACTATGCGAATGTTGTTGCGCCTGGCGCGCCCCTCTGCCTGCTCTGCTCTGTCCTCCAAATTGCCCACTCGTTGCACGATGGCATGAAGCGCCTTGGTGTGTGTGTTGCACGCCTCCGTGGTCGGGGCCAACTCCTACTCCAGTTCCGCAGTGCGCTCCGCGATCGTTCGCACATCCTGGCGCAACAGGTTCACCTCTTCTCGGACCGCTCCTATCTTAAGGTTTAGGTCCTCTTGCAGTTCTTTCATGGCCAGGCCCAGCTTCGTCTCCCAGGCCATCTTCAAGTCGGCAATTGCTGCCAGCACCTCCTGGATAGTACCCGGTGGGTCCGTCGCCGCCGCGGGGGTTTCTTTGCTCTTGCCCCCTTCCGCGCCCAAGGGCGACCTAACGTAGGTCTCCATCGTGGGCTGTTTGATCCGGGGTCGCACCACCTTGGAGGACATCCTGCGGCGTCGGTTGGGCCCACGCGCCCAGCTGTATCCTCGCGGGGTTCGCTCGCCGGCCTCTTCACAGCGAGGTTCCGCTGGACCCGGGTTCACTCTGCTAGCCCACCACGATCCAGGGCCTCTTCAGTGTGGGCTCGCCCTTATGTTTTTGCCTTCTGCCAGAGGCGCATGCGACCCGTCTGTCTGGTTGGGCTTGCCCACGTTCCGACCAACTTCCTCAGCTCATCGGACCATTTATGGCCCTTTGTCCACAGACGGCCATCTTGGGTGCTCCCCTTCCTTTGCGCGACCGCCACCTTCTTCAGAGTCTAGTTCTGTGGATATGCAGTCTCGCTGGTGGGGAGGGTACTCACCATGTGCCCCCCACTTTCATACGCCTTTGGTTACACCGTGGGCTCGAAAGTCTGTCAAAAACCATCACTTCTTCCCAGGATCAGGATCGGATCATGGGGAGCTCCTCCAAGGAACGTCCTCTCACGTAGCCATCAAGCCACGCCCCCCCTTCCACGAAGAGTTGGTACCAATATTAATGAAGGTATGGGAGGAAGCCCTTGAGACCAATATAGTGCCTCCAACGATGAGGAAGCTGTGATAACCGTGCTCTCTAAGCCCCGTAGACTGCTCCAAGAGGTATCATCCTATAGACCCCTTTCACTCATCAACACGGACGCCAAAATATTTTCAAAAGTCCTAGCCTATTGACTTCTACCAGCAGTCCCGGATCTGGTCCATCCAGACCAAAACAGGTTTATCCCCACGAGATCAACGGCCCTAAATCTCCGTAGGCTTTTTAGCATAATGGCGCAGATAGAACCGGGCAGAAGCGCAGCAGCTTTATCTCTTGACGCTGAAAAAGCCTTTGATTCGGTGTCGTGAGCTTACCTACTTGCAGTTTTGGAGGCATTTGGGATGGGCCCTAATTTTATTAGATACGTGAAATTGCCATACACGGAACACAGCGCCAGAGGGCTAACTAATCGTACCATCTCCGAACTGTTCCTGCTGGGAAGAGGCACCAGGCAGGTATGCCCATTCTCGTCTATATTATTCGCACTGACCATAGATAGTTTACACCATGGTGGTAAGGGTACGACCCAGGCGGTAATTTACCGCCAGGGTCGTAATGAGGGCCAGTGTCTTTTCGTCTCCCAACAATTTTTCAGCAAAGTCTCTGTCCTCCTGAACCTCTTACGTGACAATGCGGAAATGCTCTGCCGCTTTGGTTGGGACTTTGTTGAGGGGGGGTTGATTGGCTACTGTGGAATCTACCACTGGAGGGTCTTAATAGGGGAACCTATGGAATACATATTCACCTCCTGGTCCGAGTCCTCATCCTCCCCATAATAAAGTTTGCCTGTGTCCTCATCAATAAGTTGAGGGTCAGATGTTTCAACGAATGAAAGATCATCCTGGTCTTCTGGATCTATTTAAGGGTCATATAGATCTATAATTCTGCCCTGTGTTGGGACATCAGAAAGAGCCCTCTTGGTAGGGAGTTACGAGGTTGAGAGCCAGAAGGGGCTGAGGTGGGAGGGGTGGCCTGAAAGCTTTGAAGGTAATCAAGATTTTTCTCAAAGAAATTTGCCATAAACGTCATTCTTTGCATAACTCTGTCGATATCCTGCGAAGACCATTCCTTTGAACTTGGGATTACAGTGTCAGGAATACCCATGTCTTCATTAGTAGGAGGTATAACCTTTGGCCTAGAGTCTTTGGGCTTGAATAGGATTCCCTTTTGTGAAGGCTTGTCCCTAGTAGGACTTTTGTCCCTGTGAGGGGTCTTAGAGGATTTCTTATGGTATTTTTCCCCACCCTGGGGCCCAGAGGAGTGTGTAACTAGCTTTTTGGGGCCAGACGTTTTATTAGATGAAGAACGTCGAACTTCGGGTGTGGGGGCCGAGGTTTCGTCCGTGGACGAACGACCTTCGGAAGGTGTTTTACATGCGACACCCTTGCCGTCTTTTGACGTCTTAGCCCTGTCGTGTGGCGATCTCGAACGAGATTGCCCAGAGGACTGGGACTCAGTGGACCGTTCACAGGGTGTCGAATGTTGTAGAGTATTCGACTCATCTGTCGAATGTCGACTGGGGCTTGTGTGTTTTGTGGCGTGTGCTCTTGAAGCGTTCCCACCGCCGGGTGTAGTCCCCACAACATGGCCACCGGCCTGTCCTACGGGGTCGGGGGCTTGCGCTTGGGTAGCTGAAGCTACTCCGGTGCCCTCGCCGTCCAAAGTGCGCCGTTGCTGCCATCACTGAAGGCTCCTTCTGTCTCCATGGCCTCGAGTTGCCTGGCGTAGTGGGCTCAGCGCTTAGTGGAACGGTCCTTCAATGTCTAAGGCTTGAAGAGCCTGCACACTCGACAAGACTTCTCGACGTGGTCTCTCAGGAGACACAAGTTACAAACAAAATGTTTGTCCACCGAGGGGAATTTCCGGTTGCACCTAGGGCAAAACTTGAATGGAGTGTTTTCCATAATACTGGGTAAAGGGGATAGAAGCTAGGCGAACAAAGTGTAGGAAGGGGAGAATATGCATTCTAAAATGGCCTCCTAACAATGGCCTCCCCCCCCCGCCTCTCCCTACTGTCTGGGCCGAGGCCCAGGGCGGCCTTCCAAGGCCGCACAGTCTGTCGCGATGGTCTCCGACGGCAGTATGCTTTCTCTTTCCTCTGCGTGGCGTTACAGCAGTCAAAGAAAGGAAAGAAAGAAAAACTATCGTAATTATACAAATTCAATGGCTTATCGCCGAAAGGAACTCCGCTATACACGTCCGTCTAGAATGGCGGAAAAAAACAATCTGAGGGACCTCAACGCGTGAGGCACATGGGTACAGTGGTCACACTAGGGATACTATTACTGGCACGCTCTGTCAACGTCCCTTTTCGAGTTTCGCAAACAACAACTGTAATATTCCGCAGCTTCCACTAGAGGTCGGCCTATGCACAGCATGTGATCTAAGCAGATTCCACAAGCTATATATATATATTAATGTTCCTGGTTGTGCACAGTTTGGCTAAGTGGCTAGTAAGTGTGGCCACAGGGAAACAGGTGCTGCCCCTTAATTTCTACGCCAAGTGAAAAGTGTAATGTTTGATTAAAAAATATATTTACATATTTCACCTAGTGTAGCCACTGTGGCAGCATGATCCTCGCATCATGCACATTGCGCATACATGATGACCCAGTCCAGCTTGGGAGTATGCACTTCTTTGAGGAGCTTGGTGGTACCTTCAGCAGGGTTAAGACTTAAAGGATAGTTCCGGGACTTTTTTTTTATTGTCCCTACGGTTCGGCCATGTGTTTTTAAGCATAAATCGGTAGATCGTAGAAAACTTTCCTATGGACCTTACCCGACTTTTCGTCAATTAACGCACTCGAAATCAGCCGCCATTTTCTGATAATCCTATCATTTCCCCCCATCGCCCTGGCTCACCTGCTTTTGCGGCACTAAATCAAATCCCCCGCCCCTGAAACAGACTTTATCAAAACATTCATATTCCCCGCCTCTATCCGTGACGTGACTGTGCTGCGTAGGCAAACGCGCCCAGGCGTCTTCTACGCGACTCCACACAGAACCCGGAAACAAACACAGATCAGCTCACAACACAGCGCGCCACAATTCGGAATATGAAACTGTACTTTTAAATCAAACCGCAAGATTGTAAATTTGGTAAAGTACATTTATTTGACATCAAATGTTTAGAGAATATTCAGCGATTTGCATTTTTATTTGCTCACGTTCCAAAAAGTTTGTTTTGAGGCACGCAATGTTCCTTTGCTGTACACAGGGTCTTAGATCATCTCACAATACAGCGCCACAATTCGGAATATGAAACTGTGGTTTCAAATCAAACGGCAAGATTGTACATTTGGCAAAGTACATTTATTGGACATCAAATGTTTAGAGAATATTCAGCGATTTGCATTTTTCTTTGCTCTCGATCCAAAATAGTTTGTCTTGAGGCAAGCGATGTTCGTGTGCAGTACACAGGGTGTTGGTTTACGATAAAATAAGCTCTTCGGTCGCACTGATAATCGCATGGCTGTTCCAACAACGAGGCACTAGGCCACCACAACGGTCTGTATGTTGCATCTAGCCGTTAGTACCGCGTAAGGGCATACTTGTACTTGGCGATCGTCCCATAAAATGGTCAGGGTGGTAACGTTGTTCACGCGGAGAAGCAACTGGCGGTTGTAAAAGCCATCCGCCGGTGTCTGGTACTCGTGAAACATACAATAATGAAGGATGTACATGTTTTAAAAATATAAAAAATGAAATTAGTCTCACCATCAGATCTTTATTAAAATTATTCATTTTATATATTAGGTCGGGAAATTATTTCATAGCTAGGACAGTGCAACTGGGTATTATACGTCAAGGGGGGGCTGTAGGATACTGGGACAGTCCCCCAGTGCAGGGGTTGACAGGGAGGCAGTGCAGGTGGAGAGTGGAAGGGCCCAGGACCGAGGTCGCAGACAGTGGACCAGTTGTAGCAGGGGAGAGGGAGCGAGAAAGCAGAAGCAAAGAGGAAGGTTTTGAGGTGCTTCCGTAAAAGGAGATGGTTCTCCTCAAGATAGTGCGCGGTACAAAACAATATGCCACATAGAACGAACAAGTACAACTTAACCCGTCTTTAAAGCTACTGTATAGTAATTAAATTGCGGTATAAACTCATCTAAAGAGTTACTTACATTATATTTGCATTTTCCATTGTGTCTGTGCGTAGGGCAGTCCCGAAATACCACTCCTTCTATGCCGACGTTATTTCTTCTAATGAACGAACATTAAATGGCTTTCGTTTCTGAAATTATATTCATTATCGTTTACGTTATTGCACCACACCCCTAAAAAGAAGTCTTTCGGGATGGTCCCGGCCTGTCAAGGTCAAATAACAATAGAACCTTATACTGAGTCGTGGGCCATTCCGGCACCCGAGCAAAAAATATCAAAGCAGCTGACCTTCACTTTGAACGAGCACACATTCCTAGTTAGCTACATTCAGTGTAAGGCCATCTCACAGGACTTGAAATTTACACTCCATCTTTGCATTTTGTCTGTGTGCATTTGCAGCCCCAGAGAACCATAAATACGGAGACATTCTATATTTTTTGAAAAATGATTTATATTACTGTTTGGTTTAATTTAATGCGCAAATGAACAAGGTTGGATAGACACATTGCATGTACACTGAGCAATCACTTTTATTTACACAATACATAGCTACACATATTCAATGGGCCTGCGACATGAGGAGACTCCAGAGCAAAGTCACAGGTGACACCCGGGTGGTTCGCACAACTGCACGGTGAAGGGAGGGGCAAGGGTGGAGAGACACATTGCATGTACACTGAGCAATCACTTTTATTTACACATTACATAGATACACATATTCAATGGGCCTGCAACATGAGGAGACTCGAGAGAACAGACAATCAAATTACAATCATTTAAACCGTGATGTGTATTTCTCAATGAGCTCTGCTTTAGGTGGACATGGAACAGAGGCAATGTTGGGTGGCAATGCAGTTGTCCCCTGCACAGGTTCGTTCACAACTCCATGTATGTGCCTATCTAGGACATCAACAATAAGTCTCTCAATAAACTCATATTGCATATCCTCAAACACTGGTTTGATCACCCATTGTTTACTTCTTTTAGTGAAGGCCTTATTGTAGCGAAGCGTCCCTAAAGTTCCGGTCGTCCTACTTTGTTGACGGCCAACATTATGGTTATGTGCCAAGACCGCTAGAAGAGTCCGATTTATCATGCCCTCCATGCCAAAATGCAATCGTTTTGGCATGTACTTTAGGCACATATTGTGGAACACCTCCAAATCTCCTGTGTGGCAGAATTCCGTGAGTCCCCTCAAATCTCTTGTTATAGTTTTATCAAATACAATCTTTTCAATGGCTTTGTGAGTGGGTGATGAAGGAATCAACCACTTCTTCTTCCGTGCCTCCTCTGTGGACAAATGGCCATGTTCACAATTGTGGAAATGTTGGTTTGTGGTCCAGCGGTGAACGTTGCTACAGTGTAGCATTACTGACCGCCATTTTTCCAGTAGAATTTCCAACGACCCTCCACATGTTTTTGAGCTCCACCAAAGATGGTTGCTGATTGACTTGGACCACTGTGAAATACCTTGCATATCTTTTCTTTTACCTGCAGCCGACATTTTTTTATTGATTGTTTTTGCAAGATGCCATACGTCAAATTGGTGATTTATATTTTTGTACTCTTCTCTCATTGTCTTGGCAATTGAAACGTGTCTGTCCGTGGCTATCAGGTCGATCACCATTCCCCGCGATTGTAGTTCTTGCAATGATGCTACAAAGCCAACTTTCTCCATGGCCAGTGAGGATGTACTTTGTGACACCTGCACGACCACCAAACTCACAATTTTCTTACTTTCCATGTCCTGAAAGTGGTAGGTGCAGTACTTGGCTGAAAATCCTGGGCTGTCGCACTGTCCATCACCGGCTAGCTTGAACCGTTTGCCCGCGAATGTACTTTCAATAGACATTTTTTCCATTCTCCAAGCTTCGCCAATGGCTGGAAATAGATAATCGGTTTGGTATTTGTAGAACTGAGTTTTCGCAATGAAATGGATTCCCACAAACTGAAAGAAAGCCTCTAACTTTTTAAAACTTGAACCACTAAAAAGTGCAGCCGCTGCACAAAGTAGATTGCCTGCTGGCAGTTGCCCCAGCATGGGTTGTGCAGACCATGAAAAAGGATGATATTTTGTACAGGTGGCATGTATTTTAAGGTTAGTGCCTCGAATTGCACGAGTCACATTAATCAATGGCTCCCCACATACTTCTCCACCAACCGAATGCCCACATTTCATCCGAATAATAATATCAATCAAACAACTATCGAATTCAATGAATTTGGCCTCTTTCCTAATACTGTCACTCTGCATCCCAGCTGGTTCGGCCTGTAACGTTGAGGACATGTCACTCACATGAAAGGTAGAATCTCTGATATCGTCTTCCGCTATGTTCAGTGATATTGATGGTGTTTCATTGTCGTCCACTTCATTCTCTTCCATAGCAACATCTGTTCCTTCTCCGGCGATGGGTGAATAAAACAATTTCTTCAACTTTCTCGCGGTCTTAGTTTTTGCGGGTGTGGATTCTGTGAATTGATCTCCGACTGCATCCGAACTACCAGGAGGACATTCACTAGCTCCGTTGTCAATCACTTCATATTCTTCCCATTGGCACGATGCATCTCCAGTCTCAAGTCCCTGCCAAAAGGTTTGACAAGCAACATCTCTCGTTCGCTTCACTCTCTGTGTAGATCTAGTTCGTACACCCACTCGCAACTAGAGGACAGATTGGAAAAGGGATGTTCAGTTTAAACTGAACTTACAGTATTGAACTATTAACAGTGAAAAACAACATAATATAGTGACCAGGACACTAACCTTCTTTTGCTTTCTTTTCTTTGAAACTTTCTTGCCTCGAACTTCAACATCAGGACGCTGTTGCTCCGACTCGTGTGTGCATGTCTCCACTTCCTCTTGCGCTGCAACGACTATATTTTCATGATAAGCACATCCATCACGCACTGACGCTCCATCGACTCCCTGAAACATAGAACTTTCATT
Source organism: Ambystoma mexicanum (assembly GCF_040938575.1). NCBI lineage: Eukaryota > Metazoa > Chordata > Amphibia > Caudata > Ambystomatidae > Ambystoma > Ambystoma mexicanum. The sequence goes on from NC_090923.1 coordinate 510,704,036, forward strand.
AGTATGTATAATAATATTGAAAACACAAAATGTACTTGGGGACCAATACCCACGTACATCTCAATAGCAAAACACGAATGAACGCTTTGTGTAGAACATTCAAACGACAATTATTCACGCATTGTTGATCTACTTAGATGGAACTGTCAAGATCCATACCTCGGGCTCCTCATAGACGTCCATTGATGATATTATTGAAGATGATGCTTCAGTAACTCCCTGAAACACAGTATTTGCATTAGTATGGTTTTCTATTTTGTTAAAAAGAACATAAACTTTGTGCAGGCGTCAACGGCTCATCTAAATAGACCTGCACAAATGATCAGTTGTCTAAAATAAATAATGGATATCTAAATATGATTCGATTTGCTCGATCGTTGGAAGTGTCACCACCCAGAGATCTGCATCAACTACTAGGGGTGATGTTCTTGTAGAAGAAGCTCCGTCATCTCCCTGAAACATAGTACTTGCGTTAATAAAGAAGGAAGTATAGGGGATGTAATCACGTCATATGATTTCGCTTGATCGAACTGTCAGTATCCATACCTCGAAATGCATAAGAACATCAAGGGACGATGTAACTGTGGTGCACACTTCTGCAAGCTGTTGCGCCGACCCGTAACTGCATGCTCCCCCTTCTTCTTGGACTAATGCTCCATCGACTCCCTGAAACATAGGACTTTCATTAGTAATGAACACAATATTGAAAAAAGAAGACACATAAGAGGGCGACGACAGAAGGACATATCAATGGCTAAAAACGAAAGAAACATTGTGTGTAACAATCACGCTACAAGAATGCAAGATCTGATGATCTACATCGATGGAACTGTCCGGAAACGTACCTCGAGCATCTGAGTGTCATCAACGGTTGTCGTCAATGCGTTGGACTCCTCAGCATCTCCCTGAAAGACAGTACTTGCATTATTTTGGATAACAATAATTATAACTGAAAACAAAGACTAGAGGACGAGTACTAGGGTGTACCATTAGGTAAAATAATTACACGATAAATTAAAACTATTGATTTACATGCCTAAAACAAGTCAGTGGCAGAATAGCTAAGTAAGATTACCCGATAGGCGCTTGAAGTGGCTGATGACTGCAATAACGACACGGATGGAGAATCTTCCGCCTTCATATTGAGTGGATACATAAATGGGGAAATTATTGTTAGCTAATGCTACACACTACCGCAAGGCCGAGAGCTAAATACGTAAACTTGACTCACCAGTGGAGGGATGTGGACGAATTGAGAGCAATTTTCGCTTCGCTCGCGGTGTGTTCTTCTTTATTAGCAATGATGTGGAGTACATGTCTGAGCTAAAGTGCCTGCTGCAGATGCGGTATCTATCACCCCTCTTGTCCGCAAAGACTTCTAGGACTCTACTTTCAAGCTCAGACGGTGGATATCCGCAATATCGGACCCATTCTCTTATCTGATCTATTGTTTTAGGGAAAACATGCATTATAGTACCTTCAGATTTATTATGGGTCTTCGAAGGGCAACCGCCAATGGAACAGGCAGGCATTGTGGAAAGTTCTGAAAAGTAAAGATCAAGAATTCTCTATGAATACCAATGTGTTAAAAAATTAAATGACACATAAAAGGTTCAATGCAAGGTTCGTTTTGGTTCTTGGAACTATACACGTTATTCACATGCGGATAAGTATTTGAATAACTTTAAAAAAATAGAAAAATAATTTGACTAAACTCAGAACATGTGACTAGTTCCTTGCATGTACTGTCTTGAACGAAAAGAAAACATGGATGCAATTTGATGACTACTAGCAAATAGATATAAATTAAAAAATTGGACGCAAAATGATTATGGTACATGGCCTTACCTTGACGAACAAACAGTTAGATGCAGGGATCAGAGTAGTTTCTTGTCGTCGAACAGGGAGCAGTTCACAGGTTGCAAACTGACGAGTTTCCTCGAAGTGGTCACGGAAGTTCACAGAGACGAAGAGCAGATAACCAGCACCTTCACGGGTTGACTAGCAAAGCGCAAAGAAGTTCTCATTAGAAATATGAAGTGGGTTATAAAGAATTCGAAACAGGGGTGTGTTTGTGAATGAATGACGTGTATATGTCATGGCATTATGCGATTTGCAGGGGGGCGTCCAGCGTGAGGGGGGATGCTTGGCAGGAGACACGGGGTCTGGAGGTAGACATGGGAACAACAACCCATGCTCTATACACCACTTTGAAGTGTACATGGTCTTTGGCACCTCTTGGCCTTTATCGCTCCCTGACAGCTCCACTTGCCAGCACAAGTACCCCGGTGCGAACTGCCTTTGATAGGGCGGGGGGTGGATTGGGGCGGTGGTCGTGCAGACAAGACTAGTTTGCCGCAGGGCCTCACCAAGGAGAGGCCATCTAACTGCATGTAAGAGGCAGGCTGCAGGATCTAGTACATGGAAGGCAGGGGGGTGAGTTTATAAATACCTCACCCTCCCAGGAGAATATATGGGTGCAGTTCACCCTGGAGACCCTGGATGCCTAGGCAGTTAGTCAGCAGCAGGCTGGCCTGTGGTGGCAAGGCGGCACGGGCCAGAGGGGGTCATCTCTGTACCCGGTGCACAAAAGGATGATTTATTATGATCAACCATATTGATTATTTACCTATAACCATGTTTTGTATCAATAAAATCCAACAGCCTTTTATTGCCAACGCTTGAACAAAGTGGTGTGGTAAGTATTTTTGGGGGAGGAGGCAAGGCCGGGAGGCTTGATGCCAACCCGCAAAATAACATATGTATGTCTGCTGCATATGGGTTCAACGGTTATGTGGATTGAAGGTGGGCGGCCAGCGTGAGGGAGGATGCTGGCCGGAGACATGTGGTGTGACAAGACAAGGCACAGGAAGACTATTCAATGGAGACACACTAGATTCATTTAAAAAATCAAAACAACCATTGTTAAAATATATGTTGGGTTTTATTTTAGATCTTAATTTCAATTGAACATAAATAATAAACATTACACATTGTAAAGTTCCGGTTCCAGCACATCCAGGGAAAATCCGCGGTATTGTCCACTGTCGCTGGGGAAATGTTGTCTAATGGCAAGTACCGCACAGGCAGGTATTACTCTCCGAACGCGGTGTCCGAGCCTCCCGTGAAGCCACCAAGTGAAGCAACGATAGGCCACCAGCCTGTACCACCTGTGAAAAAGAAAGATGCAAACTGTATTAAAATGACAAAACTTTCTTATCACTGTCGATTCAGGTAAAAAATGTCATTCTGCTTTGAAAAAAATTTTATCTAGAAAATGCACAATATGGAACCAATTTACATGCATTCGAATGATATGTAGATGTAATTTTATATGTGGGAGACGACCATGAAATAGTAGTGGCATCACTGACATCACAACCAGAGTATACTTACTCGTTACTCGGATTACGCGGACGAACAGTGCCGTGAAGTTCGTGCATAAGCACCATCATCATCCTCAACACGGTCCGTGAGAGGCAGGCTTCCCTGAACTCTGGCAGCTCGGTGATGCATTGCGGACTTGGCTCGCCTTCCGAAATGTAGGCCAAGCACCCGGAATTTTCACGGCAGCAGCAGTTCTCCTCCTCAGTTGGCATTAGCTCGCACCGATTGCACGTGCACCAGGAGGAGACGCCGTCCATGCGACATGGTCCAGGCTCTTCATCCGTTGACTGGTCCTCCCAACTGCCGTCCGAATCCCCATTGTTTTCGCGTGCTTGCCTTTCCAGTAGTTCCTCCTTGGTGTACTCGGGCTCGTACATATACAGCATTATTGTAGCCATTGTGTGGTAAAGAAAGTAAAATAATGGTGGTACAGGTGTTCACAAGGCCTAGAAGCGGCGAAGGTAGCTGACCAAGCACAGAAACGAGTCACAGAATACTCAAAGTAACACAGAGAGAGGAATGGAATCGAAAATCTGCTGCTGTGTGTTGTGAAACGGTGTGTTTATACTTATTGAGAAAAGAGGCGTCCTGCCATTTCCATGGCGACACTTCATTAGCTGAGGCGCAGCGATTGTTGACACGAAACGTGCTTTGGCGTTGCGAAATGGGCGGTACGCGTCTGCTGATGTCAGGCTCAGGGGCGGGGGATTTGATTTAGTGCCGCAAAAGCAGGTGAGCCAGGGCGATGGGGGGAAATGATAGGATTATCAGAAAATGGCGGCTGATTTCGAGTGCGTTAATGGACGAAAAGTCGGGTAAGGTCCATAGGAAAGTTTTCTACGATCTACCGATTTATGCTTAAAAACACATGGCCGAACCGTAGGGACAATAAAAAAAAAGTCCCGGAACTATCCTTTAAGCCTTAATTGGAGTACTGTGCTGACCTGATAATACTGTCATGATTATGAGGTCACCCAAATCTGCTCACCTTCCTTGCAACATACTGCTGCCTGTATTTGACTTCTGATAACTGTATAACTTAAACCTAGACTGCTGCAGCTGTTCCTTTACAAACTCAACAGACATCATGCTCCTCAGGGGGCTGCCATTGCGCCAGCCTGCCCCAGGTCAAATTGATACAAATGTTTGAGGGTATACATTTTTCATATCGAACCTTTAAGAATGCCCATATAAAGAATATTTTATAGTGAAACATTTTATAGTGACTGCATTAAGGGTGGCGTAAAGGGTTAAATATTTTTTGTAAATATCGGGATGGGTTTTTTGGGGTGAGAAACAGGGGTTAGGGGGGGCTACCACTCACCCCCCAAAAAAAGTGCATTCACTATAATCATTTTCAATATAAAATATTCGATATATGGCCATTCTTTATAAATTACTTAGTTATAAAGACATGTAACCGTTCCTTACTTAGGCAGGCTTGTCTAGTACAATCTAATGGCTCGCAGGTGCAAGCTGCTGGCATACCACAGTGGCAGGACACTAAACGAGAGAGACAGAGGCAGTGTCAGTCACACACTAAATTTAGCAGGAGGGCTTGCTATAGACTTTTATTCATTATAAACAAAGAGAAAACCTATCTGCAGAGTGATGCTGCTGGATAATGAAAGGTGGTCATGGGAAGCAGTGGACAGAGAGCAGAGCAGGATAGATATCTAAGAAGGTGATGGAGTTTAACGAGATGTACCAATGATGGGGCGTGGATTGATACAAGGGGATATATATGTAAACAAAGTGTTTGCAGCAATAGGCCAGTGTTTGCAAAGGCTGTGCATCCAAAATCACTCGTAGAATTAACACCTTTAGAGAGAAGACAACGAATGGATGATCAGGTAAACTCAACAATCTTAATGCAAGGCTTTCAAGAGGAGGACCACAAGCAATTGACTGGTCATTACCTGTCTTTAGTTTTCGAGATATTGGAGTTTTGAGTTAGGCATACCCGTTCAGTTCCCACAAATGTATCCAGTATTAGTTAAGGAAGGGGTTGATATGGTTCTTGATCCCTCTGTCAATTTCTTAAACCCATTTGGTCCTAGAGATTATATTGACAGATCACATGTCTGAATCAATCAACTCTCAGAGAAAGTACGTTTGGTTCCTTCTTTAAATCCTTTGTCCCCTTCCAGTCTAATTGGACATATCCGCTGTTTGAGATGAACAACTTTGTATACCTGCTGAAATCCACTGTGTCAATCCTTTACAGCAGGCAAAAGCCTCTGCATCTCTGGGATAACCACTTCAGCCCATCCTGCCTTGGAGCAGGAGTATTTCTATCCCTGTGGCAGTACTCTAGACTTTCGACCCAGAGAGATCCAGTATAGATACAAGTGGACAATAATGTTTTGAGGGGTTCTCTGCTAATAGGTTAACCCCTTAAGTGCCATGGGGATTTCTCCCCAGTGCCCGGGCCTTTTTTGGGGATTTCGGTATGTGGCCATTCAATGGCTTGTAACTTTTTTGTTACATGAGGCATCTCAGCCATGGTATTTTGGCTCCTTTTTTTCCCCACATATAGGCGGTCGTAACGCCACCCAGGAATCCTAGGTTGCTGTAGGGGGGTGAGAGAAAATAAGCAAAAAGGGCAAAAATGTTGGATTTTTTAAAAAAATGCCAATAAAATGATGTACAGAGAAGCCTGTGTTTTTTTCCTTGTAAGAGCTAGGAACGAATGGTTTGCTGTGCTGAATTCCCCAATGTCCTGGCTTTCAAGAACAGGTTGAGTGGAAACGAAAAAAAAATATTTTGATGTGGTTATCAACCGTTTTGTGAGAGGTAGGCGATTTTGGCCATTTTTGCCAATTGGACATGCATGAACGGAATGGAAGAAGAGGGTAGGAAAGCCAAATTGGAGGACAGAAAGGCAAGTATTTCTGAAAAGTAGACAAAATTCCAAGTTTCGGAAGGGGTGATTTGCGTAGGTCAGGCAACTAGGTAGGGGAAACTGCCATAGATTGGGGGAAAAGCGGGTAAATGACCAAAAAAAAGGTATGTGTTGGACATGGTTGGCTTGGTACGGCAATGGCTTCTATTAATTTTGAGAAAAGCAATGCTCGCTACATTCCCCCCGACTCTTGCAGTTAGGAGAGCACACATTTTTTGTAGTGTTTTACAAAACAAGCAATACCACAAGCCAAACACTAAGCCATGGTACACAGGCAAGCATACATTCTTTGAAAGAGCACAGGCAGTCCTTTTCAAGAGTAGGTGACTTGTGCAGGTTACAAAAGTGTATGGTGCCTAAAGCAGCGACTAAATGTAGGTCACATTTGGGAAATGAAAGGGCTGTGTGACAAAGGCCACCAACAAAGTGGTCAAAACGTTATGAAAACCGAACAAACACAACACATGGCCTACCGTCCCGCGTTCCCACTGGTGTCCCGATGAAAACGGTACCTCACGTGTGGGTGCACCTACCTGGCCGCCAAGGGGAAAGCTTAAAACACAAGTAACCCCAAGTCGGTTTTCTGAACGGAATTTGAGACGCTCTGCCGACCAGCACAACATACAGATATGGGCCTCGGGTGTCCAAGCGGGGAAAACAGGGAACCCCATGCATTTCCAAAAGGAGGACACCCGTGGGAATCCGCAGAGGTATGATATGCCCAAATCGCCCCAGAATTTGTTACCCAGACACCCCCGCAAAGTCCGAAATGTGGGAAAAAATAACAGCACATTTCGATCGGCTCACCCATCGAAACACGCCCCCAACAACACATGGCCTACCGCCCCGCGTTCCCACAGGTGTCCCGATGAAAACGGTACCTCACATGTATGGTTTCACCTACCGGGGGCGCAAAAGGAAAAGGGTAACCCACTGGTAACTCCAAGCCTTTCGCCACTGCTCATTTTGTTCATGTGGGCAACCTACAGATTTGGGCCTAGGGTGTCAAAGCCAGCAAGGGAAACAGGGAACCCCATGCATTTCCCAAAAGAGGACACCCGTGGGAATCTGACACGTGGCCAACAGATCCGCCATTCTGCCCCCGGTGAGGTATACTCTGCAGTCGATCGTGTTCCAACGAAAACCCAGAAAAATCAGGTCCTGAGAGACCGTCATGGAGGATTTCCGCCAGTTCACCGACAGCCCAAGATGGAACAGGAGCTGAAGGAGAGACTGGAGATTGCCCGCTGCCGCCAGCGGACAAGGACTGCGTAGAAGCCAATCGTCCAAATAAGGATACACATGGATACCCTGAAGATGAAGATAGGCCGCAATCACCGACATCATCTTCGTGAAGACACGCGGCGCCGAGCTGAGGCCAAAAGGAAGCACCCGAAACTGGAAGTGCTCCTTTCCCAAAGAGAAACGGAGGTACCTCCTGTGTGGAGCCCAAATCAAGATATGGATGTACGCATCCTGAAGGTCCACCACGCTGAGCCAATCACCCGCCTGCAACGAGGAGCGAATCTGGCCGGGCGTGATCATCTTGAATTTCTCTTGGGGTAAGGAAAGATTGAACTGGGAAAGGTCTAGGATGGTGCGCAGGCCAGCCTGGTTGGGTTTGGGCACCGCAAACAGCCGGGAGTAGAAGCCCTCCCCTCGCTCCCCAAGGGCATCGGGTTCCACAGCTCTGAGGAGCAGAAGTTTCTGAACCTCGGCCTTGAGGGAGGGTGAGCCTGACAGCTGAAAGGCCACGTTGCAGTCCAGACCTGCAGCATCCTCTTCCGCGACGGCTACTCAGGTCTTGGGAAAGGAGGACAAGCTCCTGGACTCCCTAGGGAGGAAAATCTTTGCCAATTCGGCCTTGCAGGTCAGGCAGGCCAATGCCGAATTGATTTTGGCGGGAGCTAACATGCGGACGTGGAAAGGTCTGTTACAATTGACCTTCACAATTCGGTCAATTGTGAAAAGGTCAATTGTAATTCGAACAGTTGTAAAACGAACAATTCGTATACAACCGGTGCCTGCCCCTGCTCTTCCGCCTTTGCCACCGTTGTCCCCAGTGGACAAGGCAGTGCCCGACACGGTTCAGCAGGATCCTGACCTGTCAGATGACCCTCAAAGCGAGCAGGACAACGGGGACCTTCCCCGCTCTGTTACAGCTTTTCATGACCGGGTACTGGACATGATGAATTTTCTTAGATGTCCCGGTTCCCGAGGCACCTGCTCCACAGGAGGGATTGCTTTCTGGGGCGTTCACCCGGTCTCCTTTGGAGCGTACCAGCCTTTTCCTGCAGAAGGATGTTTTGGCTGAGGTCTGAAGAGTCTGGGAGAAGCCACACTCAGGACTTTTTGTCAATAAAAAGATTGACGCGAGGTACAGGCTGCACTCTTCAGAGGATGTGGCCTTGTCGTCTTGTCCGCCTCCCTCCTCCCGAGGATGCAAGTGCGTCCGGCCCTGATCGAGCGGAGAAAAGGACTGAGGGGCGATGCACGGGCGCTTTGCCCTATCTTGTCTTAGTAAAATTACTTACACCTTAAATTGTATGTTATCTTTGTCTGGTTTTATTTTGTATTACACCTGGAATATTGCATCATATCCCAAGAAAGCAGACATTCAATTGCATGACTTGTGTTACATTCTATATAGGTTACATGCAATTGATGTGCATAGCCAACAATAACTTTGGGCGCACATGCATTTCGCCAATGAATTGGCTTTGTCAAGGCTAGAATTTCAAGGTAATAATCTTTAAAACAATGTCTATTTTACAACGTTGCTGTCTTTGACCCAGTGTATCTGCTACTTTCTGCTTGAACCCAATCTAGGTAAGTACATAATACTTATTTTACACATTCATAGTGAGCCAGAATTGGTAACATAGCATTCATGATAATTCCATCTGATTTGTGTCGAATTAGAGCTTGGCTAGCTATTACAGGGGCAAGTCGGTAGTGTACCTCTCGTCTTCCTCCGTTTGGGTCGATTGTTAGGATTGAGTTCTTATTGGAAAGAGTTCATCATTTCGTACGGTTACTTCATTGTTAATTGTAGATGGGCCTCAGGTGTTTCGTGACCCACTCAGTCAGTGGGAAACACCGCAGGACACCCGGAAGCACAGTCTTGAAAGAATTAACCTGAAACGAGGACCCACTGCATCGCCCGGAGGAACTCAAAGAGGGCTTTCCCACACGTTAGACCAACAAATATATGAAGCCACCTGAGGCATTTGGCATGTCCCGGAATATGGTTGATTGAATTGGGTGTTGCAGGAGGTCTTCTTGAGTCATTAACTCCCCACAAGCCATCCTTCTTTCAAGTGTCTAATTTCTGTTTCGCTGGTGAATCCCTAAAACCAATCCTTTCCAAACATAACTAGCTTATTATCCGGGGTCCATTCCCCAGAACCAAATCTTCCAACATACCAAAAACTTGTATAGCTCTTACTGGTGTGGGAACACATTTTAATGACAGATTCTGTCCTTATCTTGATCCCCAGTTCACATTGTTTCAATAGGCAGTAGGTTATTTGTTCACTGGTGAATCTCACAGACCCATCCTTCCTACAATTGGCAGACTCTTTGCACATGGCTATCTCCCCTGAATTCTTAATTCCTGCGAGAGAAACGCTGTTTTTGTTTCTGAGAACATTTCTAGAATCAACTCTTCCTACATGGAACAGATTATCTATCCCTCTATAAATCCATAGATCCATCCACCCTACAGAATCGATCGTGCTTCGTTCCTGGGACAGAGAAATGGTCCTAAAGCCATTGTTTCAACGGGTAAATGTGTTACTCATCCTTTCTTTGAGTGAACCTAACAAGGGAATGTCAATGTTTTGTCCTTGGGACACTTGGTAGAATCTATACTTTCTTGAGATGTGAAATGTAGTGTTTTACCTGGTGACAATGACCACAATCCATCCTGCCTTACAGGTGAAAGGTAATTTATCCATGAGGATTTCTCCAGAACCCATACCCTAAAAGTGACAAATCTCTTTCCATAGGAAAACTCCTAAAGCCCATAAATGTACAGTATATGAGGCTTGATAAATCCACTTAGCTCATACTTTCCCAATATGTTTTTCTCAAAAACTCATACTTTTTATGTGAAAAGTAGTTCTCATTAAATCCATCCTACCAACAGGTCCTTCCTTCCTGCAGAATGCCAACATGTTGTCAAGGTACACAATTTATTTTGAAAAGTAATGCTGTGTAGCGTTCTCATTTAATGTGCATCTGTGAAACATGGAACCGACACAGATTTTATGTTCCACATTAGAAGGATTGCCAGTTGAGAAGAGCGCGTGGGGCATACAGATGTAAATAAAGAACTTCTTCACTCTCACCTGTGAAGAGTCAGCTTTTACTACATTGTGCTAAACTTCTAACACTGCAATCCTTCTCCCCAGCCCCAACATTTCAACAGTGCTTGCTCCCCTGAATGCAATCTGAACTTCAGCAGCAGGGGACAGAGACACACAACTCATGCACTTTTACAGTGTTTTTTATGTGCTGCAAAAAGAAATCTTAAGAAAATCACCACTTCAAAGCAGATTACAGACAGTCACCAGAACCCACCTAAGGCCACAGTAACGGTAGCAGTATTCTGATCATTACTGCCAACACCCTCCAATTATGAAAATCTACCACCAAAAAGGAATAACATTATAAAAAGAAACAGTTTAAAAACAAGCAAAACAAAAAATGAATCAATATTTTTAGTTTTCGCTGTTAGATAGCGTTCCATCACAAGCTTTGAGACAAACATTTTAAAAGGGTGATCAGGACATGAGAGCGCTCGACTTTGCTGAGTGTTCACGGCAATGACCCATTTGGCATGTCCTGCATCCAGCAGGGTGCAGGGACCTATTAGCGCTGTATATTCCCTTGAATATAGTGGTATTCAACACACTACCCAATGTAGTGGTTTAGAGGACAGTATATTTAAGGAATACCAATTTTTATTGTGTCTTTAATGATGTATTGAACTCTTTAGGGTTTCAACCAAAATAAAGTTACAAATTATGATTTAAGAAATACACATTGCACAGAGTAAATAATGCTGTACTTCAACTGAGCACTGGATATGTATGAATAGTGTTCAGTTGAAGTACAGCATTATTCACTAAGCGTGTTCTGTATTCTTTAAATATATTGTCAACCGAACCACTACATTTATTAGAGGAAACATGTGGCGCCGATGGGTCCTCGTGCCCTGCTGGCCACCCTGTAGGGATTTTTACTGCATTAGCCGCATGGTAGCCTGTGGGATATTTTTGCTTCCTGGTTTCCTCATCCCTCCTGCCTCCCACCCCGACCCCGACCACTGATTGGGCATTTAGCCCTGTGATTAGGTAAGTGTTCAAAGGGTAAATTAGCAGACCTTTTTATTTACAAGGAGTGCTTGCGGTGAGTGTTGGCATTTATTTAGGAGATCCTGCTCCTATTTTGTGTAAATTGTTGGTGTTTTGGGATTTCTACTGCATTAACCGCATCACGGCCTGTGGGTAATTTTGCTTCCTGGTTTCCGCAGCTCCAGATTGTGTTTGCCTGTGTTCGCTGGTGGACCCTGCAGCGCAGCAGTCAACAAGCAGCAACTGAGAAGGTAAGCAAGGTGTGGGCAGGGGAAACAGCCATTACTGCTCCCTATTGGACTGTACCGCCTCGCTCTATACTCCTATTAGCAAAAGGCTTATAATCTGCTACACGTTGCCCAGAGTTGAATGTTAGCCATTTCTGGCAGTTAAGCCTCCATTCAAAAAAACAGAATCTGGGTGTTTTTGCATTTGCTGCTGTGTTCTGAATTTTAGGCTTTTTCTCGATCTAGGAAACTCTAGTCAAGGTGTTTTGCATTTGCTGTTGTGTTTGAAGTTTAGGCGTTGCTCCCTCTATCCAGACTTCTAGAAACCACCGAAAACTGGCAAGGGATCTAGTCTCTTGGCCTCTTCGCCTAGCTCGCCCTATGCCTGCCGCAGGACTCTCTTCATTGGTCTGGACTTCCTTTCTCATGTACCCGACGCATCAGCGCCTGGCCTGCTGCTAGACCGCTTGGTGTGTTTGTTGTGCATTGTGCAGGTTCTCCATCTCTATATTACTCCCCCTTCCATCTTTCTTCTCTCTCCCTCCATGGTTCTTTCCATCTCCCCTATCTTCTCTAACTGCTACTCTTATCACCTATCCTAGCTATCTTTCAAAGTCTGGAAGGAAAAAGGTCAAAAAGATCTCCTGGTCTCCAATCCAGGCCTGCCCATCGCTGACACCTATGTCGACGCTTTTTTCAGGCAGACTGATACTGACATCCTCTTTGTCGTTCCTTTTCTGGACCTTTGGATTTCCCATGTGGTCTCAGTGCTCTCCCCTTCCTCTTCTTTAGCCATTAATGGTGGAACCTGATGGGAAGTACTCTTGGCATGTTTCCCATCCTCTATGGACATCATTAATGTCAACCGGAATGGAACTGTCATGGTCCAGGGCCCTCAGCCCAACCTCCCCCTTCTTGATATGCGCTTTCCATCTCTCATGAACTTCCTCCCTTCTCCTGCAACACCTCCTTCTGCCACCCCTCTGACCACTTCGCCACCACTGAGGGGTGTACAACATTTCTGTACCCTTCCTGGGAAGACCTTCAAAGGTGGAAACCAGCTCCACTTAGCTACCCTCAACTCTCGCTCTGCCATTAAACACTCTTTGACATCTACCACCTCCTAGAAGACTTCAACCTTGACGTCCTTGCTCTCACTGAGACAAGGTTCACGGCCATCTAGGTCACTACTTTTGACACACTCCTCCCGGAGGGCTACAAGATCCTCTCCAAGCTCAGGCCTAACTGTTCTGGGGGCGGAATAGCCCTAATCTTCCCTGAATGGGTCCCTGCTACTATCATACCCATTCAGTCCTACTCTCCCTTTGAATACCTCGTATGCAGGCTTGGTGTATCTTGAATCCTCTCGCTGACTGTCGCCACCATCTACAGGACCCCTGGTCCGGTCTCCCTCTACCTCTCAGAGTGGTCTGACCTCACCTTTTCTCTACGGCCTCCACCTCCAAGCTTCGTTTCGTCAGAGACTTCCATTTTCACCTAGCTTCCCTGATGCTGCCTCTGGACACTTCTGCAGTCTCTGACTCCTTTTCCCTCAACATTCTTTCCTCCGATCTGACCCACTTGCCTTCCTTGCTCAAGCCTTGGCTACTTTCTGCAATCACTCTTTTGCCACATGCTCCTTCCCGCCACTCCTCAAGCACCCTCTCCTAGAAAAGCCTTCTGCCAACCCCTCCTGCCCGGCTAACTACCACCATATCTCCATTACCCCCTTGCTGGGCAAATCTTGGAAAAGCTGGTTATCGCCCAGCCGATCCACCAAGCTGAATCTGTTGGTTGTCTCCACGACCACCAATCTGGCTTCAGAGCAGCCAGAGGCATGGAAACTAACACCTGTGAGAGATCTGAGAGATTCCAACTCTCCTTCCATTCTCATCCTTCTTGATCTTTCCTCTGCCTTTGATACGGTCAATTATGCCACCCTTCTAAACCGGCTCTGTGATACCCTTGGCATCATGGACCAGGCACTGGACTGGTTGACCACCTTTCTCTCTGACCGACCATCCCAGGTTCAACTGGGCCCTTTTCTCACCACCAGCACACACTCCACCTGCGCGTCCGTCAGTGCTCTATCCTCGCACTGTGGCTCTTCAACATCTACCTTGCCCCTCTAGCCCATTTGACCTCTGCCTTCTCTACTCACTTCCAGTGTTATGCAGACAACACGCAGATCTCCTTCAAGCTTCCCTCCACTAACTCCTCTTCATCTCTCATTTCTGACTATCTGACTGCTATTCAGGTATGGTGTGCAGCTAACAATCTCTGCCTTAATGTCTGTAAGTTTGAGATCCTTCTCATTGGGACACCAGCTTGCTCTTTCTCTCCTAATCTCTGACTGCCCTCCATGGGGCCCCTCCCTTCAACCTCTTGTGAGGCAAAACACCTTGGTGTCATCTTCGGCTCCTCTCTCTCCATCATTCCTAACATCACAGACCTTTCCAAGAAGGCCCAATTCCATCTGCACCTCCTCAGAGGCATTCTCCCTTTCATTTGTTTCCTTCTTTATTTAGTGTTATACTGGTAATATAGTCCTTTTAACACATTTAAAAAACCACAATCACAAACTCATTCATTTAAATCATTACATAAAAGCTATGCGATTACCAAGATAAAAGAAAAGAAAGTAAAAATAATCGCAATTCTTAATACATATATAGAATTACAGAGGAATATCATACAATATATAACATTCATACATGTCAATCATTAAAACACCAAAGTACTAAATACTAAAATCACAGATCTCATATTTCAATCCACATATGGTATAATACAAAGTTCATAATGGCACTTTCTCCAAATGCTCGATATTTGGTCAGACTGGTAATTGTCAATTCGATGTCTTAAATTCAGAAAGCCTTTAACATACACTACATTTAGTTTAATGCATTTTGTTAGAGATGTCTGGGTGTTTCCATCTTGCAGCCACATAAATGACAATCACATTTCATATGCTATTTTCTTCCAAGCCCCAATGTGGGATAGCGTAGGAAGTAATGGTTGAAATGGTTAGTGAGATATTTGCATGGAGTGTCCACTTGATTAACATATAACGCATATTTCCTTTGTTTCCCCAATATTGTGATCCGAAAATCTCTGTCCCATGTATTTGCACATTTAATCAACCTTTCCTCATTATCTGAAATAGGTAGTATATTCTGGTATTCAAAACCGATATCACAGAAAAATGTATTAACTTCAGTTACCCATTCATACAACGCATTTTCAAGCAGGCAATTTTGTAGCATGGTTTGATTTTTGGCAAGAATTAAAATCACATGAAATACTACCACTTAACCGAATATAAAATATTCCTTTAGCAATCTTAAATTGTGTGTTCAACCAAATGATGCCTAATTCACAATTGATGCCCTCAATCGTAGCATTTTTTGGTAGGCCCAAAACTCTTCTCCAAAATGTGCCTTCTGCTTTCTTTATCCATTCAGTTTCTCTCATTGTGAAGATCTCTCAACCATAGCAAAGGCTAGGGATTAAACAAGTTTTATATAATAAAAAAAAACTCCATTTAAAATCCGCCTTTGTTTTTGATAAAATTCAGTATTGTCAGAAATCTTTCCATTTTCAATGAAACATGTTGATGTCTTCCTATTTCACTAATTTTCATGGAGTCAAACATCAACATACGGAAATAGATTTAAGAACGCACAAGCTCAATTGTCTCATCGCCCATCTTCCACTTCGGATCTTTTATTTTTTCCCGGTCAAATTATCATAATTTTTGTTTCCTGGTGGTTTATGAGCAAACTATTCCTCGAGGAGTAGTCGCATAAAGCGCCTATGGTCCTTTGCAGTCCTATCTGCGTCTTATCCATTAGGAGGGTGTCGTCTGCATAAGCCAACTAACCAATTTTCTGCTCATGTATTTTTGGAGGAAAATTGTATTTCTAAATAAGAGCCCATATAATAGACATACAAATTATACAAACTTGGTGCCAGGGGACAGCCTTGCTTCAGTCCAAAATAGAAATCCATTGCATCACTCAGGGGCCCCTTCTGGTCCAACCTAATCTGAACTTTGATGTTGGTATAGAATTCCCTAATAAAATATAGTATCAATCGGTTCATATTACACATTTTTAATTTTGCCCATAACAAATTGCAATGCACTGTATAAAATGCTCCTTGGAAGTCAATGAAATATATATATAATGCAACTTATTTTTTTCTTCATGGAATCGCATATTAAATAGGACAGTGTCCAGAGGTTAGATGAGACACCCATATTTTTTCTAAATCCACTCTGTTGGTTAGAGAGCATCTTCTTACTTTTTATCCATTTATTTATTTCTGGAAGTAGTAATTTTGCAAAAATCTTCGAGCACACATTGTCATGGCTAAAAGCATGTAATTAGAGGGATTATCTCTCGCCCCCTTTTTAAATATAGGGATTAGAATCAAAGGTTTCCAGCTGGTTGGTACCAAACCCGTTGTTATAATGGTAGTGTAGATGGGTCCCAAAGTTGTAGCCCAAAATGCAGGATATTTTTGACATACTAGTTCTAGAATCCCGTCAGGGCTGGGAGCTCTAGATGTTTTTAGTTTAATTACTCTTTCGACATCCTCTACCTCCCAAAATATACTCTTCTCAGTGAATCTTTGATGTGCCATATACATGTCCGTGACCTTCTCCTTATAATGCAACTGATATGTAGTTTCCAAGAGCGTTCAGTTATACAGTTAAATTCACCCCCCCTACTATTGATGGTATATTCTTTGTGCATATTCCAAAAGGGGCGAAAAATCGGTTCCTCCGATCATATCCCACATTAGAAACCAATTTTTGGCCGAGGTGGAAGCTTTAGGTCTCCTAATAAAGTCATTCTACCTTGTTTTGAGATTAGTAATCTTACTAAACATTAATGACGTTTCCAATCCTTCATTTTTTAGTTTTCTTATCTCTTTACATAATAATCGTTTTTCTTTTGCTATTACTATATCAAATGGTTTTCTATAAAAGGAACATTTTGTCCAACCTTTTTTGCTTTTCTGCGTGAAGTATTTTGCCTCTTTGGATATCCACCCCAAATCTTGCGCCTGCATAATACCATATGGACAATAGTTCTTAATCATATTGTCAAAGAATAACATAGTTATCTATGTGCTTTACCATCGAATATAATCTTTTATCAGCCATACTGGACATAGCCTGTCCAATAGTTTTGTCTTTCACATTGGATGTCAATTTTCAACATGATCGCTTAAATTGTTAGGGATTAAATGCAATTTGCACATCAAGTGAAACAGTTACGCTGGGAACAATATATAATCAATCCATGACGAATTGTCCCCCGCAGAACCAGTAAATTGTTTAGAACAGCGACCACTTTGCTTTGTGTACAATTCATATAGACAATTAGCATTAATGAACGCTGACCACAGATCCTTTGATTGATTATTTATATAGCGGCTATACACAATGTGTTTCAAAGCGCTTCAAGGAGGGAGGGAACATAGGAAAATACAGTTACATTCAGTAAAAGTCCTTGAAACAGTACAGAATGTGAAAAATAACTATCGTAATAGGCCTGTCGACATTTCTGATAGTGCAAGTGCATAGAACAAGTAAGGCAAGAGGTAATGGAAAAGAAGGAAAACAAAGCAAGCAGTAACATTACTATGTCTGACGACAATTGATGTAGTGCAGGAGGTATACAAGGGGAGGGGTGGGGGGTACGGGGGATAAGAGTGGGGAGAAGGAGATGAACAAGGCACGCTACTGAGCAAATTTGTCAGTGGCAAATTTAAAAAGCAGGGGTGGGGGGAGGAGGGAGAAGAACAAGGGGGGGGAGGCGAGACAGACAAGCTGCTATCAAAAGTCAAGGGAACAGATGATAGGAGTAAGTGCTAGGAGGTGGAAGGCTGAGAGGAGGGAGAAATAAGTAGGAAGGGGAGTAGGAAGATAGTAGAAGAGGAAGGAATTATGGAGGTGGGAAAGGGGTAGAAGGCAGGTAAGGTGGGTTAGGGGGGCACACAGAGCCAAAAGGGGGGGAGCAAGGCGGGGGGGCACTCAGACACTCAACAGGGGGGCACACACTCACAGGGGGGCATGGGGGCACACAGACACTCACAGGGGTCGGCGATCTGGCATACCGTGGTGGACAGGGGTAGACGGGGCCTTCGTTGTGGGCCTTAGGTGGTGTAGCCAGCTCCCGCCTCCCGGTCACTGCCATTGGCTTAAGGCCCAAAGGCAACCAATGGTAGAGGGGGGCGGGAGCTGGCCCAGAAACCATGGAGACACTTCATGAACATCGCCTGCAAAACGATAACGGCCATCTTGGAAGGCCTAACAGCAACGTGGTTTTAGGCAGGACAATACATAATTCAGGTCATGCAGCCAGTACACAAGGCACGGAGTGCAGCTTCAGGGAGATGAGCAGCACAGATAAAGCACGATCGGATCATGCAAATTTGCACCCACAAATGCGGTCGTCGCTCGCTGCCGCAGACAAGTCCATAAAATGTCTAAAGTCCTTACCCCCAGCAGTGCGCATCTAGTTGATAGTCCGGCGCAGGTGGAAAATGATGCGGGGCAGGGGAGAGCACTCCAGCACGGAGGGAGGTGGAAGGAAGCAGGATGGAGGACAAGCTATATTCATCCATGTAATGAATGATCGTAGAGCCTCTTGAGTTACAAGACATCAGGATTTGTTCCAAGAAGCAACAATTCAGGATTTTATTAAATCACTTGTAATTTAAATAACCCAGTATTAAAAGCGGGGCCTCGGGCTGGTCCCACCTCCAAACATCAAGAGTTTTTCTAATATCTCTATAAGTTCCACAGTACATCTATTATTAGGTGGATTGCACACATTTAGTATCAGTTGCCACTGTTCTTTACCAGTCACTTTTATTGCCACTGGAGTTTTTAAGTGCACCATATTCAGTTAATTTAAATGCGATTTTGAACACTATGTATCAATCCCCCGAATGGTATACCACTTAAGCCTCTTGTGGCCTTTCTCTGTAAAATACAATATCCATCAATAGCTGTGATGGCCACATGTCATGAGGCCAGTCCTTCCTCATCTCCAGGGCCCCATTGGACCCAGTCCTGGCGCCTCTGGTGCCAGGCTCATGTTAAAGTGTGCTCTGCACACTCTAGGCCTAGGGCGTGTGCAACTGGGCCCGGCGTGGCCCAAGGAACAGAACTGGAAGGCACGTGCTACAGGCCCAAAGAAGGGCAAGGTGGAGTTTATAGGCGGAGCTAATGGGAGGGGCCTGAACCAGCCTATATAAGACCAGCCCATCCACGTGCCCTTGCTTCGCGTTATTCTGCTTCCAAGCAGCGTAACCCTCTCTGCTGTACCTACCTGTGCCTCACTGGATTACAGCCTCATCTTCGAGATTTCCTGGGAACGCTTCTTACCTGCAGTCTTCCGCCTCATCACTGCAAGCGTCTTTTCTCCAGCTACTCCGTCGCTGCGGATGAGTCTTACCTGCTGTCAGCCGCTCCATCTCTGGATGCATTTCCCATCTGCTACCAGCCTCTACATCGCTGAGCGGGCATCTTACCTGTTGCCAGCCACTACATCGCTGAGCGCACATCTTACCTGTCGCCAGCTACTACTTCGCTGAGCGCGCATCTTACCGGTCGCCAGCCGCTACATCGCTGAGTGCACATCTTACCTGTTGCCAGCCTCTACATCGCTGAGCGCTCCAGCTGCTACACCGCTGAGCACGCCTCTTACCTCCAACTCGTTGTGGCCTGTGCCGGACTCTTCTTCTTACCTCCATTCCATTACGGCCTGAGCTGAGTCTTCTTCCTAACCAACATTCCACCACGGTCGGAGCCGGAGACGCCCTCCTGCAACCGCAAATCTTCATTGCGGACCCGGACACCATTCTTCATCGTCGGCCTGCACCTACGAGGGAAAAGAACAAACAGGTTATAACTCGTATGCATTCACACGGCCGCATATATACAAGAGACTAAAGTTCCCTTATAAAGACCAACTTACCTGTCACTGTGGAAACTCCATCAACCTCTAAGATCTTCCAACTCTCCTCAATCCAGACTCCCTTCCCGTACCTATGGAAATGGAATGAGACATTGCAAGAATTACCGCTAGACGGAATACAGTCATTCTGATCGAACTATAATCATACTAAAGACTTACCTCATATGTGGATTGGTTGCAGCTGGTCTGGATCAACCTTCCGACGGGCCAGTGAAGTAACTTGGTCCATTCTACGTGCCCCTGCTAGGAAAGGCAGAACGGATAGCTCAGCATCACAAAACTACAGGGGAAACACCCATCTCCTGAGCCGCAGGTCCAACCACTCTCTGAAGGGGAAGGTGATTTCAAGGAACCAGGCAAAGGGAGGGCTCCAACCGTGCACCAACGCCCTCACGGAAACCAGGTGAGCGTAACAATAGCTAGATCACTCATTAGCCAGGTTTCTTGAAGCGCAAATATGTCTGCCTCTAATAGGTATGTAAAACCGTCTTGTTCTGACAGAAATTAATGGTACCCTCTCGTATTCCACGATGTAAATTCCCACTTATTTTTGTATGCTGCATTCTGTCAATCCACTGCATCAGAAACATCAAATCGGGGGTTGGTGTAATACCCTTTAAACTGATTTTGGAATGTTTAGTCAATTCTTTCATAATTTGTTTGACCAACTTCTCTATAGCAGTTGTCACCGCTTCATTTAAGTTATTTTCTATATTTTTTACTTTTGTTAATATATTTACTAGGTACGTTAGTGGTGACTTTCATAATCTCGTAACCAAGTTTTTTCAGCTCCCACACATATATTAAAATGAGTTCTGCAATAATGGGCGAGAGCAAATGAACAACTGCCCAGTTAGCTTCTCGGGCGGACGACGGGGTCGCCACCAAAGCTATCTCCTTACTTGTTAACACCTTTAACTTGGAGACTTGGTGTAGATGTTCCAATATATTTTGTCTGTTTAAGAAGGGACTACTCGAGAAGGCAAATGTGTCCATAATCTTAATGACAGATGTATTCATTTCTGTGTGCAATAACACATGTGAAAACTTTTTAATATTTATGTTTTCTATTGCCTGATTCTCATATACGTCTGGTTCTACATCTTCCCAATCCTCAATTTCATAGCTATCGATTTGCTCAGTATAACCCTCCTCCTCAATTTCATTTGTATGTGAGGCTTGCAGATTATTCTTGCCCTTCTGTGGCTTTTTGGTTAGCCATGTGTCCAATTGCTTTTGCTTACTGCCTTTTTTGTCCGGCAGTTGATGCTTATGGCCCTTTTTCTTTGGTAATCAATTGGAAAGCATCAACTAATTCCACACATCTTACACCCTATGATGAATTTTCTGCCAATACCATAGCTTTTTTGAGCCTGCCATTAGGTTATACTCAGATGTTTCTTTTTGTGTTTACATTTTCTACCCTTATTTTAGGAAGAGCCATTTTCATGCTCTGTGTGAGCCAGCTCTCTCATACCACCACAAGGAATCACCATATTCTGATTTTCATACAGCACATCCTCACGTTATGCAGCACAATTATTGAATTGTCCGCATGAGCAGACCCTTCCTCCCGATTTCCTTCCACCACATGTATTTCCTGTTGTTTATCACCCTCAAACTGCACATCCTCCTCACTGAAATTGTTACTATTAGTACTAGTTAAAACAACATCCACTAGCATGGCGAAGCCCATTTTAATGATTTTTTGTTCATTATAAATTGTGCAACACAATGTAAATAGGGCTTTGATTATTTTAAGGGGTTCTGGCTCGTAAGGGCTTTCTTCATCTGAGGATTCTGTGGAGGAGAAAGATTCCTCTCTGGCGTGATATGAAGCATATACTCTACTGGCTATTTCCCCCACATCAGGTGATCATTCCATATTAGTCAAAGGGATAATCCACTCCCCCACCACCCTCCCCACTCCCATACACTTCTTGTTACTGCACTTGCACAAACCAAATGATTCTTTAGGTTCTGTGAAACGTTCTCCAATTTCAGGCATCCATTTGAACTCCCTCTTCTCTTTCTGAGCTTCTTTTAGGGTCTGCAGCAAGGGCTTAGTGTAGGCGAGTAGTCAAAAACTCATGCCCTGCAATAATTACGCAACCTCAGGAATTTCTGTATTTCCTTTACTGGGTGTGGCTGTGCTGTCAAGTAAATTGCTTCCACCCGCTCTTGTTAACCTGTGCCCTTTAATGGATATCATTTGGACTAGGTACACTAATTCATCCTGACAGTATTGTATTGTACTTTTCCCTTATCCACCTTGTACCCTAATGTCAGTAATTTAGGAGGTGCACTGAGTCTACCCTAGACTTTTCTTCTATCTCATTGAATACCAACAAGTCAACAACATATTGGATCACTGTGTTTGGCCTTTGTAAATTGCTCAAGTCAATTTGGATCACTATTGAAAAACCAAGCTGATTTGCAGTATCCTTCGGGCAGTCTAGTGTGTTCGAATCGTGTTCCCCAATACGCAAACACTGTCAGGTACCGTGAATCGGGATGCAATGGAATGGAAAAGAAGGCATTCTTCAAGTCAATGGCTGTGAAGTACCTTGCCTGTGTTGGGATGTTGCACAATATTGTGGCAGGGTTTGGTACCACTGGAAATTCGGCCTCAACAACATTGTTTAGGGGGTGTAAATCTTGTATGAATCTCCAGGACCCACCCATTGATTTCTTTATCGCTGTCATGATGCCTACCCCCGGGCATCCGGATCGAGTCCATCAGCCCTGGGAGCAGGCATCCAGATACTCATTAAAACCCCAACAGCCTGGGGGCTTTTTGGATTCAGTCCTGGCGCCTTAGGTGCCAGGCTCATCATAGAAATCAGTCCTGGCACCATAGGCGCCAGGCTCATAGACTTTACTTACCTTATGCAGACCATGCTGCAAATGAGTCCAAGCCAACGTGAGGCCTGGATGGGACTATTTTATTACAGGGACTATTTTTCACTCGGGTGTGGTTCTGGGGAACTTCTTAACTGGGACTACTTTTCAGGCTATTTAAACCACGTCCGAACAGCAGCCCATGCTTCGCGTTATTCTGCATCCAGCAGCGTGACGCTCACTGTGTCTGCAAGTCAGCATCCAGTCTTCTGCCACGCCCGCCTCGAATCCAGAGCTCCTAGACAAAGGGAAAAGAAAGGAGAAGATGTTAGATCACAGATATTATTTGATTCCTTACCTGATTCCGGACCCAGCACATCTCCGAGCCTGGAAAGGACATTATTTCAGCACGCGTCGCTTCGCCAGCAACAGCGCCGCGTTATACTCACCAGTCCACCGCATCTTTCGACTTGGTGTTGCCTGCATCATTTTCTTCATCGAAACCCAGCACCTGGGGGGAAAACAAAAGGAATAACAAGGTGAGCCGAGAAAACCGACAAAGACAATCTCTTTGCCACCATAGGCTTACCTGCTTTACCACGGGAGGTATTATTCTTTAATTCGCCGCATGTTCCTATGCCGCACCTATAAAAGGGAGGGAACACAGCAAGTTAAACTCATGCAACTTTTACCAGACAGTGTTTGATAATACAGACTCTTATCTGAACGCCATCAGCTGCCTCAAGGCAATGTTCTTTTGGACCCAGCTGCAACCTAACGAGGGAATGGAACAAGAGTGAACATCTGACATATTGAACTCTTTGAACTTTATAGACACTGGAGTCAATATTCCTCCGGAACTCCTCCAGCACCTTCAACCCAGTGAAGTAACTGGTATCTACGCGCCCCTGCATGCCCTGCAGGATGGAGAGCTCATCATTTAAAAACATAAGGCGAGGTTACCAAAAGGGGATATCGGAAGTGATTAGTGGGGAGAACGAAAACTGTTGGGGGGCCATCACTAAAGTCCACGGGTGGCTAAATCCCTTTCTCCACTTGCAGGAGAATACTTTGAGTCCAGCAGACAAGATTAGGCG
This sequence comes from Ambystoma mexicanum, assembly GCF_040938575.1. Lineage (NCBI taxonomy): Eukaryota > Metazoa > Chordata > Amphibia > Caudata > Ambystomatidae > Ambystoma > Ambystoma mexicanum. The sequence continues at coordinate 510,727,850 of NC_090923.1, forward strand.
GGCCAGTCCAGACTGTCATCTCTTCACTACGCATCACGTTGGTGGAGACTGCAGCTCTCCGGGTCCGATTGACGCCCCAGTGGGAACCAGGTGAGCGTAACAATCGGTTATATGGTCATGTTACATGGCAAGGAAGAAGCTTGTATGATACGCTGCGCCCAGAGGGCATACAAGGTCGAGTATGTTCCCTCATCCGCGTCTGTAGACAATGAATATTGCTTAGCTCGGGGAAACAGTGCTCCCTCCTTCAGTTTTATTTTCACCGCCCCCACTCCTTTTAGTACCCCTACGTCACGGGGCGCCGTGGTCCATAGTTTTTCGGGGATCTTCTTGAGATCTTCATCTGTGTGGCTACTCCCCTTCACCAGCTGTGTCAGTATTGGTACCAGCTTCTCCACTACTTTAACTGTGCAAGGTATTTGCAGCTGAAATACCATATCTTCCTGCCTCCTCGTTGTCGGAGAACAGCTGTTAATCTGTAACTCCTGTTATCGTTAAGGTTGGTTCGATGCAGAGCACTGTGCACCATTCCATATTGTCACTGTCTGTCCCACACAGGATAACCATGTTCTTACGTACTGTTACCCCCTCCAACTGTAGCACGAGTGTGGTACCTTTCAAGTTGTCCCTTTGACACTGTGGTCGGAACAAGAATTCTGATGCCAGCCAGAACACCTTCGCTTGTATTGCTGGGACCAACCCCAGAAGTATCTCCACTCCGTACAAAAACATGCTTGGGTACGTGGATTGGCCTTGCAGTGTGCTTTGAGTCTGTGCTGCTAACAAGAGTGCTGCCACTGGGGTGTACTAGACACCTTTTGCTGTGCATAACATCCCTCTCTCTGAGAATGATATGGTGGCATTCAACTTGCCGAGTAAATCTCTCCCTAGTATGTTAATGGAGTACAATAGTGGAGAAACGATGTTATGTTATGTTATCTGGACTTATAAAGCACACGGTCGCCCGAAGGCATCATGGCGCTGCAGAGGGAGGCTGACTGACCGATTAACAGAGACACAGAGTAAGTGCTAGAAGAGAGTGGTCGTAAGCACTCTTCTAAAAGCGAGATGATTGGGAGTTTTTCTCGTTGCGGACGGCAGATCATTCCAAAGGGTGGCCGCGGCTATAGAAAAGGCGCTGCCTCCGACCCTGGCACGATGATATCTTGGGACAACAAGAAGGTCCGCAGTGGAAGAGCGTAGATCCCGCTCTGGAAGATAATGGGATAATTTGTCCTGCAGAATCTCGGCCCCTTAACCGTGGATGGCCCGATGGACTATGCACAGGGCCTTGAAGCGGACACGTTGGCAGACTGGCAGCCAATGAAGTGAGCGCAGTACCGGGCTAATATGGGCTCCATACGGGGTGCCCGTCGCCAGCCTAGCCGCCAGATTCTGTATGCGCTGTAGCCGCTATATCAAGCCAATTGGCTGTGACAGATACACCGAATTACAGTCATCTAAGCGAGAAAGTACTAGTGCTGCGACTACCGGAGGGCACATAGGCTCGGGTATCAGAGGTAGAACCTTCTTCAAAACTCTGAGTTGGTTATGTTCTGCTTGGCATACAGGCGTAACTTGATCTGACATGCAGAGGGAGGCCGAAAGGATAACGCCAAGATTTTTCACTTTACTCACTGGGCTTGGGAGGGGAACCAGGGAGGAGGGTCAGAAGGCAGAAGTCCACAGTGAGGGATCTGGGGGTCAGCTCACCACCAGCACCTCGGTCTTGTCACCGTTGAGCTTGAGCCCGTTCCGGTCCATCCACTCGCCGACAGCCCCCAAACAGTCACGGAGGCACAACAACACCTCGGCTTGATCCTGATCCAGACGGATCAGGATTTGGGTGTTGTTGGCATACGAATAGCAATTGAGGCCGTAGGCGCGGATGAGGCATATCAGTGCCCAGATGTAAATATTAAACAAGATCGGGGACAGTGATGAGCCTTGCGGGACACCGCAGGTGAGAAGACAAGGTGAAGAAAGGAACGGAAGCATGGCAAGAGTTTCAGTGCGTTCTAAAAGAAAAGAAGTAAACCAAGCAAGAACCTGGCCAGATATTCCGATCTGTTCTAGGCGTGACAACAGAATGGGGTGGTCGACCGTGTCAAACGCGGCTGAAAGATCCAAACGAATCAGCTCCAAACCTGCCTCTGTCAGCCAGCCTAGACATGTCATCCTGCACGGATACAAGTACGTTTTCGGTGCCTCTACCAGGTCTAAACCCTGCCTGTATGGAATTAAAGACATTTGAAGATTCCAAAAAGGAAGATAGTAAGGGGGGGGGGGGGTGATTAATGATTCCAATAGCTTCGAAAGAAAATTTACAGGGACCGTAAAGTCAAGTGAGGGCTTTTTCAGAAAGGGGACAACCCACGCAGATTTCAACTCTGGGGGGACAAGTCCTGATTGGCAGGAGTTATTTATTGCTGACCTAAGTTCAACAAGGAGATCAGGGGCGATCTTCTTCATGACTTCAATAGGAATAGCATCCTCAGGAGAGGATGATTTAATTCTTTTTATAGCCACTAGGACTTCCGCCTCGGTGAAGAGGGGGGGAAGGATTACCAAATCGTAAGGGGTTCAGTGAAAGAGACAGGGGGCAACTTAGGAACATTAGAAATTGATGTGGCCAAGGATTTAGATGTGCTGTGTACCACTTGTTAGTGGCAAATCTTTTGTGACTCGAACCGTAACCGCTGCCCAAGAAGTCCTGCATGTCCATGGCCTTGTTCAATAATTGGAATCCCCCCTCTCGTATACAGGATTTTGTTGCACCCGTGTCTATGAGAAATTAAAATTCCCTGGGTCCTATTTTCATTGCTACCCCGGATTCCTCGTCAGTGCCATCAGTTACTGCTAGGACTGGACAAACTTGAGCCTTCTGTGGGCCCCCTTATTGTTGCGTGTTGCCATAGGAGAAGGGGTTTTCCCCACAATACTTAACTCAGTGTAATGGACTACCACGTTCTGCCCTAGCAGCACTCTCCTTCCCGCTGCTACTGCTGGAGACTGTCATAGCTGTGGTCCCTGCTCCCCTCTCTATGGCCCTCCCAGGTACCTGTAGTGCATCCTGCTGCAAGGAAATCTGCCTTGCTGCATTATGGCTACGTGAGGCTGCATCTGCTGCCACTGCGGCATTGTGACCCCTCCTTGATGTTGTGCCATCTGTATTGCCTGGGCTTGTTGTGCAAAAGGACATGTGTGTGCGACATGCCCCATGTTTTGGCATATGAAACATGGCCCAAAGACCCTGTATCCTACCCTTCCTCGTTGCTGGTACACTCTCGCCATGGGGAAAAATGCCCCGTGCATACAATTTCCCTGCAACGGCATTCCCCACTTCGGCGGCCCATAACCCCCCTGGTTGTGGCGTGTGTCCTATGGGAAACGTTGGGAACAAGCAGTGCCCCTTTTATGGTATACCACATTCTTTTGCACCAATTTGATTTCTGCTTTCGCAGCATTCTCGGCTGCCTGCCTCTCACTCTCTTGTTTTCGTTTGCAATAGGGCAGCTATTGTTTTCTGTATTTCTAGCCAGCCCTTAGCTTCAATGCCAACAGTTTTATATAATGCTGTCTGTACTTCAGTCAGCAGTTCCTTTATCAATCTTTATATATAAAGCTGAATGTAAGTATGTGTGCATGTTTGCCTGGCTATACAAATCCACACCGTTGAACCCACTTCTACCAAATTTTGCATGGACTTCTCTTTTGTCTGGGGCAAGATTGTAGTCGGTGTTTGGATGCAAAAATCTTATATGCAAAAAATATGTTGCAAGTTTGTGTGTATGCGTTTGTCCGGCTATACAAATCCACAGCATTGAACCCACTGCTACCAAATATTTAATGAATTCCTCATTTGTCTGGGGCAAGATTGTAGTCTGTTTGGATGCACAAAATTACTCCGTAGACGCCCTCATTTACTGATGCTCACCCGATTCAGTACAGTAGGTACTAAGTGTCTGAAGCGAAATGTTCTATATGTTGGTTATTCCTTCAAAATGTATTACTACTGTATATAGTTTCGAAAGTGTTTAACACATTTTTAAAGAGAATACAAATATAATTTTTTAATCATGCCACTCCAAATATGGGAAATGGCAAGGTTACAGTTTACTTAAATTCATTCACGAGAAGATAGCACAAACAATCAATCTTTCTTGGACATTTTCTCAAATGTGCTGAAGCCATTAAGTGCTGGAAACATGTTGTACAAAAAACATCACTTGGAAAAGCTCCATCTGATGCAAAGCAAAAATCAATATTACAAGCTTCTGAAACACAATAACAAACAGCAGCATGACTTGCCGATAAGAGGACAAGAGCAACATTCTCCAGGGCAAATGAGATGCCAGAGCAAACTAAAGCAAGACTTGCCGACAAGAATACAAGAGCAACATCCTCCAGGGCACATGAGACGCCACTCGACCAGGACACGGGCAACGCCGGGGACCCCAGCTAGTATGTGATAAAACAGGGGCACACATTAATCCCAGGATCTTTGCGTTGCCTGTGTCAATATGTGTATGTATGTATGTGTCTGCTTCTATAGAACCGGCAGCCCGAGGGCATGAGGGCGCTTTACACAAAACAAAACAAATTAACAAACACATAGAATTCCTACACTGCTAGATATCTCCCGATGCTGGTTCATAGGATAGAGTGATCATTCCTAATTGCCAGAGTTCACTTAAATAGGTACGTTTTCAGTCTCTTCCTGAATGTTAAGTGATTTTCTTACAATCTTAAGGCTTGTGGAAGACTATTCCACAACTGGGGCGCGAGCACCACAAATGACCTACCCAGCCCTCGTTTCATCTTATGCTTGGGCACTACCAGCAGACCTTTGCCCTCTGATCTTAATCGTCTCTGTTGAACATACAGCTCTAGTCGGTTTTTGAGGTAGATGGGAGCTTTGCCAAATAGACACTTATGGACAAGCGTCAAGGTCTTAAACTTGATACGCTCCTCAACTCTAAGCCAGTGTAGCGATTGTCTGGCTGAGGTAATGTGATCATGTCTTCTTAGTTTTTTTACAATCCTTACTGTGTTGTTTTCTAAGACTTTTAATAGATCCTGCTCTCGTTTTATATACTCTGCTGCGTCGATGTCGCTTTTCATTTTGTGGGCAATTACGGTCCCTAGGTCGTAACGGTAAGGATACATACTTCTCCGAACTTCCCAGACATGTGCTCAACAGTTATTAAATGGAGCTCCGTCATTGGCCTTTGTGCTTAATTCCATATTTTGTCTGCTATTTATTATCTGTTAATTCCATATTTTGTCTCCCATGATTGCTGCAAATAAACCTTCATGTCCCTTATGGCCAATGTCACCCTTACCGTCTTTTTCTCAAGCACCTGTATCCATTTACTGGCCCCTGACACGAGGAAGAGTAGGCTGCATATTAGATTATCTCCGTCCATTGTCTGCCATGGTACACAATGTGCGTCCCCTATCCCTTTCTGTAGCAATGGCATTACTCTGGTCTTTGGACCTATCTCTACTCCTCCTCTGGTGGCCTGAGTTAATCCCTACTCTGCATGCGGAGGGAGGTGGACCAGTCCCTTTCACTTCCATCAATGTCTGTTGCTTTTGCTCTTTCCTCCCCATCTCCTTGTTGTGTCAGGCATCCATTTGTCACTGTCCCCATCACTCCATTCTTCCCCTAGCAGTTTCTGATGCTGCATACTCTTCTGCTTCTTTCTTCTTCCCGTCTTCCTCCTCTTCGTCTAATCTAAATTCTCCCTGATAACCACATTCCCCTTTATCCCCCTTAGTGTTCCTCAGCACCTCCTCTTCTATCACTCCCTTAGCGTCCACCTGCTGTCGTGTATTCTTTTCTATGTCTGCTAAGTATTTCATCTCTCCCCTTGTGTGCAGTTCCCCCCTTCGTGCGTCTCTGTCCTTGTCCCTGGTTGTTTTTACGCGGTCCCCTCCAGAGGTCTTGTGCTGGAGCTTTTTGTACCCTGCTGAGGGCCGTAATGACGTATAGACACCATATGGCGGGGGCTTAGAGCTCGATGCACCCCCCTTACGTAGTCTCCTCTTTCTCCATTTTCACTTTTTGCGATGTTGTCTCTTCATATAACCCTATGGGTCTCATTACGGCCATGGTGCTCCCGTAGTGAAGGGTGCCGGTACGGGACCGGCACCCTTAATTACGGGAGGCCCTATTACAAAATTCCCTTGCGGGACCCGGTGAGGACGCCTGGTAAAACTAGTCATCCTTAGCGGGTCCTGTAAGGGGACCAGGGAGATAATAACGGGCCCGTTGTTAACAGGCCCGTTATTAGCTCCCTCCCCATTGAGCCCTATGGGGACTCAATGGGAACGGGATGGGTTTTTCCAATGAGGACTTACCGGGTCCTCCATGGTTGAAATAGCCTGGTAAATCCTCATTGGAGGACCCCGGTACTGGAACCCGGTATGGAGGCAGCCATGACCTTATTAAGGACATATCTACCTCCATACTCGTAATGAGGCCCAATATGTTCAGTCTACTTTTCAACTTGGAGCCCTTGTATTTTGTTAACAAATACGATAATGTATTTTCTATTGTTTTGCTGTTAAAAGTTCCCTCTTCGGGCCATGCATGGAAATACTTACTTGCAGTCTCCTGGGTGCCTGTGCCCATTGAAAATTGTACTTTAATATTTGTTCACAATACTGGGGTAATTTACGACACATGTAGTGCAAGAGGCTATCTAAATTGGCCATTATTTCCCTGCCCGCTTTTGTTTTTTAACCCAGCGACCCTGTAGATCCTTCCTACTTTTCTTCTTCACCTCTCCCCTTTTGTACCGTTACACACACACTCACTCCCAATCTCACCTAGTTTAGCTTTCACTCTGGCCCTCTCCACAGGCCCAATCAAGCACTCTGTGTCATTATCCAACAGCCCTCTCCGCAGGCTCAACATTACCTATGTTAGAGCAAGTAAGCATCATGCCTCCTCTGCACCGTCTGCAAACGCCCGCCGACACAATGCAAAGCGCACTATTTTACATGAGGTACCTCCTGGTGTGGACCCTTTCACCATGAGTCCACACCTTAAGACAACACTAACTACCACACTTGTGTCCCTCTCTATAGCCCCAGAACAAAAAAATCTCAATAACACAATTCTTACCCCAATGCCGCAACTATACAATCGCTGGTACTATGCGCAATTCCCGTCTGACGGGGTTCGCCACTCACTGCGCACCTCTCCCGCTCTGATGAGGGTGTGCCCACACTCGCGTCCACAACCTATTGGGTGGCATGTGCTAATTTCTAATACTACTACGGCCGATCGTCCTCCCTCCTTGAGGATGCGTCCTAGACACCATAAAAAAATCGACCCCTCCCCCTCTATGGTGATGCAACCACTATGTAGTGCATTCTTGCATGGCTATACTCACGTTCTAGAGGTCCTCGAGTCCCATCGGCACCAAGCCTCCAGCAAGGGTGCATCCCTCCCATGGAGCATGGGCACCGCTTGGGTCCAGGCAGACCTTTGTGAACTCTGCATCAGCAGGTGCGCCTTAGTCATGCGTGTTGGTCAGGTCTGTCGTCACCGGACCCGTGCCCCCGTGGAGGTAGGCTTTGATACACTCAGCTAAACGGGAGGACTGAGGATCTCTCTGGGGCCTCCAAAAATTAATCAGGGATCCTCCGACCGCACCATATAAAAATTGTGATAAAAAAAGAGCACACACCGGACAAGAAAAAACGCTGTTTATTACAGCTGGGCGAGCACAAATCAAACATAACAGTGGACTGGAACTGATTGATGAGAGCTAAAAACTGGGAATGCAGCGAACATTAGTTTTATACTACAAATACAATGATCAAGGTTTTGGAAACAGTTGTAGACGTGGACCCCTTGCTCACTAGTCTTAGAGAGGCACAGCTACACCCTACTGATGAGGTTCAACCAGACCAAAACACGTGTCTGGGGTTGCTGTTGGTACTCTTGTTCAGAGGAGAATTGCCTAGAATTTCGGTGCTGGACTGACCCTGGACAGGACAAAGACTGATATGTTTGGGATACTTCTCCTCTGTAAAACATAGTGAGCTAAAGACTCTGGGTAAGGCTCTTGTAACGAGGATTAATGTCTAGCAGAGAATCTCCCAGGACCCCCCCTTGTTATTTGCTTTGGAAACAGTTGCAGCTCAGGATGTTCATATTTTCCATGTTTCTCAAGGAACTCATTGGCTAAACTACGTCAAATCCTTAGAGCTAAACATATTTTAGTGAAATATGATTGGAGCAAACAGGTCAACAGCATCCCAACTCATTGCCTCCCCTTGTGGCGCTACATCGCTTCTCAACCCTCCCAGGAACAGTTTGCAATTAGTAAAATAACATTTGTGCTGACTGCTGGGACTTTATTATTCTGCCATTGGTCAGCACCATTGTGAAAGCAACACAAGATACCCTGGTTTTGGTCGGAAGGGAGACATTCACACGGTACCTGCAGGATAATGGCCTTCGGAAACCTTGTGGTGGATACTCTGAAAGATGGCCACCTCCCAGGGACATACAAACTTACCGTTTGATTGGTCCTCCCAGGGACACCACTCCCTTCAGCTTCCCATTCCCATAGCCACCTGCTGACAGTCAGTCGTAGCTATGAATATGGTTCTCTGGCTCAGGTCCACTTTCCCTCTAGCCCCAAGCGCTGTAGGATTGGCTTGCCGCCCTGTCATTACATCACCCAGTGTTGTCTTAGCTGCTTTGGTCTGCCCGTGTCGCGCTGCTTGAGCTTCATCTCCCTCCTCCCCAACCTGTGGTGTGGATCATGTGTCCAGAGCAGGTGTCCTGGGCGAGATCCAATTTGGGAACATCCCTGCTAAGAGTGTTTATCTGGGATTTTTTACCTTTCTCGTGATACTATACAAAAGCTCCCTGGGCTGATGGCATACACAGGCCTTTCATAATGGGACTGCAGTTGGTTTGTGTACCTGTGTTCCCCCCTCCTATGAGGTGCCCCTTCCCCTCTTGCTTACTCCCGTAGGTGGGAGGGGTGCCCCCCTATCCGGTGCTGAATTATCGCCTTTAATGCAATGGTACTCATTTAATTACCCTGGCAGGATGAAAGGCTAGGATGACCTTGGATCTTAGCAGCGAGTGCTTAACCAGCTGAGCTACCTTAGTGGCTAGACAATAGGTTATTTAATGGGAAAAGTAAAAAAAACGAAGAAAAAAGCTCAAGGAATTTCACTAATAGGAGCAAAGGCTGTACTGACTATGGGAGAGAGTTCCATTGCCGCAAGTTCCATATAAAAAACTCTGTTAGGTGCTCTTCTGCTTTTCAGAATTACTTATCCTTTTACACGGAATGAAAGTTCATGAACTAAGGAAGGCAATAATACACACTCAGGCAAATAGTTAAATTATAATTGGCTCTTTACCGGCCCTTTATTCATACTCCATAAACATACATAAAACAATAACATTAATGCAACTAATTACATTTAGATAGAAAGATAGGATAGTAGGAATATATCACCGTTAGTGCAGTTGTAGAAAACGCCTTCATCTCAACCACAGCAAAACCACCCAGTCCCAAAGCAGGTAGGCAGAGAGATCACATAATCGAACGGGGTCTGGAGCGGAGCGTCCTCTCTCTAAGCGAGACTTCCTTTCCGGGGTTCCAACTCTTGGTGTATTTTTACTCTCCTATGGGATCAAACTCCCCGCCTTACCATAGGTTACCGACTGCTCCCGGCCGAACGACAGACAGCAAGTATTGTTGTAACGCTTACCCAGGACTCCGCAGGAGTGTAATGCCTTCTCAGCTAGAGGATCTGTTATCTGGGCTCTTATTCTGTGAAAACAACAACAATAATAATAATAACAATAGAACTATTGTAATTTCTATTGGCGGGAAAAAAACTGTATTGCAGTGTGCCTTTGATAAATCCCTCCCTCCTCACCTGTGCTTATATTTTGTGCTGCTCTCCTTCCTGTATTCTACAGGGGTGCGTTGGTTTGAAACTTAACTTGAGAGGCTGTAGTGTTCAAAAGATTCTTGTCAGAATAATGTCCTTGCCTCTTTTTAGTGTTATCTTGGGTGGTGTCTTTGGTGAAAAAAAAAAATATATATATATATAGTTCTTCAGATTCTGAGCAGTCCCTACGTTGGAGAGATCTCTCTTTCTAAATGTTCCCCTTTTATTTTGCAGGTTCTTGGTTTGTTCTCAGAAAAGGTTAGCTGCTGCGTTATGGCTGCGACTGTACTCGGTTTGAGGAAATGTTAAATAAACGTGAGTTTGTCTTAACTGAGTAATTGCAGCCTTCAGAGACGAGCGCGGTAATAACTAAGCGAAGAAAAACTTGCTGGGACTGCAGGTAAGCAACATATGTAAAACTTCTTTCTCAATCACAAAGTTCATTCACTAACGAAAATACCTTTTGTTTTGCAGGTTTTCGGAAAACTGTAGATGAAGTACCTTCAGGTGATGCAGAGACTGCTGAGGAAAACTTCTGAATGAAGGCACTGCGACCGCGAACGAAGACTGCTGTGAGGAAGATGTTCCGAATTTCGCAGAGACTACGAAATAAACAGCTGACCGAACAAACACTTCGGAAATACTTTGGTTTGTTAAGTCTTTTAAGTAAACTATGGAATTCTGTTGATTTTTTATGGAAACAAATAACTCTTAACTTCTTTTCCCTTTGACAGGTTCTGTCAGGAGATTGCTGGTAGCGTTACCCGCTGTCAGCAGAGAAGACGCGAAGCGAGCGCTCCAGCGGAGGCGGGGCTTAAGTAGCACCCTCTGCAATAGGTGTAGTATGTGCTGCGAGTTTATAATGGACTTGGCGGCATCCATGTTGAGTGTAAGAAAAACCAATGTAAGTGCTATGTGAGCCTATGGGTGCAAAGCTATGAATGATACAAATGCCTTTTTTGCCAGGCTTGAAGCCACTGTTGACCCACTGACTGATATGAAGTCCCTTGCTTCCCTGGTATTTCTGAATGGGAACGGTGCTCCTTTGCTGGGATCATGACAATTGGAGGCAAGAGCGGAAATATCCAGACAGTAGAAAAAAAACAGCTGGTCTCTCACACTTTTGTTCACAGCTCCCCTTATCAATGCACCTGCTTATCTCTGTCTCCCTTCTCGGCTCATCAGTGAACGAGCAGTGCAAAACAATCCTACACCATGCGCTCATCTACTTCACACTAAAATATTGCAGATGCTGCATAAATACATGTATGCCTTGTAACTGAGCTTGCAGTAAACGTAGACTTTCATTGCGGTTTGGAAGTGAATGTTCAAAATGGCCACGCACCGGTGCCATGTTTTAACTCATTTTCGCTCACGCACTACAGGTGCCAGCTAGGATTTTTGGAAGCAAATGTTATGGCAACGAAAGCCATTGCTAGCAAAATACAAACAAATGTTTAAACCAGGTTGCTGGTGGCTTATCTGCTTTTAGACCTAAAGAAGTGACTCATTACCATACTTTCTGGTAGGGACAAATGTTAAAGTTATGAAAGGAGTAACGATTTTAAGCACATATATTACAGAGACCAATCTAGTCACAATGGTTCTGCCCTTGATAAGGCGCCATAAGTCCAAAATTTGCAGAAAGGTTATCCAGGATGCTGACTTTGGGATTTGTGGAGCCATTATGCTTTTGAAAAGCTATCACTGCCGCGTTAGACCTATTGAATTAAGCATACACCCCTTCAAGAGGACAAAGATGAACTGTCTTCAAAGATTTTTTCTGATGAGTTGTGTGAGACATTTCATCTGGCAATATAGAGCATAGAGGCCTTGGAATCACGAAAACGAACTACATGCATAACACCAGAAAAGATTACATTACGATATGTCACAATGCCGAACAGAATTAATAAGAGACAAGCACAGAAAGGCAGTGTCTCACCTAACTTAGATTTATTAGGAATGGTCATAAAAGGTTTAGGAAGACCAAACACAACCACAGTACCACTTCTCCTTAAAATTCCAACTATTAATTCCCTGTGTTCAAGAAGTCTCTGCGTTCTGTTAACCCCCAAAAGGGGTTGGTTCCCCGGCTTCTAGTGTCAAGACATGACATTAGACATAACTGTAAAAAAAGTTACAGCAATTCCATTACTATGACTTTTTGTTAGGCAGAATCCTGTGCTGTTCCCTTAGGGAACACTGCAAAAAGATTAAGACCACAGGAGTAAGCAGTAAACCCAACTGGTAGCAGTCCGCACCACCCAGATTTACCTGGTAGCTGTGGCTGAGCAGTCAGACCTCTCTCAAGATGAGTAGGGCAGCATATAGAGTATACACAATAGGGCTAAAAACACAGTAGAGCAAACAAACACTGACCAGAGCTTTGTATCAAAAGTATATAATTATTTATTTAAAACACACTTTTGGCAATACACTAGAACTCTAAATCAAAAGCAAGTTAAAACACAGTCAGGTAAGGTATACACACCTCCCTTGATAACTATTAGACAAGTCAGAGTTAAAACACCACGATTTGTTAAAACAGATGTGAGCGCGTAACCTAGATGGCACTCCAATAGTTAAGTTAAATGGAGAGAAAAAGGTAGGGCATAAAAAGAGAACAGATCCCAACACTTTTAGAAGTTCTCAGCAAGGGAATAAAGGCAGTATACACTGTAGAGCCAATGTTCATAGGCCAGGCCCACTTTAAATGGAGCAAAGCGAAATGTGCCCAGGATCACACGGTTTAAAATGCACTAAATGTCTTTGCAGAATGTTCAAAAGAGGTTGGGGTGATTCAAGAAGTTAAATTAGGAGGTCTGGGGACAACCCAGTTGGAAAGCCAAGGATTTAAGGGTCACCCTTGGGCAAACCGAAGAAAGGGAGGCCAGGCAGAACACAGTACCTTAAAGAGAGAGGAAGCTCCAGCGGTGGCAGTTGTTCCTGGCAGTGGTTGCAGTTTGTTCCGACCAGGGGAAGAGAGGATCTCGTCGAGGAGGAAACGTGGAGTCGATGCACTGCACAGGGATGAAACCAGCTGTGGAGTTCGTCGGTATAAGGTGCGTTCCTTTTATTCCCGGTCAAAGTGGTGAAGCTTGGCTATCCGGCCGCCGGGGTGCTTGGCACGGGTGATTCGACCAAGAGACGTCTTTGGAAGGCAAAAGGGGTGAACTGGTTGGTCCCACCAGCTCAAAGGAAGAAGACTCGTCCAGCAGAAGATCTTCTCTTGTCGTTGGGAAAGTGGTGAGTTTGTTGCAGCAGGGCTCCACCGGTGGTGTCATTGTTGCAGATGGCTCAGCTTCTTCCCTCTTCGGATTCTTAGGTCCTGTGGCGACTTCTCAAGTTCCAGTCCCCAAAGCCCTGCTTTTATGCAGAAAAAACCCAATTCAACAGCCTAGCTGTCACTCACACATGCTAAGTGGTGAGCCGGGCGGCTCACCACTGGGCCAATCAGAATAGAGTGTGACTTGAGTTGCCGAGGCAACGCAGTCCAGGGTGCCTATTCCCCCTCCCACACATCCTGTGGACCCCAGACAGAGTGGCACCATTTGGAGGGCTTCTGTGGAGAAGCCCGCCAAAATACTGGAACAAAGGGTTCGACTTGGGTTAGAGCTACAGAGACAGACACAAATGCCATTTTAAAATGGAGTTCTGGCGAAAACACCCAACCGGTGATTTAATATTAAATAAATAACCCGGCGGTATCTTTAACATTGCACCAAAAAGTGGTGCGTTTAAAATGAATGGGAAAATCCCATAGAAAATATTCCGGTGGAATATTTTGAGTGATAACCACTGCCACCAGCCAGAAACTCGACAAGGGGGGACTGGACAGTGCCCCCTTGAAAACAGACTCAGGGGCAATCGAATTAACCCCTTCCAGTACTTCCACAATATGATGGTTTGTACTGGTTCTGTTCACAAATTTGGACTAATAAAGCCAATGGTGACTTTACATGCCCTGGGAACAGTAGTCAGTCCCAGGGTATGGAGTCTATGTTTGGGGGTCACAATGACACCCCGGTGTTACTGCACTGACGGTGCTTTGTAACACGCATACAAAAACAGATGATACCCTATGGAGTAAAAGACCCCATAACCCATAAACACATACAAAGTCAAAGACATACCTCAAATCATTCCTAAGAGTGGGAGGAAGAGAGTCTCACTCTTAGCAGGAGAAAAAAACAACCCCCAAGAATCCAGCAAAGCTGCTGGGGGACTCGCTAGGTTTGGGAAATTAGCCTTTAAAGAGAATACTCCCTAACACTTGTTGGCAGTAGTGTGACGAATTGACAACTGTTCTGCAGGAGTACAGGGATGAGTAGTGTGTACAAATCCTGCTCTTCCCTACATGTTTCCAAATCATTTCATCCCAAGAAAAAACATTGGGTCTCATTACAAGAAAGTTGGTGCGGGAAAAAAACATCAGAAAAAACATCAGTAACAGGTACCACTGCATTACTGCCACATTAACGCACCGCCGTACAATTTTGGTGGTCAGGCAGAGGAAAAACCTCCAGCAAAATGCTGGAGGTAATACTGACGCCTTACAGCCAAAATAACAGCCAAATTGGTGGAATTACCGCCAGTGGAAATTCCACAGAAATCTCCATGGACTCTACCATAAATGGGAACTTACACAGCCATATCACCACTTGCAATCCAGAGGTAATTCCGCCAGACAAAGTGGCGTTAACAGTAATTCTATTTGGCAGTATTCCGGTGGATTTAGCACCAGAATACTGCCAAACTTGTAATGAGGCCCATTGTTGGGACCAACAATATTTTTTTCTCCTACTTAGCAATCTTAACATATTCGAGGATTGGTTTGATTAAATAAACAAACTAGTCCTAGACTATGCGTAGAAAGTGCTGGAAGTGGTCGAAATTATTTTTATTTCCCCAACAATATCCTTTCCTTTAGATATAATGACTGGATACCTCCCTACACAACTACTAAGCCAGCAATTACCCCAGTCAAAGGTGAAACAGGCACAGCCCAACAGGTATACAGCCTTCGCCACTTGTGCGTACATGGTCCATACTCTTCAGGAGTGTGGGTGGGTGTTGCTGGCAGCCATGAGGAGCGGCTGCACCTTATGGGAGCTTGTATTGCTCGCCAAGAGTGCACGGACAGTCATTTATCACCAGCGCAGTTGCAGAGCCAATACTTTGAACGCAGGTAGACGACGCAATGACTTACAACCACACGCACACTTGTAGCACTTATACGGCTATTTATTCATAATTAGACATACATAAGCAGTAAGTGATAACACAGGAATAAATCACAGATAAATCACAGAAAAGATAGTAGGTTAGCAGGAATACATCACCATGGGCGTAACTGAATCCCTCATCTTGCCAGAAGCGGCTGGAAGACCCCGGTAACAGCCAGGCCGAGAGCACAACAGCCCACAGGTATGTTGGAACAAGGCGTCCCCCCTCCGACTGAGGTCTTTGTGCTTATCCCGTCTGACCGTTGAGGGGTTCCGCATATATGCACTCCTCAAAAAGGGGTGGCAATTTCTCGAACCTTTTTGCAGTAGCGCTTGTGCATTGATGAGTGACCGTTGGTTGCCAGCTGGGTCAACCGATAGTAACCTCAAGGAGCAAAGCGCTTCCCTCTCCTAAAAACGCCACGGAAAACAGTTCTATAACTCATCTCGAAACCTTGGCGCGGGCATAGCAAACCACAACAAACCTTGTTATCAGGTACCAGCCGGCACCTGCGGATCTTAGCTTTCCCAGCGCCGTGTCCTTGGCTGAAAAGGCCTGCATTCCAGGCCCAGCAGCGAATAACGTTGAAAACATGTTTTTTCGCAAACCAAGTGCAGCTTTCCACTGAGGCATGGATAAATATCCATTATGGCTCTGAGTGCCCCCAAAATGCACTGCGCACCAGTGCCATGTTTTAGCTCGAGCATCACAATCCACCCTTGGATATTTACTTTCCATAGCCCAGTGGTAGAGTAGCCGGTCTTCGAAACCGACGAAATATTAAAACTAAATTGTGAATGCATTGAATACAAAAACAACAAGCTATTATGATAGCTAATATAATACAAATGCAAGCAAAAGCGTAACGCAGTGTACCCCCAATATCAGGAATCCAGAAAATAGCCAATCCCATCAATTCCCAGTATGATCTTGGGACACTTGAGAAATGAGATCCCTCAAACCTCGAATATGACTTTCAATGGATCGTGAATGGTCACTTAGATTGAAACAACACATACCTTCAACTGTGTTACATCCCAAATTATGTTTCAGCAATAGATAATCAACGGCAGCCCTGTTTCTTTTCTAATAACTTTGCTATCAAGGAGTAACTCTTCTAGTGCCTGAGAGGTATGATTGAGTCCTTCTACTACTAAACATGCTAACGTGATCAAAGATTTGTAACCCCCAGCAGCTAAACCCCAAACTCCCACTAATGAAAGGGTTAATGCTAGAACCTCAGCCTCTGATAGCAAATGCACATGTGAATCACAATCGGGGGATAGACCCACAGACTCGAAAGTTGACCTTTTGCGTCGAGATATTGCTGGGTGTAAAGGGAACATCATTAGTCCTAATCGAGTTAAGGCACAGGGACTTCCGGAAAAGTTAGCTGGAATGTAAGTTTATGTGATGTTGCCACAGGGAAAGAGCCATCCTTTTGGAAGTTTCACAATATTCAGATGACTGGCAGCTATCACTGTATGATTGCAAGACATAGTATTATTCACACTCGTACATGTGCTTGGAACTCGTGAACACAATCGTCTCTTGAACACAGTTTGATTTTTCTGTTTGGTTAAATTGAGCTGTTGGCATTTGACAATTTCTTTTGCATTGCAGGTCATAAAGTAACACACATCGCCTTGAGTTACATTGCAGGTTATGATACGTGTCAGGTTTCTCCATTTGTGATCTGTTTCCTGGCAAAACCTGCAGTACTCATAGATGGAAAAGGATTGCCTGATATCGGAATCTTGAACCAAAGAATCATTGTGCATGACGTCGAAAATATGCTTTAGAACCGGAACTGGCGTCGGCACTGCTACTAAGCACGTAGTCAGTAAAGCTTCAGCATTGGGCACGTCAGTAAGGCAAAAGTGCGTAATTTTGAGCACCTGTTGTGCCAGATATGTCCACATATTCTCCGTTTGGGTGATCATTGGGGAACATTTTCGCCGCCCTGAAGATGCTTCTTGCATAGCTGGCATCAATGTTGTTTTCACTCGCACCTGACATGTTCGCCGCATTCCACGAATCCTTGTCTTCGGTCTGGCTGGCTTTTCGGCATCGGCATAGGGCTGCTTTTGGACATCATTGCTCATCATCGGTTTCCCATGGATCGCTGGCACAGATGTGACATTTTTCATTGGTAGCAGCATGCCGTTTGACTCTCCCGAACGGAGTCCATTTAGTCCCACAATCACACCAGCCAGACACAGGATCTACAAGGCAAACCCAGAAAAGAGATATCAGTGTTGAAAATCACTCTCTTAGGTAACCTTTGTCTGCGGGCACATACTGCCATTTCTTTCTACCGGGCTCCATCACTAAGACTACTTGGTCTTTGCCTGATGCATTAACATCTGCGGGCACCGGTGGGCCACTTGGCCTTTCAACCCACACCTTCGCACCCGGTACCATACTGTCTGAAGAGCCAAAACCATGATCCCCACGGGTAGTTAACACTGTGGGAGGCTTAATCATGGACATCTTAACAGGGATGATAATTAACTGGGCTACTCTATCACCCTTGTGGATCGGTAGCAATTGGTCCCCACTATTCATCAAGATGACTTTGATCTCGCCTTGGTAATCGGCATCAATGACCCCTCCCAACACTTGAACTCCCTTCAATGCTAAGCCAGATCTAGGGGCAATCCATCCCATATGCTCTGGAGGAATTTGTACTCCAATCCCTGCTTCAATTACAACAATCCCTCTTGGCTCTAATCTGTTTTCCTCATGGGAATGCAAGTCCACCCCTGCTGACTCTGGAGTCGCCCGATAGGGAGCTAAAGAACCCGGGGTAATTTCCCAGTACAATAGGGTTTCTCTGACTGAGTTGGGTTGAATTTGTAAAGCAGGAGTCATTAGCCGCATCAAAGGAGTTTCATGATCATTCACAGGCCTATTGTTTAGCACTTGCACCGCATCAAACACACAATTGCGCCAGCCTGCTAAACTGCCATCTCCAGATTTGTGCAGCTTTTCTTTCAACAAACCATTCATCCGTTCAATTAATCCTGAAGCTGCAGGCTAATAGGGCACGTGGTAGAGCCATTCAATACTCTTCTCCAGACAATATTCTTGAATCAATTTGCCTTTCAAGTGTGACCCATTGTCACTTTGATATGATATATGATATGATATGGCATTTGTAACGCGCCTATACACAAGTGTTTCAAGGCGCGAGAATCTGCAAAGGCACCCCGTAATGCAATATGATCTGATCTAACAACTTAATGGTGTTCAGTTGTGTGGCACGCTTGCACGGCAAAACCATCATGTATCCCGAGTATGTATCCACAATAGTGCATGCATACTGACAACCTTTACTGATTGGCAGGGGACCGATATAATCAATCTGCCAAATTTGACCTGTTAACTTTTCTCTTCGCAATGTACCCTGGACAATCTGAGGGATAGGCCTGTGCTGTTGGTGTTGGCACACTGGACATTGCAAAATGATTGTTTTCACTACCTCTAAAGGAATACTGATTCTACTACTTGTCTCCAAGCCATCAATGACTATCCCAAGTCACCCCCCCTCTATTAACTGCTTCGCCCCACACCACAGTCTCCGCCTCCACCCATTTCTGAAGGCCACACCCCCATACCTCAACTCCAAGTCTATTGATGGCTTTCCAGCCCATGGCGATCCTACTCTTGGCCAGAATATAGGCCAAGTCCTTTAGTTTGCTCACATGTTTCATCTTGTGTGGCCTGGGAAACCACCCCCCCCCAGCATGCACGCCCACAGGGACTCCACTTCTAGTTTAATGACTTTCTCATTCAAACAATGGGCCACACCTCCCCCCAGAATCTCTGTATTTCAGGGCATTTCTGCGTCCCTGCATTCTTAAATCGCGCAATCCTCTGAGGAGTCATGTATGCTCTGTGGGTGATATACAACTGAATGTGTTGCAATCTCGCATTTCTAGATACTTTCTTATGGTATCTCTGGGCCAGCGCCCGCAACCCATCTCCCATAGGTTCTCCTGCTTCTTCTTCCCAATCCCGCCTCAGCTTGATCACTTCTTTCCCAACCTTAGACATTAATAGTTTATAGATTCGGGAGACCTCATGGCCCCCTTCCGTCACGTCATAGATTGTTTCTACGACCACATCAGGCTGACCCGCCAGTACTGTATCATCCCATGTATTTTTTACCATCTGAACCAACCTAGTGTAAGCAATGTATGTCCCCGACACAGACTGTTACTTTCGACTAACGTGTCGAAATCTAACACTTTCACGTCTTGCCATACATCCCCTAATGTCACAACTCCATTCGGTTCCCAGTATCTACGGATCACCTTCCGCAGTTGCTCATCCACCCCAGCCAGTGCAACCAACGGTATTTGAGGGGAACACGGGGCCGGGATCTCAACAGCCTGGCAAGCTCTCTGCCAGACTCTCCCTCCCAGTTCCAACATCCTCTTACGTTCCCTCTGCTTTGATGCCGGCAGCCAGATCCATTCCTTCAGTAAGAACGGGGTGCATTCTGCCTTCAATAGCTTGGAATCCGGTGTTGGGTCATCCGATAACCACCTGGCCACATACTGTAACCGACTAGCCAGGAAATAGGTATCAAAGTTTGGCAACTTGATGCTCCCTATCATATGTGTTTTGCAATTTCCACAGCACTATCCTATTACTTGCATTGTGCCATATAAACCCCCTGCATAAGCTTTGGAGCTCAACAAAGAATCTCTTGGGTATCAAGTAAGGTATGTTCCCAAAGAAGTGTAACAGCCTGGACAACACCACCATCTTTAACAGCGCCACCCTCCCCATCATAGCCAAGAGGAGCTTGGCCCAAAACTTCATGCTGCGTTCAATATTCGTCATCAACTTCACTGTGTTATGTCTGTTTTCAGCATCAGTTGTATGATAGACATCTATCCCCAGGTACCTAAAGGTCACAGTTTCCCATGGTATTTGGAGTATCGGTAGCGTCTCACGTGATATCCCTCTATACCTGCCTAGGGGAAATATACAAGACTTCTTGGGGTTCAATGTTATACCGGAAAATGTGGCATATCTGTCCATCACTTCCAATACGTACTCTAAATTCTCCTCAGGGTACTTTAGATACAATAGCATATCATCAGCAATCAATGATATCAAATGCTGCCCTCCTCCCGTGGGAATTCCCACTTCTCCGTATTGTTGTCTCAAATAAATCGCTTGGGGCTCCAAGGAAAGGATAAAGAGCATCAGGGACCACGGGCATCCCTGTCTGGTGCCCCTGCCAAGTAGCTATCTATCAGAAATAATCGCGCCCGTCTTGACCCGTGCCAGTGGTGCGCTATATAGCAGGTGCACCCATCTCAAATACACTAGCCCTATCCCGTAGCCCTTTTAAAACCGCCATCATCCAGGGCCATTTCACAAAGTCAAAGGCCTTAACCGCATCCAGTGATATGATCACTACCTCCTGTGGGTCATCCTCTACTTGTTCCATGACGTAATGGAGCCTTCTAAGGTTATCTGATATGTTCCTATGCGGGACATACGCAGTCTGATCGGGATGTACTAGTCTATTAATGACTGGCTTCAGTTTGTTCGCCAACAGCGCAGTAAGTATTTTGCTGTCCTGGTTAAGCATGGACAGCGGTCTATACGACCCGCAATTCATGCTTCATTTGCCAGGTTTAAGGAGCGGGAAGATAATCTCCTCTCTCAGGGATTCTGGCAATGCCCCATTCTCCAGTGCATCATTGAACATTGCCAGCAGCGGGGGAAGTATTTCCGCCCTGTATGCTTTATAAAACTGACTAGGGAGCACATCCGTCCCTGGTGTCTTATTGTTTTTGTAACTGATTTTTTTGGCATTTACTCAATTGCATACAGGTATTAACAATTAACAAGTGATAACACGAACGGTTAACCAACAACTGTCTTCGTACTATGTAGTATTGTTCTCAGCATTCGGTTTGGGCTGGGGATATAATGGGCTAACAGTTCGGGTATTGGAGGGGACTCAAGTCGGGGGGGCTCCAATTGCCTGGGTAGTTCTCGAGTTCAGCTATGTTAGTTTGGGTGGTTTCCTCAGGGGGCTTGTGGTCAGCGGCGAAGTGTATGTCACTCAGAAGGTCCTTCCAAGAATCGAGAGTGTCATTCGCATTATCCCCACCTGTGTTGACTCCATCCCGCCAGGCTCTGGTTTCAGCTTCAGTCCATCTTTCTAGTTCCTTGATCCAGCGTTCATTCCTCGCACCTCCTGGTGACTTCCATGCCATGGCTATAGTTCTCTTTGCAAGTATGCATGCAATGTCCATCAACTTGACTAGGTGCTTGTATTTGCTCGCTCTGGGATGAGCGCCTAGTAAACATTCTTTTGGGGTCCATTCGTATCTAGCTATCCCGGCGTCTGTGCAGGTCTGCTTTACTCTGGATCAAAATGTCATTGTCTTGGTGCAAGTCCAGAACATGTGGATCAGATCTGTTTTGTCGTTTCCACACCAGGGACATTTTGACGATGTCCGTCTATTGAAACTGGCCACCCTCTGTACGTCCGATATAAGACGTTTAATTGTATCTGTCTGAATCTGGCGTTTCTCGACACCTCCTTGGGGTAGAGTAATACTCTTTCCCATTCTTTGTCGGTCAGTGTGATTTCAAGATCTGCTTCCCACTTCTCCTTCAGTGTCACACTTTTGGGGTTGGATTTGTCCATCAACCGACTGTAGAGATGAGAAACTGGTTTCCAGCCGTCCGTGAGGTCGTGCATTTCCTGTAATAGGGGGTCCGGAGTAGGCTCCTCTGGCCAACTTCACCAGTTCTTCTTGGCGGTTTGTTTGAGCTGGTGGTACCACAGAAACTGGCCACCCGAGAGCCCCTCATTAGCCTGCAGTGATCCAAACTCTCTGAATTCACCCTCTTCGAACATGTCACCCCATGTATAGATTCCAGCGCTTTCCCATCTTCTCGCTGTAATGAAATCCGTCAGGGTTTTGCATGCGTCTGCCAAGATAGGGGTATTGGGGGAGTAGGGGTGTTTCAGTTGCTTGATGAAGCAGGTTCCAGACCATATCTGCCTGCCTAATTCGGCAATCATGGGGACATCCTGCGTCTGCTTCAGTGGGTTCCAGAGTGTCTCTTTAGGGAATAACTTGGAAGATGATTGTCGCAGTAGCCCCGATTCAGCGGTCAGATCGTCCGAGAGCCACCTCGTCACGTGACCGAGTTGTGCCGCCAGATAGTACATTTGGAGGTCAGGGAGCTGTATTCCGCCTTCCTTGTATGGTAGCGTTAGAATAGACAAGGACAGTTTATGCCTGGATGGTCCCCATAGGAAGTCCCTGATTAGTGTTTCCAATTTCTTGAAGAAGGGTGGTCTGATGTGGTGGCAGATGTTTACGAAGTAATACAAGAATCGAGGGAGGACTATCATCTTGACAATTGCTGCTCTGCCCATCATTGCAAGTGGTAGTTTTGACCAGAATTTCATAGATTTGCAGAGGCCTTTTATTACTGCTTCAGTGTTATGTTCATGTGTAAGCGTCGGGGTGTGCCTCATGTTGACTCCCAGGTACCGGAACGTATCATGTTGCCATTTTATCCCAACATCTGGCAGATCGGTCTCCTTCAAGCCCCTTAGTCTGGCCAGGGGGAATGCACAGGATTTTAGCCTGCTGAATTTAATCCCAAAGTAGTGTGCATAGTTGTCAAGGACATCCAATGTGACTTGTGTGTTGATCTGGGGGTCTTTCAGGTATAGGAGTATGTAATCCGCATATAGTGATTTTATGGAGTGCTCATTGCCCATCTTTATGCCCGCATCAAAGAACTGTTTCCTGAAGTAAATAGCTATTGGCTCTAGGCCTAAGATGTATAACATAGGCGATAGTGGACATCCTTGCCTGGTGCCCCGTTGTATCTCCCGGGGTTCGGACAGCGTTACACCGGTCCTTACTCTTGCAACAGGCGAGTTATATAGTACCCTGACCCATCTCACAAAGCCTTCGCCAAAGCCAAACTCTCTCTCTGTTGGGAGGTGTCTAGGGTGTTTGCGCTTGCACAGCCAAGCCAACAATCTGCCTGGCTTATCGGATTCTTTGTGTGCCCTGGCCGTGTATGTTGCGAAGTCGAATTTGGCTAACCTGTCCCAGGCTGATTGGCACTTCTCTCGGATTTCTTTCAAGTTCGCCTCTACCACTTGTGTGGCTTTAGAATTGGTTTCTAAGTGTGTTATTTCCTCTTCCCGTTTCTCTAGTTCAGCCTTCAGTTGACTTCGGATGCCGCTGGCTTTTGATATTGCTTCGCCTCGTGTCACTACTTTAATTGCTTCCCATAGTGTGCCCCAGCTTGCCACAGAGCCTTTATTGATGTCTATGTATTCCTCTAGTTTTTCACCAAAGTCCTCTCTGAATTCTGGGTCAGTGAGAGCTGTGGTAGGCATTCTCCACATAGGGATTGGTGGTTTAGGCCCCCTGAGTTTCCATTGCATGATTAGTGGTGAGTGGTCGGAGATCAATCTGCCTAGATATGCCGTGGTTTCTGCCATTGGGACTTGTTCTCCGTCTATAAACAGATAGTCTATCCTCGTGCGGGGCTGAGTAGTAGGAGTAGTTCCTCTCAGTGGGGTGTTGTTCCCTCCAGATGTCCAACAGATTGAGGTGCTCGAGTGTGCCGTTCAGCGCATGGGTTGCGGCGTTATTTGGTTGGTGGGGCGGTTCTGACCTGTCCATGGAACCATCTATGACGCAGTTGAAATCTCCTTCCCAAATAAAGGTTCCTTCTCTGTGGTGCACCATTTTAGTGTATAGTGTTTTGAGGTGTATGGGTATTCCATGTTGTGGGAGGTAGGAATTCACTAGACAAACTGCCACGTGCTCAATAGTACCCCACATTATTATGTACCTGCGTTCTTTGTCGGCCTCAAGGCCCTGCAGTTGAAAAGGTACATTTGGGTTCACCCACGTGAACACCCCCCTCGCATATTTGGAATAAGGTGCTCCCCTTCCGATTCCACCCCATCGTTCACTTAGTTTGGACATGGTTACTTCCGTGAGGTGGGTCTCTTGAAGCATCGCAATTGAAACCTTTTTTCTGCGGAGATAGGAATGAATCCGATTCCTCCTTAGGTATGAGCCCATCCCTCTCACGTTCCATGTCATCACCTTCAGTTGTGACGCCAGTGGGTTAGTATTTTGGGTCCGTCTAGTCGATCCTCACTGGGATCTTGGGGCGGTCTCGGTCTCAGGTTGTGGGGTCTCGGATTTGGGTTCCAGGGTCCCCCGTTCCCGATTCTTGGTTTTGACTTATCTTGTGCCTCTTCGGTATTAATGGTTTGAAGACTGAATAACTAATAAAACACTTAACAGAACTAAAACTGGTGCGCCAAGCGGATACATCTTTCTTGTGGTGCTCAGGCGCCCTCGCGCCGTCTGGACCCATTCGGGTATTGGGCACGAGCTGGGTCGGTCAGGCAACTGGCCTGTCGGACTGTTCGTGGGGGTTGAGCCAAGCACCTGGCGGGACTCCGAGCGAGGGCCACGTCTGTGTGGCCAACTGTTGATTGGATTATCTTCTAGGTTTCTGGTTGCCTTATGTCTATGTTGGGAGTGTGGGTGCATAGGTGGTTTCGTTTCTCGCATTCCGATATGGGGTTTGCCTCAGTCTTCCATCTGGAGAGCATCTTTGCCTTCTGCAAGGTTCTCTTCCAGCCACATATTAGCGGCTGCTGGGTTCTCTAGAAATATTGCACGCCCTTAAAAAATGACCTTCAATCTTGATGGTAAAAGCAACATGTATTTCAGGTTTAATTGTCTGAGTCTTGCTTTCACTGGCACGAATGAATTTCTCTCCCTCTGAACTTTCTGGGTGTAATCTGGGTAGATGGCCATTTTGGAGTTACCGCATTCTATGGGTCCTTCTTCTCTGGAGTACCTCAAGATGGTTTCTCTGTCTTGAAAGTTGAGTATTTTGGCGATTATGGGGTGAGGGTGTGAGCCAGGTGGGGGCCTCTTTTGGATGGACCTGTTTGCCCTTCGACTGCAAATCCTTGCATTAGTTTCCCAGCACCTATCTCTTGTTGTATCAGAGACTCTATGTAGGCCGTTGGGTTTGGGCCTTCGCTCCCTTCCGGTACTCCCAGTATTCTGACGTTGCCCCGTCTAGCCCGACCTTCTGCCTCCTCGGATCTTGCCTCCAGCTTTGTCTCGGCCTTGGTCACCCTCTCAGTTAAGTTTCGGGCATCTTGGCGCATGAGTTGGATGTCAGATTTGAATTCATCGATCTTAAGAGTCTTATAAATGTTCGCAGCGATGCAATAGCTTCCAGTACCTGGGATTGGTTGTCAGTGGATTCTCCCTCTCTTGCCTGCGCAGGTTCCGGGGTGGAAAGGCGAGTTTGCGCAGGGGTTTTCACTTTGGTGGAGACATATGTGTCCATGGTGACTGGTTTCCCTTTATTCCTGGCGGCCATGCTGAAGCTTTAATGGTGTGTAGCTCTGCTTGCTTTAGGGGCAGAGTGTACGGGTCTCCGGTGAAGATCCGGGTGGTTTCGTGGCCGGGAGGTTGTGCCAGGCCTATAATGTAATGTCCTTTGTTTGCTGGGGCCGGGGCCAGGTTTGTGACCCCCAGTACAAGTGGCTTGTCAGTTTGGGTGTCAGAGTCTTCACCCAGCACCCTGTTACGCTATATGTGATTCCCAGAGTGATGGGTCTCTATATCAATGTGACCACAAGGGTCTGGTGCCGTGGACCTTCTGGTCAGTTCCTGGGGGGGCCACTCGCTGTGTTGATGGTGTGTGTCACGGCCCCCGTTTATGTGGGAGGTGCAGCGGCTCTGCTGGTAGCGCGTTGACCCCACTGTCCTCCTCACCTCGAGTCGCGTGTCTCTGCTTCACCGATGCCGGGTAGTTCAGAGGCTAGGGGGGGGGGGCGGTGCCGGGGGGTTGTCTGGCTCCGTTGTTTTCTTTAGATCCATGCGATGCCTTCTTGTCGCTCTCCACTCCGGGCTCCGGCGCGAGTTTCTCACGCCTGGTGTTTCCCAGCAGCGTTGGGACGGGGTCCTGGGTGGCTGTGTCCGGCGTCTCCGAGCTGCTCCCTCCGTTCTCACTGCATGCGCGGTGCTCGACCAGTGCGGCTTCCAGCTCCCGCTGGATAAGGCGTCCTGCAGCAGCCTGTAGCACGGCGGGGGTCGCTGTGGTCACGGCTCGCTCCGGCGTGTGTGCTCCCTGCAGTTGTGACGGACGGCGTCGCTTCCTCGAGAGGCTCAGCAGTCTCAAGCGGGCCGCCATTTTGGATGCGTGTGGAAGCGGGGGGGGGGATCAGTTCAAGTGTGGTCCCACTAGTCCCTGAGGTCCAATTTGTCAGCAGACCAGTCGGATCGTATTGGGGTCCGCTTCTGCTACCCTCTTAGCCGCTTTTCACCGTTGAGGGTATAAATCGAGTTAGGCAAAAAGGATCAAGCATTGGCGCCTCGGCCGGAGCTCGGCAACTCAGCCTCTACTCGCCATGAGCTCCAGGTAACACCCCCCCGCCCCTGGTGTCTTATTAGTAGGTAGGAGTTTGATCACTTCTTCCAACTCCTCCAAAGTAATTGGGGCTTCCAGGGTCTCTCTGTCTGACGCCTCAGTTTGGGGAGGCCTATTTCTTCCAGTGTGTCAATTATGTCAGTTTCTGACTCCCCACCAGGATCTGCATACAATCCATGATAGAACTCTACAAAGCGCTCCTTCACTTCCCTTTGGGTATCCAGTGCATGCCCATTTACATCCCATATCGCTGTAATTGGCTGCCTGGGCGTTTCACATTTGTACAACCAGGCCAACAGCCTGCCCGGCTTATCTCCTCCCGCATGTTGTCTTTCTACATATTTTTTATAATTCAGGTTACACAGCCTCCCCCAGTGTGCATCGCACTCCTGTTGCAAGTGTCTGACAGTCTCAATCTCTCCCAGGGAGTTCCCGCCCTTGCGTAGAATCTCCTCTAGTTTTTCCTCTGCCTCGTGTAACTCTTTAATGATCTCCCCCTGCAACTCCTTGGATTTAGATATTGCTACTCCTCTCACTACTACCTTAAATTCTTCCCACAGTGTGCCCGCTGACTCCACACTCCCTGTATTGTGTTCAAAATATTCCACTATTTCTTCCTTAATGTCCTCTGTAAACATCACATCTTTCTGGGCCTCCGCTCTAAGTTTCCATGTTGGAATCTTTGCTCTGGGTGGGGAATACTGCCATTCCAAAATCAGTGCCGAATGGTCCGACAGGACTCTAGCTTTATACTCTTGAGTGCACCAATTCCCCATACAAGTCTGTCGAGGAAAATATATAATCCAGCCGCGTCTGTAAGTCTTGTGGCGCTGCATAGTAAGAGTACTGCCTGTCCTGTGGGTGGTGCATCCTCCATACGTCTACCAGGTGAAAATCCTCCAACAGGGTCCGGAGGGCCTTAGCGGCTGGGCCTGGGTTCATTCCCTTCTAATCTGACCTATCCATCCGGGGATCCAACGTGCAATGAAAATCTCCCCCCATATAACTACCCCACCCATATATGGGCTGAGTTTGCCATATAAGGCCCTGAAATAGCTCACTGTATCCTGGTTTGGGGCGTACGTGTTTATGATACACAATTCCCTATTTTCTACCAGGCCCTTAATCAATACCGTCCCCCCGTCCAGTTCTATGGTGGACTGTAGTAGCAGAAAAGGGACGTGTGGTGCTATCCAGGTAATGACTGCCCTCGCATATGCGGAGTATGTTGCTCCTATGGTGGTGCCTCTCCACTTCCTCCCCACTGTCTCTTGCTTCTCTTTCGTTAAGTGAGTCTCTTGCAATAGGGCAATATCAACCTTTTGTCGTTTCAAATACATCATTACCTTATTTCTCTTCAAATAACTATTTAGTCCCCTGACATTCCAGGTAACTATTTTAGGTCCCCCATCTCAACCATATGCCATCTCAACCATATTCCATCCCACCCTTCCCTTCTATCCTCGTCCCACGCACTGGCGTGTAGTTATAAGCTCGCTCCCCTACTAAGGTTATCACACCCAACTCCCCAACTTCTTTCCCACCCTCCCCCCTGCCCAACTCAAACCCCCCCCCGCTGCCAACTCTCCCTCTACCCCCAACCCCAACTGATGCCTAGCTCCATCCCTGGATCTCAGGCTACCCCGCATCTAGCCCTTTTCACGGCTGCTGCCAATACTCGGGACACAGCAGGGGGGTATCCCCCTACTGACGATTCAACTATAACTACTGGGGGTAGGCCGCGGTCCTCCCGTGTCTCCCATATTTAGCTATGGTGTGTCACATACTCCCATTACTTGTTTGTCGTTACTCACTTATATATTCCAGTCCGACAAGTCCACATTTTGAGTGTGCCAAATCATACATGCCTGCACCCTACTGACATGCCCCACCTCAACTAATTATCACTGCTATATTAATGCCCAATCCCAGCGATCAGTAGTGTGGTGCTGGTTCACTTATCTTGTCCGCCTCGCTCTGGTCCATCCACCTCCGCAGGGCAGCCTTGGGCGTCCAACCAGTTTGTAACCTCCTCCGGCGCTTCGAAGAAATGTGCCTTGCCCTTGTTTAGGACCTTCAGCTTCACAGGATACAAAACCATGTATTTAAGGCTGGCTGCTCTCAGTCGCCTCTTCACTGCCACATAGCTGAAATGTTGTCTCTGCACCAGCATGGTGTAATCCGGGTACACAGTGACAGTCGCCGACGCTCGGGTTATCGTTCCACCTTTACGAAAGTATTCCAGGATCTTTTCCCTGTTCCTGTAGTTCAAAATGTTTGCAATAATTGCACTAGGTTGAGACCTCCTCGTCTGGGCCCTATGTGCTGGTTCAATCGCAAATCCTTGGGAGAGCTTACCGGCCCCCATTTCCTGGATCAGCATATTCTCCACATAGTCCGTAGGGTTCGAGTCCTCTTCCCTTTCAGGCAGTCCTACCACGTGGATGTTGTTGCGCCTTGCTCGCCCTTCTGCCTCCTCCGCTCGGTTTTCCAAGTTGCACACTTGTTTCAATATATGAACATCCTTGGCGTTGGCAGTGCTGACATCAGTATTAGTTTTCACCACACTTTCCAGGCCACTTGGGCGTTCCGCTAGCGCTCTCACGTCCTGTCTAAGGAGGTTGACATCCACACCCACCGCGTCGATCTTGAATTCCAGTGAATCTTTCAATTTCGCTATCGTGGTCCCCCACGAGGATTTCAGCTCCATTATGGCATCTAGGATCAGGTGCTCGTCTTGTGGCACGGCCGTTGTGTCCTGTGCATTGACGTTCGCCTGTGCAAGTGTGCTCGGGGATTGCAGTGGTTTGGTAAAAATATCCATTGTTGGCCGTTTACCTTTACCTTTGCCACCCTTGAGCGCCATTATCCACGTCGTCGCCAGCCAGTTTGCCTAATGCCCGGAGTCACGTGTCACTAGTGCAGTGAAGTTCTTATGGTTGACATTGTCCTCCCCCAGCGAGTGTGAGGGGCTCTCAATGGCGCCGTTTCTTACTTGCCTTCCACTGAGGGGGAGGGTCTGCTGTATGTGGGATCCTCGTCACTCGGCTGCTGGCCTGCCATCTTGTGCGGTCACTGATTCACCAGTGGGGGCCACCAGCTCCTCCTCGGCCAATTCCCTCTATCGCCCCTGTGCCCGCCAGGCGTTACTTTCCATACGCGCTGTGGTCCAAGGTGCAGTTAGAACCCATCTCTATGGGGAGCTGTATTGTCTTCCTGCTGTGAGCAGTAGTTGGGCTTATGCGGTCTCGCCCTCGTCTGTTGCACCCTACAGGCCTTACTCTGTGGCAGCTGAGCCCTGACAGTGTTATTAACAGTCCAGTGACGTCTCAGGCTATCTGTGTCTTCACATTCTTATTCCAGCACCATTTCAGTTTCCTGCATTTGGTGATCAATTGCCATTCCTTGTTTCCCCCACTATGACGCTTGTATAGTGCAGGGTCGGGTCACACTCCTGAGCTCCATGGGGCCAGTGGTTGTTTGTAGCCCTTGTTCCTCTCGCATAGACCTTCCGTGTTTCTCTAGGTCTCCCTGCTGCTCACCTTGGACCCGCTTTAGTGCTTCCTGCATACATGCTGCGTAGCGCCTTAGTGCCTAGCCTGCTTTAGACGGTGGCTCAGCTCATCCAGCAACCCTTATGTGCAGTCTGCTTGCCGTCCGTGCAATGCCAATATTTATTCCGCCTCACGCCCAAGTTAATGACGCTTGTAGATGGTCCATTCACTGTCTTTCATAAACCTTGGGATTTGCGCACTGCCTCTATATTCCACATCAGTCCGTTCCAAAAAGGAACACCCGTTGGAGCGGCTCGACTTCGGCCGGGGCTCCTCTTGCCCCCCGCAGTACAGTTATAGCCAGGTCCCTTCTCCGCACTATGCTGCGTGTTGTTCGCCAGTTCTTATGGGCCCACCTGCGAGTTAACGCTGCCCGGGGACTGCACGGTCCCCAGCTCTCTGGTGGCCTGGAGAAGCTGGGGTTGATTCTGGGCTCGACTTCAGCGCACTACCCTTCCAACATTGTGTGAGACGCCCAAGCCCCTCTGTGGCATAGGTTATGTTGGGAAATCCGCAGTTTCACTTTGTCATGCTCTGTCCATCACGGCTGGCTTTCCGACAGACTATCAAGGGCTCGCAGTGATCGGGTGCCGTTCTCCTGCCTCATCTGCTGTGAACCTTGTCAGGGTGTCTTGTGTGCCTGTGCTGCCTGTCCATGTTCCTATTCACTCTCTTCCCAGCCTTTCCAGTCTCTGCTTGCACAGCAGGTCTGCCCAGAGACTTCAGTTCCTGTCCAGCTGTATGTCAGCTTTGTGTCTGAGGTTCTGTTTGTGCCAACTCCGCCGTCCGCTTTGCGGTTCTCGTCACAGTGCATCTTCCTCTCTATCAGGCCTTGTATGCGTCCCTTGATGCTTCTATTTGTGTTCGCAGACACACTACAGCCAGCGCAACCTGCCTCCTCTCATCCATGGTTTCCGATGTGGCTCCTTCCAATATCCAAGCTCCGTTCACATATGCTGCCTGTTTCCAGCTCCTCTTTGTTCTTGCCCCAGCGCCATTTTGTTGCAGCTGCTTGCTTCCACTGCCAAACTTCTTACGGCCATATGCTGTTCATCCTGCAGGTATCCCCCTCGCTTTCTCTGGCATTATGTGCACGGCATATTCATAACGCTGTGGCTTCTTCGTTGGTGCTTGTTTCTGCTTCTTTACTCTGTTTTAGCTTCAGGATCCTTGTCGGATTATCAGGAGCTCCGGGATCCGTGTCCTCTTACGTGGCCCTGTAGCCACGACCCCCCAGCAGACATACATGTTTTCATTATACTTTGCAGCATGGAGCGTTATGAAAGTGAGATCTGATTAGCAGATCTCACGTTCTTAGATATAATCACCACAACCATTTCTATTGAAAATCAAACAGCTCAGGCTAGCTAGTACATACTCAAAGATGAAACTCTGCCACAGAGACAGTAAGTCCTCCACTTAAAAGACAAACATCAGGGGCTTCACCACAGCAGCATTGCTACAGTAAATCAACAAAATTCCCCATGGAGTCATATGGGGAATTACATCACCATTGCCCCACTCATAATCCTGCAATAAACTTGCAGGACCAAGTGGCAGTAATCGTTATTGAGTTAGGTGGTAATTCCGCAAACTCGTAATGAGGCCCATAGGCACCCACAGTCTGAGGGTTAAAGTGGCCTGCACTTCTTCCTTGGCCCCTCCGTTTCCTCTGCATAAGCCCTCTGTACTTCTCCTGGATTTCAGGGAGAAGCCTTCACCTGAGACTCCTGTCTCTTTTGACCTTGGCTAGTTACGGTAGTTGGGGCTGGGTAACGCCACTCTGAGTACTAGGGCTTCTACCATGAGGGTGGCCAACAGTGCTGGTCTACAAGTCGATTTTCTTTCGAGACACCCCCTTGCCTTCTGGCCATGGCTCTGGAGCCCCACACTCAACAATCTTGTGCTTAGCAGAGCTTTCACTAATTTATTTACTCCCACTATACAACCTTTTCTGCTCTTCCACCTTTTCAATGCTCCCCCATGTACTCATGCCTCTTCGGAAGTCCCTTCTGACTGGCTAATAGTGTGCCTGCTCCTACTCCTTCTCTACTATCTGCTCTCCCTCCATCTCTCTCTTCATAACCCCCACCTTCCGACTCCTCTCTTGTTATTCTGCCTCCAACCACCTTTTCCCATTCAATATTTTCTTTGCCTTTGCCTACTCATGTTCCATCTCATCCTTGCTTACCACCTCTCTTCAGTCTTCACTAACACTTCCCCCATGAGCTTTACTACCTCCTACTCAGACTTCGCCACCTCCTCAATGTGCTGTTCAGTCCTCTCTCCCTCTTTACTCCTGATCATATCTAGCCTCCCACTTTGTATTCTTGCCCTCTCTTTACAACCTTGATGCTCTAGCACACCAGTCATGTCCAATCGCCACTGATTTCCAAGATCTTTCCTCGACTTTTCTCAAACACCCTCACTCCTCTGAAAAATGCGACGTTTAATATAGGAGTTCAGCCTGCCTGCAGGGAACAACCTCGCTCAACTCAACTCGAGTGTTTGCAATTATTAGAGTTGGAATTAAATTGTGTAGTTCTTTACGGCTCGCGGCATCTCGGCTGCTATTCTGGGTCCGCCCATCATCCTAGAGTGCCGCCTGAGACTTTATCTTAGAACTCGTTTGCATGCATGCACGCAATCAGATTGCTTCCACAGAGTTCCTTGCTGTGGAGTTCTTATCAACCTTGCTTATCGATGTTACAGGTGCTGAATATTTCACAGGCACTTCAAAATTGTGAATCTCAGGGCCTCATCACGGGTTGGGCGCAGCAGTACACATGGGGTGGTAACACTATTACCGCTGCATTACCACTCCTCCCAATCCCAAGTTTGGGTGGAAAGTTGGAGACTTCCACATATTTTCGGCGCTATTATTGCTGGGGCTATTACTGCCAGCGATAATATAATCAGATGGACTCAAAATAAATGGGGATTAACAGCACCACTGCAAATCGTGATCCGGCGCAAATTGCGCCTGACTGAGATGTGGTAACGCTAATAGCATTGGGCAGTATGCCAGCACATTTACTTCCAGGATATCGCCCAACTTGTGATGAGGCCCTTAATGTTTGTTTATCCTCCCAACGACCTGATGACACAAGGTCTTGATGACTCCCCATTTTCCCTCTGGTAATACTCCCAGTAAATATGTTATGAAAACCTTGCCATAACCCCTCGTAGGTGAAAGCGTTTTTCTTAGCCTAATATGAGTCACATTCTATCAGTGGGCAAGAGTGGAGTTACTAATTTAAAAGGTTTCTTTTTACAACAACATTCCCTTGAAGGGACAGATGCTTGGCTAGCCCCATTGCGACAAGCCCTTGCCAAACTATTCGGTTTATGATAGGACAGGCGAGGGGATTTCCCCAAAAACTAAACTACCCACTCCAACTTCGCTTATTAGGCAGCAGCAACTTGCCTCCTTGGAATTCCTATCCTTTACCACAATGGTCAGACTAGGGACTTTGTCAAAGACCCTAAAAAGTCATTTATTTGTCATGGGCAAGCAAATACTCATTCTACCCATGAAATGCTTACTAAGGTTTGGGAAATCTTCTTTTGAGGAAAATTGTTACAAGATGAATGCATTAAAGAAATCTACTCTAAGTGTACATTTAAAGCTGCTCACCTGCAAGGTACATTTTAAGAGCATGATGAAACATAGTATGCATTACAAGGAATACTTTTTTGAGCGACCAATTACTGGTGCAAGGAACTGAGAGCTGGTAGAGGCATTCATAAAAGCATCATCACATGATTCAGTGAAAAGAGGTAAAGCTATCCACATCTAAGTTTTAAGTTCCTGGCCACCAAGTCGAACATTAAAGGAGGAGATACAAAAAAACGACACGTTCGCCAGTCGCAGGATCACAGACATACTGTAAGAAAGGAATAGGTCACACCTGTGCTATTACTAGGAGCAAAATACTAGTGGCAAAAGCCCTCATTGATCCAAACAAACAAGTCAACACAGCATCAAAGATGCAGGTTAAGGGGCAAGCGGGAAAACATTAATGGGAGGCTAGAGGGAGAGTTTACAGAGATTAGAGCAACACACATGGTGCTAGATCAGAAGACACAACTGCATCATGAGTGCACGCACAATGCTACAATTGTTCTCAATTTTGTGGCATCTCATATTTGCTGTTGGGGAAGCACTTCCAAGTTTGGCCCTTTGGCCTTCGCTCAGCCCCCACGCCTTTTAAAAAGGTACTCACCCCGACAGAGGCCATTATACACGCCAAAGGCATTTGTCTCCCTCTGTACGTAAGCTACTGGCTCATCCATGCCCGAAACATGATCACTTGCTTCAGGAACACAGCTATTGTATGTTTTTTAGATCCAAGAACTTCACCCCCACATGGTTCCACTATTGAACTAAGACTCTATCCCCCAATATATTTCCCAAAGGGACCTAGAATCATGAATGGAACAAACCGTACACAAGATACAGAACCAAGATAATGGGAAGAAGCTGTGGCACGTCAATATCGACTGTACCAAGACCTTTGGGACACATACAGCCACCCTGCCAGCCATCTACAATGGAAGGATTAGATGCTATAGACTGACTAGCTGATACTTCGACACAAATACATTTAGGTACAGCGCAGACCATACAAAATCTGGGAAACACAGCGACTGTAAATGTACTCTCATGGAACATAGCAGTCCTAGAGAAAAATATAACAAATCCCATGTGGTCTGATTTTATTAGAAATTATCTCATTATATGTTTGCAAGAAACATGGTCAGTATGCAAGACGATTTTATAAGGGTATGATCGTTATCACATACCTGCGAAGAAAGGTGGTTGCGGAACACCAAGTGGCGGTCTTCTGACATGGGTTGATCCAAAAATAAACTGTAGGATAGTGTAGCTGAAGACTGGGTCCGCAGATACACAGGAATTACATCTGTATCAAGGGATCAATTTCTCTACCTTGATCATTACTATTAATAACAGACCCAATTTACAAATTACCTTAATTGGGATTGCCCAGAAAAATATTACGCAGGTCAGAGATAAATATGGTGGAAAGATAAATATCCTGATGATGGGTGCCTTAAACATATAATATGAGCCCCTTTACTCTTTCATAGGATTAATGGCCAAGGAACATTTTGCATGTAATAACCCCAAACTAAAAACTGCCCAACCAAAAACAACACAAAAATATGCAAATATTGTAACCTAGAGTTAAGGGAATGCAATGGGCAGGAATCAGGGGATCAACCTGCCAATCCCTCTCTGGTAATAAACAGTCCCATGTAGACTATGTCCTGGTGTGTATAATGGACTGGCACATGTTCTTAACACTTAAAATTATGGAAATACGCAGGCCCTTATTGGTATCTGGCAGATGCCCCGTACCCACACAAAGATTGAAAATCATGCGGCAGGGAAAAGTGATATTAGGTGCTTGATATTAGCTTCAAACTACTCTGGCGAGTGTCTGTTTGACCAAGTCAGAACCACACTTCTAGCTTGCAGGAGAATTCGGAAACTGACTGGCTTGCATTTGCCATACTGCAGGGATGTCCCTCTCTGGCGTTGTCTGCATCTTCCTCCTACATTTGATGCAGTGATAAATTGGACTAGACTGGGGTCAAAAAAGTAGACCACCTGTACATAAATGGCAGTTTCATTGATAAGCTTGATATACCAGTTGCCCCCCCGGGACCAAGCTCTTCTGTGGTTGCTATATTATAGGCTATGTGCAGCCTTTCAAACTCTCTGGCCAGTGTTTGGGTTCAACCACAAGTGAACCAGTGCCTCGGATAGATAGTGCATGCAGGGGATGCCGAAAATCTGTATCAAGTCTCCATAAATTAATCCTCAAGCAAAGACCCAACACATTGTCCAATATTCACAGCAAATGGGCAAGAAATCTTAATGCTGACATCACAGATGAGAAGTGGTAGAAAATGTGGGGGCTTACATGCCAAGTTTTTCTAACACAAGCTTTAGACTTATCCAACTAAAGGTGTTGAATAGGTACCATTTACAACCCTGCTAGTTTGTCACTATTGTCGTGTGACTCAAGCCACGGTAATTCTGCCCAAAAAAAGCCCCATTAAGTCCAAAGGACTCAAACAAATGGGGATTTACACCATCACTGCCACTTGTAATCCATCAGTAATTCCCTAGGACTAAGTGGAGGTAACAATAATTCAGTTGAGCAGTAATATGGTGGATTTACCGCCAGGATACCGCCCAACTCGTAATGAGGCCCTTTGTCTCCTATCGTTAACCGTCCGAAAGATATCTGGACTCATTTCAGAGCATGTTTACTCACACAGAACCCACGTCAGAATTAATCGGCAATGCCGCCCTAATGTGTATCTAAATGTTTCAAACTACCTGCCTAGATAATCTGTAGCAGACTCTGTGTGCTGTATGTTAATATTGATCAATTTGAGGTTTGCTATGTCATGTAATGCTGTCGATCTCCATTGCTTGTTCTTATACCTATATGCCAAGTATATAAATAAATGTTTTAAAAAAAGAAATCCTGGAAAGAGCTGAGAGTGACTGCCCGCCGATAAGTCTTCAACCAGAATGAGAGGGATGGATTTCAAAGAAAATCACTACAGCGGAGAGGACCACAAATATTGAAATAGTAGGTCAAGCCAGGCGAGCATTATGATGGTCTGAAGCACAAGCAAAATGAGTATCTCCACATCTATACTCTGAAATTGCTGGTTTACTGGAGAGCTTTTTGAATATAGATACCATAGATAACAATGACATTATTAGCTTATATGAACTAATGATAAAAGAAATGGGATACTTTGTAACTAACCCCAAGAAAGTAGTCAGGGCCCACGCAATCCAACCAATAAAATTGTATGATAAGGAATGTAAAGAGAAAAAAAAGAAGATCTTTTAAAAGCGGTAAAGAATACTGTAAACTTTTCAAATTGATGAAATCCGTAACAAGAGCAGGGACTATAAATCCCTACTAGAAAAGAAAAAGATAATGAATGCAGCAGAAACATGT
The DNA here is from genome assembly GCF_040938575.1 of Ambystoma mexicanum. NCBI lineage: Eukaryota > Metazoa > Chordata > Amphibia > Caudata > Ambystomatidae > Ambystoma > Ambystoma mexicanum. The sequence goes on from NC_090923.1 coordinate 510,765,078, forward strand.
AATGAACTGCAGGATGCACTAGTAAAAGGCGATTGTTAATCATTTTGGAAGTTTGCAATATTGGGAAACACCAATGGGAGAAATGTCATACAAGGGAACATAAGTGAAGAAGTATGGAGGAATCACTTCATAGAAGTATTGTCTGGGACTAGGAACTATTACCAGAGTGTAGACAACTCATTAAACGAATATGACAAAAGTTGAAGCTTACAAATACATACAAATAAAATTGCAGGTATGTGACAAACAAATACAAATGCATCGCAAATTACAATCACAGAGGTGAGAAAGGCAATAAGCAGCCAAAGAAATGGCAAATCACCAGGACCGGGTAGAAACCCATGTGATCTGCTCAAAGCCGAATGGACCCCGGTTATTTTCTGGCTATGTAATGCTGTATTAAAACTCTCCACTGCATCTTGGGCAACAGCAGAAATAATCCCACTTTACAGGGAAGACCCAGCTAACCATAGACCAATTTCTCTTTTAGACGCCACAGGGAAGATCTTTGCCAAAGTTGCATCATTTTATCTGATGGAGTGGGTATCTGACAAAGGGAGAAGATTTGAAGGCAGCTATTGACTGGATACCGAGAGCCAAATTATGGGAGATTGTAATTGATGCAAAGATCCTAACAGCCTTAGTGAAAACAATGCACCACCTCTATTGCAGAATTGAAGCAAGAGTGCGTTGGAGCATTGGGGGAGACAAAACAAGCCTAATAAAGATCGTAAAGGGCATGAGGCAGGGATGTGTGTTGGCACCAACACTGTTCTGTATTTTTATAAATAATATGATCACAGCATAGGTCACTAACATCCCAAAAATGAGTTTAGGTAGGGCCCCAATCCTACTGTATGCAGATGATGCTAATTTATTCTCCCTTGCACCTTCTGGACTAAAAGAAGCAGCTTGCATGTTTTAATGAGGGTGTAAAAAACATGGGTTGATGATTAATTTGAGTAAGGCGAAAACGATTGTCTTCCATCCCCGTCCAGAAAATTACCATGATTGATCATGGTAGTAGACGGTTACACCTTAAAGCAAGTAACACTTATGACTAAGGATAACGGGCAACTGTAAATGAACTCGACAGAACAATCTTGAATACGTTTTGAAACATCATACAATGCAATTCTTAAGTTTGCAGCAAGACATGGGAATGGGGCTATTCCTCCCAGCCTGAATATCCATAATATGCAAGCGAAATCAGCAGCTCTTTACGGCTCCAAGTTATGGGGCAACATCGACTCTAACACGCTATAAGCCATTGAAAATACATTTTTGAAACAATTTTACTTTTACCCAAAAGCACATCTTACAGCATGCTGCACATGGATTTAAATCAAAAATGTATAAATGAGGAAAAAAAACATCAAGCCCATATGCTACTGGATAAGACTGTGGGCTTCACCTCATCTCTCATCATACAGAAAAGCTATTGCCCATGGTCTGGCACAAGAGTGTGGGCAATCCATAACATGGAGCAGACATGTAAAATCAGTTCTAATGGAATTGGGGCTCTCACACATGTAGTGCAAAACAGCTGACATTAACGAAGACTCAAAAGCAATTGTTAATGATAAATATATGAATCGTGCATATGTAAAGTCAATAATACTTTGTGAACACTCTATAGTGGCCCATAGATATTGAGATATTAAGGAATAGATCATCAGAGAAGTATATTAAGACTTAATTAAGCCAGCATTTGTTATTTATAAAGTTCCACTTTGGTCGTTTACCAATCGCACCATTATTACAATAAAGGAACAAATCTTATCCAGAAGATTGCCCGATGGACAAATATGTTAAGGAAACCCAGGAACATTTCTTATTTATGTGTCCAGAATGCACTCGATTAAAATAATTAGCTGGAGCTGCAGACATGTGACCAAAAATGAAGAGGCTCAGAGACCTTCTGCCTGTTGCCTCTTGCACTTTACGCCAATTTCTTTGTTTGGTCTGAGGGAGGATCAACCTCTGGGTGTAAGACCTTGATTTTCTGAGGCTTCTCCTGTTTCTATGTGGTTTTGCAGGTATTTTCCCTCCATGCTCACAGCACCAGCTAGCCTAACCAAGGCCTGCCTCTCCCCACTCCCCCTGCCCGCCTGTGTGCTCCCGACTGCTTGGGGCTGCAGACACTTTACTGAAATTTGTCAACTTCAGAGGCTCACACCGAGACTAGCGCAGGCAGCTGGCTAACGGCAATGGCAATGGCAAAGAGTGCATCCCTGGGTGCCTCCATCACCTGTTTGCCTGTTCACAATGGGCGGCCTTGCTAGGCCCTACCCCCTGTCTGCTGCAACCCCCCCCAGGTAAAGGGATGACAAAGTTTGATACTCTTTGCATGGCAGTTGGTATAAATATGAGATTCTAGCTGCTGACCCGGTTCCCTACCCTGCATATTCTCGGTAGATCTGTAATCTTAAAGTTAATTGTATTTAAAACCAACTACTGCATTTTTCACTACCTTAATGATTTTAGTTAAGAGCTTTTGAATGATGTAGACACACTAGAATTGTATTGTTAGTTAACGCTGCTTTTGAATTTAGACACACTAAAATCGTACTCATTTAGTTAATGCTGCTTTTGAATTTAGAATCACCAGAATTGCATTGATTTAGCCAAAGCTGCTTTTGAATTTAGACACACTAGAATTGTAGTTTGAGGATCATTGAAGCAAACCAACATACCCGCTCTAGTCGCTCGAATGACCCGATCGGCCACCTGTCATTCATAACAAGAGAAGGAAGAGAATGATGGCGTCTTCATCTCGGCACGGACCAACAGCTCGGCAAGCTAAGCGCAGAAGGACAGAGCAGAGAAGCAGATGGTGTCCGTGAGAGAAGTGCCCCCACAAGAGCCCTGCAAAGCAGGAAGCACACCGGAGAGGAGGAGTTGCACTCAGCGGTGAGCGAGGGTGCTGGCGTGCAGAGAAACCAACGCTGAACTGCAGAAGAGACCAGCGGAAGACCAGAGAAACCACAGAAGATCCCGGGGGACCCGGGAAGAACTGGTGGGTGGCGTCCAAGACCCTTCAGGTACTAGGGTGGCTAAGCCCAGGGTTGGGGAGACCCATAGAGGGGTGCATGAGGCCCTGAGGAAAGTTTTGAGTGACTCTTCACTGAGACAGAGAAACAAAGTGAAGGGGGTCTGGGACCTATACAGGAGAAACACATCCTGAACAGCAGTAAAGAGGTATGCAAACTTTTTTCGTACTAGTAGTACACATAAACCTTGGCAGGGGAGTAAACCAAGGCTGTGGGTCAAAGTGAAGTCAGGTAAAGAGAACTGTGAGAGCGAAAGTGTGAGTACCCTATTTGGCAGGAGAGTGAACTAAGGGGCTGGGACCCATGCATTTGGGAGGAGGATCAGAATCCTTTTCTTCTTTGCTGCAGTACCTGGAAAGCAGGTCCGCTCAAAATGGTCTGGGACCCACAAGACAGCTTAGGAGAGACATCCAGGCTGTTGTTCTTCATCACAGTACCCGGTAGCCGGTTCTGCTCACAAGATTCTGGGACCCTCAACACAGCTTGGGAAAGCCATCCAGGTTGCTCTTCTTCGTCACAGTACCTGTAAGCCGGGTCAGCTCACAAGGGACTCCTCCAGAGTCATTGTTAATGTCTACCTGGAACTCTCATGGTGCAAGGCCCTCAGGCCAATCTCCTCCTCTTTGATAGGTGGTTCCCTCGGATCTCTCACGGAAATGTCTGAATGAGAAATGTACGCACCTGAAAAGGTTCGTACGTTTTTCATGCGAACATACACTGCAAACCATTACATACACACCCCCATCCACAACACACCCACGACACACCCTCAACACACCCACACCCCCATCATAACCAAACCCTACATACCTTTTCTTCACGATGTGTCCCTGCAGCGCCAGTTCCCTTTCACTTCCGTGATCGGGAACCGGCCCTGCAGGGTCCTTTTCTTACTTTTTTTTTGTGGAAGCTGCAGGGGTTTCCCCCACACTGTAAAGTAAAGTGAGCAGGGTGCTAAGGGGGACAACCTGCAGCCCCCGTTTTTTTCCTCAGGTGTGCTGCGGGGTTGTCCCCCGCAACCCCCGCTCACTATACTGTAGAGTATAGTGAGCGGGGTATTGCGGGGGACAACCCCGCAGCTCCCGGGATTTTATTTTTTTCATTTGGTGGGGTTGTCCCCCGCAACACCCCGCTCACTGTACTGTAAAGTATGAGAAAGAGGGTGGGGGGGTAGCTGAAAGAGGGTCAGCAGGCATCGAAGGAGGGGGAGGGAAAGGGAGGGAGAGCAGAGGAGAGGGTGGACAAGATGTATTGGGTTTTAGAGATAAAGTGAGATGCAACGGCATTGCAAAGACCTTCGGAGGCAAGAGGAGGGGTGGAGACTGCATCAGGGTTGGCATGCTCCTTACAGATTTTAAAGAGTTTGGCCGAGTTGTTAGATGCCGCAGAGACACAGGCTTGAATGTGGACTCTCTTCTTGGTGCAGACACAGAGTCGGTATTGCCTTTGGAGCAGGCAGCAGGCCAGTTTGTCAGAGGAAGAACAAGAAGCTCTCCATTTCCACTCAGCCGCCCTACATCTACGTTTAAGTGTAGCTAGGTCAGAATCATACCAAGAATTGCCTTGGCTTTGGACTTCAGGCGGAACCTCATGACAGGGGCAAGAACATCAAGAGTAGAAGAAATAGAGGAATAGAGCAGGGACAGGGCTGTGTCAGGGTGCGAGTCAGCCCGGGGTGGGATGGTGGGGGGGGGGACGAAGACGGTGGCAGCAACAGTCTAGACTGACACACGCTTCATGGGCTGGATGTCCGAGAAGGTCTTGAGGTGCTACTGGAGATGGTTCTCCTCAAGTTTCAGAGAAGCAGGGAGGCTGTTCCAGAGGGAGGCCCAAGCAGAAGAAAGAGATATACCACCAACTCGTTGCTTGGAGAAGTGACTGACCCTGCGGGAGTTGGAGGCCGATGAGTGCAGAGCTCTAGAAGGAAGATACTTAGTAAGAGAGAGTTGAAGATATTGAGGTCCCAAGCCCCAAAAGGCATTGTGGACAATGCAGAGGGTTTTGAACGTAATCCTCACCGCCACTGGGAGCCAGCTCAGCAATTTCAGTCCTGGAGAGATACGATCCCTGGGCTTGAGGCCAAGGACAAGTCTCACAATCCTGTTTTGGATGAGTTGCAGAGGGCGGAGAGTAGAGGCAGGCAGATTTAGAAAGAGGCTGTTGCAGTAGTCCAGCCTAGAAAGAACCAGAGCTCTGGAGATAGTGAGCTTCTGGGGGAAGGAGAGGAATGAAGAATACCTCTGAGAAGATACAGCTGGTAGTGTGACTTCTTAGAGATGTCAGAGATGTGAGGAGAGAAGGAAAGTGTGGAGTCGAAGATGATCCCAAGGTTTTTAGCCTCACAGGTGGGAGCAGGAAGAGGGCCAAGAGAGGGAAAGGAGGGAGCAGGTGTGCCGATGAGGAGAATCCTGGTCTTACTGGCATTAAGGCAGAGATCATTGGCGGCACACCACTTCTGGATAGTAGACAGACAGTCAGAGATAGGAGCAGCGGTAGCGGAAGGGAGCCTGAAAATGAGTCGAGTGTCATCCGCATAGCACTGAAAGTTGGGGCGGAGAGCGGGCAATGCGGTGGGCAAGAAGTGCCAGGTATTGGTTGAACAGCTAGGGAGAGAGGTTAGACCCCTAGGGAACACCACAGGAAGAGAGAGGAGAGGAAGGACCCAAGCTGGACTTGGGAGGGTCGATCAGAGAGGCCAACAAGACTAAGATCCTCCTCATTGGTACATCTTCATCATCCTTTCCCCTCACTCTCTGACCGGCCTCCCGGGCCCTCCTACCCCTACCTGCGAGGCTAAGAACCTTGGGGTCATCTTCGACTCCTCACTTTCTTTCTCCGCACAAATCTCTGACATCTCTAAAAAGTCAAACTTCTTACTGCACCTCCTCAGGAGGTACTCTGCTTTTCCTCTCCTTCCCTCAGAAGCTTACTGTCTCCCAAGCTCTGGTTCTCCCTAGGTTGGATTACTGCGACAGCCTCTTTCTAAATCTACCTGCCTCCACTCTCCGACCCTTTACAACTAATCCAGAACAGGACTGTGAGACTTGTCATTGGCCTAAAGCCCTGGGATCGTATCTCTCCAGCTCTTCAATCCCTACATTGGCTCCCAGTGGATGCAAGGATTAAATTTAAAACCTTCTGCATTGTACACAAGGCTTTCTGGTGCCTGAGTCAAAAATACCTTCAGTTATCCCTCTGTAATTACCTCCCCTCTCTAGCCCTTCGCTCCTCTACTTCTAACTCCCTCAGGGTCAGTCGTTTTTCAAAGAAACAAGCTGGTGGTAGATCTCGGTCTTCGGCTCGGGCTTCCCTTTGGAATAGCCTCCCTGCCGTCTTGAAACTTGAGCAGAACTGTCTCCAGTTCCAGAAGGACCTCAAGACCTTCCTCGTCTCCCCAGCTGATCTGTTTTCTCTCTGAGCACCGTGCTCCTGGCCACCGGCCACCCTTTGTCTTTCGGGCCCAGGTACCTACTCACCCTGCCACTCTCCTGCACTGCCTCTGGGCCACCCCTTGCACTGGGGTCTGTATCTGTACCCATATGGTCCCGCACCCACTTCTCTTCTGCACTTATTCAGATATACCCTATCTGCTTAACCTAGCACTTGCCACTTACTGGCTGCACTACCACCTTTATTTATTTGTTTTACTTATTTATTTATTCTGTTCTCTCCTCTGTTTCCATACTTTCCACCCCCCCTCCTTTCATGCACTTTTCCCCTTTTCCCATGCACTTGCACGCTCTCAATTTCACTGGGCCTAGTAAGATTGTTGTTTTTGTTCTCCCCTGTTCCCCTCCATTTGCCTGGTCGCGCTCAAACACTTGTGTACGAGCGCAATATAAATAAAATATCATATCAAAAGGGTCTGGGACCCTAGACTCAGCTTGGAAGAGAGTATCCAGGCTATTCCTATTCGTCACTGCACCAACAGCCAAGTTGGCTCAACAGTCTGGGAACCGTTTCTTTTCAATCAAGAAAAGAGAGACATGTTTGTGAACCCTGAATAGACCAAAAGTGGAGGGAAGCAAGCCACTTTTCGTTTAAACTTTGGTGGAGAACTACAAAGTAGGGCTGTGGGTGACCAGCCCAGAGACATTTTCCCTTTTCACCTTATATTAAGTTTGTGAGGGACAGGTTAGGATTTGGAAACGGGGCGTTGAACTTTACTTTGGACATTCTGACAGAGACAGTTTCATTAGCTACCTTTGTCGAGGCAGGGAAACACCTGACTAGCTAGGATTTCCTGCAAAAAATCCAGTTATTTTGTTCTTGATGAAGGTTTTTACCAATCAACATGACACCCTTGTGTCCGACTCTTACTCCTAGATACTCACAAATTGTACTGAATTAGCGAACGCTGGGATTGATCTCAGCCACACTAGAATTGTATTGATTTAGTTAGTGCTGCTTTGTATTTATACATGCCAGTATTATTCTGATTTAGCCAACGTTTCTTTTGAATTTAGACTCAATAGAATTGTAGTTAGTTAACACTACTTTTGATCTCAGCCACGCTAGAAGTGTATTGTTTCAGTTAATGCTGCTTTTGAATTTAGCCACACTAGAATTGTACCGATTTAGTTAACACTGCTTTCGAATTAAAGAAACACTAGAATCGTCCTGATTTGGTTAAACGCTGCTCTTCATCTCACCCACAACAGAATAGTATTGATTTAGTTAACACTGCTTTTGAAATTAAGGCACACCAGAATTATACTGATTTAGCTAATGCTGCTTTTTTAATTTAGACACACTAACTCGTACTGAGTTCGTTAAAGCTGCTTTTGATCATCTTAGCCACACTAGAATTGTATTGATTTAGTTAACAATGCTTTTGAATTTAGACTCGCCAGAAATGCATAGATTTATCCAACACTGGTTTTGAATCTAGCCACTCCAGAATTGTACCGATTTAGTTAACGCAGCATCTGAATTTAGACACACTAGAATCGTGCTGTGTGTCTAGTGTGCTATCACTAGCATTTAGACACACTAGCTTTTGATCTAAGCCACACTAGAATTGCACAGTTAGCTAATGCTGCCCTTAAATTTAGCCACAGGAGAATTGTACTGATTTAGTTAGCAGTGAATTTTGAATTTAGACACAATACAATCGTACTGATTTGGTTAAGAGCTGCATTGAATTTAGAGAGACTAGAATTGCACTAATATAGCTAACACTGCTTTTGAATTTAGACACACTAGAACTGTACAGAGTTAGTTAACAGTACTTTTGATCTGAACCACACTACAATTGTACTGACTTGGTTAACACTGCCTTGCATTTAGCCACACTACTACTGTACTGACGACTTGGTTAATGCTGCTTTTGAATCTAGCCACACCAGAATTGTACTGATTTAGCCAACGCTGCTCTTCAATTTAGACAAACTAGAATCATACTGAGTTACTTAATGCTGCTTTTGATCTCAGCCACACTAGAATTGTACTCGCCTGGTTAACGCTGCCTTGAATTTACCCACTAGTTCTGTATTGACTTGGTTAATTCTGCTTTTAAATCTAGCCACACAAGAATTGTTACTGATTTAGCTAACACTGCTTTTGGGTTTAGCTACACCAGAACTGTACTGAGTTTGTTAACTCTGCTTTGAATCTAATTGGCCATACTGTTGGTATTTAGGCACTACTTGCATTCTGCCCCTAGAGCGCCCCAAAGTAGTTTCTGTTGCTCTGATATCCTGCCATTGTTCGCACTTTGACACTATTTGCATTCAGCCCTAGAGTGCCCAAAAAGTAGACGTTGCTGCCTTACAATTACACCACTCTTTGTGTATCGCCACCACCTAGAGAGTCCCAAAGTAGATTTTGCTGCTTTGGTATCCTGCGACTGTTTGTAGTCATGCTCTATTTGCAATAAGCCCTACAGTGCCCAAAAAGTAGACTTTGCTGCCATGCAATCACACCACTGTTTGTGTATAGCCACCACTTGCGTTTAGTCCAGAGAACCCAAATACTAGATGTTGCTGACTCGTTATCACGCCACTACTTGTAGTTTAGCACTACTTGCATTTAGCCCACACAGTGTTCCAATAGTAAATTTTGCTGCCTCATCATCATACCACTATTTATCTAGTGCCACTACTTGCGTTTAGCCCTAGAGGGTCCCAAAAGTAGATTTTGTTGCCTTGTTACCACGCCACTGTCTCAACCACGAGATAAGTTCCACAGAGAGGCTTCTGCCCTGGGGAACCCCGAAATGATGCAAAGCTCACTACACAATTAGCTAAACCAAACCAAAATACATCTGCAAGGCAAGACCACGAAGAGTGACAAGCCACCACAAGCCCACAACCACAGAGTGGCAGGCGTCACTGTGTGCCGAAGCACCAACCCAGGAGGACACCGGCCCTGGAATATATCACAAACCCAAATCCAAGACCGAGGTGAAAAAGCAAGATGCCACAAATCTAAAAACCACAGTGAGGCAGACATCACTGGGTATTTCAGCACATTGACCTACCACTGATCCCAGGGCGGCACTCGCCCCTGAAATATATAAAACCAAACCCGCCGTACAACACCAAACCACAACACCCCGACAGATCAAGACCACAAACATGCCACGACACAAAAAGGACAAAGAAACAAGAATGGAAAAAAGAGTAAGAAAGAGGAATGAAATTGCACCCTCATTGAACTGCAACGCTCAAAACCCCCACCAACGACCATTGAGTAGATTAAAGATACTGGGCCAAGATTAGAACAAAAACAGCATACATTTGCCGCTACCTCTCCACCTACAATCCCACCAGCACGGAAAGCAAACAACCCACAACTAAGGACCCAAGGAATCCTAGAGTGGACCCCCACTAGATCAGCAAACCACATACAACACAGTTCCCATCAACTCCAAAGACATTTTCGGAAAAAACCCAACAAGAATCAGAGCTAAGCTAGAATCTCTAACCATTCACTCGCCTTGCATAAACAGAGACTGGAAAAAAAGCCCACATGGATAACCAAACACCAGACTACTAGGAACAGAACAAAGAAGCCCATCATTCAACTTAATTGAACTGCTCAACGAAGTAATAGAGGGCCCAACTACACGACTAGAAAATAACAGCCTCAAACAAGAGAGAACCGATAATCCGACAGACACCACCCCAACCCGAGACACGGGAAATGATACGCACCAATGAACATGAACAATCACATACTCTAACACTGCATTCTACTAAGTAAGATCCATGGCTAAGCACAAAACAGAAATCTATGACCTCTTAGGTGAAGGCGGCACTGATGCACTCTTTCACACAGAAACAACTAACAACCGTCCATGAAGATATATCCGACGACTTTGAACTAATAGATGCCAACCGAGCTAACAGAAGAGGAATCGCAATAGCACACAAAGAACATATCTGCTCCACACCACTCACCTCAATCGACGAAGATTGTGAATCACTCCTAATAAACATTGGGCCCAACGACCAATCCAACCTACTGTTCCTCCTGATCTACAGACGCCCATCCTACAACCCCAACCTTGCCACAAATCTCAATGACGCCACTGCCAGCCACTCCACCTAGCATGACAACATTATTGCTCTAGGAGACTTCAACATCTGGTTCGAAAGAGTAAAAACCACAGCAAACTCCTTCAGCGCCCCACTGGAAACCCTACACTTCAAACAAATAGTAAACAGCCCTACCCACAGTGCTGGACACATCTTACACATCTTAGATGCAATATTCTGCAGAGACGGTCTCTCGACCACCAGCCCACCGGGACCAATCATATAGAGCGATCAAAATATGATCCCATTCACTGTAAAAATCCCAAACCGCATGTATGCCCACAAACGTAAAACTCCCTGCGACAAACAAAAGCAGCTGGAAGAGTCTTGACCTGGATACACTAATTGAACTACTGGAATCAACCAAACCAAACACCTCCCAGCTAAATAGTATGGCTTTGGACTCCGAGGAAGCGAAAAACACCTGGATCACAGACACCCTAGACCAATTAGCACCTGCAAAACTCTTCAAACCCACACCAAAAAAATTGCAGCAAGATGGTTTGCAGTGTAACTGAGGGAACTAAAAAAAAAAAAACACAAACTAGAACAATGGAGAAATCAGTGAATTTACAAATCAGCAGTGCTGCAAGCAAAAAAAAAGCACGCACACCACAAGAATCCAATTGGCAACAAACCCACAAGAAGATGTATTCAAAATCATTGAGGAAATTAAAAACCCAACCTCATGCAACAAATGTGTTGCACCATCAAAAGCACCAAAATATAATCCATAAGACGTACCCGATCTACACACACAGGTCTCTTATCCACCCTGAGATTCAAACAAAATAAAGCAGGTGGGTCCAGCTTCCCGGTCATTGCCGCTAAATACTGGAACACCCTGCCCCAGCACTAAGACAAGACCATCACACTCGTCTTTGCGTAGAAACCTCAAAACTTGGCTCTTTAGCCAAAACTCGACTTAACTAGTGTCAAAGAAGGGTTACTAAGATAAGTTTGGTAACCAAATCCATATGCAATGTAACCGACTTCGTAAACATACCTGCTCAGAAACCAGACTCCATGCAAACCATTGACTAAGACTGTAACGTAACCAACTTCTTACACAATGCTAATATGTGTAAGCTATGTAACCTATCTTTTAGGCATTTAAGCAAACTTTGACTAAGACTGTAATGTAAACAATTTCTTAAGAAATGTAACTGAAACCTCTGTAACCGATTTCATAAGCTTAAGCGCCTAGATGCCTAAGGGCTTGGTGCACTTTACAAATGCATTAAATAAAGAACAAAAATAGAACAGACCATTGATGCAAGCCGTTCTATCAAAAACGCACACCTTGAACCGCCAGAATCCGGCGCGCCACCAACCACCAAAACACTCAATTGCTTCGAATCCCAGTCCCTAGCTTCCTCTCCTCCCCGCTCTGGGGGTGGGAAATTGTCTGAATTTTCTTTCTGGGATACTGGTAGGATGAGTGCTGGGATATATCTGTTCTTTTACCCTTGCAATATCACGGGAGAGGTTTGTTGCAACCCCTGGGGAGGGAAGGCTTTTCAATTAGAGAATTAAACTGAGGTTGCCTGTCTCGGGGAGGAGAGGGTTTGCCGCATATTGTGAGGAATGGGTCAAGGAAGAGAAGGACACAGAGAAATGGGATAACTGGTAAGTATTCATGACATTTAAATGGTTCTATTTTTGGGCTGTATATCATTAACTACCCATGCATCATCATCATCTCTCTACTATAGCAATGAAGAGACCAAAACCATGAGCAGATATTTCACAATAACTATAAGATTTTAGGTTGAAAGATGAGTTTGTTTTAATCAGTACAAAAGCACCCCATTTTACATAAATCATGTGTCTTGCTCCATTGTTATTTGGAAAAGAAATGTACCTGAATGATAGAAAATCTGTCTCCAAGACTGACAGGCTGCTGAACAAGAGATATGCTTTCAGTGAGGCAAAGCGCAGGGTAACAAAACCAGTAGTAGAAACGGTACTTCTTCAAATCCTAGCAAAAAAAGAGAAGTAATATAAATGTGCATGCCACATAATTGAATGCAGCAAAGCTTAAATGAGCGCAATTAGCAAAACAGACCAATCAACAAATATTCAAACAAAGCACTTGACATTTTTCTAAAACAGCTATAAACAAAAACATTGAATTCTTATCATACATCCTGTGGTTATGTAGTGACAGGCTGGACTGCTGTGCCTAGGATTATTGACGCGGAGGTCATGGGAGAAATGTACAATCGCCACCATTACAGATGTGTGCAGAGAAGCGGTACAAACCATTAGTGAAACAGAATGGAAGAGAGCCATGGTGTAGTGTGCCCTCTCCATTACTAATGTTAAACTGGGAGATCCTGTCCAATTTCGATCGTTGTAAAGTGGGTTGCAACCCACATGTTAATATAGGGGGAGCACCCGTCACTTGCCAGTTCGTGCCTGATGATTAAACAGAATGAATGCCAAGATAACGACTCCGCGCGTCATTGAATCCTATTTTATTTACTGCTGCTTTGAAATACTCATGTTACCAGTCTCAATCTAACACATGGCCACAGATGAAATCCTCCTGAATACAAGAAATTGGCCAGACGAGAGGTATGTTTCCATGCCCCCAAAACTACATAGAGCAGTGTCTACTGAATTCTATGTCAAGACGGAGGCTCACATTATGCTTCTCTTTCTTTATTGAACATGTAAAGAAAAGCTCAGCAGCAAGATATTTTTGTGAACTTTACATACTAAACATAGCCATATCAAAGGTGACCCATATATAATATGCATATTTATGATGGAGGTATCATGCTGTGTCGAATATCATTGTGGCTTACTATATGTACTAGCTGCCATTCTGTAGCTTCCTTGTTCCTTTCCTCTTCCAATGCCAGCTGTTTCCTGCTGGCGTCGGAGACCGCTTCGGTTCATAAATCATTATTTGTGCTTTTTTCTATTCAGCGCATCAGGATCCGCTCAGCGGATCCCACAACATGTCTGTGCTCGCTTCCCCGATACACTGCAGCTTCAAACGGGTCTCGGGGAAGCCAGCGTAGCCTTCGTTTGCTCACGGAGTCGCTCGCAAGCCACCAGAGGGCGCTCTCGCTCTCTGGTCCGTTACTCGGCATTCCGGCACTCGCGTGAGCATTTCCGTGGAGATTCATAACGGTTAATGCGAACGCGAGCGCCGGAGCCTTTATCTTTTTTATCTTGCCTCATCACTTCAAAGAAGTATCTTAAAAAAAAAAAAAAAGAAAAAAGAGGGAGAGGAATTTTACATCTCTCATTTTGCTGTTGGGATTGTCTGATTCAACAGCACACAGAGAGGCTTAAAAAAAACAATTACATAAAAAGGATTATGATCCAGAAACACAGCTTGTCTGGGAGAATATACACTGCTCTACATCTTTCTGCTGGGCTAGAGAGAATGCATTCAGGAAGCCCAGAGGACAAAAAACAAAAAAACAAAAAAAAAAAGAGTGAAGGTTCTTCATTATAATCATGGCAGTGCACTGTTCCCCTCAATCAGATCAGGCTTGGTCTGAATGTGAGGAAGATACATGCTATATTGATGAAGTGGTGATGGAAAAAAGCCTTCATAAAAAAGGTACTTGGATCCACGGTTGAGAACAGCACTAAAAAGGCTGCGACAGGTATGCAACTGTCAATACAGCAGCGCCTGGATAATATGGAGGAGCGCATGCGAGATGCATCTCCGACAGGACGAAAGAGGACCCAAAAGAGGAAGCACCTTACACAAGGGGGATGTAGTCCGGCTTGTAAGAGGAAAAGCTCTATAACCCCCCCAACCCCCCCCAAGCCAATCAGAATCTGCCACTGCTGCCATATCGGATGCCTTCACCAGGCTGAAAAAAGCCTTTATGAATAGAAAGGTAACCCCTTCCCTTGATGGACCCTCTTACCCTGAGGAGGACAACAGGGGTACTAGACCCTCAAGCCCGGAGGGAGACGAACAGGGCATGGAAGACAATCAGAGTGCTACAATTCACTCACACTCTTCTTCAGATGAAGATACTCAAATCTTGGGTTCAAGACCCTCAAGCTCGGGGATTGTGGCAGCCCCGATCCCCAGGAAGCCTATCTGGGAGCAGCCTCCTGCAAAGGGGACGTTCGCGCCCGAAGACCTAATATATCCCAGATCCACTGACTGGGAGCCATCGTCTAGAACAACCGATTACATTTTCAACACGCTGCGCAAGCCGCTTGATAAGGAGGTCAGAGCGAGACTCCGGGCCGAATGCCCGTGTCCAGAAATTCCAGACAAAGTGGCTCTAACACCAGAACTAGACTACAGAATGATCACGTTTCTGGGCAAAAAATGTGAAAGACCCCAGGGAAGGCATCGGCCGGGCCTGGAAGTCCTGTCAGGATAAACTTCAAGATGTCACCGGCCCTCTTGCAAAGATCTTAGACCTGGTGGAAGCAGCGATCAGCTCAGCAGATCCTATTGACCCAGTGATTCTCTCGGGTTGGGCCCAGAGAGCCATCTGTCTACTCGGAAATGCCAGCTGTGCTATTTCCACTGAGCATCGAAAGGGCATCCTCTTTAAAATCGACGCTAAACTGGCAAACACGGAGTCAGATGCTGCTGCCCAAGGTTTACACTTTGGAGATCCTTTCATGAAGGAGATGACAAAGTTTGTTTGTACATTTACAGCATTGGACAAAGCCCAGGCCTCCATCAAGAGAGTCTTCACCTCAATACCACAGGGAACAACACAATTCCTGGCAGGAGCTGTTCGAAAAGATTTCATAATTGTATGTAATTTTCCCTCCATGTGGCAACCCCCAAAGTTTTTGCTGCTGTTTTACACCCTGATCTAGACATTGCCAGAGAAGCGCAGCCTTCCGCCGCACTCCTCTGGGCTTTCGCTCAATTCTTATGGGGAAAATGACATGCCCTTAAAACAGTCAGTACTGGGAGACTTTGTTTCCCTTAGTCCTTTCCTCATGTTGCAGCTTTTGTGCAACGTAAAACAAGAGTGCACTGTAACTTACTTTACCACGCTCTTGGGTCTCTAGTCATTCCAAAGGCCCTAGAAACTCTCGCTGGACTTATTATGAACTGTGCAAGTGTGTCACAGACAGGACTGGTGGCAGCTATCGTTTCTCTTGTGTTCTGAACCCATTTTGGCCAGGTTATCCGCTGTTACCGCATTTGGCACAAATAAGTGGCCTGGCTCCAAAATGGCCATGCCACGAGGTTCTTTGTCCTGTCCTTTGGCCATCTTGACCCTTCACCTTCCCCAGGTCGAGCCGAACCAGGTTAGTCCTTATTTGGCCATGTACTTTCCCGCGAAACCCAACGCTTTTGCGGGCTTCTGCATGCCGTGTGTGTGCCTCCAGGATGTGGGCTGGGATGTCTGTTCCAAATACACATCCTGGGTGCCAGAGAGTCTGGAGGGTCCTAAATGCCTGGGACCACCGTGGTCTGTGATAGGTCCACGTATGGTTTGAGTGTTTGTGAGCAGATCTCCCATTGGGTCCTCTCTGTTTTGGCGCAAAGGGAACTTTGGATAAGAGGAGGCTGAAAACACCACTACCATGTCGATCTCCGGAGTTCACACCGAACAAGGGATAAGGAGCCAAGTATCCTGCAACAAGAAGCTGAGTGGAGGAACCGCTGGTGACCTGCTGAAGGTTTGGCACCCTGAACTGCTGTCGTCCTGCGAGACCCCTCTGCATCTGATCGTCCTAGAAGGTCTGCGAAGGCGCTTCGACCCATTGCAATAGTGGGATCAACTATTCCCGGCACCTTCATCAAACCCTGCAAGTAAGCCTCTTCGGAAGTGTCCCTGGGCCAACCAGTGGGCTGACCAGCTTACGCAGGATGCTTTGCTCTGTCACTGCCGCCGTTTCGGGGAAGCCCTCGAAACTTGGTCTACTGCTTGCTCTGAATCCACGGCACCCTCACACTGAATTTCGTACACTTGGCATTCCCAGGTCTGAAGTGAGACGAGTGTGCCTAGACCAGAGTAAACGCGGTTGCTGTGTTGCCCTGCTACAGTAACAACCTGTACACGTCCGCTGCATTTGGGACACCCTCGACCCTGCATCCTGCTACACAGAATCTACACGGTGTCGAGACTTCCTGATCATCGCAGCTGAACCTGCCAGCAACGTGAACTGAACTGGAGAAGTCTGGGTCTGCCTGCGTCGGGGACCGGTGAGTAGTCCATAGCACAACCGGTGGCCCCTTGTGCAGGTACCCGTTTCTTTTCTACCGCTGTTGCGAAATAGCGACTCTATCCCCGCACCTTCACCCTGCCTCTGCCCACAAGTGGAGGCCTTGCTTGAGTAGCGAGGACGTGTTCTGCATCGCTTCATTTACCTTCCTGAACTGCCCGAGACCCTTGGAGACCATACTTTATCTATTGGCACCAGTGCGTGCAGGTACTTTTGAGCATAAGGCTCCTCTCTTCGTAGGGCTCGGACTTCCTCCTAGTTAGGTGTATTCCTGATGTCGAACAGGGTCTAATGATTACTTGCACTGCCCGTTTTCCTCCCCATCTAGGTGGTCTACATATTACTTGCTCATAACTCCTTAGACCCCTCGGTCTTGTATATATATTGTATTGATTGTGATGTGTTGGTTTACTTTAGTATTATTGTGATTCTTTGCTATGGTCGATGTTACAAAGGCCTTGTAATAAATGTGTCTATATTTTTAATATAACACCTGTCTGGAGTAATTTGTAAGTGTCCTTGCTTTGTGTGCTCATTGGGGTCTTTCAGTCACCCTCACCCCTCTTGAGACTTAGTCTTGACCGCCGCCATCGCTACCCTGATTGGTCTGGCTTGTCCAGAGGTTACCCTGTTCCAAGAAACTAGGCTGGCCTTCTGAACCTCTGCACCTCCAGGTCCGAGTTCAGAAATCCATCTTAACAGGAGGACTTGGAAGAGGGCGTTCCTGGAGGAGAGCCGCTAAGAACACAACCCTACAACAACCCTCAGGTCAGTCTGCCCGTAGCAGCACCAGCCCCGCAGACACCCATAGGGGGGAGACTTGCTCTTTTTTTGTGAGTGCTTGGGATACCTTATCTGGGGATGCCTGGCTCAGGGACGCAGCGCATGGTCTGCGCCTAGAGTTTTTCACGCAGCCCTTTCAGGCCAGTCGCCCCGTCCCCATAGTAATGTCCGAAATAGATCGGAGAGCATTAGACAGCGAAATACTCCGCTTATATCAGAAACGAGTGATCTGCCCCTGCTCGAGTCAGGGAGGTTTCTTCAGCCCACATTTTCCGGTGCGCAGAAAAGAGAAGGTGCGTCCTGTAATAAATCTAAGAGCACTCAACCATTTTATAATCTAGAGTCATTTCAAGATGAAGGGGATCCACATGCTCAGGGACATCTTGAGACCGGACGATTGGCTCATGCGCCTGGACCTAAAGGATGCCCATCTCGCAGTGCCCATTCATCAGGGACATGCGAGTTATCTGAGATTGTCTTGGGGGCACCGCGATTGGGAGTTCACGAGTTTACCCTTCGGGCTCTCTTCAGCACCCTGGGCGTTTACTAAGCTGCTCAGGCCAGTAGTGGTGCATTTAAGAGAACAGGGCGTCCGGCTTATAATCTACCTGGACGACATTTTCATGGTTCAATCTCAAGAGCTAGTACAAGAACACACCAAGCTAGCCATAGAGTTGCTGCACAGTCTCGGCTTTCTCATCAATTGGGAGAAGTCTGTTCTTTGCCCTTCCAGAAATCTAGAATTTCTAGGGTTCGTATTGGATACTCAAAATTTGCAGCTCCGTCTTCCAGCGGCAAAGATACACTCCACCAAGCGGGAGATTTGCAGACTCCTGCTAAGGGACCCGATTTCTCTTCGGGAGCTAGCGAGAGTGATAGGTCTTCTATCCTCTTCTATTCAAGCAATATTTCCCGGTCCCCTTCACTATCGAGAACTGCAGAGACTGAAAGGTCAACACTTAAGGCGCAGCCTCTCTTACTCTCAACGTCTGATACTGTCCTCTCAGGCCAGAGTAGAACTCAGTTGGTGGCTCACGCACATGGAAGCCTGGAACGGCAGGGCCATCTATGGTTCCACCCTGGATATCATCATCGAATCAGACGCCAGTCGCTCTGGTTGGGGAGCGAGATGTGGCTCGGTAGCCACGGGGGGGGGGGGACTTGGTCTCCCCAGGAACTAGACATGCATATAAATTGCCTGGAGCTCCTTGCTGGCTCTTTCGCAGTTCGCTCTTTTGCCAGAGACAGAGACAGAGAGAGTTGCTGTATCTTGCTGAAAATGCTGAAAATGGACAACCTATCCGCAGTAAGATACATCAATCATCTGGGTGGTACCAAATCACATCCACTGGCGGAACTAGTCAAAGACTTTTGGCATTTCTGCCTAGAACACCGGATCTCTGTCACAGCGGAATATCTTCCAGGTCTCAGGAACGTGATAGCGGACTGGCAATCCGGTCACTTCTCCGATTCCAGCGACTGGAGACTCAACAGGGACATTTTTCTCTGTCTTCAACAGATCTGTGGTCCAAGGATCTCTTTGACTCCCGTCTCAATACTCAGCTTCCTGTGTTTTACAGCTGGAGACCCGACCCAACAGCCTCAGCGACGGACGCATTCTTGTAGCATTGGACAGCGGTAATTCACTACGCATTTCCCCCCATTTGCCATGATAGCGAGGACCCTGGCGAAGGCCCGTCGGGAGCAATCGGAGCTAGTCCTCGCAGCCCCAGTCTGGACCTCTCAGACCTGGTATCCAGTTCTTCTGGAACTTTCTACGGATTTTCCAATCCTTCTACCCCGCTTTCCAGATCTCCTATTGAATCCGTTGGGACAACGTCACCCCATGCTCCTCACCGGGTCCCTGACTTTGGTGGCTTGGAGGATTTCAGGGCGAGATGGAGGACTCTGGGCATGTCCCTCAAGGCAGTTGATCTCATCGAGGAGAGCTGGGCCCCCGCTACCCTCAAGAGGTACTCCAATTCATGGGGCGCCTGGAGTGTCTGGTGTCAGGACAGGGGTTTTCACCCAGTTTCTGCACCTATAGAAGAAATTCTCAATTTCTTAGCCTCCTTGGTTGAGAGAGGCCTCGCGTAAAGGACAGTGAATGCCTATCATGGCAATTTCTGCAGGTCACGACCTAGTACAAGGGGCACCAGCTGGGGAACATCATCTTGTTTGCAGACTGCTTAAAAGGAGTCCGGCTAACAGTGCCGCCTCTGCCCCGTTACGACAGACGGTGGGACGTTAATAAAGTGCTCAATCTTTTTCTCTCGTGGCCACCTAACGAAGAGCTATCACGTATGGCTCTCTCCGGCAAGCTTCCTACTTTGCTTTGCTTAGTTTCTTGCAGGAGAGTTTTGGAAGTCCGAGCTCTAGACCTAGCGGGCATAACTTTTTTCCCCTGACGGTATTGTTTTTCACATACAAAGAAGAACTAAGTGCGACTCAATAGTGATTTCTTACCCCGCTTTTAGGGAACAGCCCAAGCTTTGCTTAGTAAAGTGTTTAAAGGCTTACGAAGAGGTGACAGCTCTCCTCAGGACCTCTCCTAACGGTCAGCTACTCAGCTATTCGCAGACCCCACAAAGCAGTTTTGACCCCTACCTTGGTGCGTTGGACCGTAGCACAGGCAGGGATAGACACTCTCCAATTCGGCGCTCATTCCCTCAGGGGAGCCATGGCCTCCAAAGCCTTTCAGGTTGGTGCCCGTTTAAAAGACATCTCAAAAATGGCGGATTGGGAAGGCGAGTCAATTTTTAAACAGTTCTACCTGAAGCCAGTAGAACAGATTGCCTTAAGTCTTAATTCTATTAAAGACACAGAGGCGAGCATTATCCCACCCAACGAGGGAAAAGAGCGACGCGTATCACGCTAAAGAATGATTTGGGGCATTGCAATAAATTGTTGTTAATTTGGGAAATCTATGCATAATTTTGCAATAATACAATGCTCTTTTCTCTCCCACCCCGCAAGGGGAAATAGGGTTGCCATACGCATGAAGTAATTATGGTTCTGTCTCTCTCTTTTCTCGACAGCGTCTGCAGACAAATCCGTCTGATCCGCAGCTCGACTCTTTTTCCAGTTGCCTACAGTTATGATTCTTCTGACCTTTTATGGACAGCCAAGTTTGCAGCCTCGAAAGAGGAAGTTACATCATGTTCAGGACTGTTTATGGGGATAGGTACTTACCCATTGGAGGACTGATGTCACATGTTGATGATCTGTGGATGACTCTTGGGAAGCCTCATGGGAAATGGAGTTTTGGCCATTGCTAGAGAATTTTAGGGACCTTTTGGTTGTTTTTTTATTGTATTTTGTTATATTTTTGGTGCACCTTTGATATGGATATATTTAGTATGTAAAGTGCACAAAAATATCTTGCTGCTGAGCTCTTCTTTACATGTTTAATAAAGAAAGAGAAGCATAATGCTCGCCTCCGTGTCTTTAATAGAATTAAGACTTTCTAGTAAGTTATTATGGAAAATCTTGATTACGCTCCATGGGGCCAGTACTATTCAGCTGAGAAAATTCTGCACTGCCATCCACCATTAGACCCACAGTCATTCGAAAGGCTCCCATGTGACACCTCTGCATCACCTTATCAAAGAAAAGGATTGGGGGAGGAGGGTCCTACTGGTGGCTACAGATGAACATGGAATTGAAAACACCATATATGATTGCCGCAAATGCTATGCCATTGATCCTGCTGCGAAATAGACATTTTGGTCCAGTAAACAACCAGAAGCCAAAAAACAAATATTGCACCATGGCTGTAGATTATTTAACTAAACAGAGTGAACTATATTCCGTTTGGAATATCACAACACCCGCCGTTACAAATACACTCAAGGACATCTACTAAAGAGAAGAAAAATGAAAACAATTGGTGACAGACAATGGTGTACTGCCGATATCAAGAGAAATTCAACTATTCTTGGTAGAACACAACATACAAAAAGGCAAAGCTGCATTACATCACCCCCTAGGTCAGAGCGCGATCTGATTTATTAAAATCAGTCTCCAACTAGCAGCATCATCCCTCAAAGAACCTCAAACTGCCAAGGAAGCAATTCGAGCACAGTAGCCTTCTTTTAAATACTAAGAGGAAGACGTGCACATTTCAATGTTTATATCCCTATGGCTTCCTCATTTCAGAACAGACTAATTATAATAGAGGATAAACTATGGAGAATCTAGAATAGACAAAATAAACTACTTTTATTACAACTAGCGCAAAACAACGCAATTTTCTGATATCGCTCAGCGAGATTGGGTAAAATGTAATCACAACAATGATTATAGCTTATCCAAGTGCAGCTCTATCAATGAAGTACTGAAAGAAGAGAAAGTGACATACTCACCAATCAATTTAGGGTGTGTAATATGGAAGGAGTGGCACTGTACAACCCTATGCCACTGTATTGCAGGACTAGAATGGTACTGAAACTACTAGAGAACAAAACACTTTCAAGAAGAACCCATCGAGGAATAAAACAAATTACTAGAACCCATCTGCACAGTATGCAATGACATGCGGTAAAAGCTCTGGACCTCTGCGTCGAGGATTAATGATGTGGAGGTGCATGGCGGAAACTTTGGTGCGCATTGAGAGCACGAAGCGAGCAGCGAGCAGAATCCCTAGGCTGCTCCAAGGACATTTCTGCTTTAAAGCATTATCCTTCAGACCCTAATATAGGTATTGCCATTATTGTTATTGCCATTAAAGAATGATTATATTTACTTCTGCTCCATTTGCCATTTTCCCATAGTAAGCAGCATTGCACAAGCAGTTTTGTAAAAATGTATCCCCTTAAAGTAATCTGCAGGGTTTGCCAATGGTAATTTACAGATATTACTACTGAATGAAAATTAGGATAAATCATAGGATGTCACTGGCAAGTAGCCTCAGGGCTCTTAGAGGTGAACACTAAGGGAAATGTGTAGTTATTCCGCAGGTAAGAAGTCTGCCAATATATAGAATGATTGAACAGACTGCATGCAATGAGCCTCTAGAGTTGATTCAGTATAATTTATGCACCAAACAAAATCGATGATATTATATCCGTATTCAGCAATAGCAGTAATTTGCTCTGGCACAAGCCTGAAATATTCTGAAATCAAACGTGGCCCAGGCAGAAATGCCGCCGGATTACAAGTGGCAGTGTTAGTCCCTATTCATGGACTCCATGAGGATTTTGGTTGCAGTGTTTCGCGGTAAGGTGGCAGAATTACCTCCAGCATTTTGCTGGAGCTTTTTCCTCCACCTTGCCTCCAAACCCATAGTTCGGTAATGCAGCCGTATTGCCGTGGTAACTCTGTTACAACTGCATTGCCACCGTTTTTGGCCACATCACCAAACTCTTAATGATGCCCATAGGCTTGTTTATCTGCAGGAAGAGGGGGCGTGTATCGGTTTTTGAAATGCCATGGTGACAGCTGCTCATTTGTAAACAAAAAACTGTTAAGTCAGACCCTTGCACACATGAACAAAATGGCGAGTAACGCTTCAGTGTGCTCCAGAGACGAGGGAAGTGAGGTTTGAGGCTGTCTGGCTCTGTTCAGTAACTAACAGACCTAGCTATGGAAGACGGGGCATCCAGAGCACTAGAGAGGGCTCCTGGAGCATGCCTGTGCTCCCTTATTGAAGGGAACGTTTCTGCTCCTGTTGTTTAACCATAGATTGTCTTCGATTTCCATGATCTGAATTGGAATAACGTTCCTCAGAAGTGGTTCCTTGGCATAGGAGCAACTCCCTTATCTTGACCCTTCCAAAAGGAGGTTGGCTAGTGTTAATGTATAGATCTTGGATCCATGGTGTCTTCCTGCCTGATGCTGTGGAAAGTCACCATTACTGCATCTGCATCCCCTTCACTTCCACCTCTAATGCAGGGCACATCCCTGCAACCTAAGTTCTCTTCCTGATGCACCTTTCCCCAATCCATCTCTCACTGCAGCCCAGGTCACTCAAAAGGCCTGACCCGGCTTCCTCCCACGACTCCACCCCATTCTCCGTCTCACCATGCCCTCAAAAGTATGCAAATCTAACCCCCCCCCAACCACCCCTGACCTTAGCACCATCCGCCTCATCTTTCCTGTCCCGCCATGGCCACTTCCTATTAGTGTATTGGCTATTTTCTAAAACCAGTTCTCATCACCTGTATCAGCTTGGAGAGTAAGGGGCTCATTCATATCAACAATAAATCAAGATTTCATATGGTTTCTATGGGTTAAGGGCAGTGTTCCAAGGCTTTGGCAAAACAGACTGTACATTCAAAACATAACCTTTACCAAAGATCTGAATTTAGTCAGATTGTGACCCTTCCATTTATCAATTACAAAAAGGCACATATAGAATCACTGTTATAATTGGAGGGTAGGGATTTCAAACGCAGTATAACGAAGATTAGCCAGGCTTACAGCGCAGGGGGTCTTGATTCTATTAAATACCTAGAGGCGAGCCTTATGCTTAAACTCTTGAATGCTAAATCTTCAGCGGACTTTCAAATGTTATGTCTTATTTATTTTGTATTTCTTTAAAACAGTAAACCAACAAAACGTCTAACATAAGGGACTACAAATCCCAATAAACCCACTGGGTTCCAGCAGTTTTGTCCTTTCAGAAAAAAACAATCCTGTTCCAGCAACACCCTTAGGTCACGTCCTGCTCAAGTGATCTGGCAAACCGACTAATCCAACAGACAACTCATGCGACCCTCGAAGCCAAGCACATCACAGCAAACGGCAACGCTCTTGGTTGGCCTCTCCTGCAAACAAGAAACTTACCAAAAGTAAGGCAGGGAATGCACAGCAGCACATCACAACAGCAGTACAAATCAAAATGTTCAGTCAACAAAACAATCCAAATAACAATCCCACCACCTGCGTATCCTGGGTGGGATAATGCTCCAGAGGACGGAATATGTGGTAGGAGGCGGCTTACGCAATTTCACCCCAGCCAGCAGCCCCATCCACTTTATCATGACCTGCCGAAATGGCAGATCTGTCCACCCCCATTTCCTGGAACCCTCGACCCTCTTGAGACAAATCTGCCAAGGAATTCAGAACCAGCACTAAAGGGGATGAAACGGGATGAATAATCTGCTGACTGCACCGGCCTTCCCATTTGGTCCATGCAGCCCCATAGCTCCTACGTGTGGACGGAGCCCAAGAGTCCCTGATACACTCAGCAGCGAATCCTGGCAAATCCCATCTTTGCCAGAAACTCTGCATGCCAACAGATGCAGACTCCCGTCTAATACCAGGGAATGCTCCTGACCCCCCAGGTTATGCAACAGGTCCTGCTGGAAGGAAATCATCCTCGGAAAATCCAAAGACTGTTCCATCAGATTGGGAAACCACGCCTGTGAGTCCCACAGCGGCACCACTATTACCATCTCCGCTCTATAGCTACGTACTTTCGCCAAGCGTCCATGCTAACATGATGAACGGAGGGAAGGTGTAATGGACTGCTCATGCCTAACTGCAGAAATGCGTCTGTCTTTTCCCCCCGTGTCCAGCCTCCAACTGAAGTATCTGGGCTCTCAACCTAGAGATGAAAAGCTCTATAGTCATCGTCCCGCAGACTTCCTGCAACCGCAAGAACACTGCTCTGCCTAACCTCCAATCTCTGGCGTCCGTCTTCCATGTTTGGTATGCTGTTAGGGAGAATTCTCATTTCTGTGTTAATTCCCTTCAACCTTAGAGACCCAGAGCTCTTTTGCTGGACTTTAGGACTTTTTAATTTTAACCATGGAGTGATACCTTTTTCTCACTCCTTCATGAGTTTTGACGTTATTTGGATTATGTGTTTCCTTTGTTTTTGGAGTCTGACAAACTCCATAGTCATCTACTTTTTGTATGGTGACACACAGCATCTTCAGTGCAGTGTCACAGAAAAATCCTTTAGATTTCTCATAAGGTTTAAATACCTTTTCTTGTGATAACTACTGTTCCCAAGAATAGTAAAGTGAAATTGGCTTTACTTACCTTTTCTCTTTGTAGGTCCAGTACACCCCATCTTATGTCGAGTGCTGGGGGGTTACTTAGTAGCCCCCTTTCTTACCTACTCATGTAAAAATTTTTATGTTAACCTCACTACTTTAAATGGCTGGTGGCAGTGGTTTCATTTTCCTACTATTGTGCTTTTCTACCACAGGCTGAATCCTCAGCTGCAGTATAGCACCCATGGGGTTGTCAAAATGACCCTGGTCGTCTTTTTTCACCATTTTCTGTTTGTGAGGTCTTTCTTGGGTTTTAATCAGCGCGCCAAGCCAGGTTGGAGTCCTTTATTTGTTTTGCCTTTGGTGGGCTTCAGTACTGAAACCCGCCTCTAGCTCCAGTATGTGTGGAAGGGCAGGAAGTGAGGGAGGTTCCCTGTCTAGCTGTCAGTGTTTGAGTGACAGCTAGGCTGTGCATGAATGGGAGAAACCTGAATAAAAGGCAAGGGTTTTGGGATTGAATACAGAGTCGACCACTGGGAAGAACAACCCAATGAAGAAATGGTGAACAAAGCGTGCTGCATCCTCCTGAACCTTTGAATTGCCTGGTGAAGCCCTGTTGCTGTGCTAAAACTCCTTTTTTTTTTTAAAACAATTTATTAATTTTGCAATAAACAGATAACAGAAGTGAAAGCAACAATGTCTCATATTATTCAGATAGAACCAAATGTACAGAATATTATAAGCATCATAAACAGGTCATAACAACAAATTGACTAACTGCCGTGAAACACAACAAATATACTGACAAGAATACACAAAAGACAACACAAAGGATAACACAAACGAAGAAAAAAAAAAGGGGGGAACCCCACCCACCTTACCATGAATACCATTACTATCAAAGCAAACCAACACTCGCATCAATCATAAAGGACCATAAACGACCCCATACCTTTGTGTAGTCCTCTTCCCTATCCTTATTGTGAAATGAAACCTTATCATATTGTGCCAGAATATGTAACTCTGTTAACCAATCCTCAACATTAGGCTTTTTTCTCGTTTTCCAAATCCTGAGTATTAGCTTAATCGCTATCATTATGGCCCTATCAATCCAGCAAGAACGTCTCTTAGCACGTCCACATCTATCTTTATGAGAAAGTAAAATTATATTTTTTACAGATCTTTGCAAAACAATACCAAAAATCAAATCAATCCTGTCAATTACTTCCTTCCAAAACGCCTGAACTCTCGGGCAATCCCACAGTAAATGCAATAAAGTACCTCCATCAACATCACAACACCAGCACCAATCAATTAACCAGAGCCCCGATTTAAACATCTTAACTGATGTCCAATACAACTTCCCAACAACTTTCTGCCGAATTAAACGCAAACCCATATCAGCTCCCAAATTCAAATTAACCTTCAGAATATCTCTCCAATCCACTTCAGAAATAACTTCCTGAACATCATCTGACCAAGTTTCTCTCAATCTAGACCATGCAAACTGGAGTTTCTCATCAATAGGCATGAATTGCATGTAAGTACTTACACCGTATTCTTGACCTTCTAATAACTTACTAATCTCCGGCTTCTTCCCAATAAAATCACCAGCTATATCCATTCTCATATTGATCATAGAAACTAAAGCCAAGTATCTATTCTTTTCATTCCGCCTCAAACTGTATTTACACTGTAATTCCTCAAAACTCAACAGCCGGTCTCCATCCATCATATCTGCTAGACTCGGGATACCTTTATTTGTCCAACTGATCCAATTCAAACATTTATTATCTATCTGCAATGCTTCATTATGCCATATAGAAGCATCAGGGCTGAAGCCATAACCCTGCCCATTGTCTCTAAGCCATGCTCCCATCACCTGTCTAGTTGCCACTATCGGGATAAACCTCAATCTCTTAGTTGGTAACTTACCCATACTATAAAGATTCCCTAGGTCAAACGGCGCACAAATGTCTCTTTCCATACGCAACCAAATCGGTTCTTTTGCATTCCGTTCTTTAAAGTAATCAGAGCTTTTTTAAAGTAAAAAGGCATTGTAATTTTTTTTTAATCAGGGGAACCAAATCCCCCATCCTCAACCTTTTGCATCAGTATGTACTTGAGGACACGAGGTCGTTTTCCAGGACCCCACAAAAAAGAATGAAAAAGTGTTTTTCAATTTTGACTAACTGTTTTTTTTATATAACAACAACGGGATGGATTGAATAACATAAGAGTTTAGGTAAGAGGACCACTTTGATCGCATTGATTTTTGCCCATGAATTCAATGTCAATCTATCCCACCCCTTAATCAATAATGATATATTCACGGTTCCCAAATCCAAATTAAACTGTAGCAGTTTATTCAATTCTCCAATAACATGTATTCCCAAATACTCGACACCCCCTGGCGACCACTTACAATTCCACAAGTGCAGAATATCACGATCACATTGGCTAGACAATGGAAAAATCTTAGTTTTTTCCCCAATTAACTATGTCCTGATAGTTCACCCACTTCCTGAAACATAGTTTTTATTACATCCCCACATACTTCAGGATTCGACAACATAAGAAGCATATCAGCAGCATATGATAAAACTTTAACTTCAACTTTTCCAACCACAATTCCTTTGATCATCTCGCATTATCTAATGTATGTAGCAAGTGGTTCTAACGCCAAATCAAACAAGAAAGGTGATAACAGACAGCCTTGTCGCGTGCCCTTCAGCAATGGAAATGATTTAGAAATTACCCCATTAACCAATACTTGAGCCCTAACATCCCTATGAATACACTCTACCATCTTCATGAATACTGGGCCAAATCTCATTTTCATTTATGTGTATTCCAGAAATTTCCAGTTAACCCTATCGAAGGCTTTTTCAGCATCAAAAAAACCAATAACCTTATTCGAGTCTCTTCCAAAATGTTCACCAATCACATTCAACACAGTTCTGATATTGTCATAACCATACCGCCTCGGAATGAAACCCACTTGAGACTCATCAATCAAATCTCCCATATATAACATTAACCTATTGGCCCAAATTTTAGTGAAAATTTTAAGATCCACATTCAACAACGAAATAGGTCTGTAATTTCCACACTTTGTATGATCTCTATTAGGTTTCGGGATCACAACTATCAATGCATCCTTCATTGATTCACACATCACTCCCGATGCTATAAATGCATTATAAAGCTCACACAAAATTGGTGCCAATTGAACAACACATTTTTTATAAAATTCCGAAACTATACCTTCAGGACCCGGTGATTTCCCTTCTTTCATTTGTGATATGGCAGTACTAACTTCTGCAACTTCAATTGCAGAGTCAAGTAAAGTTTGTTTTTCTAGAGCTAGTTTAGAGAGTGAAATTTTCTCAAAAAACACTCTTAAGCTATCGACAGTAGGATCACTTTCCTCCCTATACAAGGTCTCATAAAAACCCTTGAAATATTCACAGATGTCGTTATTTTTATGTAAAGTATTACCTTCAACAGTTTGAATAAAATAAACACAGGTATTAGTTACCAATCACTTAAGCTTATAAGCCAATAGTTGGCAATTCTTATCACCAAACTCCCAAAACCTCTGCTTCGAATAAAACATACTTTTACTTGCCAAATTTTGTAAATGAGTCCTCAATTCTGCCTCCAATTTTTTCAATTTAAGCTTGTTTTGACCTAAATCATCATTAGCACAAACCCTTTGCAAGTCTTTAACCTCTGCCTCTAAATTTCTAATTGTTTCCTGATTATTCTACTTTGCATGGGCAGTCCTACTTATCAGTTCTCCCCTTAATACTGCCATAAAACAATCCCAAACAGACTTGATACCAGCAAATCTATATTTTCTTCAAAGTAATGTCTAATAAATTCATCTAATCCCTCTGCAACCAGACTATTCTCTAATATGCTGGCTTGCATTCTCCATCTTCTTGTTTTGTTACCTACCTTATCCAGAAGTAATTGCAAGTCCAATAAAGCATGATCAGAAATACCCCTTTCCAATATATTTGTGATCACTGTCTGGCTACCAAAGTATCACTAATGTTAATGTTAATGTTAAAGGTCATTTGTACCGCGCACTATCACCACCGGAGTGTTCCCTTGGCGCTCTGGCGGCTCTGAAAGAAGGAGGGAGGGTGGGTTAGTGGGTGGAGGCTGGAAAAGTGCAAGATTGCAGTGATGTGCTGTTGGCAGCCTCAGCCCGGTGGTTCCGTCGGCTGGGCCTGGGGTGTATGCGGCCGGTAGTCGTCGTGTGCTGATGTGCGAGTCTATGTGTGTTTTTGTTTTGTTGTTGCAGTGTAGTGAAGTTTGTGCGGTTTGCTGCGCTAGAGGTTTGTGGTTGTGTTTGGTTTGGAGTTTGAGAGGTGTATGCAGAGAAGGAAATTGTTAGTGGTATTGGTTAGTTTGTATCTCTATCCTGGACTGAACCGGTTGGGCTTGTGTAATCTTACACGACGGGATGCTTGTACACCCTGAGCCTCAGGAGGTACGTGCCCGTTTTTGCATTCGAGGCCGTTTGAGGATTTAGCTGTCCCCTCCGCCCGCTCCCTTAATAACCTTGCATGCTCCTCACCCCCTCCACATGACTAGCGCAGCGGCTAGTGTCCATACTTCCGATTGTGTGGTGATTGGTGGTATCTTGTCCGTTCCACAGCCCCGTGGTACCTAGTTGTGGCTGTACGGGCGGTGGGGGATGGTAAGGGTTGGCTGGAGTAGTTGTTTATTATTATAAACTAATAAAGAAATAAGCAATTCTTGAGTATGAATCATGAACAGGTGAATAAAATGAGTATTCTTCTCCATCATGATGAAGTTCTCTCCATATATCTATCAGTCCATATTTAAATACAAACGCCTTTAACTCTTCACTGATCTTCTCATTGTAATATCTACATTCCGACTTCCGATCCATCCAACTATTCATCACGATATTAAAGTCACCACCTAACACCAACGATTCACCTTCCATACCATCCAGCAAGAGGCCTAACGGACTGAAAAAAGATGCAGCTGGCGAGCACAGCGCATATACATTACCAATTGTCATTTTCCTGCCATCATGGAGTATGTCAAGTAATAACATTCTACCTTCCTCATCCGCAACCGTATTTACAACCTTAATCGGAAGGCCTCTTCTAAACAATATACTCACCCCTCTAGATCTAGAATCGTAACAATTTGAGATTACCCTAGAGTATTTGGAATTGGTCAAATACCTTTCAATTTGTCCATCTAAGTGAGTTTCTTGAAGGAATATCACATCAGCTCTACTCCTCCATAATCTCGCAAAAACCTTGCGTCTTTTCACAGCATTACCAATCCCTTTAACATTCCATGAAACAAAGGTCAGTGGAACCATGACACTCTACACATTTTAAGTACAGTTATGTAGTATCCATCAATCTCAAATGGTAGGTCTCGAAAAAGTAAAAGTAACAAGTAATGAAAGGGAACACACAACAACAAAAGAAACATATACAAACAAACAAACATTAAGCTGTAGCTTTGCATAACATTTCCAGTCCAATAAATACCAGACTTAGAATAAGCATAATTATGTACATCAATTACAACATTCTGAACTATACCCACCAGAAACAAAACCCTATGCCTAAACAATATGAATATGACAAATAATACTGTCCCAATTTCATTAATAACTATGTTAACCCTCCTATTACTTCTAACCCTATACACTAATGCCCAACAAATGAATATTATCTGCATTGTACTCAAATTCCAATGTATCGCACCAATCACAACCACTATACTCACATCACCAACTACCCTGAAAATATCTAACATTTACAGTAAATGAATATTAGCATCTCCATCTAACTTCAACAAATATATACAATCTCTTCCAACTGCTTTGCCCAATGCATTCATAATTTCAATTACCAATACCTATCTCATTATATGATTCCACCCATACCCCACAGTATATTAACTATCTACAATATAAGCCCCCCATATTATAAACATTACCCCTCACTTATAATCAACAGTCTATCTTTCCATTAACCTACAATTCTAACTTCTCCAAAACGGACCTAATTATTTACAAGCACATTGTTGCAACAGCATATTACTAATTTCAGAGCTTTAACTTAAGTATATTGAAACATTCCAAATGACCTCAGGCTATGTCAGGCAGACGTCTCTTAAGGCCATTCCATCACATTTCAAGTACAAGTAGAGGCATGACTAAGTGTTTCATAGCTATGTCTGTCACAACAATTCTCTCCACACATTCAGCCAACACATTTTAATCAGTACAGGAAAATATGTCCTCCCATATTAGCCAATCACTGAAGTAACCCTCTGAAGTCTTCTCTGACTAACACAAAATATGTCAATATATGTAAGTAAGGCGGTCTTGCACTTAACTTCCATATCCCTCAAATATAACATAAAATGACCTAATGAGTCACACATATATGTAAATACTTAAGGTCATACCATCAAACAAATGAAATTATTACTGCATGAATAAGAATCGGTGTGAACCATGAAGATAAAATACCGGCTCCATTAAATATATTGACAAGTACTTCACAGTAAGTAAGTAACCAACATATGTCATCCATAATGGTAAGCATAAACCCAACAAAGGTGAGAGAAGAGTCAAGAGAATGGATTGGTTGTGCGTAACTCCATCACCCTAGCAAGGCTGCCTAGAACCGTAACATGAAGAGACAATCCATGTCCACTGCAGTATCAGAGTCCGGAATTATTCATTGTAAATTCATTTGCTCAAGATATGTCTGTAACTATCTCCACTTTAGCAGCGGCATTCCCTCAGCGATACTGAAGTTCACCCTCAATAAGAAAAAAAGGTGAGGGCATTCCAAATTTGAAAGTAATTGTAACCACTAGGACTGATTCAGTGATGTACTGTCCATGTTCCTTTTGCATGAACCCCTTTACAATCCCCTCCATCAATGTGGGTGAGGCCTATAATCATCACTACAACACAAGTTACTTGGCACTGCAATGGCCTCAGTTAGTTCCAGTTGTTACAAAGTCTTTAAAAACACAAGTTCACCTGCTCAAAGACAGCAGTGCATTCTACACAGATGTTTCATATAAATTCGCCCAAATGGGCATATGCAGTAGTGGGTGATATTGTTGAGAGGGAACTGCTCAGCAGGCCGCAAGACTTCCTTTAACCACCCAATATACCGAAACAAGAGGGGCGAATAGAGTTTGTGTGTCCAAGTAACATCCACTGTTGGTTACCTGGCAACAGACCTAACAAAGGGGGATCGGTATTGCGGCGGCCATTTTGGCTATTTTTGGGAGAAACATGCCAGTGTTCCTCGTGGGTTAGACTCCAGTGGATAGTTGCTGCAGTGCTGTGGAGTCACAGGCTCAGGTGAGGGGGCGGTTAGAGCCCTATGAGTTTATGGCATCACCAAACCAAACATTATCCCTCCATAGAATAGGGTTGCTCATGTGCAGCGCGGGGTGCATACCATTGCAAATACACAGAGAAACAATGAATTAACCAACACTGCTCCTGTCAGATGCCCCAATCATCAAAAAAGATTTGAAGTTAGGATGACTTGCTATAAACCACATATGAGGTCAAGTACTGACTGCCGAGTAATAAATAGCCTGAAAATATACGGATTCACATCTCTGTAAAAGCAACTCCAGGTCCATCCCATTCCCATCCACCAACACGTAGATTTGCCCCTATGCACTGAAGCCTCCAGCTGTCAGTTGGACAATGGCCGTAGCACAACCAACAAAGATAAATTGTGTAGACTAAAAAAGAAGAGGTTCGCAAGCAATGTGCAGTTGAGGAATGAACGAAGGGTCCGGGGCCCCAAACAATAACAACTGAGCCAAAATCAAATAAAATGTTCCGTTGAGGCCAATCGTGAGACAGGGCATGGCCCCAGGTGAGATATGGCTTAAAGTAGCGTCCTCATCAAGTTACCGATGACCAGGAGTAGAAATGCTGCTAAGGATCAGCTATGAACTGCATGTACCGCACCATCAAATAAAGCCACGGCCACCACTCAGCAGCACTGAGTAATGATGCAAACATTCCAATTCCGTTGTTAGTAACGGTATGCAGGCGGCGGCCATTTTCTTGAATGTAAATCAATTGTAAATGTAATAATGTTAATAAATATCAAAATAATATTTAAAAAAAATGAAAATAAAAAGGTTTTAAAAAAAGGGGTAACAGGATCATAATCTAATGCAATTCAGATCTTTCTTTTTTCCTCCTCAGTCTAGTATTAGACTCCAAACCTGATGATGTTCCTTCCATTGGATCCAGATCCAGATCTGTCAGAAAAGCCTCTGCCAATTTACTCTCAGTGAAAGAGTGTAAGCTACCTTCCACTACTATCCTCAAGATTGCAGGATATATCATGTAGTATTTTAGATTTTTTTTCCCCGGCCTTTTATCTTTGCCCCAACAAAAGCTTTCCTCTTGTCCATTATATCTTTACTCAAGTACACAAACACCATTATTTTATTGCCTCCCCAGGCAAGATATTTCAACTCCTGAGCCTTCCTCAACACCAAGTCCTTCATAGGGAATCTCAGGAATTTGACAATAATATGTTTTGGCCTCTCTCCCAGGGCTGGTTTAGGTCCAAGTGACCGATGAGCTCTATTTCCAATGAAATAGCCACATCTAGATTCAGCATTTTTGGCAAGTTCTTATTTAGAAAGTCAATGGCATTACCTTTCTCTACATTTTCTGGAAAACCAGCAAAACGAAGATTATTTCTCTGTGAAAAATGTTCTTGTTCCGATAGTTTCAAGTAGATCGTCTCATTAACCATCTTCAATTCTCTGATTTGGTGCATCAGCTTTAAAGTCTTTTCATCCACCACATTTAAATGCTCCTCAACAGAATCCACTATTTTGACAACTGTAGTAAACTTTTCTTCTGATTTTAGAAGAGCCGTTTTAATCTCTCCAATGTTATTTTACTCAGCATATCAAAGAGTTTGTCTTCTCTGCTCCCTCCATGATCTTCTTTCTCTCTACCTTTCTGTCTCTTGGCATCTGGAGTAGTAGGAGTCGATATTTCCAGAATATTTATATTATAAAAGAAATAGTTCAGGCACAGGAGCACAGCAGTTAAGCTGCCATCCCTGGAGCTGACAGTTCTAGAAACTCCTTTTTCTAATCGACAAGAGAAGCTCTGGAAGGGACAACTTCTTACCTTGGGTTAGTGGGATCAACAAACCCCGAGACAAACTCCACTGGACCATCTTCCCCAACTGGCTGTGCTTCCTTGCTGCTGCAGGAACCGAGTGCCAGGGGTCGAGAAATCAGTAGCGTGCAATGTCAGTGATCCAGCCAGAAGCTCCATGAGTCTCCCCAGCACCCTCCAGAAGCAGGACGACCAGGGCTCGAGTCCCCTCACCAGAGTGCAGGACTCGAGGAGTGATGGAAGGCCAACCAGTATCCAAAAACCGCAATGGTGTTGTTTAACGAGCACTGCAGCCGCAAAGTGACGCTGATCCGAAAAGAGCCCGTAGCTTCCGCCGACCTCTGAATTTCTGCGCAGGAATCCTGCAGGAATCCTCCAGACGTCCTCCCTCTTGTCCCCACAACTGAGGTCCAGGAACCCAGGATCTGCATCCCTGCAACCAGACATAAGTCAGCTGGACCACTCTTCTTCTAACCAAAGGTACTGTTCTAACTTGGGGTACTTACCTCTTCTGAGTTGAGACTTGCAGTAGCTGCTTACTAGAGCCGATTTCAGCTCTACCCTCCACAGGTTTAACAGCTTGTGCCCCTACAGCGATTCTTCTTCAATAAAACTCTATAACTTTGTGCAAGACTTTGATATCTAAGAAGTGCCTCAGCTCCATAGACTGCTCCAACTGACTTTGGCTGTCCTGGCTCCCTGCAGACTCTTCTAGTCCATTTCACTTTGATACTTACTGTCCCTCATAGGTGATAACTTGGTTGTTAACTATTATTGCTGGGAAAGGTTTTTATCTAGACTTCATCAGGAGATTTAAAGTGCTCACATGCTCCTAGAACCTGCTTAACCTTTTTGCTTCCTTTAACCTTTTCTTTCTTCAAACCTCAGAATCTACAAAGTGTACTAGTGATATATAAATGTCATTACTGTCCTAGTTAGTGAAGTCACCTTAGGGTGTAGGAATTGTGTAAGAGGCATCTCTAAAGAGTATCTACTAGCTTTGTGTTGATTCTGGAAAAGTATTTTAAAGTACATTTGATTGTTACATACATTGCCCTTTTTAATGAATGCTTATTTAAAAACTACTGTTAAATAAATAATTATTTGTAACAAAAACCTTGAGTATAGTGATTATTTGTGGATTTCATTGCTACGGCTCTACAGATCACATTTACCCCTCTTGAGATAAGCCTGGCTGCTCAGTCACACTACCAACGTGTCTAGTACAGGCCTATACCAAAAGGTTATAAGCAGCTCAGTCCTCCTCCCTACCCTGGTTTTGCTCGAACAGCGCACTCACCGCTTCCTGCACTCTGCTGCGTGTAACTGTTCCAGCCTCTAGACCTCTCCAGCCCCTTCCTCTACTGGGGAAAAATGTGTCCTGCTGCCTGGATTCCCAGTACTGCGCTCTGAGGCCTTCTGGTAGAGTTGAAGTGACCGGTCCAACAGTCCTGGCAAACACTCTCCCTGGAAAAGTCTTCCGTATTGACGATTGCGCACTCTCCAAAGCTGTACGAGTCCCTACGAATTTCATCATTTCCTTAGCAAAGGCTTCCCCAAAGAACATGCCCTGTGAGGACTGCCCCACTTCATAAGTGGCGAGATCGGCAATTTGCTGTCGATTTTGCGTAAGAGACTGCACTTCCTTTCTGAGGAGAGCACACAGTTAGCGTTACCAAGGAGGCACACTGCCCTCTGTGCCCAGCTAGCTAAGGTTAGGGCATCCACAGGCTCTCCGGTGACCTTGGACCGATCTGCCAAGTCCATTATTTTCTCTAATTGCCCTGCCAGGTCAAGAATCTTGACTCAACAGCCTTTCCAGGCATGATTTACTGCTTTCCTAACGTCTGGTTGCTTTAGTCACAAAGGTAACCATATTAGAGTCCAGGTCAGATGTGTCCACCACTTTGTCAGGAGGCTCTGGCCACAGGCATTCTGCCCTCATCCTAAAGTGCACCTCTTTTTCTAGCAGTTTCCTAATACGCTGAGCCATGTATCGCGCCACTTTAGGTCCACAGACTTCGTATGTCGAATGGCTTCAGGGTTAAAAATGTCCTCCATGTCGTCATCCCCGTCTAATTTATCTTCGGCTACACTTGATCTCTGTTGTGCTCATTAGTACTCTTGCCTTTGCAGTCCACATCGTCATTAGCCTGATTACCCCGATCGTACTCATCATCTTCATCATCTGATGTTGTACCTTCTTTTACATGCCCTGTGTTTTTTGACCCTGGAGTAGGGGGGAAAGAGTGCTGGCACTGCCGATCTAGCCAAAAAAGCAGTCTTCAGTTTGCTAAATGGGTGGACCAGCTCACAGGGCTTTCCATTGACCCCTTCACCTTGACCCAGTAGAGTAGAAGAGGGAGGGATCTTCTGAGTCTCATCACTCCCCTGAAGTACAGCCCCTTTCTTAGGGTGGTTAGCCGAGGAACCTTCTCCAAGGATGTGTGCTCTCCTTCTCTTTCTTGGAACGCCTGTGCTTCTAGCTGCAGTCAGCGTTTCCAGCACCGACTCCTTGCGTCACAGCTTTAGCTAGGGAATCCCCCAATACTTTCTTGAAACTTAGTGATAGATCTCAGTCTATCTGCGGTGCCTCCTCACTCCATTCTTGTGAAGGGCTTTCTTGTTCCATGTAGAGTGCCCTTTCTGTAATCTTTTAACAGTATTTTGTTTGGCTAACGCCTCAACACAGCAGGGTGCAACTCTCAGAGAGCTTCCACATGCTGCCGAGGCCTTATGTGAAAGTCGTGAGCTACTAAGCTCTTTTGTACTGTTTATTACCGTCCCCTGTGCTGACTGCAGGATCGGCTTGCTTGGAGCTGGCAAGCTCCTTTCCATTAATGTCACGTGCTTGACGCGTCCGCATGCTCACATGCTTCGAATGTATTCTGCTTGCAATCTATGTAACTAACAGGGATGTGCACCCGTCACCCAATGTGAGCACGTTCACTCACGATCCCGGTGCATGTCCCCGATATCTGCTCGTTGTTACACAGATGCCTTCACTCACCACTGCACATGCAGAGCGCTATGCTAGCGGACCACGACTCGGGACATGA
This sequence comes from Ambystoma mexicanum, assembly GCF_040938575.1. NCBI lineage: Eukaryota > Metazoa > Chordata > Amphibia > Caudata > Ambystomatidae > Ambystoma > Ambystoma mexicanum. Next base: position 510,802,845 of record NC_090923.1, read on the forward strand.
GCGCGAGTTGCCACAGAATCTCGACAAACACCCTCTAAAGTACACTGTGCCGCAAACCGCTAAGCCTTACATACCCAGACATGAAATGAGTAATCTAAATACGAATTCTATGGCGAGACAGGAGGCGAGCATTATGTTTTTCTTTCTTTATTACTGCATGTCAGCAATTTCAAATCTTGAACATTTTTAAACTTCTTAACACTTTAACCGACTAAAAGATTTTGTTTCCTCTGCATTCAAACCAAAATAGGGTTCTCGGTTCAAGTCCCTTTAAAATGCTCTTCGCAAAACCTCAAATCCCATGGGTCTCTGTTTCCCTGTAGGCTTCCCCTGTCCCCAGTATCCAATCAGGCTCCGGCCTCAGGCATATACAATCCCCTTCTGTAATCATTTTCCTCTTTCTTTGTTGCTGCAAGTCGAGATTAGTGCCCTCTATCTTTTCGTGATGTGTATTTTAGATATACTTATTGTTAGAATATGGATAGAGTGAGCGCAGCGTACTTCTAATTGTAAGTATAATATGCGCAAATTTGTTGACACTGTGCCGTGTGCCGAGCGTGAAGGCAGACGTTCTGGAATGCGCCGATCAGATTGCGTGTAAGCAGGAGATTCTCTCCCGAACTCTCGGAGGTAGGGACCGGAGCACAAACGTAGGGGCCGTTAGGACCCTGCGGGCGCCGACCGAGGGTTTCCCCTCACAGCCGGCGCAAAGGTCTTTTGGACCCTGCGGACACCAGCAGAGTAATCCCCTCTGACAAAGCGACAACGCAACGGATCTCATCATAGAGATTTAGTTCGAACTCGTCTTCCAAAGGAGCAACACACTTCAGATCACAGCGGCAAGCAGATATATATATATATATATATATATATATATACACACACATGCATATACCTTAAGCTTTTGTTACACGCTACGTGTGCAGATTGACCTCCAGCAGCTTTTGAGCTCCAGATGTAAAATGGCACATTACCAAGGACACACATCTTCACACAGCACTTCCCCTGAATGGAGTGCCGAGGAGTGGGAAGAGCAACCTGCTCCAGAAGAGGACCTCTCACTCAGCTTTAAGAGGGTCTTGTTGATTCACTGTCACAGGCAGTGTCACAGGGCATGATGCCCCTAGCCCAGAGGCTAGATCATCTTGAAGCCATACTGTATAAACAGAAGGCAGAGGATAAGACACCCAGGAGTAAGAGGGCTTTGAGATTGGGGGAAGGAACATCAGGAAGACACCCCAATGCCGGGGTTGAACAGGGCAGTAAAAAGGCTTGGACGAGGACCACCTCTTTGACGCCCCCGAGCCCAGAAAGGGTGGACCCAAAACCCCAAGAGTCTTCCGACCCAGTGAGCAGGCTTAAGAAAGCCTTTATGATGAGGGTGGTGGTGCCAGACTCTCGACCCCCTGCCCCAGGGGTGCACAATGAAGGGGATGAGGAGGATCCAGGATACTCGCCAGATGATAAAGGTGAGGAAGACATTATAATGCCATAGCCAAGATCAGCTAAACAGCCTCAGGAAGAGGAGGAAGAAGGCCTCCTGGATATGTTCGACCCAGAGGCCATTGCACATCCCAGATCCTCAGAGTGGGTGCCGTCACCGAGGGTGGCTCAATATATGGCACAGCACCTACGAAAGCCGCTGGACAGAGAAGTAAGGGCAAAGATGACAGCAGAATGTCCCCTACCGCTCCTACCAGGGAAAGTCACAGATACCCCGGAGTTAGACCCTGAGATGGTGACGTTTGTTACAAAGGCGACCAAAGATATAAGAAAAGGAGTCGACAGAGCCTGACGAGGGTGCCAGGACAGGGTCCTGGACCTGGCTGTCCCACTCGCCAAGATATTGGACCTGGCGGAGAAAGCGTCAGACACTGGAGAACCAGTGGATGCAGTAGCCCTGGGTAACTGGGCACAAAGGGCAGTTTGCCTATTAGGCAATGCTAATTGCGCACTATTAGCCGAGAGGCGCAGGGGAGGATTGCTAAAGATTGACAGCAAATTGAGTGACATCGCCTCGTACGAGGCGGGAGGTGAAGCAAAAGGTCTTTTGTTCTGCGACACGTTCCCAAAGGAGATGTCCCAGTTTGCGGGGACGTACTCGGTGCTCGAGAAAGCGCAGAGTTCTATCCGGCGGATCTTCCCAGGACAACTTTTTGCTGGGACCGGACAGCAGAGAGGTCGGGCGTCCGGTCGCTTTGGTCAACTCAGAAGACCTCAAAATCATAGAGCCCAATACTGGGAGAATCACCAGCAAGACAACTTCTTCCCATCCAGAGCCCGCTTCCCTAGGAATCGCAGAGACAGGGAAGCCTACAGACAAGCCAATGCATCACACGGTGACTGTTCAGCCAACTGCTCTCCCTACGATCGGAGGCAGGACGCACTGGTTTTTGAATGCATGACGAAAAAATGTTAAGCGATGCGTGGGTACTACAAGCGGTAACAGGGATGCAGTTAGATTAGTAGGCACTCATGCGCAAGCGCGAGAACCTGTGAGGATACATATACCTGTAGAAGAACAACGACAGCTATTTGCCGAACTGCGCAGTTTAGCAGACAAAGGGGTGATAGAGAGAGATCGGACGGAGGAAGATTGTTTCCTCAGCAACATGTTCTTGGTGCACTGGGATGATAAAGTAAAGCCAGTTATCAATTTGAAAGGTCTCAACGAATGGGTAGCATATCGCCACTACAAGATGGAAGGCATACACCTTCTACGGGTCCTTCCCAGGGCAGGAGACTGGTTAGTCAGACTGGATCTGAAAGACGCCTACCTTACCAAACCGATCAGTACATTATCGGAGATACCTTCGCTTTTGATGAGGATCAGAGGTGTGGAGGTTCACATGCCTCCCGTTCAGCTTGGCATCAGCTCCGTGGGCTTTTACCAAGATCATGCGTCCAGTAGCAGCAGTTATTCGGGAGAGAGGAATGAGGATGATCCTCTACCTAGATGATATCCTCATTCTAGGTCAAGACGCTGTGAGCCTGCGAGGGCAGGCGTCTTGGGTATGTCAACTAATGTCTTCCCTCGGCTTCATAGTTAACGAGGAGACAACCCGAACTACACCCATCTCAGAGGATGGAGTTTCTGGTCTTCATGATAGATACCCAGAAAGCCACGTTAGAGCTTCCGCCAGAAAAGATAAAAGGAATAAAAAAGGAGCTCCGGGTTACAGCAGCGAAGAAAGTAGTTTCCCTTTGCAGACTAGCCTGTCTAGTGGGATTGCTGGCTGCATCCATACAAAGCCATTTTTCCCGGGCGCCTGCACTACAGAGCACTCCAGAGACTGAAAATAAGACACCTCAGGGGGGGTCTAGGGTATCACCAACTAGTAACGTTGGATCAAGAGGCCACTACCGAGATCCACTGGTGGCTAAAAAACATGGAAGCCTGGAACGGCAGGTCCATCTTCGGAGACACCCCGGAACTCGTGATTGAATCAGATGCGAGCAGGGTGGGGAGCACTGTGCTGTTCCTTAGAAACAGGAGGAAAATGGTCCGAGGAAGAATTGTCACTTCACATAAACTGCTTGGAACTTCTAGCAGGGTCCTTCGCAGTACAAGCTTTTACCAAAGAGCGAGCGAAATGCTGCATGCTGCTCAAGAGGGACAATATCTCGACAGTACGATATATCAACAAACTAGGAGGGACTTCCTCAAGGATGTTGGCCGAGCTGGCAAAAGATTTTTTGCATTTCTGCCTCAACCACCAGATATCAGTATCAGCAGGGAGTCAGAATATGATAGCAGACTGGAATTTGCGCTATTTGGTACACTCCAGCGACTGGAGACTCCCTTCAGACGTGTTCCAGCGGTTCCAGGAATTATGGGGCCCTCTCAATACAGATCTATTTGCATCCAGACTGAATGCTCAGGTTCCGACATTTTTCAGCTGGAGGATAGACCCAGCTGCAGCAGGGACGGACGCATTTCTGCAACACTGGATGGGAGCGGTACACTACGCCTTTCCCCCGTTCATAATGTTGACGAGAGCGTTAGCGAATGTCCACAGAGAACAGGCGGAGCTAGTGATAATAGTCCTGATATGGAAATCGCAGCCATGGTTTCCAGTAGTGATGGAACTTTCTACAGATTTTCTGAGAGTGATTCCTCACAGAGTCGGCATCCTTCGGGGGGCGAACGGTCAGCTGCATCCACTAGTGCAGGGAGGAACCCCGAGTTTAATGGCCTGCAGGATTTCGGGCAGAGATGGCAACTCCCTGGCATTTTGCAGTTTGCTGCCGAGTGCATCAGAGACTCGTGGGCACCATCAACTATGCTATGAGCTATGGTGCTGCGTGGAGGCAGTGGAGTGGTTTCTGCACAGGAGTTAATACAGATCCCATTTCGGCCCCTGTAGTGCAAGTGTTAAACTTCCTAGCACAGAAATTTGCAGAAAGAGCAGCCTACAGAATGATCAGTGTGTACAGGTCCGCCATTTCAGCCGGACACGTCAAAGTTGAGGACAAGCCAGTAGGAGAGGATCCTACAATTCTGAGACTATTGAAAGGGATGAAGATGCATAAACCGCCAGCTCCCAGATATTCTGCTTTGTGGAACGTGCAAGCAGTCTTTAAATTATTCCTTTCTTGGCCACAGAATAAGGATCTTTCTCGATCTCAGCTATCAGGGAAGCTAGCGATGTTGCTTTGCCTCATAGCGTGCAGAAGAGTTTCAGATGTGAAGGCCTTAGAAGTAGACAGAAAAATGTTCTACCCCGAAGGGGTAGCATTTAATGTGGCAAATAGGACAAAATCAGATTCAACAATATCATCTTCTTCATACTTCCCCAATAACAGCAAGCTATGCGTGGCGCAATGCATTAAAGATTACGAAGTAGCTACAGCCCAGGTTAGACCAGAGGGGTTACACAGCTCTTGATAGCACGTAGAAAGCCATTTCATGCAGTTGCAACAGCTACAATAGCAAGATGGGTGTGACAGGTGATGCACTGGGCAGGAATTGATTTATCGCAGTTTGGAGTGCATTCAGTAAGGGGCGCAATGACTTCTGGAGCGTCTTCAGCAGGCGTACCACTGCAGGATATTATGAAAGCAGCAGATTGGTCAAATGAGACTATGTTTAAAACTTTCTATTTCAAACCTATCCCTCAGATAGCGAACACAGTGATCAACAGCTTTGAACAAGCATAATGCTTGCCTCCGGTCTCGCCATAGAATGAAGATTGCCCATGCTGAGAGCGCTGGACAGTCTTGATTCTATTTAAGACAAGGAGGCGAGCATTATATCCCACCCAGGGATATGTGATATGAAGATGCATATAGTCAACACAAAGTATTTTGCAGTGACAGTATATGTGTCATACTGTGTGAAAACCCTCCCTTATAATCTGTTATCTATTGGTTTCAGAGGAGGATCAGAAGCAAACCTGAATACAATTAAGCTCGAGAGCAAGTGTTTTATTCTACAGTTCTGCAGGAGCATGGGGCTACGATGAGGAAGTTCCAGTTGAGCTTATGGCAAAGTTCCCAGTTGAAATGAGAGTTAAATAGACTTTAACACCAAAGAAAGAGGAAGATGATTACAGAGGGGGATTGTATATACCCGAGGCCAGAGCCTGATTGGATACTGGGGACAAGGGAAGCCTAGAGGGAAACATACCCATGGGATTTGTGGTTTTGAGAAGAAAATTTTAAAGGAACCTGAACTGACAACCATATTTTGGTTTGAATGCAGAGGAAACAAAATGTTTTATTCAGTTAAAGTGTTAAGAAGTTTATAAATGTTCAAGATTTGAAATTGCTGACATGCAGTAATAAAGAAAGAAAAGCATAATGCTTGCCTCCTTGTCTTTAATAGAATCAAGAGAAAATATACAATACAGACTGACTATCCCTCTCTAGTGGTCCTGTGAAGACACAGGTTTAGATACAAGGAGACTGCTTACCTATTATGCAGACTGAACACCTTGTGGGAAAGAATTATTTCAGCTGAATGCAATGTAGCATAATTATAAATCACTTTAATGTTAATTCATAAAAAAACATCTTTAAAACACATTATTGGCTTCTACATAAACCAGTCATACCTTTCATCCCACTCATACGTTTTACAAACACGGGGTTCTGCAATTTGAATGTTCTTCTAGCATATTAATTATTTATGATATTCATGACATAGGAAAAAGAACATTTGGTTTTCCTTTTAAGTCGACGTATGTTTCGGCCCTTGGTGGAGTACCACCGTTGTCAGCGGTGGTCAGTAAAGCAAATGTTGGGCCATCTTCAGGACATTCATTTCTTCTTAGAAGATTAATTTTGTTCCCCATTCACATAAAATGCCAGATCTAAAACAAATTATATACATATTACAATATGAACAAGTCTTTCCCAATTCAGTTGTTTAAAATTGATGGCTAGTTTATTTAATTCTAGACCAGTGCATTGCACCCACCTGTGATCCGCACCATTTAATAAGGACCACTGAGCTGGGACTTTTGGATGTGTAGTTTATTCTCCAGTGTCCGGAACCCTACATTAAAGTGAACACAAATGGATAGGGGCCTCATCAATTGCCTGTTTATTCCTTTTAGGAAGAAAGATTCCTAATAACTAGGGCACTTACGGAGGGCACCTCTGTGTAGGTATATCTTCAAAACCGTTTGTATATTAATAACGATGCATGAAGGACGGCTTCCATCATACGTGGCTTGACCCACTGCTACTAGCTGTGGTGCTGCCTGTTGACAAAAAGGAAAAAACCTTTTTAACTATATTTCTCATAAAGAACTGGCACAAGGCCCCCACACCCCGGCTCCAAGAAGAAATACAGTGGAAGAAGGCTGGATAGACCCCGACGAAAAAGACTTCCTGGTTAACCAACATCCAACCACGCCAGCCTTCTATATTCTTCCAAAGATTCACAAAAATGACCAATAGGCCAATTGTGGCGGCTATTAATTCTATTCTTGAACCACTGTCAATCTACTCTGACTGGTTCCTTGGACCCTTTTTACCCAAAATGGCATCATATGTGAAAGATACCATGAGCATGTTAAAAAGATTGGAGACCATTAAATTGAATCTATCAGACATCTTGGTAACCCTGGTTGTGGTCAGTCCCTATACCAGTATCCCTCAAAATGACTGTTTAAAGGTGATGGCTAAATACTTAGACAAACGCACCACGACACTTAACCTAGTACCAACTGCATTTATCTTAGAATGCACTAGGTTAGTATTAACAGAAAATTTCTTTTTGTACAACGACCACTTCTACAACCAGTTACAAGGTACCAGTATGGGAGCGACATTCTCTCTCGACCTGGCGAACCTATACATGGATGACCTCGAGCAACAATTTATTTTCAGTCTGACTAATCCTTTTTCCATCTAAATCAAAAACTGGTTACGGTATATTGATGACATTTGTTTGACTAGTGCCCTAGTTATTAGGAATCTTTCTTTCTAAAAAGGAATAAACAGTTAATTGATGAGGCCCCTATCCATTTGTGTTCCCCTTAATGTAGGGTTCCGGACACTGGAGAATAAACTACACATCCAGAAGTCCCAGCTCAAGAAAGATGAGATTCAAGCAGGACGTGAGAGAAGGGTGTTGCTGGATCAGGATTGGTTGTTTTTTTTTCCTGAAAGGACAAAACTACTGCAACATAGTGGATTTATGGGGGTTTGTAGTCCCTTATGTTAGAGGTTTTGTTGGTGTACCGTTATAAAAAAGAAGACATTTTAATATGTGAAAGACTGCTTAAGAGTAAGCATGGAGAGTAAGTATTAAAGAGTTTAAGAATAATGTTCCTCTCTGGTCTGGACATAGAATCTGCTCCACCGTTAAAAACCTCAAGTAAAAAGATGATATGATTGGTTGGACTAAATTCTCCCCATTTTACAGATGTAACATTGAGATTAGACTCCAACAGGCTATCGAATAACAGTCTTCATTCAATGATGTTAAGGGCAACAGAAAGATAAATAAACCACTGACCAAACGTTGTCCTTTTTGAATACAGGTCTGACGTTGTGAAAATCAAGAAATCAGCACAGACCCACAGCCATATCCCAAAAGAAATCTGCCATGATTTGAGTCTTGAGACTCATTAATATACCTTAAATAGCAAGTCAGAAATTGGCCGGAAATTCCTTGGGATTGCTGGTTTTAGGTTGACCTTTTTCTTTTAGCAATGGCATTCCTAGTGCTTCCTATAGGTTAACTGGCAACACACTATTCTTTAGGACTGAAAGGTATTGAAGATATTAGCGTTTCAGATGCAAAAATCCAATTAAGAAGCCTTTTGTATATACTAGTTAGAGTATGACCAGTTTCTCTAGCAGGATAGTAGGAAAGGCCCTATGGCCCAGGGCTGTGGCACAGGGTGAAATGGTAAACAAATTATACAGACAGGATTGGTGGTTGTTAAAATGGTTTTTCAGAATCAGCCCTGGAGTGGATACTCAGAGGCCAACCTATTAGGATGGACAGGAAAGACACTGATATCTAGCCAAACTCAGTCAAGCGAGAGTAGCAGAGCAGTAAGGCTTAGTCTCAGGAGGATTTGAGAGTTGTCTAGTGTTAAAATGAGACAAACATGGAGCACTCCAATAATTCAAGTTAGACAGAAGGTGTACAATAACATACAATGATCTATTTGGCCTATGAATACACGCTAAGTTATGAATACCTCAGGTAAGTATGATAAAACACGTATAGATATAAACAGTATTGGGAGTTCTGCTAACAGAACACCAACACTTCACCTTTAGAAACAATCAAGCAATAGTTAGCAAAGACAAGGGTAATACTGTTAATAACTCTGTGCCGTAAAACAAGTGAGAAATAGAGCAAACAGTAATTTAGAACCATGATAGACAGGTAGGTAAATTATGTAGACACTCACATTTAAACCCAAGACGGGGTTTATAGCTCATAATAAGTCCAACCATGCTATAAATTGGGGTGTAGTGCCCAAAAGGCACAAGTTCCAAAATATGTACTTTGCAGGGGGGTTTAACATATGACTGGCCAACAAGAGCTGCCAAAACCAATGGTTGTCAGTAACTGTTGCAAAAGTTGAATATAAATAAAGTTCTTAGAATTTTCTTTCCCAATCCCACTACTCTAGGGGGAAGCTCAGGGAGGAATCCTTGACCAGACTACCACCGATCTTAGTCAGGTAATGAAGGGTTAGGGTCAGGGCTTAACAATCTTGGGGGGGTTAGGAATAGGTATGAAAACTAACCCCCTACTCCGGTTTCTTCAGCACCCATTTTAGGGCCCACTTACATCTGTACTGTGTCCGGTCGAGGGATGGTCAGGGGTGCTTTCGGCATCAGGATTGGGTCCGGCTAGTCTGCAGTTCTGGGATCTTGCGAGGCAGTTCTGGAGACTGGACAGCCAGCTGGCCAACTTTGGCATGATAGAAGTATGACGTCCACAGGACAGGTGATTTCAGGAGACCTCTAGGGCACCGTGTTCAGGCGACGCCTGGTGATCCTCGGGGTGCAAACAAAGGAGCAGGCCTTGCACGTCCTGTCTTCGGTCGGTAATGCTGAAACTGCATCATCAGGCATCTTGTGACACAAGTTGAAGATCCAAAAAGTTTCAAAGATGCACTCGGAACATCAAGCGCTGTAGCGCGGTAGCCCAGGAGAGAGCTAGTCAGTCCATTGGGTAGCGCTGGAGCACTTGCGAAGACTCAGCATCCATCTTCGAGCAGGGGTTGGGATAGGTTGTTCCCACCAGGTTAAATCACTGACAAGAACATACTTTAGATCAGAAGGGAGGAGCAGTGCTCCACCAGGACTTGGTTGTGACAACGCTGGTCCGCTGCAATGGTTGTCCTCTGGTCTTTAGCTCATCTTAGTAGGGGGTCACAGTTCCAATGATGATCTTCTGAATAGCTGTCGGAATCCTTCTTTTATCAAGAATTTGCAATGAAATTGCCCCCATGTCCACCAACAGTAAGGACCTGCACCATTCAAACTGGCAGGGGCTGCTCAAGCATGCAGAGTCTCTGGCCAGTACATCTGCTCAGCAACAGGCACACTGTGGCTCAGATATGGACTGGGTCTAGACAGACCCAGCCCCCGCATTCGGACATGCACACAGACCGCCACTTCAGCCCTAATTACTAGACTGCATCGGCGGGTTACTGACACCCGAAATCCTGGTGTTACTGGGATATTACGGGCACAGGCAAAAGCAGTATGTGGGATTCCATGGAATGCGAACAACAGTGCCGGTGCTTCAGCGATTATTCGCCCCGTAGGGTCCTGAACTATTGGCAAATCAGGCCTGCCCTTAGTTCACTGTCCCTTCCGGCAGGCTGAGTAACCCGGTCTGGAAAAAATGCCAGAGCCAATAGTACTGGCTGTTTTACTGGCATTTTCTTTGAACTGGGTTACTCGTAATGAGGCCTTTTGTCCTGTATTCAATATATGGCCATTTTTTAACCGATTAGGCCAAGACATAAAATGGCCAAAGGACAGGCGAGAATCCTGTGTCACAGCCATTTTAGAGCAGCACAAATAACATATTTCCTAACAGTGGTGTATCAAGCTTAATAATTAAACCATGCCAAGCTTATTGCCCGAAAAGATTGCTGCCAACATTTACCCCTCCCCCAACCCCTGAGATCACTTGTTTCATCAATGCTTCTTTGGGAAAAGGGCAGGGCTCCCACCCTACTGGAATATGTCATTATTACTGCCTTTCTGCAAAGGTCCTGGAAAAAAATCAGCCAATCTGCAACAGATCATCGCCTGGAAACGCCTTTAAAGCAAAGTAAAATGAACAATGAACAATGTATTTGGAATATTATCACATTCTGGGGACTTGTTAATCATGATATAGACCCTTTAGGGGTACCAAGAATACCTTAGCAGGCCATCAGAGAAGTCCTCATCACTCTTGATGAGAGCCTGTACGATCCTAGCACTCCTGGACCTATCTGCAGCTGTTGCCACCATTCATCACTAGCATCTCAAAGGTCTCAGAGTGGTGAAGAAGATCAGTACTGTCCTAAAATTAATCCAATTCTTCCTCTCCGAAATATTACACCAACAGGTTCAGATGGGTCCAGTACCATTGCCATCTCACTAGTTTACATATGGACTACCTCTTGTATAATTTCTTTCTTCACTGCTATTCAATATTTACATGCGTTCATTGGCACAGATACTTGGGCAGAACCAGCTGTACTGAATGCTTTACAACACCCAAATCCTTTCCCCAATGGATAACATCCTAGAGAGTAAAACATGCAAATGTCTTGATCATACACGTCACTAGATGAAAGAAATGTGCCTATATTTGAAGGGAAATAACACTGAAATGTATACGACTGAATCACCGATCAAATGGCCTACAATCATTGTATCACCCACTGCAGAGGTTCCTCACTCCAAGTCTGCAGGAACATAATAATATTGAAATCTTTCACAAACCCGGAGAAGCCTGGGTCTAGAAACATAGGAGCAAGGCCTACTATTTACCACAGGAGCTTTTCCTTGTTAAGAAACACAGGAGCAGCTGATAAGACCTTTGTTTTGGAGATTGGTAGATTGATTCTAGTAAAGGCCATTCATGTAGTTAACATTTCCTGAATCTGATTAGGGATCAACCCTATACAAAAAGTCACGTGTATCCTGTATCTGATATATGCGTAATAGTTAATTTAACCCACAGTTGATATTTGAATCAATCTACAGATTATGGGCAAGTGCCACAACACCCATTCCCAGCACCGCACCTATCCAAAAATACAATAGCGGTTCAAGTCTATTCTTACAGCATACAATAGGTTTTCACTGCACTAATTCAGTTGACTTGCGGTTGATTTGATTGCTCCGAAAAGGAGGCTGCCAACCAGAATACTTGACTCTCCATGCACCACCAATTCCTCTATACAAAATTCAGCCCCTTGGAATAACAAGATATTTAGGCATGAAATTATGATATTATGATACTTGAAGCCCATGGGCACAGACAGAGTCCTGTAGGCGAACCAGCGAAAACCCTCCCAACTTTACTACATAAACAAATTGAAGGCCTAGAGGGAGAATAGCAATCCCCAGCTATTGCTACACTATGCAAACACCAGGGAGACATACTGTATGAGGTGTGAGGGGTCAGAAATGAGAGGCGAACACAGTTGTAATGTTCTCATAGTCCGACATTTTATTTAACATAAATGAGTTGGAATAAAGCCTCTCCAGCCCGACCCTAAAGAAAGAAGTTCCCTGCCTATGGAACTAAAACTAAGAATCAGTCTGTATCAAGTAGTTAGTAACTTAGAAACCGTCCTTGTGTCCAAAGCATTCTAAACTGACCGTCACACTGGGAACAAAAATTAAGGGTGCAATGAAATGTCTCCGACTTATGTTTAGTGTAAAGTGTTCATAATCAAAACAAAGATAAATCCAAAAATTATTTTCCAAGAATTAGCCCTTGGATCCAGAGCATAGTTCCCTTCACCTGGATTATGAGGTAGAATGGCAAAAGGGTCTCTTTTAAACAGCAGTTTCTTTGCATCACAAGTGTGTCTCTTTATTGAATAGTTCCTTGAGGCTTTCACACTGGATTCGGAAAGTTCTTGTTCAGCCAATACATTCCATAGTATCCGAACAATGTCTTTGTAGCAAACGCATTTCTCTTGAACAACAATTTCTTTATATTGGATTCACAAGGTTCTTGTTCTACAAACGTAAAGGATTGGCTGGTGTACTCCTCTACCAGAGATCCTCTTATGGGCTTTTTAGACTTCCTGATATACTCCCAGGCCAGGTATTCTTCCAAAATGTTAGAGTTGTGATATAACTTCAAAAGCCTGGTGCATTTACATGTCACAACTTCTTTCATATACTTTTCAGATTCCCTGATATACTTCCCTACTAGGTATTTTATATCACTGTTAAACTTTTTTATCACTCTGGAGAATTGCCTGGTATACTCTGCCAGGAATATTCTCTGGGTTCTTGAGATCCCCTGGTACACTTCATTGTCAGGTATCCTTCAGTTTTCAAAATGCCTTACAGATTTAGCTGCCAGGAATACTTTTATTAACTTCTTTGTGGATTCCTGATATACTCCCTTGTCAGGAATCATTTCATGGGCTCTTCAGATCCATTGGTATATTCCCCTGACTGGTATATTCCCGGAATGTCAAAGTTATTGTGTGGTTTCAAATGCCTGGTATATTTGAATGCCAGGACTTCTTTTATGATACTCCCTGGAATTCTGTAGTTCATTCTTCCCTACTTATCCCCTTGCCAGGCGCATCAGAGTGGGGCCAAGTCTGCGCAAGTCCACGCAGGAAGTGCTAGTGGTGCCTTTCTGCCCTCATCTCATTTTCCATCTGTTCCAGCAAAGTTCCAATCAAAAGGTATGATTATGCTTTTATTGGGATTTTAAATACATTTGTCGCTTATTCCTTGACCTCTGTTGCCACGTGTTATTCGGAGAGTGCTGCTTTGACGAAACTGTAAAATGTACGTGTACTAGTTAAAGGCCTTTCCGCCCTGTACACGTGGCATAGTTCACCAGAGATAGAATACCAAATTGATTATCCTTAAACTGTAAAACATACATACTAATAATTTATACTAGAATAGTTTACATACTAAATATTAAGATCTCTCTCCTCAACACACGCTCGTTAGACAAATCAGCCGCAGATGTACGTGATTATATCTAGGACAATGAAATCGATGTTATGTGCATCACAGAATCATGGCTGTAGGACTCTAGTGGTCCCAATATTGATTTGGCTACTCCGGACGGCCTCATATTTTTTGGCCAAAACAGAGAAATAGGTAGAGGTGGAGGAGTGGCAATTATAGCTAGGCGAGATCTAGCTTTTTTTCAAACACACATACTATGTGAGGGTTGTGAATTCAGGTGTATAAAAACCACATCCACACCCAATAATTGTCTAAATATCATCTTGCTATATCGACCCCCTCATGATATGCCTACATTTACGGAAGACATTTCACATTTTGGCCAATATAAATACACCAAACCAATCTACGGTCATTCTAGGAGACTTTACTAGCCATTTAGGGAAGGCTTCAGATCCAGATGCTTTGGACTTAGAACCATTTTTACAAAATAATCAGTTTATGGTGCGGAACAAAGAACCCACCCATAAACAGGGTAATATTCTTGATTGGGTTGCGGTTAAGAATGTACCTGTTGTCACTTTGACTATAGCACCTTTCATCTGGTCTGATCATTTGTTTGTTACTTTTGAGGTTCAAACCCCCACTCTTTGTATACAAAGAAAAAATGCCACAAAGAAAGTTATTATTCTATTCCAGACGAAGACCTAGGATTGGTCACCATTTAACTGCAGCAAGACCCACATTCTTTGGGGCTTATTTGAGAACACACACTTTCCTTTTTTTTGCAACGATTTCTCTGTTTGCTTGTATCTTTACAATTATGTTTATTTTGTATGTGTATGTTTACTATGGTGTTTAAATATGTCATGCATCTGCCTCCACCTGAACTGTTTTTCAACCATATGTGGAGCTTCAAACTGTCTAAAAAACTAAAATTATGAGACTTCTGCTCTGTCACACTGTTTATATACAATACACTAGTATGTACCACATTTAAGGTCTTACAACCAGCATTGTCATAAATATTAAATAAATTCCATGTTATAGCCAATGAAACAAGGCTAGCTCAATTGTGCAATTGTTACAGACTGCTTATTCTCTTTACTGTAACTCTGCCATTGTACTTTTACCTCGGACCATGGGATAGGGTTCTTGGTGATTATTTGAACACCAACACATTCCTTTACGAATAGGAAATCATACATAACTAGTAGTATGATCAAACTAATATTGGCGGTTACCTCTCTAGTGTTACACCACAAAGAAAGTTATTAGCAGGAATTTAAATAATATTAAAGCAACTGATCTAGAATGCTGCCTTAAGGAACGTATGACTTCCACTGATGATGAAGATACCCCTGATCGATTAGCAACACAATATGAACAGAGCCTTTCTAAGTTATTGGATAAGATAGCACCTCTAAAACCTAAGGTTGTTAGAGAGAAGTCCAATAGACAAATATGGTATACTGATAATTTGGCTACACACAAGTAGACAAAAAGAAATCAGAAAGAAACTGGATAAAACTACAGACACCAGAGAGTATAAACAAGTGGAAACAGTTAGAAAAAATATACCGGTAAGACATTTTTAAAGCTAAACAAGATTATTTCAATTCACAAATTTTAAATGCGATAAATGAGTCAAAGAAATGATTTGAAGTTCTCAGGAACTTGGAGAAACCCCAGGCACAAATGAAAAGGGTAGAGCCTACTCAAGAGGACTGTGAGAAAGTTCAAAGAGCCTTTTCTGACAAAGTCAAGATAGTCCAAGCTAATATTACAAATAATCTAGCTACTTTCTCATCTAAATCTGTGACTAAAGTGGCAGGAATATCAAAGGGTATTATTACCCCAGAATTTGCCTTTAAAAGTACCCCACAAAGCGAGCTAGAGAAAGTTCTCAAAGCAATGCATCCCACTTCCTGTCTGGAGGATATTATTCCAGCAAAGATTGTTTTGGAACATTGGGAAATCTTTTCTCCCTTTCTGCTACGCTTCGTTAATGCATCGTTGTTAGGGAGAATTCTCTGTTTAGGCTGAATTTCCCTACCTAGTGAGTCCCCCAGCAGCTTTGCTGGATTTCTGGGGTTTCTTTTTTTTCTCCTGCCAAGAGTGAGACTCTTTTACCCTCACTCTTGGACATGTTGAAGTGTGTTTTCTTGGTTAAACCTTGTGTTGAATGGGCTATGGGGTCTTTTACTCCATAGGGCCTCATGTATTTTTGTGATGTGGGTTACACAGCACCCTCTGTGCCGTGACCCAGGGGTGTCCTAGGGACTCCCCAACATAGACTCCATACCCTGGGACTGACTACTGTCTCCCAGGGCATGTAAAGTCACCAAAGACTTTGCTAGTCTTGAATCCTGAACAGAACCAGTACAAACCATCATATTGTGGACGTACTGGCTGGGGCAATTCGATTGCCCCAGGGTCTGTTAGTCGAGGGGGCACGTCTCCGTCCCCCCTGATCGAGTTTTGGCTGGTGGCAGTGGAAACTACGTTTTATATTCAACCGCGAATATTTTCCTATGGGATTTCCCATTGTTTTAGGCTAACACATTTAATTATTTATTTACGGTAGCCTTAAACATACCGCCGGTTTATATATTTATTATTATAACTTCGGTTGGGACTTTTTGCCAAAACTTGATTCTAAAATGGCGTTGGCGTTCGCCTCTGTAACTCTGACCCAAAGTGGAGCCCTTTGTTCCACTTTTGGCGGGCTTCTCCACAGAAGCCCTCCAAAGTGGTGCCACTCTGTCTGGGGTACTTAGGAGGGGTGGAGGGGGGTTTAGGCACCCTGGACTGAGTTACCTTGGTAACTCAAGTCGCACTCCGTCCTGATTGGCCCAAGTGGTGAGCCGGCCGGCTCACCACTTAGCATGTTTGAGTGACAGCTAGGCTGGGTGAATGGGGGTTTGCTGCATAAAAGCAGGGCTTTGGGGACTGGAACTTCAGAAGTCGCCACAGGACCAAGAATCCGACGAGGGAAGAGCTGAGCCGACCTGCTTCGACGACACCACCCGGTGGAGCCCTGCTGAACCGTCTCACCACTTTTCCCGACGACCGAGGAGAACTCTTAACGGAGTGGCTCCTTCCCTTGACTGGTGGGGACAACCAGTTTTCGCCTTCTTTTCGCTTCTCGAGGTATCTCGTGGCCACCTTGCCAGTGCCAAGCACCCCGGCAACCGGAACCCCACCACTTTTACCCCAACCACGAAAGTCGGTACAACCCTTTGACCGGAGGACTCCGCGGCTGGTTTCTTCCCGGGCAGTGCAACGACCTTCTTCTTCTGCTCTTCTGCGAGAACTTCTTCTCCCCTGACCGACGTCGAGCCTTGCTGCCACTGCCTGGAACAACTGCCACCGCTGGAGGATCCTTTCCGCTTAAGGTACCGTGTTCCGCCTGGCTTCCCTTGCCACCGACTGTACGGGGTAGATTTAGCCCCCGGCTTTCGAACCTGGGAGTGCCTGGAATACCCTGGCTAAACTTCTAAGCCACTCTAAACCCTTTCTAACTCTTTGCAAGACTTTGAATCCCTAATAACGGTGTGATCTTGGGCACATTTTCGCTCCGGTTACTCTAAGAGTGGGCCCTGCCTAGTGACTTTTGCTCACCTGTGACTTTGTGCTTCTTTGAGCCTATTGCAAGTGTTCTGGACCTTAGAGTGGTGTGTTTAACCCCTTTCTGTTTCTTTTTATCCCTTCCTTAAACCTACTAGAATGTCATCTAACGTTAAGCGCTCACCTCTGTTTTAATTATGTGGAGTTAACTTAGAGTTGTCTAGATAGGAGTAAGGGTTGAAACTGCTTTCATTATAACTGTGCTTTAAGTGTTTTTACTATACTTTGCTAGAGTGTTTTCAACTTATGTGTTCTTAAAAAAAATAAATAACTATATACTTTTGAAACCAAGCTCTGGTCAGTGTTTGCTTGTGCTATTGTGTCTGAGTACATATTGTGTATACTTTGCATACTGCCTAACTCTTCTTGAGGGAAGTCTGACTGCTCAGCCACAGCTACCAGGTAAATCTGGGTGGTGCAGACTGCTACCAAGTGGGTTTACTGCTATACCTGTAGTCTTAAATCTTTTGCAGTGTTCCCCAAGGGAACTGCACAGGTTTCTGCCTAACACTGGTGTACAGCGGTGGGATTTGTATTGAGTATACATTTTATTGTGCTTTAGATACCTTAGTGCAACTAACCACAAAGCTTAGCACTGTAAAAGTAATCCTCTAACATGTCAGTTATAGAAAGCTATAGTCAAGAGTCCCTTGCAGCCAAAACTGCTGATTGTTTAAGAGTGCTCTGTAAACATAAGGATCTCCTGACTAAGGGCAAGAAAATGGAGCTGATTGAAAGATTGTTAGCTAACCAAAGTCTGGGTGATGGTTCAGAGGAACCTACCACTCCAGCAACTGTAGATGACAGTATTGAAGTTAACATGGAGCAAAATGTTGATGATTCTGAGGAAGAGTCAGAAGAGGAGGGTGAGGCTGTTATGACTGTCCCCCCTAGGCCTCTGCCTGCTCTACCTGCTGTACCTACTGGACCTTTACCAGGTCCCCCATTTAGTCCTCAATACTTTGAACTGGAGAAAATGAAACTAGAATTGGAGTATAAGAAACTTAATGCTCAAACTGACAAAGAACTAAGGCTAAGGGAAATGGAGCTCAAGTATGACCTAGAAATGAAGAAATTATCTGTTGAGAATGCTTCTCTCTCTGGCTCCTCTAGAAGTTCCAGTCCTAAAAGACCCCGGATGCCTAAAGAATTGGTTGGTATGTATGAGCCTAAGTTGGATGTGTTGGATTGGTTGTCTCTGTTTGAATATAATCATGGGCTCCAGAACATCACAGGAAATGACTTACTCACCTGGTTGTTCTCTAGGCTTCCCCCTGTTGCAACTGATGTGGTAATGGAGATGGGGGAGGAGGATAGGAAGGACTATGAATGTGTGAAACTAGCTTTGATAGCTAGGTTTGGGAAGACCCCTTCCCAGTATCTTAAGAGGTTTAGGAGCCTCAAAAAGCATGATGGTACCCCTTGGGCTACCTGGGTGAATGAATGTTTGAAAAACTTAGAGGGATGGATTAAGGGTTACAAGGTGAACACTTATGAAGGTATGAAGAATTTGTTCATGTTGGAGACTATTTATGATGCCTGCTCTCCTGAGCTCAGACAACACTTGGCTGATTCCAGGGAATTGGATTCCCGGAAACTAGCTAAGGCTGCTGACTTGTGGGTTGCCAACAGGGCCACTCACAAGGATTCTGGGGCCACTCAGAAGAAGGATGGGGAGAAACAGTCTAAAAAGGACTCCAAAGAGAATTCTAATACTACAAATTCCAAAGAGGGCCCCAAACAAAACTATAAGGGTAAGCCACCAGGGAAACCAAATCAGGCTAGTATACCTCCTGGTCCCAGACCAGAAGGAGGTCAGAACAAGCCTCCATTCCAGCGAGCCTTTGGCTCATGCTTTGTTTGTAAGGCTACTGACCATGTGAAAGGAGATCCCAGATGTAAGGGTAAACCTTCAGGGGTCCAGCTTGCCTCCTTAGCCTTCGCTCCAGAAGAGGAAGTACATATGGCAAGTGGAAACTTTCTATTACTAGCTGATGAACCCACTGGAGTCTCAGCTAGTGTTTCTTTAGTCTCTCTGGGGTTGTGGGAACAACAGAATTTAGATGTCTATAACTCTATCCCAGATAATACTAAAGAGTATTATAAGGACAGTGTCCAGGTGAATGGTCAGGAGACTCCTGCCATTAGGGACACTGGAGCCAGCATGACTGTGGTGGACGAATCATTTTTCAAGGCAGAGGATGTTGCTAAGGCACCCAAATGCCTCACCAAGTTAGCTGGTGGGCCTGTGCAGATGTGTCCCCAGTTACCAGTTCTCATCCAATGTAATGATATGGCTGTAAAAATACCTGTCAGTGTACAATGTGAAGTGCCAGGTAGGGTTCTGTTGGGTAACGACCTCAAAGCTCTTGGAGTTGTATCTCATACCCCCAGACCCCCTAGCAAAAGGTTACAGGAACTCACAAAACCTGCAAGAGAGAAAACCCTGAGAGGGTTATCTCAGGAGATGATGACAGAAATCACTCCTCTCCCACTGGAGCAGCTTACTGCAGTAACTACCAGATCAGGAGCAAAGGGGCAACCCAAGACTCCTAGGAAAAAGCCAGCAGCAAGCACCCCAGTGCTTCCAACAAGGACTTCCCCTAGGTTGTCCAAAGTTACACCTGTAACTCCACCTCCAGCTGAGGCTGAGAGGGCGGTACCACCCTGTGTGGTTGAGCTAGACTCTGAGGAAGAGCTAGAAGGAGGCCCCAACCTTATTGGAGATTTGGACCCTGAGGACCATCCTGAGCTGCAGTCTTTACTGGCAGAAGGTGGGCCTAGCAGGGCAGCTTTTCATAAGGGGCAAAGAGAATGTCCAACTCTGGAGGGTCTCCGCCACCAGGCAGCTTCTCAAGCTGATGGGCAAGAGCCTGGGAAGTATAGGTTACACTGGGAAGATGGCCTCTTCTACAGTGAACCAACTGAGTCTGAACCTGGAGACTACAAACGCCTTGTAGTCCCACAAGAGAACAGACAACAGTTCTTACAACTAGCCCATGAGATACCTTTGGCTGGTCACTTGAGTTTCAAGAAGACCAAGGAAAGGCTCTCTCTCTACTTTTATTGGCCAAAGATGGGGGCTGAAGTAGACAGATATTGTAAGAGCTGCCACACCTGCCAGACTTCTGGTAAGGTTGGTTCCAAGAATGTGGCACCTTTAGTGCCTCTCCCAGTTGTGGGAGTCCCATTTGAGAGGGTAGGGATTGATATTGTTGGTCCCCTTGATCCTCCAACCTCCTCAGGCAACAGGTTTATCCTTGTTGTAGTAGACCATGCTACTAGGTACCCTGAGGCAATTCCTATGAGGACTGTTACAGCTCCGGCTGTGGCTAAGGCCCTCCTCGGTATTTTTACCAGGGTTGGGTTTCCTAAGGAGGTAATCTCTGACAGAGGGTCAAACTTTATGTCCCACTACATGAAAGCCATGTGGAAAACCTGTGGAGTTACCTACAAGTTCTCAACCGCTTACCACCCTCAGACAAACGGGTTGGTTGAAAGGTTTAACAGGACCATGAAGAGCATGATAGGTGCTTTAGAAGAACCCCTTAAGAAAAAGTGGGACCTTCTACTGCCATGCCTTCTCTTTGCTTATAGAGAAGTCCCTCAGGAGGGAGTAGGTTATTCTCCCTTTGAGCTTCTCTATGGCCATCCAGTCAGAGGTCCATTGGCCCTGATTAAGGAGGGATTGGAAGGTGCTCCTCCCCTCAAGCCAGTCAGAGTGACTGACTATGTGATAGGTCTCCGGAGGAGAATGTCACACATGATGGCAGAAGCAAGTGACAACTTGAAAGCTGGTCAAGCTCTGGTCAAACATTGGCACGACCAGAAGGCTAACATGGTTGAGTTTACTCAAGACCAGCTAGTTCTAGTTATGCTCCCAACAAGGCAGAGGGCCTTGCAAGACAAATGGATGGGACCCTTCAAGATTGTGGGAAAACTTGGAGAGGTCAACTATCTGGTGGATCTGGGCAGACCCAGGGAAGCTCCTAGAGTCTTCCACACCAACCGACTAAAAGCATACATCTCCAGACCTGATGTAGGAGCCTTGCTTCTAGCTTCAGCTGCAGAGGAAGAAGAGAGTGAATCTCTCCCTGATCTCCTCAGAGGTGTGCCTTTAGACGAAAAAGTTGAAGGAGTCAATCTCTCTTCAGACCTGACACCTGAGCAACAAGAGGAGTGCAAATCTATGTTAAATCAGTTTGCCTCCCTGTTCTCACTGTCACCAGGCTTGACCCCTTGGGGTCAGCATGAGATACTCACTGGTGACTGTCTGCCAGTCAAAAGCAGAGGATACAGAATGTCAGAACATGTCAGAACCCACATCAAAGGAGAGGTCAAGAAGATGCTTGATCTCGGGG
Source organism: Ambystoma mexicanum (assembly GCF_040938575.1). Taxonomy (NCBI): domain Eukaryota; kingdom Metazoa; phylum Chordata; class Amphibia; order Caudata; family Ambystomatidae; genus Ambystoma; species Ambystoma mexicanum. The sequence goes on from NC_090923.1 coordinate 510,824,438, forward strand.
TAATAGAGCCCTCTACTAGTCCATGGTCTAGCCCAGTTGTGTTAGTACCAAAGGCAGGATCCAAAGACTTGAGATTCTGTGTGGACTATAGAGCTCTAAATGCAGTCACCAAGACTGATGCCCACCCTTTGCCCAGGACAGATGAGTTGGTGGATAAACTTGGTGCAGCCAAGTACCTCAGCACATTTGACCTGACGTCAGGCTATTGGCAAATAGCCCTGACAGACCATGCCAAGGAGAAAACTGCATTTTCAACCCCAGTTGGCTTGTACCAGTTTAAGGTCATGCCTTTTGGACTAAAAAATGCACCTGCCACATTCCAAAGGATGGTGAACTAAGTTCTGGCTGGGATGGAAGACTTCTGCATGGCATACTTGGATGACATTGCAGTCTTCAGCCACTCCTGGGAAGAACATGTGACCCACCTAGGACATGTGTTGCAGGCTCTGGAACAGGCCCATTTGACAATCAAAGCCAGTAAGTGCCAGATTGGTCAAAGTAAAGTGGTCTACCTTGGACATGAGGTAGGAGGTGGAGAAATAAGGCCTTTGCCCAGCAAGATTGAAGCTGTGCAAAATTGGACAACACCAACTACTCAAACCCAAGTGAGAGCTTTTCTAGGCCTCACTGGATATTACAGGAATTTCATCGAGAACTATGGGACCATAGCTTCTCCACTGAATGTAATCTCCTCTCCCAAATTCCCAAAAAAGGTAAAATGGAATGAGGAGTGCAATCAGGCCTTTGAAAAACTGAAGAGAGCTCTTTGCCAAGCTCCAGTCTTGAGAGCTCCTGACTACCACCAACCTTTCATTGTACAAACTGATGCTTCCAATGTAGGTATAGGTGCAGTTCTAAGCCAACTGGATGAGAAGGGTAGGGAGCACCCCATTTGCTTCATCAGTAGAAAACTGAAGGATCCTGAGACAAGGTGGGCAACTATCGAAAGAGAATGCTTTGCTATTGTGTGGGCACTGAAAAAGTTTAGGCCATACTTGTATGGTTCTACTTTTGTTATTCAGACTGACCACCAACCCTTGAGATGGTTAATGCAAATGAAAGGGGAAAATCCAAAACTATTGAGACGGTCAATCTGCCTGCAAGGGTTTGATTTCACCATTGAGCACAGGTCAGGGTGTCACCATCAAAATGCTGATGGACTCTCTAGGATGTATATCATCGACTAGAGGTATGAGGTTCATCCAGGAGTGGATTAGATCCTCCTGTTCCTTAGTCTGGGGGGGGGCGAGTGTTAGGGAGAATTCTCTGTTTAGGCTGAATTTCCCTACCTAGTGAGTCCCCCAGCAGCTTTGCTGGATTTCTGGGGTTTCTTTTTTTTCTCCTGCCAAGAGTGAGACTCTTTTACCCTCACTCTTGGACATGTTGAAGTGTGTTTTCTTGGTTAAACCTTGTGTTGAATGGGCTATGGGGTCTTTTACTCCATAGGGCCTCATGTATTTTTGTGATGTGGGTTACACAGCACCCTCTGTGCCGTGACCCAGGGGTGTCCTAGGGACTCCCCAACATAGACTCCATACCCTGGGACTGACTACTGTCTCCCAGGGCATGTAAAGTCACCAAAGACTTTGCTAGTCTTGAATCCTGAACAGAACCAGTACAAACCATCATATTGTGGACGTACTGGCTGGGGCAATTCGATTGCCCCAGGGTCTGTTAGTCGAGGGGGCACGTCTCCGTCCCCCCTGATCGAGTTTTGGCTGGTGGCAGTGGAAACTACGTTTTATATTCAACCGCGAATATTTTCCTATGGGATTTCCCATTGTTTTAGGCTAACACATTTAATTATTTATTTACGGTAGCCTTAAACATACCGCCGGTTTATATATTTATTATTATAACTTCGGTTGGGACTTTTTGCCAAAACTTGATTCTAAAATGGCGTTGGCGTTCGCCTCTGTAACTCTGACCCAAAGTGGAGCCCTTTGTTCCACTTTTGGTGGGCTTCTCCACAGAAGCCCTCCAAAGTGGTGCCACTCTGTCTGGGGTACTTAGGAGGGGTGGAGGGGGGTTTAGGCACCCTGGACTGAGTTACCTTGGTAACTCAAGTCGCACTCCGTCCTGATTGGCCCAAGTGGTGAGCCGGCCGGCTCACCACTTAGCATGTTTGAGTGACAGCTAGGCTGGGTGAATGGGGGTTTGCTGCATAAAAGCAGGGCTTTGGGGACTGGAACTTCAGAAGTCGCCACAGGACCAAGAATCCGACGAGGGAAGAGCTGAGCCGACCTGCTTCGACGACACCACCCGGTGGAGCCCTGCTGAACCGTCTCACCACTTTTCCCGACGACCGAGGAGAACTCTTAACGGAGTGGCTCCTTCCCTTGACTGGTGGGGACAACCAGTTTTCGCCTTCTTTTCGCTTCTCGAGGTATCTCGTGGCCGCCTTGCCAGTGCCAAGCACCCCGGCAACCGGAACCCCACCACTTTTACCCCAACCACGAAAGTCAGTACAACCCTTTGACCGGAGGACTCCGCGGCTGGTTTCTTCCCGGGCAGTGCAACGACCTTCTTCTTCTGCTCTTCTGCGAGAACTTCTTCTCCCCTGACCGACGTCGAGCCTTGCTGCCACTGCCTGGAACAACTGCCACCGCTGGAGGATCCTTTCCGCTTAAGGTACCGTGTTCCGCCTGGCTTCCCTTGCCACCGACTGTACGGGGTAGATTTAGCCCCCGGCTTTCGAACCTGGGAGTGCCTGGAATACCCTGGCTAAACTTCTAAGCCACTCTAAACCCTTTCTAACTCTTTGCAAGACTTTGAATCCCTAATAACGGTGTGATCTTGGGCACATTTTCGCTCCGGTTACTCTAAGAGTGGGCCCTGCCTAGTGACTTTTGCTCACCTGTGACTTTGTGCTTCTTTGAGCCTATTGCAAGTGTTCTGGACCTTAGAGTGGTGTGTTTAACCCCTTTCTGTTTCTTTTTATCCCTTCCTTAAACCTACTAGAGTGTCATCTAACGTTAAGCGCTCACCTCTGTTTTAATTATGTGGAGTTAACTTAGAGTTGTCTAGATAGGAGTAAGGGTTGAAACTGCTTACATTATAACTGTGCTTTAAGTGTTTTTACTATACTTTGCTAGAGTGTTTTCAACTTATGTGTTCTTAAAAAAAATAAATAACTATATACTTTTGAAACCAAGCTCTGGTCAGTGTTTGCTTGTGCTATTGTGTCTGAGTACATATTGTGTATACTTTGCATACTGCCTAACTCTTCTTGAGGGAAGTCTGACTGCTCAGCCACAGCTACCAGGTAAATCTGGGTGGTGCAGACTGCTACCAAGTGGGTTTACTGCTATACCTGTAGTCTTAAATCTTTTGCAGTGTTCCCCAAGGGAACTGCACAGGTTTCTGCCTAACAATCGTTTACTTATAACTATGTGCCAACCATCGTGATGAAAGTGACTGCCACTCAGGGGAGTGTTTATCAGGGGATAAAAAAAGACCAGGGCAGGATTACAAAAACTATAATAGGCCCATAACGAACTCACCCTTTTTAATTAAAATTGGTAGATCAATTGGCTACTATCCAGTTGCAAGAATATGTGGAGAGTTATAACATTCTACAACCCAAGCAGTTGGGTTTTAGATCCTCTCACGGTACAGAGACCACACTCTTGGATCTGCAGTCAGAAATGCTCTACATTATAGATAGGATAGGAGCAAGTCGGGCTGCTGATCGTATTGGATTTATCGGCAGCCTTTGACCTTGTAGGCCAGGAAAAACTACCAACTAAGCTTGCAGATCATGGGGGGGGTGCACTAATGGAGCCATTGACTGGATTAGGTCTTTTCTTTTGGAAATCCAAAATAGTTTGGGGCCAGGAATGCTCGGAATCGGAGCTAATTCAGTGTGGTGTTCCGCAGGGAGCGTGTCTTTCACCTGTTTTATTTAACATATTTTGCCGCACTCTATGCGATGTTCTAGATGCATTGGGGGTGCCTTTCTCAAATTATGCCGATAACACCCAACTCATCACAGAGTTGAGCGGGGTCTACGAGAAAGATCTGGAAAATATAGAAAAAGTATACGAGGCTATCTAGGTTTGGCTGATAACGAATGGTCTCTGCCTTTATGCAAATAAAACAGAGTTCCTAATCTTTGGCTCTTCTCAGGCACGTGCCAAACTTGCAAGCCTGTATGAGGGCTTCACTTTAGAAGGCCTCTACGTTAAAGTTGTTCCCAAGGTTAAGACCCTGGGAGTGATTTTGGAATCATCATTGGGCGCTGAAGCCCACGTAAACAGTGTAGTCCAGAAGGCCCAATACCATCTAAGGGTGGTCAGACTAGTGAAGCCGTATGTATCAGCAGTAAATTGCACAACCCTAGTGAGAGCCGTGATTATGCCAAGGCTGAACTACTGCACAGCCCTTCTTACTGGAGCTAGTAAGGAATGCATCAAGAAACTCTAAGTTCTCCAGAATGATGCCGTCCAGATTATTAAGGGCACTACAAGACGGCACCCAGTATCCATACATAGGAGAGAGCTCCAATGGCGTCCAATGGATGCTAGAATATGTTTGAAACTAAACAACATTGTATATAAAACTGTCTGGAAAAGCACCTCAATATTTGCAGGAAAGACTGACTGTGGAACGCATTACCAAAATCAACCGGTCAAAAGATTCTATTACCTGGCTCTACCAAGATGTAAAAGAGCCTGAGGTAATGAAAGCTCCTTTACCTCACAGGCTGGAGTAATGTGGAACAAACTCCCTTTGGAGATGTGTCAAACAATGCGTTTTTAGGAAAAGTCTTATACACTAATATTTGCCTAGGTTGTGATGTGTTTGTGACGTTGGTTTTCTGTTTTTGTGTTTGCGCCCTGACGCCTGCGAGCTCCGGCGCAATATAAATAAATAAACATAAACATGGACTTCTTAGATGCCCAGGTACACTCCTGTCAGGTATCTTGACACAATGTTAAAGTCTTTGCACAACTTTGGTGGATTGCCTGATATAATCCCAGCCAGGAATCTTGCTCTGGGGTGTTACTTTACTTTCTTTACTTTACTTTCTTTACTTTACTGGTATACTTCCCTGCCAGGTATATCACCCCCACCAAATGGCAGCTACCTGGTGTCTCATTACCAGGACCTCTTATTGGTTTCACTGTCTTTTTCAATATATCACATCAGCATCTACTTTGTTCTGTTCAATGTATTTACTTAGGATAACACTTGTGTCAGCTCTTCCCCCATATTGACATCTGATGCATAGGTATTTGTTCAATTTGCCTTGTTGCACTTTCTCTTGTCGTTATTCAAATCTTCTCCCCTTCAAGCATTGATTTAACATGATGTTTTGTCTTTGTTTAAATTGTCTTTGAGCAGTGTCCGTAATATCAATATGACCTACTTCATTCACTTGATTACATCGGTGTCGGTACGCCCCGGTGTCCCCAAAGGCTCTGGTGTCAGATTTGTCTGATGTTGAGCTCATATGGGTTTTGCGGCATGCAGCTGGAGATGGAGTCTGCCAATTTATCCGACGTGTCTGAGAGTCACACAAAGAAGGACGAGCATTCACTGAAGCCACCCTGCCTGTTCGAGGAATGACACTAGGCAGAATGACCCTGAGAGCAAAAGCCAAATTGTCACAGAAGAAAACTCTGAAAAAGGGAATACACCTGCAATTCCATGATGGTCCTAACAGCAGGAATGCTGTTGGTTGATCGACACCGGAGGACACCGAAGGATTGCTGAACAGAATTAATGCGGAAATCAGACTGGTAGAATAAGGAATGGATTGAAAGGACTAGAGAAAGTCAGAACTAGGGCAAAGGCAGGATGCAGAATGAAGATACCAAAGGTCAGAATGGGGAAACTAGAGGGAGCGCTGAGATAGAAAGCCAAATCCTAGTATTGAGACGTGAGGAATCAAACTCTGTTGCCATAATGACGTGTGGAAGGGAAGCAGCAAGTGAGAAAAATGGCTGCTTCGAAACACTAGACTGTGCACAGGAAAGGAAGGACGCCATCGTGGGTATGGTCACGGAATGCAGCAGCCGTGGAGACAAACGCCAAGAGCACCATAAAGACTAGGGACGGCGATTCCTGACAGTATACCCCCACTGATAACTCACACCTCCAGGATTGCCTGGGTGCAGACGATGGGAACAACGCAGGAGGATGGGGGTAGGGATGTTACTGAGGTGCTCCCACAACCTCTCATTAGGTGGGTATCCTTTCCACTCAACCAAGTAAAAGAGATGTCCCTGACAATATCTAGAATCACAAATCCGGGAGACCTCGTATTCTATATGTTGGTGTGTAGCAATTACAGGAGGAGGTGTAGATACTGAGGAGGAAGTAGATGAATGGTAAGGTTTGAGAAGAGATGTGAGGAAAACAGGATGCATCCTCTTCCATGAAGGAGGCAATGTAAGACGATAGGCAACAGCATTGATAACTTGTTTAACGGCAAATGTTCCATACAAAGAGGCGACAACTTGGTGGGACATGCATAAAGGGGTCCAGGTTTCTGCTTTCTATAAGCATAGTGCTTGGTGGACTGTCGTGCCTTCTCCAGATGTTCCTTGGTAGATTTATGGACTGAAATAAGGTCAGCGATCCATTGGTCCGCTAAAGGTACAGTGGATAGACCCATATCCAAGGCAACACTGTAGGGTGAAAGATATAACTACAATGAAAAGATGTTGTTTTGAGTGATGCATGAATTGAATTGTAAACTGGTGAACCAATCATCATGTACTCTTGAGGAGAAACCACGTAGATATTGTTTGAGTGTTTGGTTCACTCATTCAGTGATTCCATTCATTTGAGGGTGGAATCCAGAAGACGATGCCCTTTGAATTCCTAACAGTTTACAGAGTTTTGCCCAAAATGTGGATCATACAGGCTCCCCCGCTCAGAAATAATAGAAGTGGCAAGTCCATGTAACCGGAATATGTCTGAGAAAAACCATTGTTATTTGCGCGGCTGTGGGTAATTTGGCTTGAGGATAAAAATGCACCAACCTGGTAAAAAGATTGATGGTAAGCATAATGGTTGTGCAACCTCTTGAGGGGCCGGGGGATCCACAATGAAGTCTGTGATGATTATCTGCCATTGTTTAGAAGAGAAGTTTGGTGTAAAAGTCTGGTTTATCGGAAGAAGATTTGTATTGGGCACAGGTAGGACAAGCTTTTATGTGCTCCTTGACTGCCATGGACACCATAATTGACGTTGAAGGTTTACTAAGGTAATTGTTATGCCTCTATGTCCAGCTGGTAAAGAATCATGACAGAGCTTCAATGCTGCGTTTTGGGGGGCCTTTGAGGGTAGATACAATAGATTACATTTGAAGAGAAGGTTACCTTTTCTGGTCAGATTCAAAGGATTGGATTGTTGTATTTGGTGCCATCCCAGTGACCCTTTCGTTTCTTTCTTTTTTTTTTATTGATTTAGCAGATTTACATAAACTTTGGGATATATTTTACAAATGTTAAAATATTTAACAATTCATTACACAAACGTTAAAGGAAAATAAAACAATTGCATTACCTTAAATGACAAATTAATCCATTCATTTGACATCGAGCAAATAGCAAAGTAAAAAAAAATAAAACCAATATTTGCTTTGATAGACACATATCATACGTAAGTTTAATGATTATGTCCTGACAGATTATTTAATAACCTTTGTATCAGAATCAGAACTCACTTCCTGTATCTAACATTAAAATTGTCATCCTTCTTAACTCAATTAAATATGATTTGAAGGTCAAGCCTCAATAGGAAATGGTCACCAGCATACTATTTAAGTAGTTATTAGCTTAATTGTAATGCATGTAAAAAGCCTGTGACACCAAATCTCAACGAAGTCATTGTTGCACAAAAAATTATTCGCCATAGTAATTGTGGAGTAATCTGTTCGAGGTTTTTCAACGGTTATTTTTTTTCTTCTTTTTTTTTTTTTTGTAAGTACAATATACGAGTTTGCTTTAACATTTGACAGTCCACTAATAAGTGACAGAGTTTCTCTGACTGGGGATCTTACAAAAACGGAAAAAGTTATCTTGCAGAACAATTATTCTGCACCTTGCCTGAATAGCTTTTGTAGGTCATACATTAAATCTTAGGCGCAAAAAATCTGCTCTATGTGATGGTGATGGACATTTAATCATATATGGCTCTGGGACATTATATCGTTTGTGCTGAAAAGGGTGGTTTCTAAAATCTTGATAACTTTGACATTTATCTCTTGCCTTAGTCTAGTCATACTGGAAGAGTTTAGTCTTCACTCGAGTCAGACCCAATTCGTGTCCAATCCTCTAATCCATACAATAGGAACGCACCTGGGAGATTAAGAATTTGCCACCAAAATTTGCCTTCAAATCCTTGCCATAGAGTCTCAGATAAAGTTGCCTTGGTTTCCGATCCATATAGTAGTATTGCAGTGACTTTTTGCTGATAGTACGTAAGGGCAGGAGTGATCGAGAATTTACCATACTTTGCCTGAATAACAAATGCTTGAGAGATGGCTGTTAATTTTCTCTTTAAACTAGACAAATAAGCTTTGCCATTGCTCTGGTCACTAATAACCACACCCAAATAGATATATTTGTGGGCAAGTTCCAATTCAGTGTTCTGCAAGGACCATTTTGGGATTATTTTCCATCTATTCTTACAATTACAAATCATCACTTAAGTTTTTTTGAGGTTTACAGTCAACAAGTTTTTAACATAGGCTGAAAGGGCATCCAAAAGTCTTTGTAAGCACTGCAGCGTCTTGGACATAAGGACTAGATAGCCCGCATACAACAGAGCTGGAATTGATTTAGATGCCAGGTTCGGGGCATCCGTGATGATATCTTCAAAGGAATCTCCAATGTCAGAGATGAAAAAATTAAAGACGGCGGAAGCAAGGATACATCCTTGCCTCAGCCCTCTGTATGTGTCAATTGGAGTACTCAGTTCGCCCTGCAACGTCAGTCTGACCTGTAGTTTAGTATTCATGTGCAGAGCCTGTATGAGAGCAATGATGCAAGTCGGACAATCAGAGCGATGTAATTTGTCTACAAGGAGCTCTCTAGACAAACGCAAAATAATGGAGATTGCTTTATGAATGATAGATGAGATATAATAGATGTGATGGTTTGCAAACTGATTGACGTTCCGAGTCCTGCAACAAAGCCTGTTTGACACGGGTCACGCTTTTGATGCTCAATATCCTACCCATTAAAATCACAGAGAATGAATCGAGAAAAAAGTTGCCCGGTTCATCAAGAAGGGCAATCGGCCTGTAGTTAGAGGGACAGGACCGATCACCCCTCTTGAAAATATGGACTACAACAGATCGACGCCAAGAATCTGGATTGGCATTAGTCATCAGAATATGGGCAAAGATATCATAAAGGATGTTCGCCCATTTTTGTGGATGTTGTTTAAACATCAAGTTGTTCAGCCCATCTGGGCCCGGGAGCCCTTTGAGCTGCTTGATTTTAAAATGAAACAGAGGATATCCTGATATTTGCAATTTTGAATCAGTTACATTCGTCAAGGTAGACTGTTGATTACTTTCTAAGAGTCACAAGTACATATTGGAGTAATATGTTATCCATTGACTTTCCGATACTCCATTAATTTGTACGGGAGTTTGTCTGGCATGGTTAGCTAGATTAAGTAATGACCATATCTGTGAGGAGTTTTTGCCAGTCATGGCACTTAACATGACTTCGCCATCAGATTGATAAAGCAGGGCTTTATAAGTTCTCAACCAATTCTTATGCTTACATTTCAGTGATTTTATAATTACGCCTCTCTTAAGTAACAGAAAAAGCAGAGCTCATTTTATACGTTTACATAAATCACTTTTCCGTTTCTGAACTTCCGGGTTAAAGTTGTATTTATTTTTGTAGTTACAAAAAGTAGTGTGTCATGAACCACTGATTCCGGCCATTCTGGACTTCGTGGTCCATGATGCACTGCAGTATGAGGTCAGTGATTCTTCCAACATTGACGACGGCCCAGAAACGCTGTGCTCTAGTCTCTACGCGAAACGCTCTGCTTCCTAGAAAACAGGCAAACCCCCGCGGCTCTGCGCGTCTTAACGCAACTGCTTGGAGTTGTTAGGCATGTGTATCGAGTCCTTGAACAGTACTATTTTCCAGTTCCTTACCCCCTTTTTCTCCTTCCTGGAACCCCCTCCTGATTCCTGCATTTCTTCCGCTAGCGTTATCTCCCCTTATCCTGGATCCCGTCTTGTGCTCAGTGCCGCGGTCTTCCAGGCACACTGAGCATAGGACACCTGCCCCTCCTCCTTCCTGGATCCAGTCGCTGAACATTCCTGGATACTGAGCGCTATCCTGCTTAAGGAAGTCGGCTTACCTCACGCTGGAATCCGAAGACTCGCGCCCCTACCTGTACAAGTCTCGAAAAGTGAGGAAGGAGGAAAATGCTCCAAAGAAGACCACAAGCAAGGAAAAACAGGTGAGAAAGAAATAAGCGTGTGAGAGATTGAGACGCGCCAAAAACCTGATATAGAAGTTGACATGGAAGCCACAGTTCAAGACCTCATGAGAGGAATGCAAGAATTAACCACAGAGGTTCAAAACCTCAAGGCCGAAAATGCAGCATTAAAACAGCTTGTCTTGTCCCGGGATTCCGCGTTCAAAGAAAGCGCCCTGGTAGGGGGTGTAGTGGACAAATATGATGGTTCTTCCAAGTCCCTGCGTTCCTTCCTTGACTCCTGCCTAGTGCATTTCACGTTCAAACCCTACTATTTCTCCACGCCTCGGGCTAAGGTGGGGTTTATGATATCTCATCTCACGGGCAATGCCTTAACATGGGCGACTCCCTGTTAGGCAGAAACCTGTGCAGTTCCCTTAGGGAACACTGCAAAAGATTTAAGACCACAGGTGTTGGCAGTAAACCCACTTGGTAGCAGTCTGTACCACCCAGATTTACCTGGTAGCTGTGGCTGAGCAGTCAGACTTCTCTCAAGAAGAGTTAGGCAGTATGCAAAGTATACACAATAGGCACTCAGACACACTAATACAAGCAAACACTGACCAGAGCTTTGGTATCAAAGTATGTCATTATTTATTTAAAAACATACTGTTTGAAACACTCCAGCACTCTTATTGTAAAATATTCTAAACACAGTTACTATTGTAATATATACACCCCTTTTTCCATATCAGATAAGTCACAGTAAAACACCACTTATTTTCATACAGAGGTGAGCGCTTAACAAGATGGCACTCCAATAAGTTTGTGAGAAAGGGAGGGAAAAAGACAGAATATGGAAAGGTACACCACTCTAAGATTCAGGAACACTGTTAGCAAGGCAGAAGAGCAAAAGTCACCGGTGAGCCAAAGTCCAAAGGCTGGGCCCACTCTTAGAGAGAGCAGAGCACAAATGCGCCCAAGATCACAGTTACACTAGGCTTTGAAAGTCTTGCAGGGGGTTCAAAAAAAGTTTAGAGAGGCTTTAGGAAAGTTTAGCCAGGGTGTCCCAGGCTAACCCAGGTTCGAAAGCCGGGGGCTAAATCTACCCCGTCCAGTCAGTAGCAAGGGAAGCCGGGCGGGACACGGCACCCTAAGTGGGAAGGATCCTCCAGCGATGGCAGTTGTTCCTGGCAGTGGGTGCAAGTCACGTCGTCGTCCAGGGGAAGAGAAGATCTCGACTTGGAGGAAAGATTAAGGTCGTTGCACTACCAGGGAAGAAACCAGCCGCGGAGTTTTCCGGTTAAAGGTGGTACCTTTGTTCGCGGTCGTGGTAAAACGTGGTATCCCGGTTGCTGGGGTGCTTGGCACAGGCAAGGCGGCCACGAGGTACATCGGGAAGGCGAAAAGACGGTGAAACTGGTTATCCCCACCAGTCAAAGGAAGAAGACTCTCCGGCGGGAGATCTCCTCTGTCGTTGGGAAAAGTGGTGAGACGGTCCAGCAGGGCTCCACCGGTGGTGGTGTCGTGGCAGGTCGGCTCAGCTTCTCCCTCGTCGGATTCTTAGGTCCTGTAGCGACTTCTGAAGTTCCAGTCCCCAAAGCCCTGCTTTTATGCAAAAAACCCCCATTCACTCAGCCTAGCTGTCACTCAAACATGCTAAGTGGTGAGCTGGCCGGCTCACCACTTGGGCCAATCAGGACGGAGTGCGACTTGAGTTGCCTAGGCAACTCAGTCCAGGGTGCCTAAATTCCCCTCCACCCCTCCTAAGTACCCCAGACAGAGTGGCACCACTTTGGAGGGAAAGTGGAACAAAGGGCTCGACTTGGGTTGGAGTCACAGAAGAGAACACAAACGCCATTTTAGAATCAAGTTTTGGCAAAAAATACCAACCGGAGAATTAATATTAATTAAATAAACCAGCGGTATGTTCGAGGCTACCGTAAATAATTAAATAAAGGTAGTAGCCTAAAACAATGGGAAATCCCATAGGAAAATATTTGCGGTTGAATATAAAAAGTAGTATCCACTGCCACCAGCCAAAACTCGATCAGGGGGGACGGAGACGTGCCCCCTCGACTAACAGACCCCAGGGAAATTGAATTGCCCCAGCCAGTACGTCCCCAATATGATGGTTTGTACTGGTTCTGTTCAGAATTTAAGACTAGTAAAGTCAATGGTGACATTACATGCCCTGGGAGACAGTCAGTCCCAGGGTATGGAGTCTATACTGGGGGGTCACTATGACACCCCTGTGTCACTGCACTGAGGGTGCTGTGTAACACACATCACAAAAACACATGAAGCCCTATGGAGTAAAAGACCCCATAGCCCATTAAACACATCTAGATTCAAAGAAACACACTCAAATCATGCCCAAGAGTGAGGGTAAGAGAGTCTCACTCTTGGCAGGAGAAAAAAATAAACCCCAAAAATCCAGCAAATCTGCTGGGGGACTCACTAGGTTAGGAAATTCAGCCTAAACAGAGAATTCTCCCTAACACTCCTAGTCAATTCAGGAGACCCACTCTTTGATGATTACGATGGATATGTGGAAGCCTTTAAGGCCATGTTTGATCAACCAGAACTTGTCTACAGTGCACAAAAAAGACTTCTCGAATTCCAGCAAGGAGATCAGGATATGCTTACTTACGTGAATCGCTTCAAACAGCTAGTTAAAGAAGCCGATTGGTCTCAAGAAGCTAGTTTCACCCTATTCCGAAAGGGATTGAATGATGAAGTAAAGGATGAGTTAGCCAGAGTAGCCCGTCCGAGTTTCTTCCAGGCCCTAATGGACCTTTCCTTACAGATTGACTTCAGAATCCAGGAGAGAAAGGCATAGAAAAGAAAAACAGACAACATCCCCAAAGACAACCGTGGAATATCCTTGCCTCAAGGAAGCATCCACTCCACGTTCCTCAGATCCAGAACCTATGCAGCTGGGTGCCTTCCATGGACCAATTTCTCTGCAAGAAAGGATCCGCAGGATCAATACCGGACGTTTTATGTATTGTGCCTCTGATAAACATCTTGTGAGAGAATGCCCAATAGCACCACCCCGACGTTCAGGAAACGCCAGCTCCCGATCCTAAGCGGAGCACAGCTTCGGGAGAAAGATGCCTGTTCCGCATCCATTCCTTCTCCTTGAATACTTCAGGACAGAACACCTTAGTGATTCTCCAGACAATCTTGTCATCTGCTGAGAAAGAATCCTTCCCCATCCTGGCTCTAGTGGACTGCGGTGCCATGGGTGTTTTCATAGACGATCACTGGGCTGTCAGTCACAATATTCCTCGAGAACCCAAAGTAGTAATACAACCTGTCGAAGGAATTGATGGGAGACCATTGTTTTCCGGGCCCATTACTTACCAAACCAAGGAATTACTACTCTTGATAAACAACCATCAGGAAAGGCTCCGTTTTGACATCATAAAGGCCGCTCACTACCCCATGGTTTTAGGCATGCCCTGGCTTCAGAAACACAATCCATACATCAACAGCCGGATCCCTATTTCTAGGTTCTGAATTCTGCATGTCCCATCGTTTGTCTCAAGACTCATTGCAAAACCCTCCTGTGAGCTCCCGGAATCCCAAACAATCATCCTCAAGTGTATCCAACAGTATCCAAGTACCTAAGATTTATCAACCGTACTCAGATGTGTTTTCAACAGCCATTGTTCAAGCTCTTCCACCCCACAGACCTGAGGATTGCGCCATTGACACAGATGCTTCAGCAGTGATTCCATTCGGTAGAATGTTCATATCCGAACCCAAAAAAAGGGCCCTACGAGAATACCTGGTTACCAACCTAGCAAATGGTACTATTCATCCTTCGAAATCTCCAGCCGGTGCTTCCCTATTCTTCGTTCCAAAGAAAGACACCAAAGAACTTCGACCCGGTTTGGACTACCGTGGTCTCAACCAATGTACTCTCAAGGATCGTTATCCGCTACCACTCATTTCTGACATCCTGGAGGCAGTTCGGGGTGATGTAATCTTCACTAAACTCGATCTTAGGGGTGCTTATCACCTCATTCGGATAAAGGAAGGCGACGAATGGAAGACGGCCTTCAGAACTCCCTTTGGTCACTTTCAATATCTAGTAATGCCCTTTCAGTCTCTCCAATGCCCCTGCGGTCTTTCAACGGTTTATGGATAGAGTTTTCTCCGATAGGCTGTTCCTTTTTGTCATTGTGTACCTGGATGATATACTGATTTATTCCAACAACCCCAGATCCATCAAGAACATGTAAAAGCAGTCTTACAACATCTACGTGAACACAAACTCCTGGCCAAACCAGAAAAATGTCTCTTCCATGTCCACATCGTTCATTATCTTGGATTTCTGCTGAGCTCCAAAAGAATCGGAATGGATCCTGCCAAGGTCGACTCCATACTCTCTTGGCCAGCACTCACTACTGTAAAACAGATTCAATCCTTCCTGGGACTTGCAAATTTCTACAGAAAATGTATACCTACATTTTCTGACATAGTGCATCCCATAGTAGCACTCTTAAAGAAGGATACACTGTTTAAATGGTCTACTACTCAAGAGATGGCCTTTCAGCAGCTGAAACAAAGATTTACTCAAGGTGCAATCCTGGCCCAACCCGACATAAATCGGCCCTTTCTGGTGGAAACAGATGCATCTGACTACGCCATTGGTGCGGTCTTAAAACAAGAATTCGTAGACAAGATGGAACATCCTATTGCCTGCCTATCCCGCACATTGACTCCCAGCCAGAGCCACTATTCTGTCCTGGAGAAGGAGTTATTGGCCATCCGACAAACCTTTACCTACTGGCGCCATCTATTCTTGGGCTCTAAACATCCAGTGCAAGTACGGACAGATCATCAAAACTTGCAAGTCTTACAGTCCCTGGAATGCAGAAACAGTCGTCAAGCCCGTTGGGCCTTCTTTTTTGCCCAGTACCAATTCCGTATTCAGCACTTTCCTGGAACGAATAACATTATAGCAGATGCCTTATCCAGGGGTCCTGACTACGAGGCTGTTGAAGCTCGTGCCTTTCTGAAGAGGTTCCCTAATACTGTGTTTGTGGCACAAGCAAATTCCCTCCTGGAAGACGTCCGAGCCGAAACCCCTTCTTCCGAATTCTGGAAGGATTACATCAGGAATAATCAATGGAACCTAGTAACGAAAGATGGTTATCTCTTCAAGGACAAAATGACTGGCAATACCCACACAAAAACAGAGACAAAATCATGAATCTTTGTGATGACACCTTCCATTCGGGACATTGTGGCATCACTACCACTCTCCGCCTCATTTAGAGACAATTCTGGTGGCCGAAGAGGATTGCTGATGTAATAACTTAAAACCTGCGCAGTGTGCAATCAGAACAAACATGATAACAGAAAACCTGCAGGGCTCTTACATCAACCCGCATTGCCAACACGCCTATGGGAAATTATCGCCACAGACTTCATCGTGGAATTGCCCCCGTCCAGAGGATATACAACCATAATGGTTACCATCGATCCGTTTACCCATATGGCTCACTTCATACCTTTGTTCAAACTACCATCCTCGCTTCAATTGGCTGGGATATTCCTAAAACATATATTTAGGCTTCATGGATTACCTTCCAAGATCATCTCCGACAGAGGACCTCAGTATATATCCCAGTTCTGGAAACAACTATGCCAAATACTAGGCATCGAGCGTGCATTATCTTCGGGATATCATCCTCAGACTAATGGGGCAACGGAACGAGTAAATCAGACCGCGGAACAGCACCTCTGCTGTTTTGCAACCAAGGTCCAGGATGATTGGTCACTTTTCGTTCCTGTAGCTGAATTTGCTTACAACAATTCTGACCATTCGACTATCAAGACAAGCCCATTCTTTTGCAGTCAAGGATTTCATCCTTCAGTTCTACCATCTGTCCTACCACATCCTACCCCGGTTCCCTCAGTTGATTCCTGGATTGAAACACTAGTAAACGTACACAGGGACGCGAAGGAGCACCTGGAGAAAGCCAGGATAGAAGTCAAGAGATATGCAGATACCAAGCGGAGACCTAGCCCTTCATATGAAATTGGGGATAAAGTTTGGTTATCCTCAAAACTTCTTCCTCGACATTTACGGCCTAATAAACTGGCTCCCAAGTATTATGGACCTTTCTCCATTAAGGAAATCATTAATCCATTGGCCTTTCGACTTCAACTTCCAAAATCCTGCAAGAGGATACATCCGGTCTTCCACACTTCCTTATTGAAACCGTATGCACGATCCACCAGAACTACTCCTAGACCTAACCCAGTGCTCATCAATGACCAGATTGAGTTCGAGGTCTACAGGATATGTGATTCCAGATACAGACTGGGTCAGCTCCAATATTTGGTGGAATGGAAGGGATACCCCCTCCCCCCCCCCAGCAAACGCACCTGGGAACCTGTCTCAAACATGAATGCCTCCCATCTAGCACAAAGGTTCCATCGAATCCATCCAGGCAAACCCAGTGGTTCTGGGTTTAGGAGGAGGCATGCTGTCATGAACCACTGATTTCGGCCCTTCTGGACTTCGTGGTCCATGATGCACCGCAGCATGAGGTCAGTGATTCTTCCAAAATGGCAGACGGCCCAGAAACGCTGTGCTCTAGTCTTTACACGCAATGCTCTGCTTCCTAGAAAACAGGCACGCCCCGCAGCTCTGCATGTCTCAATGCAACTGCTTGGAGTTGTTAGGTGTGTGTATCGAGTCCTTGAACAGGACTATTTTCCAGTTCCTTAGCCCCTTTTTCTCCTTCCTGGAACCCCTTCCCGATTCCTGCATTTCTTCCGCTAGCCTTATCTCCCCTTATCCCGGATCCCGTCTTGTGCTCGGTGCCGCAGTCTTCCGGGCACTATCTGAGCATAGGATGCCTGGCCCTCCTTCCTGGATCCCGTCGCTGAACATTCCTGGATACTGAATGCTATCCTGCTTAAGGCAGTCGGCTTACCTCACGCTGGAATCCGAAGACTCGCGCACCTACCTGTACAAGTCTCGAACAGTGAGGAAGAAGGAAAATGCTCCCAAGAAGACCACAAGCAAGGAAAAACAGGTGAGAAAGAAAGAAGCGTGTGACATAGTGGCCACAGAGTGTATGGCTCTCCTGGAAATGTCATTCACAGCGGTACACGAGTATTCCCATAAGATGTTAACATTAAAGGATTTTAGAAATTCTGCATTCCATCGAAAGCAAGTTCTTGAGTTATTCACAATAATTTGTTAGCTGTAGATGCTAGATTTTTTTGAACAACGGATGACTCACGAGACCACTGAAATGTCGACATTTCATGATCACTATGGCACTGTTTAATCATTCAAATTTTACAACCTTGGTGAAAGTATATTGATCCACATAAAAGTAATCCATAATAAATTCACTTTTAGCTCTGCGCCATCTACTTTGGGGTGAATGTCAATTCCTAAAGAGCCATTTAAAATGATTAATTGGCATTATTTCATTAGTTTTTCCAACTTTCTACAGGTCAGATTGGCTGTTCCTTTGTGCGGGAACAGACACTGTAAATTCAAATCACCTGCTAAAATGGTATTGGTGTTGTCCGGAGCCTGCATTGCTATATCTAGCAACTGTTCAAGATCTGTGAAGTATTTAGCACCAGAAATCAAAGCTGGATTTCTGTAGATATTATTAAAAGCAATTGCTCCTTCACAGTATGTTATTTTAACCATTTGCAGATATAAATTTGAGGCTTCCCATAGATGTATTTTAAAACCTGAACAGATTTTGACAGCTACCATCAAACCAGACGAAGGACGGCCTTTCTGGGCAACTTTAGCTGGATGTAGAATAATGCTGTCGTCATTCCATGTAGGCTGTTCGTTTAGCCATGTTTCCTGAAAAGCTATTAAGTCTTAGGAATGTATTGAATCAGCACTAGGGCCAAACAAATGGGAAAAACCACACGTGTTCCAGGTAGCAAGAGGTATAATATTGCAACAGTTTCTCCCAGATAGTTATGTTTGTGATCTTTGACCATTACGTGAAAACAATAGTTTGTCACTGAAAGCTGAACTGCTTGATTTAGACTGCCTATACGTGTTGACTTGTCTAAATGGCGGTGTGAAATCGGTGTTTTGAGATTGTTCCAATCTGTTGGCCTCATTAACTACTGTAGGGTCTTGAGCTAGGACAAAGCCTAGAGCAAAAAGCTCAATTTTGGCCTGCTAAATGATGTTTCTTATTACACTTGAACGTATCCACAATCTTACCACAGACAAAAAGTGTCATTCAAAAATTCTACCTGATCAATATCAGAGGTGACATCTGCTAGAGTCGCAATATCCTCAAAGATGGCTAATATGCTTGTTCTGCTAAGATCGTACATAGGATAAGGCAGCGGGCACATTTCAGTATAAGTCGATGATATTGATTTGAGGTCTTTGAGTATTTGCAGTCCTTATTCTTAGTCCTGTCATTCTCATTTGACAAACGGGATTGGTTGTAACTAGGATTTTGAGCTGAAGAAGTGGGTACGATGGGCTGATTCAGCTGTTGATTCACTAAGTGAGGCCTTGTAAGTGACTTCAATTCAGCAATCCAACTAAGTCAATGCCTAGTCTGGGATGCCCAATGGAAGCCCTTATTTATATATTTTTATGTCAAGTTCTTAAATCTGGATGATGAACCTTATATAACGCCCCTCTCTTTGAATCCCCCTGACCTCACTGAGCCAAGAAGTAGGTTGTTTTGCAAATGAAAAGGTTTATAGGAAAAATTAAACAATATATATATCACACTTTTATGAATAAATTAATATTTGATAGCACACTTATGAGTATGAACAGTGATCAACAATGTATATTACAGTAGCACAATTCCTTAACTACTTAGGAGTTGGTATAGAAAGGATAAGGTAGCAGAAAATACTTTGTATGGTTTCAAGGAAAAGCAATGATGGAAAGAATGCAGCACAGAAATAAACTGGATATGGTTTCAACAAGAGATAATCTGATCACTTTTTGCCTTATGACAACTCACTCCTCCCGCCCCCCTATGAAATATGAAGAGATGGAAATGAGGGCACACAGGTTTGCAGGAATACAATCAAAAGCAGTTCAGTTCCCGTCCCCACCCCAGCAAGATTAGAGAAACAGGGATGATTTTAAAACACAGGCCAAATACTCTTAAATGTGGTTGCAATGAAGTGAAAACTATGCTAAAAATTATTTTAATTCCCTATCGGAGATTCAGTGTAGGTGACAGCTACTTTGAATTAGTTCAGGACAACACTAGCAATGATTCAGGAATGATTATCAGGTTGAAAACGAATTTCAGCAGTGGAAAGCAAGAAGCAGCTATTTTTACAAGTGGTGAAATTGAGCTTGTTTGCAATTCGCGACACTTTTTCCGAATGTGTCGATCGCGATTACGGAAGGTCGGTTTGTTGGAAATCTTAGGTTCTTAGCTTTTAAAATGACAGTTAAAATCTCGCTTCTAGGACATACGGTTCAAAAGATACGGACGTTTTTGTGGAGGTAGATTTTCAGAAATTAAGTCAAGATTTCAGAATGACAGATGACACTTTTGCAGCTTTGAAATCACAGAATGAACACACAATTTCTATGCAGTTCTGGACAGGTTGAAATGGATGGAATGAGATTACTTTAGACTAAGAGATGTCTATGCACATTTCTTGGCTGGATACACGCTCCTAGTTTTGGACTGGAATGGGCGTGGGACTGCACTCCCGCCACCGGATGGTCTCTGGCACTGGTTCTGCTCACAGCGTGGCCTCTGGTCTGCTATCGGCACGGCACATCGGTCTGACGGGTTCTGGATACAGATCTGCTTTCCGAGTCTGGGTCTAGGACAGGGTTCTAGCCAAAATCAAACAGCTTGCCCCAGTTTGGTTAGGTTGCTGGATTCTGAGGCCTGCTGAGAAGAGTTCAGCTTTTTGGGTTAGGCACCTGCTTTAGGTTCTAGAGCTGGGTTCTAGAATCTGGTCTCTGGAGCTATCTGGAATCTGGAGTCTAAGTTCTGAAGCCTGTGGTCCTTCTGGATATTGTTTGATCCCGCAAAGTGCTGCGCAAGACAGTGGAAAGAGCAGTGCCTATCTGGGTTTCAGTGGTTCTTTTTATGTCTTGAAAGTGGGTGGGAAGGCTGACTTTCTATGCCCAACCCACTAAGGATTTGATAGGTTAAAGGATTTTCTGTGCCCTGACTGGAGAAAGGGTAGTGAGTCAGAGTGATGCTACTATTTTACAATCTAATGAAGAAACGCCCCTTTGCTTTTACTTAGAACCCAATTTTTTATAACCAAACATGTTTTCAAGGTACACAAGTTGTTGAAATTGCATGTACACATCACAGATGAATTAAGACAGTTCTCTGTTCAACCCTGATCTTTCTAAGAGCTTGGGTGCAGAAGTGACAACGTTTTGCGCTTTTAGTGGGTTTCGCCATATTGGTTTTTCATCAAATCTTCCACGGGGGTACATCCCCTCTCTGCGCATATTACAGTAAGTTTTCATTTTTCTGATATAACCACAGTGTCTGGAATATTAATTAATAGCGGTGTTCGGTCTCAGAACATCACACAACGTCCAGCTTAGTCTCAAATTGTGAGTGAAATTGTCATTTTAAGAATCTCCAAATTGTACATTTTTGTCTGCTTGGTATAATTAGTTATCAGTATTCTCACAAAACATATATTTGCTGGACTCTCTGAATCCACAATCGTTTCTCTCCGCCCCTAGAAACTTGGCTTGACTCAGAGATCAGATGTCTTGCCTTCCCCCAGAGCAGTGTTGACAGTTCACACCCAAAATCAGCATACCCTATTCCGCTGAAGGCATCCTTTGTCTGTGTTTTCCTGCTAGCAGGGCATCAGTCCAGGGTGCCACTCTCCATTTGATTAACAGAAACTTGTGATTTCCTGCCTTCTTGTGTGGAGTTTTGAGGTGTGAAGGCTTCCCATGGACCGCAAACCTTTGGAAGTCTGAGCTGCATCAGGATACTGTTTAGCTTCTGAAATCCATGTCTCCTGTCAGAGTTTAGATCACCAGCGCCGGTCATTGGTGGGCACCGGTATTGCACCCATTTTTGACAGCTGCCTTAAATTAATACATTTCAAAAAGGGGATTTTACTCAATAGCATATGATCCTTGCTAACATTGTATTGATGTGGATTCTGCAGTAGAGTAATGTAGAACACCCAACCAGAAGTTGGATTTTTTTGGTGGTTTCATGCCCATGATTTTAGCAATTTGGACAATCAAGAAATGAATTGTTGAACAGCTCTGTAGTCCTTTGTCTGCTTTTGTTCAGTGGGCAGCCAAAGGATGGGGCTGGCAATGGTCTCCTGTATTAACACTGACAGAGACAAAAGAAGATGGCAGCCTGTACGTCAGGTTCATGCTGCGCACTTTCTGGTGATTTCTGGCCCGCAGCATGCTTTCCGGCGGCCATTATGATGTTTCCCATGTCAGTAGTGCACAATGATGTTGTAGGGCTTGGATGCGTGGATTGAAACATCCCACAAGCACCCCTCTTGCGATGGCCATTCTTTTCCATCAATGGAACTCGCAAGACTGGGATGTGCGCCTCATCTTCTTCCGATTCCGCAGATGGCAAAGTTCGGTATCTTTTCCTCCATCAGGGTGGATCAATCAGTTCTCCTCGCCGGTCCTGATGGGAGTATTGGGCGGTACTCCGGGCCCCTCAGATCTTTGCTCCCGGTCCCAGGGTCGTCCCCCTTGGGCAGTCTCCATGGTTTCATCTCTCCTAGGATGACAAAGCAAAAGCGGCAGAAACATATTCATAGACATTTCCCCACCACTATTAATGTAGTGGGGTGAACATATATATTTTTTAAATCAGGAGACATTTGCATTCTTTTCACTGTATTTTAGAGACTATATGTGGAATATTTTAGGATTGGAAATGTATTAATCGGGAGCGGCCCCCTCTGGGATTGCAGAGGACTCCTCCAGTTGCTGCAGAGTGTGCCTGGGGTGGCAACACTTTAGCTGATTAATATGGACCTACTTTTCTTCCCCTTCCGCCAAACTGCCTTTGGGGATGCGGATCTTGTAGGCGACTGGTGAGATCTTGTCTACAATTTCAAAAGATCCCTTCCATGTAGCAGAAATTTCCGCTGTTTGGCCTGGTTCCTTTGGAAATTGTATAGATAAACCCGGTCTCCTACATTGTACTCTTTCCTAGTAGTCTTCAAGTCATAGTGGGCTGATCTTTCTAGATTTCGCTGAGCATAGGCAAAAGCATGTTGAAGGTGTTTCCTTAAATTCTCAACATACTCATGAGTTGTGGAGGCAGTGATCAATGTTTGCTCTTGGGTCCTGTAGAGCAAATGCTGGGGAAGCAACATCCTGCATCCAGTCATTAGCTCAAACTGTGACATTTTAGTTGCAGATGAAGGGGTAGATCTGATGGCCATTAGGACAAGAGGTAATCGGATATCCCAACTTGGCCCAGAATCTGCCACAAACTTAAATATGCCCACAATGGTTCGGTTGTAACGTTCTACTGCACCCGAAGAAGCTGGTCGGTAAGTAATGTGTAGCTTCCTTTTAACCCCTAGTATCTCCCACATCTTAGTCATTACTTCGCTGGTAAAATGGCTACCTCTGTCTGACTCAATCCTTTGGGGTAGTCCAAAACGCAAAAAGATGTGGTTGATCATGAGGGCAGCTGCTGTTTCTGCCTTACAGTTTGGGGCCAGGAGACATTCCACCCATTTAGTAAATAAGCATGTCACTGTCAACATGTACTTACTTCCCCTCCAGGAGCGATTCACGGGCCCCATGTAGTCGACTTGCAAATCTGACCATGGCAGTGGCATCCTCCTCTTTTGGAGAGGCGCACGGTGTGTGAGAGATGTTGGCTGAAATTGTGCACACACGAGACACCCCTTCAATTATTGGTCGAGGTCCTGCCCCATGTGTGGCCAGTATGCAACCTCTCTTAAGATCTCAAGTGTTGTCTGAAACCCCCTATGACCGGCTGTGGCCGTATCATGGGTGTGACTTAACATCAGGCTTCGGAATGAGGTAGGGACCACCCACTGATCATGACCAGCTTGGGATTTCCTTACCAACAAACTGTCTTGGATTCGGAAATTTTTTGGGACATTTCATCAACACTCTAAGGTCCTCTTTCCCAATGTAATCGGTATCCGTCAGGGGAAAGTTCTCAGAATCCTCAATGTGTTTGTAAAACTTACCAATTATTGGATCCCCCTTCTGAGCCGTAATCAAAATCAGCATCTGGGGTCTCCTTACTCCATTGTGCAGTTGAAAGATCATTGTGAGCATTTGTCTGGGACCTAGTGATAGCAGTGACCTGGATTTCCCCTAATAGCGACTCAATCTCTATTAGATCCCCTTGGATGGCCCCGGTTTTGGCCAGCTGATCAGCTAAGTAATTTCCAGTTTTGTCTGGTCCCTCTACTTTGGAATGACCGTTGATCTTTTTCCAGTAGATGGTCATCCCATTCGAGGTGACCAGATCATCAATAGTTTGGATTAACTTCCCATGTTTTAAGGGTTTGTTATTAGCACATAACATGCCTCTGGTTTTCCAATTAACCAGATGCTCCACGAACCCGTTCCGTACATAATCAGAATCTGTGATTATGGCCAGTTCATGGAGTTGATGTTGGACAGCAGTGAGGATGGCTTGATGCACAGCCATCAACTCTGCCACCTGACTACTTCGGGGCCCAATCTTGTACCCAGCGGAGGGTTCTGGGGACTCATTCACCCATGCATTCCCTACGCCGGCCACAAGTTCTTTTTACCTGTTGTCAACATGGTAGAAGCATCCATCCACATAGACAGTGGGCATTCCCTCACACTTATCTTCTTCAAAGACTTTGTGTGGGGAATTAAGGTATGCCTCCATGTTGTCCTTGATTTTTAGACTTTCGTCCTCGAGACAGTTTTCTCTGGCTAAATCTTGCAAGTCAGACAGACCTTGCGCGAGGAGACTTCTTGTTTTGGCCATATCTGACCTCCACAGGAAAGCCTTGCATTGACAGAATCCAGGAAGTAATTCGGGAATTACTCACATTTCCGGCCCGGATTCTGTCACTTTGGAGATATTGCAGAGGCTGGTATGGAGTCTCCACTATGATGTGTTCCCCCTGGATAAACGGGCAGTAATTCTTCAATGCCCACACCGTTGCCAGGAATGCCTTCTCACAATCGTTGAATTTTTCCTCCACAGAGGATAAAGTTTTGCTCGCATAGGAGATTACTTTATTGACCTTGTCATGCTTTTGGTAGAATACTGCCGTGAAGCATGTATTAGAGAACCCTGTCTCCAAGAAAAACTCATTTTTTCTGACATGGTAAGCTAGGCAAGGCGCTGGTGAGAGGCTTCTTTTGAGCTGTCTTACTGCGTCGGATTGTTCTGGACCCCATTCCCACTTGACCCCCCCCTCTTCAAGAGATGAATCAGGAGTCTGGTGATCTCTGCGTAGCCCTCAATGAACTTTCTGCTGTAATTAGTCAGTCCAAGGAGGCTCCTTAGTTCCCGCAGAGTTGTGGGGTCCTTCAGTTTCTGAAGTGCTTCCACTTTCTTTTCCTGGGGACAGAGACCCTGAGGAGTAATCTCATGCCCCAAGAAATTAACACGGTTCTACACCACTGTGCTTTCTGAAAGGAAAGTTTTGCTCCGGCGGCCCTCAGAACATAACGGATCTCTGCTATGTGTTCCTCCACAGATGAGCTTTTGATGAGGACATCATCTACATAAGCCAGGTTACCCCTCGCACCCAGGTCGGGCATGGCCTTGTGTAGGAAAATGTTGAATTAATTGCCGGAGTTGAGGTATCCGAAGGGAGTCCGGGTCCAGGTGTACTGCTGGCCCCCAAAGGTAAAAGCCAGTTTGTATTGGTCCTCCCTACTGACAGGCACGGTCCAGTATCCATTGGTCAGGTCTATTGCAGTGAATACTTGTGGCCCTTGAATCTGGGCCAGCCCTTGGTCAATGTAGGGCAGAGGCCATCGGGAAGTATGGACCCGTTTGTTGAGCTCCCTAAGGTCGGCGCAGTCTCCCCACTGGCCGTTTGTCTTCAATATTCCCAGCACCAGATTATTGAAAGTACTGTGTACTGGACGGATTATCCCCCGGGACTCAAGGTTCTTAATTATTTCAGTAAGGGACTCCATGGATGCGAGAGGCAAGCGATATTGCTTCACAAACACTGGAGTCATGCCAGGGTCCGTCGGAATTGTTGTGTGGATGTCGGTACGACCACAGTCATAGGAGTCCACCGCAAAGATTTTGGAAATCCAAGAAAACTTGTTTCAACCTTTGCTTCTGCTCCAGAGTCACACAGGCATCAGCTAGGTTGACTCTCTCTTCAACCATCTGCCTGAAGCCTGGAAAGACTTCTGGTTTTGCTATCTCAGCGGCCTCCTCCAGCTGGGTGGAGAAGTCCCTGATCAGAGTGCTGATTTGGACTGGAGGCTTCAGGTTGGAAAAGCAGCCCTCATGGACCTGGAAAATCACCTCATCCCTTCTGACGTCACAAGTCATATCTTCCTTACAATAAGGGCAGGAAGTGTACACCAGGAAGTTCCCCCCCCCCATGCCGGGTGAAGATCCTGTCTGGTGTTGTATTGTTATCACTGTCACTGTCAAAACAGTCCTTGGGGATTAGTCCTAACAGTTCATTACCTAAATTAATGGAAAAATGTTGGTCATCAACCGCCATTCCAATAATGGTGCTTACGGCTAGAGTAATACTCTTTAGTCGCTGTTATCCACCTCTATTGGAATGGTGTCATGTTCTATGTTGACTAATGATGTTGGGTTTACCCCCAACCCTTGCTGTTGGAGAGAAGCATTTAGATTAATATAAGCATCAGGGTTTTTCAAGTTTTGTACTCTTTTAACTTTCACTTCCAGGGAGAATTGTCGGGTCCTTTCTGGGATGGTGACTTCCTCTTTAATCTGAATTTCAACTGCATAAGGTAGCAATTGAGCTGACCTAAATGCTTTTTCTGGATCATCAAAGCCCATGGGATTATCCGCTAACCGGGACCAAGCGTTGAAGTTTATTAGGTCCAAACTAATGGCAAAGCGATTGAGAATGTCACTGCCTAAGTAAAAGGCAGCAGTGACGTCTTGCACGACCCAACAATTATGGACTATGCTCTTGTTGCCAATGGAGATTTTGAGCATACACCTGCTTGGCAGGAGATGTTTGGAATTGGGTGTTTCCAGATCCATTTCCCATTTGTCTATCAGTTTGAATGTGGGAATGGCTGGATCTTTTGGGAGTTGGCAGAACATGGCTTCGCTGATGAAGCTCTTACCGTTGTTCACACACACTCGGGCGAGAACAGAGTCCTTCCCATCATTTAACTGAACAGGGATGGACAATTGCTCCCCAAATTATTGAATATCAGCCAGGCTCTAAGCTGATTTCACATCTTTCTGGACTATTGGAGTGGGAATGTCCGATTGTGGATTAGTAAAGAATTTCAGAGTGTTTCCTTCCAGTGTGGAATACCACCTTAAACTGGAAGGAAGTTTGATTTTCAGAAATAGAGAGGACTCCCTCCCCCGCCCCCATCACCAGTCTGTTGTCCTACTGCTGTTACTGTGACGTCTGGAATTTGGTTGTTCTGGAAGTGAAATTCTACTTGGTCAGATTTTTGTTCAACCATGTGGCAGGTGCCGTTAAAACTAACATGGTTGACACTCTGTTTTAATTTTATTGGTCGACTAGTCTGGGTCCAGAGGACCTTGTTTATGCAATCTATTAGGGGTGACAACCTTTTCAGGAGGTCATTCCCTAGTAAACAAGGGGTGCCCTCTGGAGTCACTATTATGACCGGGTGTTTCACCTTGTGTCGCCCAATTTTAATGTCCAAATACGCAGTCCTCTCGACGGGAATTTCCTTCAAGTCAAAGTTCTGAAGTTGTCCGAGAGAGGTGAGAGGAATACGGTAATTCTCCCCCCTTCCTGCATTTAGTTCATCAAAGGTCTTTTTGGACAGAAGAGTAGCTTGGGATCCAGTGTCCACCAGTGCCAAAATTGTACCCTGCCCCTGTACTTGTACCGGGGCATAGTATCGTCCCTCCTTCTCCTCAAGGGGGCAAAGATAATGCACATTTTTGGACAACTGGTGGGCTAATTTTCTGGTTTTGGACAGGAAAGGGAAGAGATTTGGGCAGAATTCTGTGAAGAGTCTTGGGAATCTGAAAGAAAAAGTTGGCAACTGGAGATAGGAGACATTTTGAGTTCCCCTGGTTTCGGTTCTGGGCCGCCCCCCCCTTTTTGGAGGCAGTCACCAGGATGGGTTTGAACCAGGGGATTTTGATGCTGTTGGTTCTGGGATGAGATGATGGGCGGCGCTAGCTCAGTCCCCATATCTACCCAGTCTGTCTGTGAATCCCTTGGGACCCATTTTTCCTTGGGAGGAGTTCCCCCCGTCTCTGAAGGAGAGGATCCTTTTCCCAGGATCCTCCGAGGATCCCTCTCCATCAAATTGGAAGATCTGTACCTCCTCCTCAAAGTGAGTCTGTTCGGGTCCTTTGTTTCTCCTACCTCCTCTCTGCTGCTTTGGTGGCAGACTTTCAGGGGTAGGAGATTTTGTTTCCGGTTCCTGGGTTTCCAGGGGCTGTTTACAAGTGGGGAAGGATGCTTCCTCCAAGGCTTTACACCCCCCTTCCCCTTGTGCCTCCTCCCTGGGAACTGGTGGGTTATCGGGGTGCTGCCCCCGTCATTGTGCTGGAGCACCAGGCCCAGAGTTTGGTGCATTCTGCCCCAGCATGCCCATCTGAGGGTTCCACTGAGCCCTTAGCACGCGACCCAGCTCCTGTGCCATATTTTGGACCTGGCACTCTAACTATGAAACCCGCTCAGGCTGATAGAGGGCTCTGTTTTCTCCACTGGGCTGATCCCAGGAAGGGTAGCTATCCCTTCTCTGGTAGTACCACGGGTTGGGAAGATTTGGGTACCCCTCAAACCTTGGCCTCCCCTCTCCCAGATTAGGTTGTCTGGGCTCAGGGAATTGGGGAAAGAGGGATGGATGATTTTGGGGCTGGAAGTTAGGTGGATACCTGGGAAAAAAGTTCTGCCCATGATTTGGGGAATTTCTGCCCTCCTCTGGGAAGTTAGGAGGGAAGTTCCCTGGGTTAGGTGCTTGGCTGGATCCCCCCCCTTGGGCTTGAGGAGTCCACACATAACCCAGGATGGGTCGGTTTCCCTTGTAGCAGGGACTTGCATAGTCAGGGGAGTGAGGGATCCCATTTGTGGGACTACCTCCTTGACTCCCTGTCCGTGACTGGCCCGAGGGCCTTCTTGGCTTGGAATTATTCTGTACAGGCAAGTTTTTAGCCCCCCCTTAGAGAAACAGGGATGATTTTAAAACACAGGCCAAATACTCTTAAATGTGGTTACAATGAAGTGAAAAATATGCTAAAAAAGATTTTAATTCCCTATAGGAGATTCAGGGTAGGTGGCAGCTACTTTGAATTAGTTCAGGTCAACACTAGCAATGATTCAGGAATGATTATCAGGTTGAAAACGAATTTCAGCAGTGGAAAGCAAGAGACAGCTATTTTTACAAGTGGTGAAATTGAGCTAGTTTGCAATTCGTGGCACTTTTTCCGAATGCGTCGATCACGATTACGGGAAAACTATAAGGAGTTGGAAGGTCGTTTTGGAAAGCTTGGGTTCTTAGCTTTGAAATGACAGTTAAATCTCGCTTCTAGGACATATGGTTCAAAAGATAGACGTTTTTGTGGAGGTAGATTTTCAGAAATGAAGTCAAGATTTCAGAATGACAGATGACATTTTTGCATCTTTGAAATCACAGAATGGACACACGATTTCTATGCAGTTCTGGACAGGTTGAAATGGATGGGATGAGATTACTTTAGACTAAGAGATGACTATGCACCGTTCTTGGCTGGATACTCACTCCTAGTTTTGGACTGGAATGGCCTCTGGTCTGCTATCGGCACGGCACAGCGGTCTGGGTCTGAAGGGGTTCTGGATACAGCTCTGCTTTCCGGGTCTGGGTCTGGCACAGGGTTCTAGCCAGAATCAAACAGCTCGCCCGGCTGTTGAATAGTTTGGTTAGGTTGCTGGATTCTGAGGACTGCTGAGAAGAGTTCAGCTTTTTGGGTTAGGCCCCTGCTTTAGGTTCTAGATCTGGGTTCTAGAGTCTGGTCTCTGGATCTATCTGGAATCTGGAGTCTAAGTTCTGGAGCATGTGGTCCTTCTGGATATTGTCTGATCCGGCAAAGTGCGGCGCAAGAAAGTGGAAAGAGCAGTCCCTATCTGGGTTTCAGTGGTTCTTTTTATGTCTTTTGAAAGTGGGTGGGAAGGCTGACTTTCTATGCCCAACCCACTAAGGATTTGATAGGTTAAAGGATTTTCTGTGCCCTGACTGGAGAAAGGGTAGTGAGTCAGAGTGATGCTACTGTTTTACAATCTAATGAAGAAACGCCCCTTTGCTTTTACTTAGAACCCAATTTTTCATAACCAAACATGTTTCCAAGGTACACAAGTTGTTGAAATTACATGTACACATCACAGATGAATTAAGACAGGTCTCTGTTCAACCCTAATCTTTCTAAGAGCTTGGGTGCAGAAGTGACAACGTTTTGCGCTTTTAGTGGGTTTCGCCATATTGGTTTTTCATCAAATCTTCCACGGAGGTACACCCCCTCTCTGCGCATATTACCGTAAGTTTTCATTTTTCTGATATAACCACAGTGTCTGCAATGTTAATAAATCGCGGGGTTCGGTCTCAGATCATCACACAACGTCCAGCTTAGTCTCAAATTGTGAGTGAAACTGTCATTTTAAGAATCTCCAAATGGTACGTTTTTGTCCGCTTGGTATAATTAGTTATCAGTATTCTCACAAAACATATTTGCTGGACTCTCTGAATCCACAGTCGTTTGTCTCCGCCCCTAGAAACTTGGCTTGACTCAGATCAGATGTCTTGCCTTCCCCCAGAGCAGTGTTGACAGTTCACACCCAAAATCAGCATACCCTATTCAGCTGAAGGCATCCTTTGTCTGGTTTTTCCTGCCAGTGGGGCATCAGTCCAGGGTGGCACTCTCCATTTGATTAACAGAAACTTGTGATTTCCTGCCTTTTTGTGTGGAGTTCTGAGGTGTGAAGGCTTCCCATGGACCGCAAACCTTTAGAAGTCTGAGCTGCACCAGGATACTGTTTAGTTTCTGAAATCCATGTCTCCTGTCAGAGTTTAGATCACTAGCGTCGGTCAGTGGTGGGCACCGGTATTGCACCCATTTTTGACAGCTGCCTTAAATTAATACATTTCAAAAAGGGGATTTTACTTGATAGCATATGATCCTTGCTAACAGTGTATTGATGTGGATTCTGCAGTAGAGTAATGTAGAACACCCAACCAGAAGTAGGATTTATTTGTTGGTTTCAAGCCCATGATTTCAGCAATTTTGACAATCAAGAAATGAATTGTTGAACAGCTCTGTATTCCTTTGTCTGCTTTTGTTCTGTGGGCAGCCAAAGGATGGGGCTGGCAATGGTCGCCTGTATTAACACTAACAGAGACAAAAGAAGATGGCAGCCTGTCTGTCAGGTTCTCACTGCACACTTTCTGGTGATTTCTGGCCAGCAGCATGCTTTCCGGCGGCCATTATGATGTTTCCCATGTCAGTAATGCACAATGATGTTGTAGGGCTTGGATGCGTGGATTGAAACATCCCACAGCCTATGATCAATTCCATTGTCCTCACTGACTTGCAGCAGTGTCTGTTGTGTACACCTTCACCCGTTTCAGAAATAAATATTCTTTTGATTTCTGAATTTCCATCCTAATTTGCGGGAGTACAATATTACTCAAGATCGATTCACTGTTTGAATCTACCGTTTTCCCAACCACATCAGAGTACATTTGCTTTGTTGTAGCATTAGCTTCACTAGAAGTGAGCAATTTGGGTCCATCCATTTGAGATGCAGTTATAGCTGTAACTAAATCATCCAATGGAGGATACAAGGCAATTGGAATTACATTTGGGATGTTGGCATCTCGCTTATTGCGCGCCCTATTTTTATACTTAGTAAGAACAGCAGAACTAGCATTCAAGTAAATTGTTTAACACTGGATTTAGCGGGAAGATTCACAATTTTTTTGGTTCTTAGTTTTTATTTATATACATCTATCAGCTTGTCTTTTTGTCTTTGATTTCATGTCAAACATGTTACACATTGGAGGCAGTTTGTCACAACCAGTTTTTACAGGGTTCCCCAGAACCTCAGGATTGCCTGTTCTATAACAGGACATGATTGTTTGTCCCTCTTCTCTTCACACTGGCGTATTATTTGTGTGAAGATAGGAAGGAGACTTGTCACAAGCTACTGGGGGTAAACGAAAATTAAATGACTCATGCGGAGGAAAATGTTGCACGTTTTGAACTCTTGTCAGTAAATTGTAAGCAGGAGGTAGTGCCAAGTCATTTTTTTCCAACTTTTCCTTGTCAAACTTTGCCATCCATAATACAATCTGGTCGCTTTGTTTCGATTGTTGTGTGATTTTAGGGTCTCTAGGTTTCAAATAACTTAGATATTGATAATATGGTCATGTTCATAGCTGATAACATGATTTCAAGTAGAGGGGACTGAGTGTTTGAGGGAATAGACAACAAATGCTGAGTCTGAGGTAAACCAAAGGGAAAGTGAGTCTTACGGGAAGTGGGGCGAGTAAAAGAGAGAGAGTATGGGAATCATGCATAGAATTGTCAAAGATGTTTGGGGATTGTGATAGACTAGAGGCAAGTGTATTTGCAACCTTGCTTATGGGTGAAAGAGAGGAAGGTATGATATTTGATATATCAGATTCAGTGCCCCCTGCAACAACAGGCAATGTTCGTACCTCAGCAGACAGCTGTTCAACATCCACAATAATAGATTTAGATGAAAATAGATTGATAACATTATATAAATGTAAATCAACATAGAATCACTGTCCACATTAGGCAAACATACATTAGAAACAACAGCCTGACTGGTTAAATCGATGGTGAGTGGATGTGTACTGATTTGTTTACAACTAGGAGCCGTCTGAGCTATGGATATTACTGTCAAGGGCACGGATGATGGAACACTGGCACCAGACAGTATTATTAAAGTGTCCGAGATAGAAATGCTGGCAACATTATCATTAATTGCTTGCAGCACAGGCAGGTTTGTTTCTGCAAAAGTAGGAGACACACTTGCACACTCAACGTGTTACCACTTAGTTCACTTTCAGATCGGGGCAAGCAATGTCCCCAGCTGAGTTTTTCCTGCTTGGGTTGTTAAACGAGCCTCCAAACCGTTTTTTTTAGTCACGTTGGAAGGCATTTGCTTCGGCAGTGTTGCTTTGAGAAGCACCGAGGCACACTTGGCTACAACGCGAGTAGGCATTCCTGATGTCAGGAAATAGAGATGACTTTGCATACAACACACAATATCCATGGAATTAAACAATAAGTAACACAGACTTCCAGCAATGTGATTGGAAAAACCAAAACATACTCACTCAATTGTTAACCGCTCCCCGCCCGGAGTGCAGTTTGCTGCGCTACACAGCGAAGCAGCAAAGCAACATTTCCGAGAATTTACCGATAAGCGTGCGCATTCCGCGCGCGTGTCAGATTATGTAGGAAGGCTGGCGTGGGGGGCGGGGCTTAACCACAAAAATGTAAATATCACGGACAGAGTTGAGAAAACACGTATCCTGGAAAGACAAGTTCAGACAGTCCACTTCCGAGCACTTCCCGATACGCGCGCGTTTCTTGTTCAACGAGATCCAAGAAAACGATTGACGTGTTATAAGAAGACTTTATCCTGAAAGAGATTTGAAAGAGGCTTTTCCAAAGGAACACACACACGAGGACTCCTAGAAAGTGCATCATCAATAAGGCTGTGTGTGCCAGGAATATGTGTAACATTGAACTAATATTATGCAAAGAAATATGCCCAACTGGCTTGTTACTGTTCCAACACTCCAAAGACTCCAACACCTGAAGATTGCAATTGTATGTTCTTATTAGTACAGGAAATGAGGCACACAACAAATGACACCATTTTAAAAAGTACTGACACATGGCCATTAGTTATTTTTCAAGGACAGAATAGTGCTTTTTTTGCCATCGCAATGAGTCCTGGAAAGGTAAGCCAAGGTGTTTCAAGTCAATTGGTATGTTGTTGTTTGAGGATAGCCCCCAAGGCCACGTCAGAGGCATCTGTTTCGACCATAAATGGCTTTGAGTTATCAGGTTGCACCGAAATAGGGGCATCTGTAAACGATGGGTTCAAGTGTTGAAAAGACTTCTCCTGGTTATCTGTCCACTATAAACGGGACACTCTTCTTCAGCAGGTGGGCAATGGGCAGTACAATGCTCGAGAATCCCAGTATATACTTCCTGTAAAAGTTTCCCAACCCCAGGAAGGATTGGACCTGGTTCACCGAGAGTAGTTGCGGAAGTAACTTTGAGAGTCCACTGGTATGCCGGAGCTAATGTATAACTGAATGGTTGACTGGCATTTTTCAGGCCTGGCAAGTAAATTCTGTACACAAAGTTTTGAGAGCACACTAACATGTTTGGGATAATCTTCACTGCTGCTTGAATAAACCAGAATGTCATCCAAGTAGATTATGAAGAACAGGAAAAGAATGTCTGAGAATACCCTACCCATAAACCGTTGGGAAATGGCTGGGGCATTCATAAGACCAAAGGGCATAACCAAGTATTCAAAATGACCATAACGTGTTTAAAATGCTGTCTTCCGTTCATCGCCTGTCTGGATCCTGACCAAATAATAGGCACCCCTTAGATCGAATTTGGAGAAGATGACAGCTCCTTGTAATACCTCCAGAATATCAGATATGAGTGGCAAAGGGTACTTGTCTTTCATGGTAACTTGGTTTAAACCACGATAGTACAAGCAGGGACGGATTTCAGTGGTTTCTTTTTTTGGCACGATGAACAATGATGTTCTGGCTGGTGACTTGGATGGTCTGATAAGTCTGCTCATTAAATTTAAATCCAGATATTTCCCTACGGTAGCCTTCTCAGGTGGAGACGAGATAAACATTCTCCCAAAAGGAATGATGGCGTCTGGTAAGGTTTCTATCACACAATCCTCTGGGCGATGAGGTGGTAATGCTCTTTTGTGAAAGAAAAAACAAGGAAATCATGATATTCAGCTGGCACCTGGTGAACATAAGATAATGATTTAGGGCATTTTTGGTCATCGGGTATGGTTGTTTCAACCAATACATCTGTGCTGTTCCGCAGTGAGACATACAAAACTCAGACCAAAGGAATAGGGTGTCAGCTGTCCAATTTGCATATGGATTGTCACGGCGTAACCATGGAATACCCAGCACAATCGGATAATGGGCTGGCTTGATTATTTCAAAGTGTAAAAGTTCCAGATTTTGATCAATCTGCATCACAAAGTTGTTTGTCTCTTCAATTATGGGTCAGGAGGATAATGGTTGTCCATCAATACCATCCACGGTCTGAACTGATGCTTTGCTTTGACGAGATACATGAGTCTGCAGTGCCCAGTCATTGTCTATGAATAGACCCTTAGCACTGCAGTCCACCAAAGCCAGGACCGAAATAGGTTCACATTACGGTAACCGAATCATAACTGTTAGAACCACCAGAGAGGTTATTAAATGAGTTTGGGATGCCAATACACTAGAGTCTGAGTCATCCTTCCGCTTCCTTGCTCCATTCAGGAACTGGAGCTGGTGTTTCCCAACCTGCGCGGTAATGCAATTGGACAATTTTTAAGTAGATGATTTGAAGATGCATAATACAAACATAAACCCTTTTTCAAGCCAGCGATTTCTCTCTTCATGAGAAAGATGCCCACGATGGGATGTTAATTGCATGGGCTCTACTTCAGACGTAGATGACGTTCCGGTGGTAGAGGTTGACGGGAGCACTGGAGGCGGGATGGGAAGTCATGAAGAACACCTTGATGCTTCCTTTTTTCTGACTTCCCTTCCTGGATACAGAAATCGATCTGAAGCGACATACCAATGCTTGAAAACTAAGAGTCAAGGGAATTCTTGCTAACTGGTCCTTTATGTCCTCATTAATGCTCCTGGATAGGTTCCATGTAATAATGTCCCCTCAAAAATATCGCAATGCAAGAAAATCACAGAATAATTGCTGTTTTTTGTGGGGACATTACATGGAACATGCGGGGGACACCCCCGCAACCTCCAAACCCTTTTCTATTTTATATGGGGAGCGGGGGACACCCCCGCAAACCCCCACTGCATATATATATATATATATATATATATATATATATATATATATATATATATATATATATATATATATATAAATAAATAATGGCGCCACAACCTTTTCCGAGCGACATTATATATGGCGACCATACATGGGATACATTACTCACTGTAATCGTATTTCTGATGCTTGTATCTGCTTAGATTCACATGCTGTCCCATAGGCCGACATCTAGTGGAAGCTGCAGAGTATTAGTTTGTTTTTCGAAACTTGAAAATGGCCGTCGACCTAGGGCATGCCAGTAATACTATCCCTAGTGTGACGTCCACTGTACCCATGATCCCTCACGTGTGTAGGACCCTCAGATTGTATTTTTTCTGACATGAGGTAGCAGGAGGAGTAGCGGGAGTACAGATTATCCAAGCAGATAGATGGATAAGACTACAAGCATCCATGCGCCTTCTCTCAAAGGGGAGGAAGGGCGGGCGCATGTGAATCTAAGCAGATACAAGCATTAGAAATACGATTACGGTGAGTAATGTATCCCTTCTGAGGCTTGTGGAATCTGCTTAGATCACATGCTGTGCATAGATTAGTGAGTAGTGTTAGAAGAAGGAGGTGGGATGTGAGAAGGGTCATGAGCAAATAAATGTCTTAGAACCGCTTGTCCCAATAGAGGATCTGTCTTGGAATGAGTGTCAATGCAGTAGTGCTGAGTAAAGGTGTGAATGGAGCTCCATGTAGCTGCTTTGCAAATGGTGTCAAGGGGTACATTTGCAATGAAAGCCAGAGTAGCCCCAGAACCTCTTGTAGTGTGGACCCTTGGCGTAAAAGGCAGAGTTTTATCTGAAAGGGAGTAACACAGTTGGATACATTTGACTATCCATTTTGAGATGGCACTTTTAGAGACGCGATCTCCTTCTCTGCCTGTAGCTACGGAGATGAACAGTTGATTTGTCTTTCTTGGCGGTCTGGTCTTGTCTACGTAGTAGAGGACCGCTCTTCGCACATCTAGTGTGTGTAGTTTCACCTTAGCTGAGCTCTTGGGTTCTTGGAAGAAGGCCGGTAGCTCAATGGACTGGTTAACATGGAATTTTGAAATGACTTAGGTGAGAACCTAGGGTGAGTTCGTAGAACCACTTAGAAGTATGCCCAGTAGCCTCGCTGATAAATTGAATTTAGAAATGTTCCCAATAGCCTCTGTATGGAAAATTGCACTTAAAAGTTCGCCCAGTAGCCTCTCTGTGGAAAATAGAACTAAGAAGTTCACCCAGTACCCTATCTGGGAAAGTTCCATTTAGAAGTTTGCACACTGAAAGAACATATAACCATTCATACCACACCCCACGCTTACTCTCTCCTTTACATCACCACCCAAATAGAACACAGAGATACTATGACACCATTCGGTATAACTGTTCTCATACGAACATTCCGCCGCTTACTCCACATCATCCTATGTAAACACTGCTGGTCTCACACCCCCAGCCAGGCGTTTTCCCCAGGCCTAACGCAGCCACATCCGTTCCGGATAAATCCTGCCAGAACGAACACATTCTCCTGATCTCTCAACCGCCACACCTACCGATAAGAATCAGCTATTACACGTGTACCGCACGAGCTGCACACATATCAGGTGGCACACGCACCTTCTGACTCTCCCTACTCTCTCTACTGATCTGAACTTCGGTTCCCAAGGGCGTTCAACCTACCAGCGCCTTCAGACCATACCAATGGTATATAAGGCGCTATATAAGTGCAAAATAACAATAACAATAACAACCAGTTCATCCTTATGAACAGTAAAGAAAGGATCCTGCACTGACAGAGCCTGAATCTCGCCGACCCTTCTTATGGATGTATTGCTACGAAGAAGGCAGTTTTATAGGTCAGGTGTTTGAGACTAGCTTTATGCATGGGTTCAAAGGGGGGGGGGGCATGAGTTTAGCAAGCACTACATTAAGGTCCCATCCTGGTGGTGGGTTCGAAATTGGAGGGTGGAGTCTCTTTACCCCTTCCATAAAGGCTTTAACCACTGGTACTTTCCACCACAACACTTTGTTATGGGAGGTGGTGTAGGCTGACAGCGCCGCCAGATGTATCTTGAGTGAATTAAATACCAACCCTGCGTCCAGCAGGTGGAGCATGTAGGTGACAATATTGGAAGGAGTGCAATCAACTGGGTTGATTTGTTTATTCTGGCACCAAATAACGAATCTCTTCCATTTATCAAAGTAACAGTGTCTTGTGTTTGATTTCCTTGATTCTTTTAGGATATCCATACATCTCTGTGGTAGATTGAGATGGCCAAACTCTATGACTTCAGGAGTCATGCTGACAGGTTCATCGAGCTGGGTTGAGGATGCACTTTTTCCTTCATGCTGGGATAGTAAGTTGTGCCAGCATGGGAGTTTGATGGGTTCGCACACTGCCAGTTTGCGCAGGTGCGGGAACCACGGTTGTCTCGCCCACATTGGAGCAACTAGGATGAGAGCCATCGATTCCCTGTGCATGTTGTTGACCACCTTCCTCAACAGAGGGGTTGGTGGAAAAACGTAGGCAAACATCCCCGACCAGTTCATCCATAGAGCGTTCCCCATGGAGCCTGGCTGGGGGAACCTGGATGCGAATCCTGGGCATTGTCTGTTTTCACTTGTGGCAAATAGGTCTATAGTGGAAGAA
This sequence comes from Ambystoma mexicanum, assembly GCF_040938575.1. Classification (NCBI taxonomy): domain Eukaryota; kingdom Metazoa; phylum Chordata; class Amphibia; order Caudata; family Ambystomatidae; genus Ambystoma; species Ambystoma mexicanum. The sequence continues at coordinate 510,862,789 of NC_090923.1, forward strand.
CCCCACTGTGAGAAGAGGTCTCCCACGACTTCTTCGCATAGACACCATTCGTGTTCTTCCGGGAGGGGATCTCTGCTCAAAGCGTCCGCTAGTGAATTCAGATCCCCTGGAACATGTTGAGATGACAGGTAAATGTTCCGTCTGAGTGCCCATGTCCAAATTCTCTACACAAGCCTGGACAGAATTGGGGAACAAGTGCCCCCTTTTTTGTTTATGTAAAACATCGCCGTCGTGCTGTCTGTTAAGATCTGCACTGACATGTTCAACAGGTGGGGTTCGAAGCGCTCTGAAGACACCCAGAAGTTCTAGCAGATTGACGTGATTCTTGGCTACTGTGTGAGACCAGAGACCCTGAGCTGTGTGGTGAAGGAGGTGTGCTCCCCACCCAGACAGGGACGTGTCCGTAGTGATTACCGCCTGTATCTCTGGATCCTAAAAGGGTTTCCCCTTTGACAGGTTCTCTCTTGTCCACCAGCAAAGACTTTGTACCAGTGTTGGCGAAACCACCACTAGATCGTCCCACTGAACACTTGCCTGAGACCACTGTTTCGCCAACCATTCATGCATGGGTCGCATGCGCAGGCGCGCGTGGGGAACCAGGTAAATACATGATGCCATCATGCCTAGCAAACATCGCTTTGCGCACCCTGGCGACCGGACTGATTGAGGAATTTGCAGTAGTAGATCCCGAATTCTTTCCTCTGATGGAAAGGCCAGCCCCTCTTGAGTGTTTAGGACAGCTCCTAGGAACTGTTTGGAGGTGCTTGGCACCAGACTTGATTTTTTCTCGTTGATTGAAAAACCCAATTCAAAGAGGAGGTCAATCCTTCTTTGGATGTTGGATTTGCAAATTACTGGGGTCTCCCCCGTGATGAGCCAGTCGTCCAGGTAAGGGTACACTAGGATTTCCTCCCTGCGTAGGTGCGCCGCCGCCACCGCCAGTAGCTTGGTGAATACTCTTGGAGCCTAGGCTATACCGAAGGGCAGCACCTTGAACTGGTAGTGCTGACTGTCCACCTTGAAGCGCAAGAATCTTCTGTGCGCTGGCAACATGGATATATGAAAATAAGCATCTTTCATGTCCAATGTTGCCATGTAATCTCTTTTTAGGAGGGGGATTACCTCTTGGAGTGTAGTCATGCGAAATTTTTGGGGCTCGACATACTTGTTTGCAGGGCATAAGTCTAATACTGGGCGCATTGTCAGATCTTTTTTTGGCACAAGGAAGTAAGTTGAATAAATGCCCTTGTTTACCTGGTTGCCCGGGACAAGTTCTATCGTGTCCTTTGCAAGAAGATTGGCGATTTCCTCGAGGAGGATCTTTTGGTGGTCCATGGAGTGTATTTTTTGTCTTGGAGGGTGGTTGTGGAGACGCTCCAACAGTTCGATGCAGTATCCCGCGGACACTGTGGACAGCACCCATCTGTCCGAGGTGATCCCTTCCCATGCCTGGGTGAAGGTGGAAATTCGCCCCCCTACTGGGGATGCATGGGAAGGGACCCTGAGCAGAGCGTCACTGTTTGCTGGGAGGCGTACCGCCTCTACTTGGGCTGCCTCTACCTCGACCATGGTCCCTCTTGTTTCCTCTGGCATGCCTTTGGGTAGTCTGTTGGTTGCCACCCCACGATGTACCCTGCCCCTGTGAGTAATTAGAACCCTTCTGGGAATTTTGGCCGCGTGAGCGACGAAAGTTATTATTCCCTCTTTGGTTCGTGGGTTTGTTAGTTAATTGTCCCAGGGACCTTAGGGTATCGTATTCTTCCTTGGCAGTTTTGAGTGCCTCCTCTACCGCTTTCCCAAACAAGACATTCGGTTCCACCAGCATGTCGGTAAGAGTAGCCTGGGTCTCGGGTTTGAACCCTGACAGTCTCAGCCAAGCATGTCTCTTGATGACAATGCCCTCTGCAATGAGCCAGCCTGCATTGTCTGCTGCGTCAAAAGTCGCTTTCAGAATGTACCCGGATATCGATCTACCCTCCGAAGCAATCTGGGATAACTGGCCCTTTAGTGGTTCTGGTGCGGAGGCAATGAGGGCAGCTACTTGCTCCCATTGGTGACAATTATAACTTGCCAGCAGAGTGGTGGTATTCGCAATTCTTGCCCGATAAGCGGAAAACACTTTCCTTCCTAGACCATATATCCTCTTGCTCTCCTTGTCTAGGGGACCTTCAGATGATGCTAGAGGTGTCCCCGCTCTTTTCCTGGTGGTAGTAACTACCAATGAGTCGGGCTTAAGCTGACCCCTTATGTAAAGTGGGTCGGAAGGGGAAGCCGTGAATAATTTTTCAATTCTGGGGTTGACTGCCCGGGTGAGATTAGGGGTGAGGAGGGAGGGGTCAATTCTGTGTTGGATAGACATCAGAATTGGTATGGCTTGGGCAATGGACTTCTTGTCCCCCATGATTTCCTCTGCTAAGTCCCTCTCTTCTTTAGCCCCGGAGTGTCTATCTGAAAGTGTTCTGCAGCTTTAGCTAAGACCTCATTCATTAGTGGCTGATTATCCACAGGTGAGTCATTGACTGGTGGATCTTTGGGGATAGGTGAGTCTAGACTATAGGCCACTGCCTCATCTCCCTCCTCCTCATCCTGGTCCTCGTCGTCTCCGTAATAATCGACCCCTGCTTAGTCGTCCAGTATTTGTATATCTGGGTCTTCAGCATACTGATGGTAAGGTTGAAAAGAGAGTGGGTCTGAAATCAGACCCTGAGCTGGAGTCTCATTCTGAGGTCTCTTACTAGGAGGCTGAGGGTCTTTGGATCCTGAAGGAGTAGAGGTGTTGGGGGTATAGCTCAGAAAATAGCCAGGGTTTTTCTCATAGAAATTAGCCATCAAAGACATTCTTCTCACTACCCTGTCGATGTCATCAGAGCTCCATTCCCTGGAACTGGGAATGAACACCTCTTGCTGAGGTTCCTCTTCTATTCCCATATCCTGTGGAGTTGGAGGGACAACTTTGGGCCTACTGATAGGGTCAGTGGTCTTAGATTTATCTTTATCCGAAGATTTATGTTTGTCCTTCTGGACCTGGGGTACAGATGTTTTCTCTGAGGACTTCTTCTGCTTCTGCTATTTCTCCCCTTTACCATGAGTAGAGGCATGTTTCCCTCAGTTTTTGGCCTTCTCTGAATCTTTCGACGCCTGGCGCCGCGATTCGGGGGTGGTTTGGCTAGGTTCTGCAGCTTTAGAGGGTGTGCGTCGAGACTTGGAGGCAGACATGGAAAGGACTGCCAGAGCCGACTTTAAGCGTGCTGCTTGGGGATAGAGGTCAGATTAGTCTTCTGACGACCATACCTCTGTAACCTTGGGGAGTGAGGCACCTTTGGCAATCACGGACGGTTGCCGTGTCTCGTAAGGCTATCTTGACCTGGAACGCCCAGAGGACACCGATTCTGTGGACCGCTCTCTTTGTGCCTCTTTCTTCCGATCATTCGACAAGCGTCTCGAGTCTCGGCTGGGGTTAGTGTGTTTAGGTGCAGTAGTGTGGGTAGCGCTCATGTCGCCGGGTGTAGTCCCTATAACTGCCCCGCCGGACAATCCTCCAAGGCCGGGGACTCGCGCTTGGGTATCTATCGACGCCCCTGTGCCCTCGCTGTCCGAAATGGCAGCGTTGCTGCCATCACTGAAAGAACCCACGGCCTCCATGGCCTCGAGCTGCCTGGCGTAATGGGCCCAACGTTTAGTGTAGCGGTCCTTTAGTGTTTTAGCTTTAAAGAGCTTACACGCTCTGCAATTAGCTTCGGGGTGATCCCTACGCAGACAGAGATTACAGGCGTTATGCTCATCTACCCAAGGAAACACAGTTGCACTTGGGGCAGAATTTAAATGGAGTACTCTCCATATGTTACTTTATGGCAGCGGGTGAGTATATGTAGGAAATAAACGAGTGTGAGTATGTCCACCCCCCCAATCTCCCTACTTGCAGGGCCGAGGCCAGAGGCCTTCCGAGGCCCAAAGTCCGTCGTGCAGTCTCGACGGCTGTTCGTTCTTCGGACCGGCGTCGATCTTCGGAATCTCGACGTGGGATTTAAAGAACGGGGAATTTTAGATGAATTATGACAAAATGGCTGAAAGCCAGGGAACTCCGCAACTATGCTTCCGACAAGTATGGCAAAAAAAACAATCTGGGTCCTATACGCGTGGACGTCACACTAGGGATAGTATTACTGGCATGCCCTAGGTCGACGCCCATTTTTGAGTTTCGAAAAACAAACTAATACCCCGCAGCTTCCACTAGATGTCGGCCTATGCACAGTATGTGATCTAAGCAGATTCCACAAGCCTCAGAAATAGGGATATTGTTACCTGACACCCCTGGGAAATACGGTAGAACATGCTTCATGAGACAAATATGCCTCCTTAGCCAAATGCTTAAACTTAGTAACATGTGAGCATGTTAAGCGATCCCTGCTGCAAGTCCAGCAGTTTTTCTTGAGCAGGAATGGCAGTATCAGGGCGATCGACATAGCTTTAAAAGCATTGATGAAAGCGGCATAATTGTCCAGCATTGGATCTTCCGCTGATACTAGAGGTGTAGCACAGGTTAATGCGTTGCCAGTAAGATGCAAAGAACCCCACCTTTGCTCTGTCTGTTGCATAGAAATGGGGCTTAAAGGTGTACTGAATCATGCAGGAATCCACGAAACAATTTAGTTGGTGAACCATCATATTTTCAAGTACAGCACCAAGAGAAGGTGTCTCTTGAGACAAGCTGTCCCTGGTAAAAGCCAGCTTCCTATGGTGGCGTTTTCTGCTTTTAAATTTTGCACTCAGTATTTACCTCCTGAATGCCTCTTATAAGCTCTAGGCTCCATGCTCGTCTGTCGTTTCAAACGGTCAGATTTGTCTGATGTTGAGCTCAAATGGGTTTGCGGCGTGCAGCTGGAGCAGGAGATGGAGTCCGCTGAGTCGTCCGACGTGTCCTAGAGTCATGTAGATAAGGACGAGCCGCTCCTGAAGCCACTGCCTGTTTGAGGAATGACACTAGGCAGAATGACCCTGGAGCAACCACCAAATTGTAGCAGGAAAAACCCCTCAGAAGAAGGGAAAAAACCTGCAAGCCCACAATGGTCGGAACAGCAGGAAAGCAGGTGGTTGATCAACTGGAGCAGAGTAGTCCAACATGGGAGAATTGCAGAACAGAATTAATGCAGAAATCAGACTGTTAGCATAAGGAACGGAATGAAGGACTAGAGAGCCAGAACGAGAGCAAAGGCAGAATAAAGAATAAAGATAGCAAAACTCAGAACAAGGAAACTAGAAGAAGGAGCACCGAGTTAGAAAGCTAAACCCTAGCATTGAGATGCAAGGAATCCGACTCTGTTGCTGCCATAAGTGATGTGAGGAAAGGAAGCAGCAAGGGAGAAAAATGTCAGCTCCGAAAGATTAGATCACCCACAGGAAAGGAAAGACACCATCTTGGGTATGGTAGCAGAATGCAGGAGCTCCGGGGACAAATGCCAAGAGGACCATAAAGACGAGGGGCGGTGATCTCTGACATCTGGGCAGACTCACTGATTGTTTGCAGTGTCTCAGACTAATGGTGTGCCTCAGCGGTGAAGCTTCCTCCCTGGTTTAGCTTCTGACACGATACGGACATCTCCCCAGCATTTCCTGCGGCTCCGCATTCACTCGACAGCTTCCCTCAGTGACCTGCAATGGAGAATGCAGTTTCCCTGCAAAACCGTACCTCTAGGGGCTCTGCTGCTGTGTCTCCCACGGTCCTTCAGGTATGTCTGCTACACTTCTCCCTCCTTCACACCATGCCAGTATGTGTGACTCACGTTCGCAAGCTGCCGCACGGATGTGCCCGTCTTCTCACTGTCAGCTTTCTCCTGCACGGTTCTCTCGCGTACAACCGTACTGCCTTGCTTGATATTGTGGATGTCAATTTTAAGTTTCAACAGAACAAGTTGTATGTATGTTGGTCTTTGGGCTTGGCTTGATTCGCATGAACTCTTCCCTCCTCGTCTTCGTCTTCGTCTCAGTACTTGAGGCTTTATGGAAGTTGAACCCATAGATGTAATTCGACTTCTAAACTGCTATTGTTCAAGAATCTATGTGTGTTGTGAATGTTTGAGGTATGCATGGAGTTTTGTCTAGAGTAACAGAAAGGAAGGCATTTCTGATTTTCACAATAAGGGGGAATTGTGGGGTGACAACAAGCCACCAAGAACTTAGATATTATAAGGTCTTTGTCAGGGAAAAGCGGGGGGGATACCATGTCTCATCAAATTGAGTCATACCCTCTCCCTGGTAGTTGCCCCCCTCATGTGATCCTCAATCAAATAACTATCCCCAGGGTCAGTATCAGGTGGTGGCTGCCGTCCCTTGGCTACATGGGAGGAGGTCACCGCCGGGGAATTAGTGATGAGTCCATCGGATTCATTACAGAGGTGAACATGCTGATGGGTCTCACCATAACCGCTGACCAGCAGCTCTATGAATTAAGTGGGACATTTCCAGATGTATTTTCCCCAAAACGCAGGCTAGTAAATGCGATAATCCATAAAATTCAGATGCCCCAAGAAGGCAATGCCTAAAACCTTACCTGCTCCCCAAGGCTCGGAAACAACTTATCAGAGAAGAATTAAAATAAATACTCTACCTCAGCGTAATAGAAAGACCCTACAGCGAGTGGTGAACACCCATTATCTTTGTCCCAGAACCTGTGAATACGAGACAGTTTTGTATTCATTTCCAAAGGCTGAATGAAAAATCCCGGTTCGATACATATCCGATGCCACAGATAGATGCCCAGGCCAGCCCAGGTGCTTCTGGGCTGGAATTTCCATCTTGCCACTAGCCCTCACCATTGTATGGTGCAGCCTGGATCCGGTCCAGCGTGGGCCTTCCAACATAGCTGCCCTGCTCAGCTGCACTAACAGCTGATCCCCACTTCCTGGCTGCAGGGATCGCTGGATTGGCTGGGCTTTTGTTTATCCTGCCGCAGATCCGGGTGCTGGCCAGCGAACACCGCCCCCCTCAAGGGCCGCCTAAAAGGGTCTAGACTATCCCTGTCTGGGCCTGGATCAGTTGACGCCTTGCATCTCGTGGGTTTATCTTGGCTTTGCACCATGCCGGTAACATACTCCTCTTCCCTGCCGGCTCCCTCCTCCCACCCTTTTCACTTTGCGATCCTCAGTGCCTTTGTCCCCTTTGCTGTTAGTGTTCCCCCCTAATGCGGCCTATCTACTCTTTAATCTAACTGCGGCTGCCCGCAACCCTCCCCCTCCTGCGGATTCATCATCCTCACCTCACTTGCATTCTCTCCCCTTGAGCTCCTTACTCCAATCGCCTGAGTCTCCTACCTGACTGCCCTTTGTTACAACCTGGTATGGCCATCCTCCAGCGCTTCCACTAACTATCTCCCATGAACTTCCGCTGCAACCTCCCACCTACCTCTCCTTAAGTGGCCCCCTGGAAGCCTTCACTCCGTCAAATAAAAATTCTGCTGTTCATTTTTCCTCGGTTTAAAATTGCATCTAACTGCTGCATTTGCCTCTATTCTCTAAAATCGAATTAGGCTGTGTCAACAATTGGGTCCACCCAACTGCTGCTTTTTATTTGCCTCCTCGCTTCAAAGCTGAATCTGGCTGTTATCACTTCCGTTGGCCTCACCAAATTGTTGCATTTTGGCCGTTTATTTGAACATTTAATCTTGCTGCATAGAACTTGGATGTCTTTAGTTAACTGCTTCACTAGCTCTATGCTTTAAGTGGTCTTCGACCCTCTACTTCATCTTATTGTTGCATTCTGGAATTAGTATAACTCTATATCTGAATATTCTTAATTTGCCTGTATTGGACCCTTTTCGTTTTAAGGGTTTCAAGTGTTTATAATGCCTTTTGCCAAATCTAAATCTAGGCGCTCCATTCCGTATTTTGCCATTTTCGTTTTAAGTTCTTCGTGACTTTTCCCTATCTGAATCTAGATTCCCCCACTTGCACTTTCCCAGGCCAGTCTTGTGCGCATTCAGCGCCTCCTAAGATAAACTAATACCGAACATGTACGCAGCCACTTTGGTCTGCCAGCGTACACTGCATTCTAGTATGTATCCATTCTAGTGCCCATTCATGCAAGTAACTATCTCCTCCATGCTTATGGCAGTCTGCGACTACCACTCCCACCTCACTTGCTCAACAACTCATGCATGTAATTGAATTTAGCAGCCTGTGATCTGACCCAGTTTCCTCATTCACAATCCAGACATCACTTCCATTATAGGCACTACCCCCCCCTTACATCACCTTCGCTGTGCTCTCTAACAGCATACCAAGTTGTTCCCCGCTAAGCCAATCTCTGCCAGGCCACCATAGCCCAGTAGCCCTCTTCCCCGGCTTACCTGGTATCCAACAGCTGGCACAGACCCGACGGGACTAAGGACTATTCACAATGACCAGCCCTACCATCGTCCAGCTTTGCCAAGCCATTAATGCCCAGGAGCTGGAAAACTGCCCCATCAACTTCCTGCCACATGCTACAACCAAACACATATGCTAACTCTCCCTAATAATGACTTCAACGCTGCCAGACTCACACAACATCCCTCTATCACCCTTCCTGCCAAAGGCATGGCCATTCCACACCACCACACACCGGCAGACAACTGCAAATAAGATGGCCCTGAACCCTAAGAAACCATGCCCCCTCATTAGCAGGAACCGGAGACTAGCGTCTCACCTAGCTACTCACCAGCAGCACCTATATACAACCACCCGCCATGCCACACCACCACAAACCGTGAGACAATTGTAAATAAGATGGCCACAAGCCCAAAGAAACCATGCACCCTCATTTACAGGAACAAGAGACTAGCGTCTCGCCTAGCCACTCGCCAGCAGCACCTACATACAATACCCTGCCGGTCATACAGAGAAATGCGCATCTCAATTCTAGAACTAAGGCCTTCACCACAACAACCCAACATCACCCCGTCCCTACCCCATTGGACAAACATATCATGACTACATCAGGCCTACCCTGCAGTTCAGACAATCATACCGGACCCCTTGTGATAATAAGGAGCAATCTCGAAATTATGCAACCTTCCACTGACGATGCCCCAAATATATCTGAGCCTAATAGCATCAACTGGAACTCTGCCATACACTCTTCAGAGCCCAATGCTCCTAATGCTGTCGCCCTATTATGTACATCATTGGGCAATGTTCCTACTTGCAACAATGCCACAGTCACACCTCTCTATCCCTCGCCACTAACTTCCCACACTACCACAGAAGTAACAGCCAAAACTCTGGTCAAAGCCCCTGCCGCTCTCAAAACCCTGATCCCTAAAATCCCAGAACATACTCCTAAAAAAGTCTCTTCCTCTGATGAAACTAAAGTGGATTCCATCACCCTCCTCAACGGAGCCCTTATTAATGCTAGGTCCCTCCTGGCCCATGTCCTCGACATGTCCAACCTCATCACTTCCAAAAACCTAGACCTCCTAGCGATCACAGAAACATAGTTGCACCCAGCCACTGGGCCAGTATACTCCCTGGCCATCCCAGATGGATATACCATCCTCAGGAAAGAGACTGGTATCCAAAGGAGGTGGAGTAGCCATCATCACCAAAAACCACCTACCCAGGCCCCCAGATAAAGTGCATACCATGCCCTTTGACGCATGAAAATCTTGTAAATACGACAGCTTTATTTTTTTCCTGTGTACATGTAGAGACAAGTTTAGAGCAGAGGGCAGGGCGAAGGTCAGGTTACGGACAGAAACCAGAACGCTCCTTTTGATTTCGATCTACATGGATGTAATTGCAAGCCATGGAGAAAAGCCTCTGAAACAGAATGTATTTCTCTGAAGTCTTTCAAAAAAAGAACCTGCACTCTGTGATAAAAGGAATGGTTTCTTTCCATTCAGCTTCTGCTGTGTTGATGCTCATGGAGCAAACAGAAGCACTGTGAATATTTATTTTCCTAGCATTTTAGGATTCTATAATTAATAAGATGGAAACTAAGTTGCAATTGAAAATTAATCTTTTCTAACAAATTATGCTGTTTTTTTCAGTGAAAGCAAGAGTATTGCACAATTGTATTTTTCAGCGTTCCTGTGCTGTGTGCATAATCGTGCAGAGGCAGATCATGTTTACACTTACAATTCAATTGACACTAATAATAAAAACAGTGTGTAAAATTATGGGTATGCAGGGTCTAGTTTACATAAATTCAACGTTGCAGTCAATGGGGTACATTACTATAAATGGTCGCTGGCAGCAGAGTCTATGGCTCAAGGGTGAGTGATTGTCAATACACCAATCACCGGTGTTATAACCTCAAGTCTTCAAGACTGCAATTAAAACATCCAAAACCTGACTCTGTAGGAAGTGCAAGCACTATTCAAAAACAAACAAATGAAAGTTACATTTGTAATTGAAATAGAAACTCAGCAAAACTTGTGCCTGTGATAATCCAGATAGCTATTTAACTTTATGGAACGCTTCATACATGGTTTGTCCAACATCTAGGCACTGTCATTATTATACCTGAGTCGATACCCAGTTTATCAAACTCTGAAGGATGGTAGACAATAAGATAGCTCTGCCGGATGAGTGCTTGTTGCTCCGATATGCGCGTTATCTGTAGGTTGCAGGTTCGAATCCTGTGAAGGCGAGAATTCTTTCAAGGTCGATAAATGAGTGCCGACTTCGGTTTGGTGATAATTGTGATACATATGTTCTATGTACAGTACTTTGCCAAATGCGCTATATAAATAACCATCTGACCATGAGATTAGATATAGAATTTAGCGTGGAGTACTTGCCTCTCAGCACTGTTGTTTCATAACATTGGCATACCATTAGGTAGTTATAGCTCCAGGAAATGCAGACTTTCATTAAACATCAGAAGACAATTCTGCTATCGAACCTCTAAATCCATGTTTGCTGTTCTATCAATTTGACTAGGTTTTTGTGTTTTCAACATTTAAATATATACAGGAGAGATCAAATGACCAAACCTTAGAGAAATAATGAAAGGTGTATTCTGTTACAATGCAGAAAGCTGCCGCATAGTAATGATTGCCATACAGTAGTTGCCCACGTCGGCTGGATGTCATACATTTTACTCTTGCAAATGAGAAAAGTATTTTTTAATCTCTTGAAATCACATTTCCTCTCAATTTACTCTCAAAGTTTCAAAATGGGGAGTAAAATACTCCCACCTCAATCTTATCTGGAGCACTGCACCTGCCTAGCAGAGAAGTCCGGAATCAAACTATCCTGTCAGGCGAATTGCTTTAAAACAAAATCTCTGTATCACCTACAACCACCCTCACTATCCACTTAATTTACAGATCTCCTGGCCCCCTGCTTTCCTTTGAGGAAGACATTGCGCAACTTATTTCTACCAAAACCAAGCCGTCTTCCAAAATCATCCTTTTGGGAGACATCTACTTAGGTTTTAACGACCACTCTGATCCTCAGGCAAAAGCCCTCGCCAACACTATTGAAGCCCAAGGATTCTCCCACCGAATATCAAGCCCTACTCATGACAAAGGGTGAACGCTATATTTGGTTAGCAGATTTCAACTGCAATCCAATCCTTGCCCATGGTCGGACCATAATGTCATCTCATTCACCATTAACGATATAGCACAATCACAGTCTCTGCCTCCCTTTCAAGAAACTGACGCAACATTACTCCAGACAACCTACTCCCACTGCTACAATCCCGAACAGCCTATGCACCTATCAACGCTGACCCTACAACGATGGTCACGCTATACAATCAAACGATCCTAGAAGCAATTAACAAAGTAGCACCTCTGGGCAACCGTAAACCCAAACCAATAGTCCACCTAAACTCTTAAAACACCCCTAGTCTCAAAGCCCTACGCTCCTCAAAAAGAACGGCAGAGAATGCCTGCAGAAAAATACCTTCAGATGAGAATAAATAGCGCCGGGGGGTTTGGCAGTAGGTGGTTATTTGGGGGGAGGCGATGGCCAAATCGGGAGGCATCCAAGCGACACTCTGCAAGGAACTTGCATCAGCTGAACGAGAACTAGAGGATATAGAGCAGAACTCCAGAACTCAACAAGATGTCATTACGAAGAGCACGGTATTGAAGCAGAAATGCTTAAGTTGCTAGGACAGATTAGTGAAGCACCATTATTGCAGATACGTGGAGAAAACATGCGGAAGGGATAAACCTGGCAGGCTTCTATCCTGGCTATACAAAAGGGATACAAAGCGTGAACCAATATACTCTAAGCACAATGCTTCTGGCACTGCAAACAATACACAAATAGAGATTAATACAACATTTTACAGTTTTCTGTTGTTCCTTGTACCAGGTTGACACCCACACTCCACAAGCAGAAATAGCAGAATCATTCCACCAAATTAATCTCCCTAGACTAAATGCTGCAGCTTCGGATAGCCTAGACCCCACTCTTACCTTGGAAGAACTACAACAGATAATACGACTGTTACCTACGGGCAAGGCACCAGGCTCAGATGGCCTGCCAAGCGAGTTCTACAAGGAATTCACAGCAGACCTCCCTCCAAGGGAATCAACAATCACCCCCCTTCTTAAACCGAACAAAGCACCAACGGATTGTGGATCCTATAGACCACTATCAATGCTAAACCAAGATAGTAAAATATTCACGCCCCTACTAGCCAATAGGTTTAAACAAGTCATTAACAGAGAGCGCTAGAGAGCACAACCAAGATGGCAGCTCTTACGTGAGCTCCCAGTGAAGCCCCCGAAAATCCGGATTGGGGTACCCAAGACAACCTAAACAGAAGGTGAAATCCCTCCCAAGCACCCCAACCTCAAAGCGCCTTGCCCCCACACCAACGGTGAACTAGCGGAGTCCCGCAGAGGCGAAAGGCGCCAAACTTCAGCTGACACTGCCCACAATAGTAAGGATACACGAGAATGGGGCCAGTGAAACAATTGGCACAGTGGTCTCAGGCAGGCACACGCCGGCGACTGCAACGCCTGGAACAGCCAGCTGCAAATGACATATTGCCTCACCAAAATCCGTGCACCGATTCGCCTTCAGTGCGGGGACTGGCGGCGCAGCGGGGCCGATCCTCAAAGGGCCCGCAGCCGCCCCAAATTTGACACCAGTATCTGTGAGCAGCCATACGAGCAACCAAACAGAACAGGGACATGTACCACCTTCCAGTTGTGCACCGCCGGGGCCACCGTCCCGAACACCCTGCCTCGGAGCCAGGACACCTCTCCACCTGACGAGATGCTGGAGACCGGGCTGTCTCCCAACTTCGTGCAACCACGAGCCTGGAAGACAGGAGAAGGGAACAAAGGCTAATCCGGTGAGTGTGGGTGGCGCTGCAGCTCTGTGACACCCTGCGCCCCCGACTCAACCCACGCAGAGGCTGGGGGAGCAAGCCTGCCCAGCCTGGCCCATCCGCAGTCCGGAGTTGGGCCCCCTGCCCTGCCCCCCCCCCTCCAGCTTTGTGGGGCAGCGGGGGCTAGCAGACAGCAGCAACCAGACAGCAGCAACCCAGCTGTGGTGAGGCCCCGATAACTCCTGCCATGGGGCAGCTTTGCTACCCGTGGCCCACGCTTCTGGAACACACGTGCTTGCCTTTGAGAACCTGCATGGCCATACTGACAAGGCACAGAGAGGGATCCCCACTTGAGGCCACAAAGCCTACACCTGAGCAACCAGGTCAGCAGATACAGGTCCCCAGGCCCGCCTGTGCCTTTAAGCCATGCTACCCCAAATTCAATCGCGCCAACAGTCACCAGACAGCACATCGTGAATACTGTCCCAACAGGACTACAACATAATTGCGGCTCCTGAATCCAACTGATGTCTACGAAATCCGGGTTCGTCGCACTTGGTGCAGACACCACGTTAGCCCCGCATCCGCATTAAAAAAAGGTCTCATGGGTGATCCCCCTGCCATTTCTGCTGGAGCATAGCAAAAGGAACATCAGACACCACACCCCACAACCAAGTTACCAAATGAGCCACCAATAAGGAATGGCCCGAACAACAAGGAGCCTCTTCGGACCACATTCCATCCCCTCCCAGTCCAAGGCTGCACCCCCCTGACCACACTATCTGGAGGGCTGACCCCGGCCACCGGGGAAGGGACGATTAATCCCCAAGAGCTGATAGCCCTGACAATAAAATCAAAGCAGTGCATGACAGGAACTGAATCCAGTGACCAGCCAACACAGGCACCAACTAGCGACACACAGGGAGAACATCCACACACGAACAACCCGACAAACCCACCTGACCAAGCCAAAGGCATCCATTCAGGTGCCGGTGAATACTGCATGAACTGCTGGAAACTGCCATGAGACTCCTCCCTCCCAGCACAAGAAGCCAGTTCATTGACATTGCTGCCTACAAATCCCAATTGGGACATACAAAGCCGAGTGACAGTAAATGCCCCCAAATAAATAAATAAACAAAAATGGGCAAGAATGACAAGCCGCAAAGGAAATTGAACTTTGAGACGGGCCCTGCCGGCAAGACTCCTAGCTCCAACATGCAACCTGAACCCCCACCACCAAGTATGGATCAGAACGTCAATGCTCACCCCATATCAGAAATGGACTTTCGTGAAATACTAATGGACTTCAAAGCTGGCATCGGGAACCTAGATTCCAAGCTAGACAAACTATCTTCCAAAGTCGACCAACTCGAGCACCGGCTGGACAAACATGGGGGGATAGGCTAGATGCGGCTGAGCAGAGAGTGTCAGCCCTGGAGGTCGTAAGCACGGCACTGACAGCCTAAGTCTCGGTGCTCGAGGTACAAATGAAGGCGGTGTCCGCCAAGACCGAGGATCTGGAGGGACGAAGCCGCCACAACAACATTTGCCTAGTGGGGGTGAGGGAACAACAAACCCAGCAGAAGATGCAGGAAACTGTTCGGGGCATCTGCCCTGTCCCACCTCTTTGTGGATGAGAGCGCGCACCGGGTGCCGGCAAGCCGTCTGGTCCCGGGGGCAACCCAGTGTCCCATCCTGGCTTGCCTGCTCAATTACAAAGACTGCGACACGATCCTGCGACTTTCCAGGGAGAAAGGCGAACTGCATTACAATGACGACAGAATCCAAATCTACCCCAACATTTCTCAAGCAGTCCAAGCATGGCGGAATCCTTCGCAGGGGTGAGGAAACGTCTGAGAGATCATGAAATTCAATACTCCATGCTCTTCCTGGTGAAACTCTGCATCCAACACGCCGGAAAGGCACAGTTCCCGAAGCTGTGAGCAGCTTCCTAGACAAAACAAGTTGCTGCCTCCCTACAAACAACCCGAGGCCAGCAAGAGATGACCAAGATAGGCGAGGCCGCTGCTGAGCTCTCATGGTGTATACGTTTCCGAAAGTGCAACGCACCTCACACTCCATGGCAACGATCCCGCAAAAAAATAAAAATAAACATGGGGGTAGGGGGTGGGAAAGAAAAGCCGTCCACAAGAACTCATATGACAACGCACTCTCAAAATTTCACTGCATGATCCATAGCTACACTGGGCACCACAGGAGCACACCAATTGTGTTAGACACCCAGAAGTGGTGTTCATACCCTGAAAATACTCAAAACACCCCTGGACTGGTCAAGCTGGTAATGTAGAACATTAGAGGGGGAAATAACCCAGCCAAAACAAGGAAGATACTACACTACCTCAAGAGGCACAACATAAATGTTGCTTTAATCGAAGAGACCCACCTCCTCCCATCCTCTGAAAATCGATGGGCACAATGTGGGGATGCCAGATATATTACTCTTCCTTCTCGTCCTATGCCAGAGGGGTGGCCATCCTGATCAACAAGACCAGGAAGTTCAGGCTGATGTCGATGCAACAGGATGAGGAGGGAAGAGCACTGCTGGTCCATGGGATGCTGGAGGGCACCGAGGTTGCCCTGGTGAACTCGTATGGTCCAAACTCCAACGGCACCAACTCTTTCAACTGGGTGATCACACATCTGGTGAGTACCAACACAGCCATGACCACTTGGTGCAGCGACCTGAATACTACCCAGGACCCCGCAAGGGACAAATCGCTCTCCCCTACGAATACAGCCACAAAACAAAGTCTTCAAACCTGTGAAATTTTTGAAGCCTACGACCTCATCGATATGTGGCGGCTCGGCCACAGTGGCACTCGCAAATACACTTTCCACTCCTGGGTCCATGGCACAAGTTCACGACTGGATTACCTACTAGTGTCCCGTGTCGGAGGGTTCCAAGGGGGTGAATGTCTGATTCTTCCAAGAACGCTCTCGGACCACTCTCCAGTTACCCTCGAGTGCATCCCCACAAATGTCAAAGAAAAGCCCCAGCTGGAGATTCAAGTCAGAAGCACTCCAGGACCCAGTGTTTGCACAGGAACTGTTAACAGAGATCAGATATTTCCTTACCATCAGCCAAGATTCTGTGGCGTTGAGCGGGATACTATGGGAAACATTGAAATGCTACACCAAGGGGATGTGTCTGGCCAAAGAAAATTGAGTCCTGAAAACCATCCAAAGAGAACTGACCAACAACGTGACCCAGCTGAGAGAACTCGAGCAGACCTACGACAACTCAAAAGACCCTCAAACTCTAGCTGTCCTCAGGGAAGAACTAGATGGGTTCAGAAACAACGCCGAAAGTGAGAGCCTGGTCCTAACCCGTGGCCACCAAGTACGGCAATACAGCGAAAGTCAGAAACCGGGCGCACTCTTGGCAAGACTATTGGCGGCAGACAGGAGACCCCCCACAGGTCGAAAGTGTCCGCACCCCCCAAGAGAACCTAGTACATACCGAAGGTGAAATAGTGGAGACACTTTGCACCTTTTATCAAGACCAATACAGCTACAAGGCCCCAAACAACTCAAAAGCCCTCCAAGAGTACCTAAACGATATTGAACTATACTGTGTGGAAGGAGAACTGAGGGAATCCTTAAATAAACCAATCACACTCGAACAGATGAGCAAGTTACTTACCAACTGTAACATTCTTTCAATTGGATGTTCCTCCCACGTATTCCTCATCTTAGATATATCCTTACCTTCAGCTTTGCTGCTTCGGAAAATGTTTTCTTCTCTCTCTCTCCACCGGAGGGGGCTCCACTCGAGGCTGTGGCGTCAGTGTCCCTCAGCGGCATAAGTCGAGCGCCAACGTCATCCGCTGTATAAATGCCTCAAGCGTGCCCATTGGCCTCAGTTCTGTTTTTTCATATATTGTAGCCAATGGATTGTAGTTAATGGCGTGCTTCTTTTGACCCAAGCCTTAAAGTCATTTTAAGTGTAAACCACGTAAACTGTACTGTGGGGTAGGTTGGGAGGGTCGATGAGGAATACGTGGGAGGAACATCCAATCGAAAGAACGTTACAGTTGGTAACTTGTTCTTCGAATGGATTGTGTCCTCCCACGTATTCCTTATATTAGATAGACTCCCAAAGCAGTTTTGTATCGGAGGTGGGAGTACAGAAATATTAGTCATGTACCGAATGAAGTCCTGATTTAGCAAAAAGACATCCTTGTGAAGAAGTTGAATCTAGTGCATAATGTTTTATAAAAGTGTGCATGGATGACCATGTGGCTGCTGCGCAAATATCTTGCACTGGTACACCCCTTTGAAGTGCTGTTGAAATCGCCATGCCTCTGGTTGAATGAGCCCTCAGCCCACCTGGAGGATCTTGGGGGAAGGGAAAAATCCCTTCTGAGGATTGTGGAACTTTGACCATTTGTTTCTTTGTACACTCTTTTTGGAACTTGGTGTTGGAACATTGGAAAAGCTACAGATGGTGAGCTGAAAGACTTTATCCCTTTACACATTTCTTTGAGTTTAGCGTGTAAGAGTCAGGATAGGATTTTGGACACTGAATAGATAACTTTTTTATGGGGGGTGTGCATTCTGACACTGACATCCTTTAGTTTTGATGAGGTCGGGCAATCCCTCATACTGATAGGGCAAGATAGGTCTTTCTCAACCCTCCTTTTACTTTAATAAAAGTCTAAAGCAATCATCACAATGCATCTGTATCAGAGTCTTACTCATGATTTATTACACAAAGCTCCTGGGGAAAAGACACACTGATTGCTGCATTGAGTCAGGTGAGCGCTGCAGCCATTGGAAGGGGTAGGGGAAGACAGAATCAGCATAACATCAGTATAAAAGGAAACAGAATGAAAGGAAGGGGAAGGCTTGTTCGGGTAGCAGAAGAGGTAATATAGGATGGTGGAGGTCGGTGTTAAAAGGAAAGAGCGACAAGGAAGGGACAGAGGAGAGAGACATAGAAAGGAGAGGGAATGGGTGGCGCTGTAGGAGAGGAGTAGTGTGAGGAGGATAGTAGTAAGGAGAATGTCTAAGGACCTGGCTCGGATGACCCATAGGGAGCTCAGGCAGATAAGCTGTCAGGTGTAGGCACACATTCTGCCCCCTACGAGTTAGGCAAGAGCATATGAGATACCGAGACATGTAGCCTTCCCCTCATATTTGTAACCTAGCCCAGACTAAAACAAGATCTGTTACTAGAATGTAGTGCTTTGAAACAACAGGAAGCGTTCAAGGCACTAGATGTCTGTATTAACTATTATTTGCTTTAAATTTGCAAAGCAGCCTCTAGTGAGGTGTGTGTGTTTAGGTTACTTACACACAGATGTTGGATTACTTTTTTTATGCAATGCATGCATATATATATTTAGTTCTGCATAGAATTATATTCGAACCAGCAAGGAGGAGTAGTAAGATAAGGGAAACGAGGGGAAGAGAGTTAAAGGAGAGAGGGAACAGACTAAGGAGTCTTTTACTGACACAATCTTGACAACATCATTTGATACCTGGGAAAAGGTTAGGGTAGCCTTAGGAAGTCCAGGATGGGAAAAGCTAGATAAGGGTGTGACCTTTAGGTCGCCCAACATAGCCATCAATCATCCAGGGGATTAGGGAATCCTCTGCTAGGGTGGAAGGATCCCACAGGAAAACAAGAGAGAGGGGGACGCCCATCAGTTGGACCCCCTACAAGAAAAACTCCCTAAAGCCTAATTGTTTGAAAAGCCTAATAAAAACCCTTGAACGATCTCTGGGACTTTATGAGTTATTGGGTCATCTGTGACGGACAGCAATCCCAACGGGATGCGTGACCTAACACGTACACAAACCCAACAAGCGTGGGCCCACTGCCAGATTGTGCATGTCACATCTGGCACAAGAAGAAAACCCTTTACTACCCAGCACAAGAAAAGGGACGGCAATAGGAACGCAAGGTGCGCCTGAAGCTGGAGGCTCGCACCCGTTCCACACAGAGGAAAAGACTGGTCGGGCAAGGTTAGGGGCCATGCTGGAGAGTTGCAGCTGTTTGTGCTTGGACACAAGGCTGTATCAGCCAAACAAATGGGGGTGGGAGACTATTTTTAGCTGGCAAAAATAGCTCTGGTTCGGTAACTGCTAGTGGGCACTGTGAGAAACCAGAAGGTGTCTCACCCACTAGTCCCCGGAGATCTGTCATCCAGGTGGCCAGGACATGGCCATCGCTTTTGGATCCAGTTCCTGGGGGTGGACCAGTGTGGGAAGATCACCTGGGTGAGGGGTCCTCTGGGAGTAGGACACCAGGTGGTGAGACACGTTATCCCCTTCCCTGTAACACCTTTACCCCATCCTACCATGTAGGATACTTAGGAACTCAACCCATCCCCCTTTTCACAAGACACTTTCTCAAGGACAGCCCGCTATGAGAGAAAACGGACTAACTCCTGAGCAGTATACCTGACCTGTACCCATACAATGGTCAGACAGGGCCAGGCAATTACTGACCATCACGCAGAACTGGCTTCCATTACACTTCCCCACACGGATAAAAGGTGCAGCACAGTACCACACTCTGAGCAAGGCAGAGCACATGAGGAAACATTGGTTCCAAGATGGCAGTTTAACACGAGGAGGAAGACGGAGAAACCGAAGGCGATCACAAGGAGGGAGGTTTCCTTGACTGTTTCGACAAGGAACCGTTACTTTCATGAAACCTCAAGAATAGAAAGCGTAAGGCCAGGAAACCAGGCTGAGGAATCCTGCATTGTGTGTCGGAGGTACCCGGGGCCCTCGTGCATCGATAATCAAGGAGGAGACACTCTCTAGCTGCCGTGGTACTGTCTTTGGCCCCAGGCCTTGGCTCCAGTCTTGGATGGCAGCCAATGCCCTGGCCTTGAACAGTGATAAAACAGAGCTTCCGATTGTTGCCTCAGGGCCTCGGCTAAAAAAGCAACCTGCAGAATTCCAGTTTCAATTCCGCTGGCTCCATCATCCCAGTGGCAAAACGTGTAAAGACCCTCAGGGTCATGTTGGATGCTGACCTTACCATGGAACCGCATTTTGCCCTTCTCCGGGCGTCCTGTGACTACATCAACAAACTCCTCAGCCACATTTGTGCTTTTTTTTGTCACCCAAGAACATTTCCCTTCTAGTGTCAGCAATGGTTAACTCTTGCCTGGACTATTGTAACAGCTTGTTCCTGAGCACCTTGCAGCCGAACTTTAATGCACTACAAGTGATTCAAAATGGGGGATTGCGTGCTTCCAAGGGTCTTGCCAGGCGAGTTCACATAACCAACGCAAGAAGGGAGCTCCACTGGCTCCCGGTGAAACATAGTGTGACTCAGAAGGCCTTAAAGCTGAGTACAAATGGCTTAATCTTCAGGCCCCCTTTTATCTCATTGAGCGCACCACAAAGGTCTACCAACCATGCTGCTCACTCGGGTCCGCCGACCAGGCGAGCCTCCAACAACCGAAATTCAAACTTAAAGGTTTCTGTGACACTACGTTCAACATTCAGGCCCCCTGGCTTTGAATGCCCTCCCCCGACTTGAGAAAGATAACATCCTTGAAAGACTTCTAGAAAAGGACCAAGACCCACCTCTTCAACCTTGCGCCTTAACTGAACCTTGCTTCTCTCTTTCCTTTTCTGATTCTTGTTGTTAGTCTGTGTTTCTATGTGCACCCTGAGACCTATGGGTGAGTGGCGCGATATACAAATTAAAATAAATAAATAACAAGAAAGTAGCGTCAGTGAAATCAACACAGCCAGTGAGTTGGGAAGATCGATACAAGACCGGTCTGTGTAGAAGCCAAGGTTGCAAGTGGCAACATTGTATGGCGAACGCTGGATCTGAGAACATGGAGTGAAACGCATGCGATAACCATTGCGAGTAAAGTTGAACTGCAGATGAGTGATTGAACTATATGATATCTCTGACAGAGTGGTCCGGCACTGCGTGCATGCTCAATCGAAGGTCTATGTAAAGTTTCTTATTTAGATAAATGTAAACAGTTGAACCTTTATACAGTACATCCCACAATTCTGGGACAACCAACAGACTGGGTTTAATGGTTAAAACTCAAATGTACGACATCCAAGATGGTGGCCGCGGCAAAGAGACGTGCAACGGTGCCTCTCCGGCCGGGCCGAGATAATAAAGATTGAAAAAATAGGCATTGGAAACTCGCAAGAGCCTCTCCTCTCCGCAGTACCCGCAATAACGGAAGAAGAGGAAACAGAGGCACAGGCTCATCGATCGACGGGGAACAGATCGTACCCAGAGAGCAAGTGCACCTCTCCCAGACGGACTTGCGGTGAAAGGCAGGACTGGAACCACAGTCTACCTGAAAGAGCCCCGCGGCCCGAGCAAAAGGAAAAGGCAGGGTGCGGATGCACAAATCCAGACAACTCCATAAGGCACCGGAGAAGGACCGGATACGCAGGGAAGAGTAATACGTGGCGCTCTGCAAGCTGAAGGTGGACACCTAAACCCCCCCCACCGAGAGGGAGAGGAGCGGATACCATCTGAGAGCCGGAGAGGTGCCCGCAAAACAGGACACCCAACCCCCCGCCAGAGAAAGCAGCCCCAAGGGACACCAAGAGGTGAGCCCGCTTCCCAGACCCACGCAGAGACCAGGATACGAACGGAGGCAGAAGGGGCACTCTGAAATATCACTGCCCCGGACAGTTAGGTGAGCGGCACACCCCCAGGAACGGAGCGAGAGGAACAGTCCATCAGAGACCCACAGCCACGGGGTCCCATGAAGCTGACGAGAACGGCGGCCATAAGCAAAACAAGAGGACTGACGAGTAAGAGGTGGAAGTGAGCAGACACCTAGAAGGAAACAGGATCCCACGGGGTGATCTGAAGCAGACTACAGAAGGTGAGAGGGGGGTAGAAGAGCGGGGGAGCGAGGGGCATCACATACTCTCCGCCACCGCATGAAGGGATCTGGAACAATCATTCCCCCTCCTCTTCATAAGGTCAAAAAGGCCCAAGCCCGGGGAGCGTGGCCAGGAGCCGAGCAATGAGGATGTGATCTCCCGCAGCTCCGCTGACCACCATAACTGATCCTGCAATATCCTATATTAGCATTGCTGGAAAATCGTTTGATTAAACTGACGGAAAAGAGGAATATCTAAGGAACAGATCCTGCGATTCGAGAAGCAAAGAATCATCCCTGGAGGGGGCAGCGGAACAGTGAGCCATTGGGACTGTGGCGGGAAGAACCTGGGAAAATGGATACCGCGCGCCACCCGGCGAGAGAAGGTGACTCCTTCCTTGCCACAGATTCGGAAGGCATTTAGGAGTGCTGGTGCTGCCCGAAAACTGAGGGAGCCGTGCCCGGAGAGACGCGCCGACCCCCGACCATCACCAAGGATAGAGCCGTGGAGACGGGCGAAAACGCGGCACGCTACTCCGAGCAGTGCCCGTGGGGAGGGCTGCTGGCGAACCGGACCGCGAGAGGTGCTGAGGGACCTGGCGTGCCTCCGACGGGGCAGTGACTGGCCCCGAGGTTCCTCTGAGGGATTCCTTGCGCTGGTGGCCGCATCGGAGGGAAGGCACCCGACCGGAAGACCAACACCTCTGAGAGGCGAACACGGCAGCCGCCTGGAGCCCGTGGATGCTGCCAGAGGGGGGGGGGGGGGTGCAGGAGTCGCCTGACCGAATCCATTGAAGCAGTGGAGAGGATCAAAGACACCGATACCCAGGAAGGTACAGTGCAACTGCAGCCCCGCGTATATCTTTCGTCACGGGCCGTGGCGCTGCGGGCCCGTCCGCATCCAGCAACAAGGCGAACTCTCATATCTGGCGACCGCGGGGTGCTGCAGGCCCCCTGGGGAGCCCCTGGCCCTCCCCCTGAACCACTGGCCCGTCAACGCCATACACAATATAAAAGCAGGAAAGCCACCAAACAAACACTAAGGAGGGCAGGGGCATACCAAAGGACATTGAACTGGAGTGCCAGTAAAGCAAAACACAGCGGTGGCCCACCCCGGGGAGTAAGGGGGCACACCCAATCCAGTGCCTCCCCACCAGGTGGCATACGCGCGGGCCCAACGAGGACACCCACTCTGGCCCGCTCCCACCCACCCCGCAGTGGCCCTGGAATATGCCGGCAAGAGATAGTTAAAGTAAAGGCCCAAGAATAAGCCTCAACGCAGGCAATCCCCATTGTAACAACAGGAACCCTCCGCACTCTCCTGAATCTAATCCTACATAGTAAGCCCCCAGTGGGTGACCGACTGAGCGGGACCACAAGCAACAGTGGGAATCAGCCGCACGACATTGGACTGCCCCGAGCAGATAACACAGCGAGCGCCTGGTGTCCAGACGCTCTGTACGGCATTGAAACACAAGAATAGACCTGGAACCCAAACCCTGTGTGGGAGCGGAGTACATCTGAAACACCAACGTTACTCCAACAACCAGTGCGAAAGACATCATGGTCAAGGACAAGAGCAAGAAAACATCCATGCAGAGCACAATGGACCAATATGCCACCAATGCCCCACACAGTGTTGGTCAACGCAGACCCGGAGGTGAATCCTGCCCCCAGCGAGGACTCCTTAACGTTGAAGGACGTGATGGCGGTGATAGCCAACTCCCGCTCCTCGATGGGGAAAAAAATGGATGGCATCTCCGCGGAGGTGTCATTCCTTCGGCATTATCTTCAGAAACTCTCGACCAGGACAGGGGAAGTGGAACAACGGGTGTCCGGTGTGGAGGACGATCTGGGAGGGGTGAAACGGCAACTATCGCAGGCCCTGTCCAGACTAAAAACCCTGGAGGCACGAGTGGATGAGGGAGAGGGCAGGTTCTGCCCCAATAACATCCGTATCCTCGGCCTGCCTGAACGGACAGAGGGACCCAGCACTGAGCTTTTCCTGGAACAGTGGCTGATGGACCTTTTCGCACCAAAATCCCTTTCAAACTTCTTCTCCGTGGAACACGCCCATCGAATACCAGCAGGGCACCCAACCCCAGGCACTCCCCCAATAACAGTCATTGCCAGACTCCTCAATTACCGGGATAGGGACGCCATCCTGCAGATGGCCCGAACGAAAGGAACCATCACCTATAATGAGGCCAGAATCGCCTTCTTCCCGGACTACGCCCGCGAGGTCCAGAGGGCCAGACAATCCTTCGAACCCTGGAAAAAAAAGCTCCACTCCATGAACATCAAATACGGTCTCCTCTTTCTGGCACAGTTGAGAATTCAACATGAAGGCAAAAAGGTCCACTTCACGGACGCACAGGAAGTATGGACCTGGGCCGAGACCCACATTACCGGGGACTGGGCCAGGACTGACTGGACCAGCGGAGTAAGATCGGGACCCCCGTCAGTGACGGGACAGACCTGCCTACCAGCCTGCACCAGAGAATCAGGAAGAACCGGGAGGAGATGCTGACCCTGAAAAAGACAAGATCTGTGGGGAAACCTCCGGCGCCGGTGAGAGCTGATGCAGCACCCGTCATCCGCTGTGCAATGAACACTTAGGAATCCGGATCAGGGAGATACCGTACCCGGCCCGGAAGCGAGAGTTACAATAATCAGGAGCCCTCCTAACCAGCATGTCAGACTATTGGCGGATGCCAGGAACCCCGATCCGAGACACCGGTTACACGCCGAGCGCAGTAAGTCTCGAAGAAGTTAGAACAGTTGATTTCATTTTAGTTGATCTGGCGATCTAATTCCCGGTCACCAGATGAGTTCGGGCGACAGATACTTTTCTTTAAAAAAAACATTTTTTATTTTGAAAACAAATAAACAATACAAACCAAACTTGCAGCATTATTTACAACAGACTTGTGAACATCAATTAACGCACGTTACTGCTCCCCAAATCCCTCCCCCCTCAAGAGATTATTTGCGTTTCTCGTTCTGTATCCGCTGCGTGTGGCTGGGTATCGCTTCCTTCCGAAGCTGCAGAATCCATTACTGTGCCAAACAGTCCTGTTATTAACATTCTCCAAGCCATCAGGTTACCCACTTCTTCTTCCCCGCTCTTGCTACATGCCTCCTGCCACACCACAGTTTCAGCCTCCGCCCATTTTTGCAAGTCCCGCCACCATACCTCAACCCGTGGCTCTGCTTCCAGCCCATGGCAATCCTTTTAGCAAGCACATATGCCAGGTCCCTCAGTTTCCCAAGATGTTTAGTATTCCGTGGTCTGGGAAACCCTCCCAACAGGCAGGCCCAGGCCGTATCTATGTTGAGCGTGACCCCTCTATCCGCTAGTTTCCGTGCCACTTCCCCCCAAAAAGCTTCAATCACTGGGCAAGACCAGAACATGTGTGTCATATCAGCATCTTCTTCATCGCATTTTGGGCATGCTTGTCTTCCTGCGTTTACAAACTTAGATATTCTCTTCGGGGTCATATAGGCTCTATGCGTTATGTATAACTGTATCTGCTGCAATCTGGCGTTTCTGGACACCTTCTTGTGGTATCCCAAAGCACGTTCCCACATTCCATCGGTCATCTGTGCCCCCACCTCCGCTTCCCAGTCCAGCCTCAGATGAGTCAAATCCTTCCCCACCCGGGTCATCACCATCTCGTACAGTCTAGAGATCTCGTGCCCTCTTTCTGATATGTCATGTATTGTTCCCATTAGGACGTCTGGCTCCTCCGCCAGTACAGTCTCTGGCCAGGTTTTAGGAATAGTCTGCACTAGCCTAAGATACGTGACATATTGGCCGCTATGCAAACCTGTCTCTTCTCCCAGTTCTTCGAAATCTTTAATAATCCCTTCTTGCCATCCATCTCCCAATGTGACCAGCCCAACCGATTCCCAATAGGTCCTAATTATCATTCTGAGTTGGTTGTCTCCCCCAGCTAAGGCGACTAGCGGCACCTGTGGGGAACACGGGCACGGATCCTCCATCAGTTGGCATACTCTGTGCCACATCTTCCACCCAAGCAACAGCATACCCGGACGTTCTTTCATTTCAAGTCTAGGCACCCAGATAATCTCCTTTAGGTAAAACGGGGTGCAGTCATGCCCAAACAGCCTAGATTCAGGAGTTACTTCATCAGAGAGCCATTTGGTTACATATTGCAACTGACTAGCTACATAATAGGCCTCAAAATTCGGCAGCTTAATGCCCCCTCTTTCATGGAAGTTCTGTAGCTTCCATAGCGCCACTCTATTGCGAGTGCCATGCCATAGGAAGTCCCTGCACATGCTGTTCAGTTTGACAAAAAACCTTTTGGGTATCAAGTATGGTATATTACTGAAGAAATGTAACAGCCTGGGCAGGACCACCATTTTGAGCATCGCCCCCCGTTCCATCATCGCCAGCGGCAGCTTCTCCCAAAACTTCATATTTGTTCGGATTTTTTTCACCGCCACCTCGGTATTATGCAAGTGTTCCTCCTCCACCGTATGGTTCACATCTATTCCGACGTAGCGGAAGGAATCAGCCGCCCAAGGTACGGACAACACTGGCAACCGTTCCTGAGGGGCTCCTATGTAGCTCCCCAATGGGAACATGCTCGATTTTTGGGGGTTCACCGCTATGCCGGACAGTTCTGCATACTTTTCCATAACCTCTAGAATATATTGAAGATTTTCTTCCAGATATTTCAAATATAGTAGTAAATCGTCAGCATACAAGGATATTAGGTGTTTCTCCCCCCCTACCTCAATACCGACCATGTCATATTGTTGTCTGAGGTACACTGCCAGGGGCTCCAGGGCTAGAATATATAACATCGGGGACCAGGGGCACCCTTGTCTGGTGCCTCTACTGAGTTGCCACCTCTCAGATATCACCGATCCTGTGCGTACTCTGGCCAGTGGTCACTGTATAGTAATTTTGCCCACCTAACATAATCCGGTCCCATCCCGTATTCTTCCAGGGCCGCCAGCAACCATGGCCACCTCACTGAATCAAAAGCTTTGACTGCGTCTAGGGACACCACCGCCATTTACCCCTCGCTCCTGTTTCCCTCTTCAATCACCCGGTGGAATCGCCTATGGTTGTGGGTTATATTTCTGTTGGGGACATAACCTGTCTGGTCCGGGTGTATCAGTTTGCTAATAACCCTTCGCAACCTATTGGCCAGGACCGCCGTCAATATCTTGCTATCCTGGTTCAACATTGACACCGGCCTATAGGAGCCGCAGCTATGCTCTGGCTTGTTGGGCTTAGGGAGCGGCACAATTAACGCTTCTCTGAGCGATTCCGGCAGCCGACCCATCTCAAAAGACTCATTGAGCATCTCTAGCATAGGGGGTGAGGGGAGTACGTCCACTTTATATGTTTTGTAAAACTCGCCAGGGAATCCGTCCGCGCCCGGGGTCTTGCAGGTGGGCAGCTGCTTCACCACCTCCTCCAATTCCTCTAAGGTAATCAGTGCGTCCAGCTCCTCCCTTTCTTCAACACTAATCTTAGGTAATTCCATGTCTTTTAGAGTTTCTCTAATCTCCTCCCGATTGTCCCCTCCTCTGTCCTCATATAATGTCCTATAATAGTCCAAGAATGCCTCGTTGACTCCCTCCTGGGTGTCAACCACCTCCCCGTCTTCTCTAGTTATTGTCCTAATCGGGGGCCTGGGGGTTTCGCTCTTATATAACCGCGTCAACAAGCGGCCAGTTTTATCCCCACCTGCATGTTGCCTCTCGACATACTTCTTGTAGTTAAGGTTGCAGAGCCTCTCCCAAAGCTCTGCGCACCTTTGCTGCAACTCGAGTACAAGTTCTGCATCCCCTCCCGCCCTGTTGCTTTCGCGCTCCAGTTTCTCTTCCGCTTCCTCTAGTTCCGTTAGGACCCCACCCTGTAGGCCTTTTTACTTAGCAATAGCAGCACCCTGCAATACCACCTTAAAGGCTTCCCAGAGCGTGCACGCTGAATCTACGCTGCCTGTGTTTACCTCAAAGTACTGTGTGATCGCATCCCTGATATCTTCCCTGAAGACTGGGTCTCGGAGCGCATCCGCCCGGAGGCGCCATGTCGGTATCCGCGCCCTGGGGCGGCAGTACTGCCAGCTCAGCGCCAGAGGCGAGTGGTCCGACAGGACCCTCGCTCTATAGTCTATCTGGGTGGTCTCTATCACCACATCTGGCGTGGCAAAAAAGTAATCCAGCCTCGTGTGCAGGTGCTGCGGAGCTGAATAGTACTGTGTTTCATTAGGGTGTTTCAGTCTCCAAACATCTGCCAGCCCAAAGTCGTCTAGTAATGTCTGCAATACCCTGGCCGCTGGGGGGGGGGCTATCAATCTTCCCATCAGATCTGTCTGCCTTTGGGTTGAGCACGCAGTTGAAATCCCCTCCCCAGATAACCGCTCCTCGCATACACGCGCCCAGGTGAGTGCACAGGGTTCTAAAATACGTCGCAGTGTTTTGGTTGGGGGCATACGTATTTATAATGCACACCTCTCTATGCTCTACCAAAGCCTTTAACATGACCAACCTCCCCTCCGTGTCCACCACCTCTTGTGTAAGTTGGAGCGGAACGTGCAGTGCCACCCAGACCAGCACTCCCCTAGCGTAGGCAGAATATGGAGAGCCTACTACAGTAACTCTCCACTTCTTCCCCACCAGTTCCAATTTTTGCTGGGTCAAATGTGTTTCCTGCAACAGCGCAATATCAATCTTCTGTCTTTTTAAGTACATCATGACTTTGTTTCTCTTTAAGTAACTGTTAAGTCCCCTGACATTCCATGTTACGATCTTAAGGTCCCCCATGGCTCCTGAGTGTCTTCTTGCCTTCCGTGTAGCGACTCCCCTTTGCCCACGTGGTACAGATACAGCTCTCCAACTTTGCTTGTAGCTTCTCGTGCCAGCTCAAACTCCCCATAACTATGTACACAGCAAATTCCCAACTTCCCTCCCCTCCCCCCACCCGTCCCTTCCCCAACATCACACACCCCAACTGCTGCCCAGCTCCATTCTCGGAACTCAGGCACCCCCACATCTAGCCCTGCAAGCACCAAACAATGCACAGAGCTCAGTAGGGTGAAGTCGCCCTAATGGCCACTTAACTAAAATTGTTGTGGGGTAAAGAGAACCGCTCTGTAAGGCTCCCGTTAATTCAATAATAACTACAGTGCTTATAACATTTAGTGCGACTGCCCCAGGAGGCTGGAGGAGGCAGTGCACAGCGCACAAAGCACCATCTTAAAGTAACCAAATCTCTCTTAGACATTCTATTGTCACGTATTGCCATCTGTATTTGCATGCTGAACTAGAAGCTCAGCCTCTTAAAGACTGAAGCAACTCTAAGTTAAGTGCCTTTATTTTGATTGCAAAACGGGAAGCACAGCCAGGAACTACAGTTCCCAGAGTGCCTTCACGTCCATTTCAAGAAACGTCAGGCGCTTCAGCGCCGGCGCTTCTGCAACGAAGCCGGTCTACGCCGGTCCACGGCGTCCAACGGCATACGGCCCAAAACTCTGCTCAAATTCTTCCAGGGAAGATCTGATCCGGTTAAGCAGGTATGGGCTACCCAGTCCTCTGCGACTTACTAGTCAAATCTACCAAATTACAAAACCAAAACCTAGTGCAAACATATGTGAACACTAGATTAGAATCTATTCACACCCAGCTAAGGGCTTGTACCAATCACTCTAAAGTCCCACTTAAAAACTCTGACAAGAAAGAACTTACCCCAAACGAAACCGCAATTCGTGCCATCAAAATAGCACTCTTGAACACTAGATCCCTAAACAAACACGCACAGGATATTCATGATTATATCCTGGAAGATGACATTGATATCCTGTGTCTCACTGAGACCTGGCTCCAGGAACCAATGGGGCCCACGGTTGACATTGCCGTGCCCAAAAATTACTCCATCTATACTAACAATAGAGCATCAGGGAAGGGTGGTGGAGTAGCCATAATTGCCAAACAAGACCTCAACCTCTTCCCTACTCCCATACAGTGTACAGGTTGTGAGACCTTACACCTTAAACTGACACACACTCCAAATGATTGTATCAACCTGATAGTCATTTACAGACCCCCCTCCCTTGCATCAGACTTCAATGAAGAGTTAACCCAACTATTGAACAACCTGAAAACATCTAATTCAGGGACAATACTGTTGGGAGACTTAAACCGCTGGAGGGGTAATCCCAAAGATCCAGATGCTATAAGCCTAGAGGAAGATCTATCGAATTGTTCCTACACCATAATAAACAAAGATCCTACAGCCGTCACAGGTAACCAGCTAGACTGGATAATTACCAATAACACAGACATGACGATGCTAGGTACACATCCCTGCATTTGGTCAGACCATCATAAAATTGAATCCAAGTTAATGCTCAAACCAAAAGCAGCCAAACCTGACAACTCCCCAAAAATGGTATTAGATAGAAATCTAAAAAAAATCACGCCAAACATCCTTCAGGAAGGCACTACGCAAATCATGCTCGATACTAAAGACACAGATTCATGCGAGGATATCATCTCCGCGTATAACAAACACATGAACGACATATTAAACAAACATGCCCCCCTTAAAAGCAAGCAAGTCCGACCTAATATTAACCATCAGAAATGGTTCAATTCTGAAGCTTTGACCCTCAAAAAGGAAAAACGGAAACTTGAAAGAATATGGCTAAAAGACCCTACAGACAACAACAAAAAAAACTGGAAAACTGCCGACATAACATACAGGGCAATAATAACTAAATTGAAGAAAAATCACTATAATGAACAAATCAACACTGCATCTAATTCTACTGGGAAACCTTTTCAAATACTTAAAAATATTGAAAAACCAGTAGCACTATCTCCCCTTTTTCAACCCACTCAAAAAGATTGTGAAGCAGTTCAAACTGCATTTCACAATAAAATCACCAAGGCGAGAGAAACAATCTCTAATTGTAAGGTAGCTAATATCACTATTCCAGATAACATAGGGACAGATAAGATTGACTCACAAAGTCCTAAATTCTATTTTAAACCCATATCACTGGAAGATATGAACAAAACCCTCTCAAGTATCAAATGCACTTCATGCACGGAAAATGTACTGCCCCCAAAACTAATCCTTGATAACGCTATCATTTTTGCACCATTTTTGACAAGAATGGTAAATGCGTCATTTAGAGATGGTAACGTCCCAGCCGCTATCAAAACGGTCACAGTAACACCATTACCTAAAAAACCTGAACTTAACCAACAGGACCCTGCTAATCTAAGGCCAATTACCAACTGCAACTTTTTACTAAAAATACTTGACAGGATTGCTACAGAACAACTTCAAAAATTTGTGGATGACAACAACCTACTTCACCCACAACAATCGGGCTTTAGGACGGCCCATAGCACAGAATCAGCGCTTTTAGATCTGCAGACAGAAATGCTAAGCATCCTAGATCAAGGTAAATCTGGTTTACTGATCCTACTGGACCTCTCGGCAGCCTTCGATCTATTGGATCACCGGAGGCTCCGAGAGGCCCTAGATCAATCGGGAAACTGCTCTGATGAGGCCATAGACTGGGTGTCATCATTTCTACAGGATAGGCAATCTAAAATCGTCTGGGGCAAACACTCTTCAAAATCTAAACCAGTAAACTGTGCAGTTCCACAGGGCGCTAGCTTCTCCCCTCTACTATTTAATTTATACATGTGATGCCTATGCTCACTTCTGTCCCATCTCGGTATATTCTTTACCAACTTTGCCGATGATACCCAATTGGTGTTTGAACTTACCGGTAACTACAAACAGGACAGTGAAAAACTCTCGAGTATCTACAACATCATTGAGAGTTGGATGAAAGATAATTGGATGTGCTTAAATGCCTCCAAGACGGAACTTATGATCTTCGGTTCTCCTCATGCTAGAAAAAAACTTAGTCCACAATACACCGATTTTAAGATCAAAGAGACACAGATAGTTATAGCAGAAAAAGTCAAAACTCTAGGCGTCTATCTTCAGGCATCCTTGGGAGCAGAAGCCCACACTGCCTACCTCAAAAGGAATTGTCGCTATTACTTGAAACTATTGAAAAAAATCAGACCCTTACTGAGCCGACAAAATAGTGCGACAATAGCAAGAGCCACAATTCTCTCCCGGTTAGATTATGGAAACTCTTTACTCCTTGGCGCAAGCAACAAATGCTTAAAACAATGCCAAGTGGTGCAGAACAACATTGTCAGAATAATCACTAATACATCCAAGAGAGATCATATCACAAAAGATAGAAAGGAGCTACATTGGCTTGCGATCGAGGATCGCATCACATTCAAAGCCATTACCCTAGTACACCGATGTTTATATGGAAAAGCACCTACTTACCTAAAAAAGCAATTTGTGTGGTATGAATCACATTGCAACTTGAGGTCCAATAAATCTGGCCTCCTGCGAGCTTTCCCTACCAAAAAAGCTAAAGGATTAGGTAGGGCTTTCACGACCAAGGCAATCCTCACATGGAATAAACTCCCCCCGGGGCTGAGATTGGAAGCTAATCATCTAATCTTCAGAAAGCAACTCAAGACATTTCTCTTTAAATAAAATTCCTATTCCCGCCAGCCAGTTAGCTCATTTATGTTCCAATGTCTGCTACATGTGATTCTGACTGTCCCGTCTTTATACTCCAGTCTGTCTCTTTGTGAAGCGCTCTGATGCCTGCGGGCTGCAGCGCTATATAAACATATAAATAAATAAAAATAAATAAATAGTCTGACCTTCTCTACTGAAGGTTGGGCAAACAACTATATTCAAGTCCCACGTGCCGCGCCATCTTGTGGCACCTTCTTTGTGCACTACTTATCTCTTCCTTGCTCTTTCTCCGTCCGAACGTCTGACTCATGGGGAAATCCTTGCGCATCGAGCCATCCCATGGCATCCTCCGGGGTCTCAAAAAACAAAGTTTTGTGTTTATGAATGACTTTCAATTTTGCCAGATACAGTAACATATTTGTGGCCCGCCTCTCTCAATCTCCGCTTTACCCTCCCAAAGTTCATGCGGCTACGCTGCACAGACAGGGTATAGTCTGGGTAGGCCGTGATGTTTGCCGCTCCTTGTGTAATCGTTCCTCCCTTACAAAAGTGTTCCAATATCCTCTCCCGATCTCGGTAATTAAGAATTTTGGCCATCACCGGCCTAGGCGGGTTCCCCGGCGGCGGCGTCCTTGTTAGAGCTCTATGTGCCCTTTCCACTGCAAATCCTTGGGATAGGGCTCCTCCGGGTATCTCTTGCAGTAGCATGGACTCAATGAATTCTGTGGGATCGTGGCCCTCCAATCCCTCCGGCAGGCCCACGATGCGGATGTTGTTTCGTCGGGCTCGTCCTTCCGCCTCCTCCGCTCTGCTCTCCAAGTTGCCCACCCTTTGTATCAGGGCATGCAATTCGGGCGACAGATACTTCACGTTGGGGAGGGGGGGGAGGGAAGGAATGCTTTGTTTGTACACAAGGTAGTTATGTCAACCCGCCACCACCCACGACACCGCCACTCACTGCAACTCGGAAACATACACCCATTCCCCAGATGACCACCAAATCTGGCACAACTCATGAGCCCAACACCCACTACACACACCACCTCATCCTGCGTATACTAACTCCTACCAGGGACCATGACTGAGCACACCATGGATGCACAAATCCCATCAACTAATGCAGATCACACGAAGATCCTGAAATTCCGTACATGGAATGTAAACGGCATGGGATCAAGCATCAAACAACGCCTTATATTTCAGTTTCTCAATAGGCTATCCCCCGACGTGGCCCTACTTACCGAGACTCACCTAGCAGGCTCGACCTGCCAGTTCTTCCGCAGCACAAACTACCGCCTGGCGTTCCATGCGGGGTATACCTTGGGGTCATGGGGAACCCTCATCCTTTTGCATAAGCGACTCCCATTTGAGCTAACGGCAGTAGAACAAGATCCTAGCGGCCGGTTTGTGTTGGTGCGAGGCACACTATAGGGTGAAAAGCTAGCCATATTAGTGAATTACTCCCCACCTGGGTTGGCGAAGGGACTTTTGAGAGAAGTGACCGCCCTGCTAGCACAGCACCAGCCGGACGTATGGATCCTAGGAGGAGACTTTAATGATGTGTTATATAACACCCTTGATCGAACCCACACCCGGAAACGTAATCCCAACATTCCCACTTGACTGGCGTTCTTTTCGTCTGCACTAGGCCTGTGTGATGTCTGGAGGGAGCTCCACCCTGCAGACCAGGGCTTCTTCCATTCGGGAGCCCAGGCGTCCTTGTCCAGGATAGACCACTTCTTTCGCCCAACACCCGAAATGTACAGAATGATTTCCGCAGAGCTGCTCCCCCGTGGCATTTCAGATCAATCTCCTCTGGAGATGACACTCCGCACGAATAGACCCTTGACACCCAAGACATGGAGACTAAATAACTATTATCTACGTCTCCCCAAATTTGTAGAAGCCATCACGGGAAAATCTGATGAATACTTTGAAATTAATACAGGCACAGTGGAAGACCCGGTTACAATTTGGGAAACACACAAAGCCGTGCTCACAGGGACAGTGATCGCCTGGGTGACCAACTGGAAGAAGGAACATAGGAGGGTGGTAGAAGCAGAGGGGGAGGTGGAGAGGTGGGAATCCAGATACATACTAGACGCCACCCCTGAGACACACCGCTCTCTCCTAAAAGCTAGGGAGGGCCTCCAGAACACGGCATTAGACAATGCTAAACAGGCGCACAGGGAATCCAGGACCAGGCTCTATGAATGTGGTGATAAAGCAGGCAAGCTACTGGCCTGGTTAGAGAAACGAGAGGAGGGGCTCAAAATTACTCCGACATAGCAGAAGCATTTGCCGAATTCTATGCCGGCCTGTACAAAGCTCCATTGACCCCAATAGATCCGTCCTTTCTGGACGAAATTATGCTCCCACAACTATCGGAGCAGCAAAGAAAACACCTTGACAGAGCCCTAGAGGAAACCGAGATAGCAATGGCCATCGGCCAGCTGCAGTCCGGGAAGACGCCGGCATGCAACGGATTCCCGGTCGAGACATGGAAACGTCTGGGTATCGACAAGATAGCGACGCCCCTCCACAAGCTATTCCTCGTGGCAAGAGAACAGGGCACTCTTCCTCCGGACCTTAGAAAGGCTAGCATGGTGGTAATCCCGAAGCAGGGTAAACCTCCCGAACTGTGTACATCATATAGACCAATATCATTTATCAACGACGAGGCCAAGATTCTGGCCAAAGCAGTAGCAAACAGGGTACAAGCGGTCATACCCTCCTTAGTCCACCCCGATCAGTGTGGCTTCATGCCACATAGGTCGACGAGAATGAACATACGCCGACTCCATTTATTATTGGAGCGGGCGCCAATTCTAGACATACCACTGGCCCTTCTGGCAATTGATTTTGAAAAGGCGTTCGACTCTGTGATATGGGAAAGCCTGTGGGGGACGATGCGACGCATGGGAATTGGAGAGACCTTTTTTTGGTTGGGTGCAGTTCCTATATGAGGCACCGCAAGCGGAGATTAGGGTGAATGGTTGGACCTCCAGAACATTTCCAATAGGCAGGTGCACACGACAAGGCTGCCCGATTTCCCCCCTCCTCTTCGCGTTAGCAATCAAGCCTCTGGCTCACTGGCTCCGACAGGCCGCTACATGGTGTGGGTTCCTGTGGCCAGAGGGACGAAAGGATAAGGTCTCCGTCTATGCCGACGATCTCTTACTTTACCTAAGTAACTCGAACCAAGCTTACCCGATAGCGGCCGGAAGATGGAGGCTTTTGGGGATTTCAGTGGTTTAAAAGTGAACTGGGACAAATCAGTCCTCTTCCCAATCAAAGGAGGAGACCTGGAGGCCCCCCAGGAGACACCTTGTCGGGTGGTAAGGGAGGGCTTCCGCTATCTGGGCATATAGATCTTTGGAGATCTCTCGACTTATGTCTCCGACAACCTGCATCCATTAACTGAACGCTTTTCGGAAGACGTGAAACACTGGATGCTTCTCCCCCTCACAATATTGGGTAGAGCAGCGCTTTTCAAAATGCTGGCACTTCCACGATTTTGTATGTGCTGCAGAACGCCCGAATACCAGTCATAGAATTTGTTCGGGGGGGAACGCCTCCTTAGGAAACTGATATGGAAGTTTGGACAACTCCGAATCGCATTGACAACGCTACAACGATCCATATGGGAAGGGGGTATCGGAGTCCCACATCTCCAGTCCTACTACTGGGCCACCCAATTAACAGTGGTCAACGACCTGTTACATGGTGATCACCAACTTCCACACATCAGCGCGGATACAGCCAATACACAAGATCTTCCACCAGCCACCATACTTTACCAGAGCCTCACTATACCCTCTCCACAGACGCTTTCTGCACATATCGCAATGGTATGGAGGCAGGCACACACGTACATTGGCTGGGGGAACAAAATAACTCTGGCACAACCACTGTGGCCTAATTATATGCTCACTGAGGTACGAAAACCTGCAATATGGACCATGTGGGTGGAGGCAGGAATAACTACAGTCGGGGATGTAATAAAAGAGGGCGCCATCTCCCAGTTCGAAGCGCTGAAACAGGAATTCAGACTCCTCGAGAACGAGCGCTATCACTATGTGCAGCTGTTGCACACCCTCCGGGGTCACAGGCAAGCACTCATGGACGCACCGGAGTGTACCCCCCTGGAACGCAACCTTTTTCCACAATATATCCCTACCAAAATCACATCTACTCTATATAAAGCTATAAGTGCATTTGCAACCCCGGAACTGGCCAGCCTTAAAACTAAATGGGAAAGAGACGTGGGTGTTATAGAGCCAGAGGACTGGGTTCAAGTACTCATGCACCCACGAGAGATCGCCATAGACTCTAGGATCCGGCTGGTCCAGCTCAAGAAACTACACAGGGTCTACTACTCATGAACGGCCCTATTCGACTGGGAACGGGCCCCGAATCCCAACTGCTTGAGATGCCGGGGAGAGCAGGGCACCTTTTACCAACTACTCTGGGAATGTTACGCTCACCTGGCTCCCACAAGGGCGTTGATCGGAACTGGACAGCTGCGGTCTCCAACGTGACGCGTAGTGCAGAGATGACAGATTGGACTGGCCCGCCTAATGTCGCCTGCTTGATCCGTAGAAGTATTTTCCTGAAAGTGGAGAAAGGGAATTAGTCACCGTGGATTTGAGTGATAAAACCCCACGGTTCTTTCCACTAATCACCTGTTAAGCTCACCTGACTCTCAAAGGGGCGTCGGTCGGACCCAGACCGCTGCGGTCTCCACCCACGTGATGCGTAGTGCAATGATGACTGACTGGATCTGCCCTCCTAATCTTGTCTGCTTAACCCGTAGAAATATTCTCCTTATATTCTTGAAAGATGAGCTCTCTATCCTGCGTGGATTTGCAGGGGCGCGTCGATTCCAGTTACTTCACTGGTTTGAAGGCTCGGGAGAGTTCCGGAGAGTGACTCTGAGGTTCCTGGTGAGGACCAGTAAGTATTAAGTTCATAGAGTTCAATATGTCCGATGTTCACTCTTGTCCCCCCCCTTCCTTTCTTGTCTTGCAGCTGGCTCATGAAAAGATGCTCTTGTGGCAGCTGGTGGCGCTCAGTTAAGAGTCTGTATTACCCGGCGCTGTCCGGTAAATGTTGCACGAGGAAAACGTGTTGTTTTGTCTCTTTACAGAGGCGGCACGTGAAAATATGGAGAGTCACAAAAGGATGCCTCCGGTGGTAAATCAGGTAAGTCTATGGTGGTAAGAATGATATTTGTTGGTTCCCTCGGCTCACCTTGTGGTTTTCTTTTGTCTCCTAGGTGCCGAAGTTCAGCGAAGAAATGATGGAGGCAGCGCCGACCCGAAGGATGCTGTGAAGACTGGCGAGTATGGCGCGGCGCTGCAGCTGGAGGTGCAGTGCGTGCAGAAATGATGTTCTTTACAGGTCCGGAGACTAGATGGATCCAGAATCAGGTGTGGAATAGAAATAAGTTTGTTTTCTAACCTTGTCCCTTTCTTTCCTCTTTGTTTTAGGAGCTCCGGATTCGAGGCGGGCGTGGCAGAAGACTGGATGCAGGCTGCAGGCACGGTGAGTGTTACGCTGCTGGATGCAGAATAACGCGAAACGTGTGTTGCTGGTCGGGCGTGGTTTAAATAGCCTCAAAAGTAGTCCCAGGTAAGTCCCTAGAACCACACCCAAGTAAAAAATAGTCCCTGTAGAAAAATAGTCCCTTTCAGGCTTCATGTTGGATTAGAGTCATTTGCAGCATGGTCTGCCTGAGGTAAGTAATGACTATGAGCCTGGCGCCTTAGGTGCCAGGACTGATTCCTACTATGAGCCTGCCGCCTAAGGCTCCAGGACTGAAGCCAGATAGCCCCTAGCCGGGGCTGCTGAGGTTTTTCTAAATGTCTAGATGCCTGCTCCCGGGGCTCATGGGCTTGGTCTGGATGCCTGGGTGTAGGCATCATGACAGCACTCCCCCCCCCCCCGCCCAAGGCCCTGGTTTGTCTGGGAAGTTCCGATGGCATCTTTTCACCAACCAAGGTGAATGGGTGTGTTCACTAGGTTCCCATGACCTTTCTTGTGGTCCGTAGCCCTTCCAATCGATTAAATAAAAACGGTTTGATTTAACCATCTTGGAGTCCAGGATTTCTTTACCTCGAATTCAGGTTCTCCATCTATCAAGATGGGGTCGGGTGGTTTGGTTAATCTTGTTCCTGGATGAACTGGTTTTAAAAGTGAAACATGAAGGACAGGATGAATGCGCATATTAGAAGGTAATTCCAATTTGACGGCTACCGGGTTGATAATGGCCTTAATAGTGTAAGGTCCCAAATATTTAGGGTTAAAAGTCTGAGTTCCCTTCAGAGGTATGTGTTTTGTAGCCAGCAAAACTTGATCCACAATCTGGTATTGTGGAGTTTCACTTCTATGTTGATCAGCATTTTTCTTATATTTCTCTTTTGCTTGTTTCAAATGTTCTGTTGCCTCTTAAAGGCTTGTGTAATAGTAGAATGCAAATGACTAACTGCAGGCATTTCTAAATGCTGAGGCGAATCTAGTTCTGAGGTTCGAGGGTGATGTCCATATATGGTATAAAAGGGGCTTTGTCCGGTTCCTGAATGTACAAAGTTATTGTATGCATACTCGGAAATCCATAAAATATCTTTCCAATTACTTTCGGTCTAGTGTAGCATGCAACGTAGGTACTTCTCAAGGGTCTGGTTGGTCCTCTCCGTCTGACCATCGGTCTGGGGATGGGGACTAGTTGATAACCTCACGTCGATTTGCGCCAGTTAACATTTCTTCCAAAAATGTGAAATTAATTGACTACCTCGGTCAGAGACCAATACGGAAGGAAATCCGTGTATTCGAACAATGTTTGAGGAACTCCTTCGCCAGAATTGAAGCAGAAGGTAATCCCTTTAGAGGAATAAAGTGGGCCATCTTGGAAAAAAGATCCACAATAACTAGAATGGTGTTAAATCCATTACATGGAGGTAGATCTGTAATAAAGTCGAACGATAAGGTGTGCCATGGTGTAGGTGGAATATCCAAAGGTTGTAAGAGGCCAGCTGGTTTTTTCTTCTAACTTTTGCTTTGTGCGCAAATGCCACAAGACATTACAAATGACTTTACATCTTTTCGCCAGGTGGGCCACCAGAATTGTCTCTTAATTTTAGCTTCAGTTTTTGCGGTACCTGGATGTCCTTCCATCAGGGTGTCATGATAATTGGAGATGACTAG
This sequence comes from Ambystoma mexicanum, assembly GCF_040938575.1. NCBI lineage: Eukaryota > Metazoa > Chordata > Amphibia > Caudata > Ambystomatidae > Ambystoma > Ambystoma mexicanum. Next base: position 510,902,707 of record NC_090923.1, read on the forward strand.
TTCTTGTAGTTCCTTGTGTGGTAGAAATAGTCGCCCTTGATAATAAGGTAGGTCATTGATGACTGAGTAGTCCGGGCTTTCTTCACCCAGTCCTGCAGGGCTGTTGGATCGAAGAGTTGTTGGATCTTTACTTGAATATCCTCTAGTGTCTGTAGAGTGGTTATGCCAAGAGTTCTTTGTTCTGAAATTATAGTCACCGTTTCCGGGTTCGCATATGCTTCTCCCATCCCTATTCGGGATAAGGCATCTGCCTTGCCATTTTTACAACCTGGCCGATAAGTGATCACGAAATCGAACTCGGCAAAGAACAATGCCCATCGAAGTTGACGCGACGATTGGGCCTTGGCTGTTTTTAAATACTGCAAGTTCCGGTGATCAGTGATTGCCGTAATGGTATGCCTGGCACCGAGAGGATAATGCCGCCAAGCCTTGAAGGCGGATTTGATGGCTAATAATTCTTTATCGGTAACCGCATAGTTTAACTCGGGTGCCGAGAACTTTCTGGACCAAAATGCTACTGGGTGAAGTTCACCGGTTTCAGGATCCTTCTGGGACAGGACAGCTCCAATGGCTAAACTGGATGCATCAGTTTCAACGATGTATGGAAGTTTGGGGCGTGGATGCTTTAAGACAGGTGCAGACGTGAATTTCGCTTTCAGCTCTTGGAAGGCCATTTCAGCTTCTTCGGTCCACAAGAAGCGTTTGTTTTTTCGCAAAAGTGCTGTGATAGGGTGTACAACATGTGAGAAATCCGGAATGAATCTGCGGTAGAAATTAGCAAATCCGAGCATGCTTTGTACCCCTTTAACTGAACTGGGTGTTTGCCACTTGAGGATTGCGTCCACCTTTCGAGAGTCCATTCGGACACCTTTTGGAGTCAGGATAAATCCAAGGAATTCAACTTCCGTAGCATGAAAAACACATTTTTCCAATTTTGCATACAACTTGTGCTGGCGTAGTTTCTCAAGGACTGCACGAACGTGCTTCACATGGTCTGATTCTGAAGAGGAGTACACTAGAATATCGTCTATGTATACAACAACACAGACGTCAATGAGTTCACGAAGGACATCGTTCATAAAATACTGGAAGGCTGCTGGTGCATTGCACAACCCGAAGGGCATGTAGGATTATTTAGCGTGTTTTGGGAGCACAGCACCATTGCATGGGATTAATGTATTGCTATAATGCGGTACAAGCAATTGCACCATATTTTTTTCTCCTGAAATGCCTCTGTTGCAGGAGACACAGAGGATTAATGAACTAACATAATTAACAGTACTAACATGATCTTAATCAAATAACATCATAATGTGTTCTCCAGTGCAACATGAGGTGGAAAAGACAGGCTCTGAAAGTCATTTAAACGTGCACTTGGATTCATTATTTTTTTTTCTATGTTCACTGTGTTAGCTGGATGCGAAATCTGCATGCCAGGAAATGAGTAGATACAGTTTCTAAACCGTATAAGCCAAGCCATTGTTAAAAGAGGAGGATAGATTATTGTGCATTTTCATTGGCGACACGTCACCTTAAGGGCGGTAACAGAGGTCTCTTGGTACATTTCGGGGAGGAAGAAAGGCAGAGGACATTTTACACAGCTCCGGGGAAGACCTGGCTGGAGTTTCTATGGGGTTTCCTGATTGAGAGGTGCCGTCCCAGTCCATTGCTGACTTTCCCAGACTGAAGAATTACAGTCAATAAGCACCGGCTTGAGACACCGCAGATCAGAACTGCATGTCCTCGCTGGGGTGCTTTGAAGCATTGAGCCATTTAAAGAAAGCGACCAGTCCGGGGAGTTCGCGTGCTAAACAGCTACAACTCGCTGGTAATTATCTTGTATGAAAGTGAGGGTGCGGTATGTGCATGAGACCTATTTTAGACACGCAGCGTAGCGATAGCTTTTCACTGTGTTCAAATGGCACATTTTAATGTTGCCAGCTGAAGGCAAAACAAACAATGTAATTTTTTCTCTCTTGTGCAAATATGAAATGAAATTCGTAGTGTTCTTGCATTTTGTCTTTCTCATGTTTTTATTTCAGAAGAGGATTGTCTCACGAATGGTAATGTATCATTGTAAAATGAAATTGTGATAACACAGTCTGGCTAAGAGTATTCTTGTTTCTGTTTAATTTGGTGTCTAAAAAAAATATCATGCCATAGAGGGAATGATGCTTAAAGCGCCAAGTTTCTATGCAGATAAAGTAATGTTATGAGCAATTATAAATAGCTGTGTGCGTGGTTCCACTCAGTGTATATATGTGTGTGTGATTTCTGAGTGGAACATAATGAAATAGTTTGCTGGACGTATATGAGTCAGCAGAAAGAGAGGCCTCTGGAAATAGTTTCACTAATGTAAATAAATTAGTGATTATACCACATGTTATTGTGAATACTTTATGGAAACATCGCTCACTGGTGTAGATAAATCAGTGCTAGCAGCCATAAGTGGCATTCCATATGAAAATGTGGTGTTCTTGAATAATGTAGAAGCCTGAGGCCTCTAGAGATCACCAGAACAGTCTAAACAAAAGAAAGGGGTTTTGTATGTTGGGGCCACAAATAAAACAAAGACATTATGCTCATCACTATACCACAACGAAATGCATATCAACTAAATGTATCTGTGTACTGAAATAATGCATATCCACTATATTACTATAATACCAAACCCAATCTGAATGCAAGGAGTGATTATTGCTGAATTACTTTATTTTTGGCGGTAAGAAAATACTGCTAGGCCCCAAATCTACACAAAATACCCTACAGGCATCACCTGGTATTCGAATAACCTCTACTTAGTGCGAAAAGCAGTCTTCCATTCGTCGCCTTTCTTTACACGTACCAGATGATATGCCCCTCGGAGATCTAATTTAGTGTAGATGCAAGCGTCCTTTACTTGGTCTAGTAATTCGGGGATCAGAGGCAATGGGTATCAGTTCTTAACCATGATCTGATTTAATGCGCGGTAGTCTATGCACGTTCTGAGGTCACCTTCCTTTTTAGGCAAGAAGAACAAAGCTGAAGATGCAGGGGACTTGGATGGACGAATGAAGCCATTAGCAAGGTATTGGTCCAAGTATTGCCGTAGGTGAAGGTTTTCGGGTTCCGTAAGGGTGTAGATCCTACTACATGGAGGTTGTGCACCGGGTATGAGATCGATTTGACAATCATATGATCTGTGAGGTGGTAGGGTGTTTGCCTGTTCCTTTTGGAAAACATCCTGGAATTCTTGATATTCCTGAGGTAACTGCACGACTGGAGTACAGACTGTGGCCAGGCCTTGGTTCAAGGGTTTTTTTGGTTAACAAGTATGTGCACAATCCGGGAAGGTTATTCTCTTCTCTCGCCAATCAATACAAGGATTATGTGTTTCCAACCAAGGTATCCCCAGTATTATTTGGAACTGCGGTGCTTTGATTATAATCAAACACAATAGTCTCTCGATGCCCATCCTGACCCAATAGTGACATCTCTGCAGTGAAATGAGTTACAGGCCCAGAGGCAATTTCAGTTCCATCTACTGTGGTGATGACATCCGAAGTCGCCTTTTTGCAGAGAGATAGATTCATCCTAGAAGCCAACTCGTGGTCCACATAGTTTCCGATGGCCCCGCTATCAATGTATGCCCACACTGCGTGAATACGTGAAGGCTGCCTTGGATCTATAAGGACCATTGGTATGATGAAGTGCGAGGTCCGAGTATCCTTCTTCAAGCTCGGCAAGTGGACCTCTAAGCTTGTCGGGCGTGGTCGTTTCCCGAATCAGGCTCTGTTCGATTTTTATCAGCAACTCCGACTACTTTTTTAGATGTTTTTATAGGGCAATCCCGTAGAAAATGTCCTGAGGCCCCATAATACAGACACAATTGCATCTGCAGTCTTCTTTCTCTTTCCTTTTGAGTTAAGGGTCCCTTGACCCCCCCCCCGATCTGCATCGGTTCTGATACATCTGTTCCTTTGAGGGTAACATTGGGTTTAACCAATACCCGATCCTCGAACTTAGCTCGATCAGCCTTTCTATTCTGAAGTCGGTGGTCTAACTGGACCACTAAGTCTATATATTCTGCACAATCCTGAGGTGGGTTCACAACTTGGGCCAAAACGTCTGAGTTCACCCCGAAGTCCACGATGAAATAATGTAATTCGTTTTACCTCTGGCCATCCGGTTTCCACCACTAACCTACTGAAAGTGGCGATATAGGTTACTAGATCCTGGTTACCTTGTCATAATGATAAAAGATCGTTATCCAGGGCCTGTCCATGTGAATGTCTGGCAAATAGTCGTTCCATGCTCAATTGAAAACCTTGAAAATCCCGAAGAAGAGGTTCATCCTGGTTAACGGAACTGACCAATCCGCTGCGCTGCCACTAAGATATGATAGTACAAAGTTTACTTTGGTTTGGTCGTTCGGAAAAGCTCCAGGTCTGCATAAAAAGTGCAAGCGGCATTGGTTCGTAAACACGGCAAACTTTTTTGGGTCCCCAGCAAAACTTTCGGGTGGAGCTAAAGGAATGCTCCCTGGTAGAACCACTTGCACAGGATTGCTCGATGAAAAAGGAGTTGGATTCCCACCCCAGCCACCCCTGCCCACCCCCCCATTCCCCCCCACTCCTCGGGTCAGATTTTGGTTGGTTGGGGAAGTTCTGGAGAAGTCGGGAGGGGGAGGAGGAGGAGGAGGAGGAGGGGAGGATGGAGGGGGACTCCCGGAAGAGGATACGAAAGCAAGATAAAAAGGAGCTCATTGCATCATAAAGGGAAAAGCGAAATGGGGCACCTGAAAGTACTCACGTTTAATGTGAGGGGCCTCAATACCCCGGTGAAAAGGAAAAAGGTAGAAACTTTACTGAAACGGTAGAGGGGAGATATTATTCTACTCCAAGAAACGCACATTAGACAACAAGATAAAGCGAAACTCCACCTTGGGGGTTACAAACAGCTACTCTACGCCAATGCACCAGATAAAAAAAGCAGGTGTGCCGATAGGTCTCCTAGACGGCAGGGACATTCAGCTTCAAGAAACTATGGTAGACCAGATGGGGCGGTATATATTTCCCAATGCCTCAATAGACGGGCTCCAAGTCACGATTGTCTTGGTCTATGCACCCAATTCGGGACAAGATTCCTTCCTGAGGAAAACACTAGGAAAACTGGAGGAATTTGCGAAAGGGGAAATCATATTGGGAGGGGATCTGAACTTAGCACAGCAAACTAATATAGACAGGAGCAACATAGGGTCTCAGGGGCTGGGGACCCCCTCTAAGAATCTCTGCCTAAAGATGGAACATCTGGCGCTGAGGGGCGTGTGGAGGTAACTCAAAGGCCAACAAAGGGGATTTACGCACTTTTCACATGTTCATAACTCCATGTCAAGGATTGACTATTTCTGGGTCTCAGTAGGGCTCATGGGGAAAGTCCAAGGGATGGAAATAGGCTCAATCTCGCTCACAGATCATGCCCCGTTAGGGATGGAAGTCGCACTACCAAGGAAAAATAGAGGGCTGTGGAAATGGCGGCTTCCGCAGGAGGTGGTCCGGGACCCCATCCTGGAAGGCGCACTTAGGGAGAAAATGGAAGAATACTTTACCCACAACGACACAGGGGAAGTAGCGCTAGGATCGGTCTGGGAGGCCTTTAAAGCAGTCATGAGGGGACACATAATTGCCCTGAAGGCAACTAAGGATAAACAGCGGAGGGTGTGGGAGAAAGAGCTGGAACAAAAGATTTCGGACATACAGGGGGAACTCACTCGGAACCCAAAAATAAGCCTCAAAAAGGCTTTGAGACACGTGCGGGGTCAATTAGATGTCATTCGGATAAGGCAGAAAAAAACTCTACTGTATTTAAGACACCGATACTACATGAAAGCCAATAAAGCCAATAGGCTCCTAGCCAGGCAGCTCAGGGCCAAAAAGGCTGTGATGTCGATAAAAAATATATGTAATTCGAACGACAGTAAGGCGCACAAAGGATATAGGGGAGGCCTTCAAAGAATACTAAAGAAGAAGAGGTGCAATTAGGAGCCTCCCGACGAACAAAGCACCTAGACCTGATGGGTCCACAGCATTGTTCTACAAAAAATGTACAGATATATTAACCCCATTTTTAACAAGACTCTTTAATACTTTTAAAAGAGAAGGGAATGTGACACCATCAATGAATGAGGCAAAAAAGTACTAGTCTTTCACAAATGGGAAAGGATCCCGCGCAACCCACTTCCTATCATCCAATTGCCCTCATCAATCTGGACTCAAAATGATACACCAAAATTCTTGCCCAGAGACTTCCACCTCTTCTTCCAAAGCTGATAAATCTGGACCAATCAGGCTTTGCGCCGGGTGGGCAAACCCATGACAATACGAGAAGAGTGATGCACTTAAAAGAGAAGATTGGCATAATGCATATTCCAGCAATACTGTTATCGTTAGACGCCGAAAAGGCCTTTGACCGGGTGGAGTGGTCGATGGTATTACGCACGATGAAGGCCATGGGGTTTGGGGAACAATATATCCAGATGATCAAGGCAAACTACAAAACTCCATCCATTAAAATGGCCATTAATGGGGAAGTTTCAAATGTAGTGGGAATCTCAAGAGGCACCAAACAAGGATGTCTGCCCTCTACTCTACGCTATTTCCTAGAACCGATTCTAATCAGAATCAGAGAACTGGCTTCCATCACAGGAATCGAAATGGCAGGGGGGGGCAACACAAGGTAACAGCATATGCAGATGATATGCTGATCACTCCTATAGACCCTACACAAACAATCACCAAAACAATACACAAACTAGACACATTTGGGGCAATCCACCAGGGGGCGCCAAGCATCGGATGCCTGATCCGACGTCTCCCTTCCTTCAGGCTGAATCACCCCGACTGAGGACTGTATAATCTTCAATTTTCACTTGCAAACCTCCCTATTTTATTCCTCTAGGCCTTGTGCTTCTCTGGACACCCGTGTTTCCTGCTAATTCAGCCTCTTCATATCGGATTGCCTCCTACTCTTTCCCGCCTGCCGGCGGCAAGATGGCACCCTCGTCCTGGCTCTCACTACCGCGGCACTCGCTCCTCATCCACTACGGACTACAGTGTGCTTACAAACTGTGCCCGAGTAGCCTGGCTCATTTATTTTTGCTGAGAGTTGCGACCAAAGGACTTTACCCCGGATCTGCGGATGCTGGTGCATGAACTACAAACATCGAGGAAACTGGAGACTGGTGGCATCTGCGACGCATAGTGGATCCCGCAGATAACGGTCTGACTTGTGCCCCACTCTTTTTCTCTCACCGAGTGCGGTGTGCTCTGGGGCGCACTGAACCTCAGCGCACTTTTGCATTGACATTTCGCACTGTGACAGTGCGCACTTAACCTCCGCAAACTCCTGCATTATCATTTCGGATTGAGGACGCGGCAGGAATATGGTTGTAGCAGGCAGACTCGCTGCAGGGCACTGGGATTGCCGGTAAGTGAAACTCCGGTGCAAGATTGCCCCCTCCCCACCCGTGTGACATCTGGGAGGCTCTTTTTTGATCTCAATTGTGCCTGCACAGCCCGTCCCGGTGCTCATTAACTTTACAGTGTTGTGGGTAAAGTCTCCTTCCTGCTACTTTTGCTACATCGCAGCAGCCCACATCTGCCAAGGGCCAGCTACCATCGATCCTTATCACTGGCTTGCAATTTGGGGATCAGTACTTGATGCTTTTGCCCTACTGTCACGTTGGCATTGCCTACGCGCTTACTCCTAGAACGGTTGTCATCTTCCGATCAGCCCCAGAGTGCGGTTTGAAAGAGTAACAGCGACCGTACATACCAACGGTGATCTACGACCCAGCGCGGACCATTAGTCTACAACAAAACGGTCCCAGAAGGTGGCTTGAAGGGGATTCAGGGACTGTTAAGCGGTCTGCTTCCCCACACTACGCGTTGTGCTGTATGCTGGCCTGCTCCCTCAAGACCGCCAGCCTCTGCTCCCTCACCAGCATCTGAGAGCTCCTATCACATTACCAGTTCCACTTGGGCTGCCCTCCACCTCTACCTGCTGGTCTCCTGGACTATAGGAGTCCAGCTCTCCAGGACTGCTTGGGCCACTGCTCCTGCCGCCTGCACCGCTCTACACGCGCATCCTCTAAGCCTCACCTCACCCCACTACAGCTGCTACCACCCTCCAGGACTGCACTGACCACTACTGCCACCCTCGTCTTGAGAGCTCCTGCCACCAAAGCAGTTCCACTTGGGCTGCCCTCCACCCCTACCTGCTGGTCTCCAGGACTGCTTGGGCCGCCCCAACTGCTCTTGAGCTCCCACCCCCTACTTAGATCTACTTAGCTGCCCTGAACCCCTACTCTTCATGTCTACTGCCCACCTGGTCCACGTGGCCACTCCAACCACTCTTGACCTGAGGGCTCACGTCGCCTGTCAGTCACGCTCTGCCTGCCGTCCACCTCCGCCTGCCGTGGCTACCGCCCTTCCAGGGTTGCATGGGCTGACCCAGCTTCTTTTGTCCTGAGTTCTAATTAACTGCCCTCCTCAGATGACTATTGTAGCTTTCGCCAACAACCTAGACTATCTGAGCTAATCCTGCCGCCTTCCCTCCTCCAACCTACTCCCAGCCTGCTCTGCTTTCACGGACTGGACTTTTCCACCCGGCCCTTCTTCACCTTCCTGTTCCCTACACGCTCCTCAGCCCTGCATCATCTTCCTCAGGGCATTTGATCCCACTCCCTCCTCTCATTCCCAGCATCCCACCTCAGTGACGCTGTACACCAACATCGAGTCACAGTTCCCACTGCAACCGGCTGCATTTGATCCTGCTCCCTCCGCTCACTCACAACTTCCCACCTCAGTGACGCTGTACACCAACATCGAGACAAATTTCCCATTGCAATTGGCGGCTCTACCATTGCCCCCACAGTGGTGGGCGAGTTCCCACTAACCTCACCCAGCGCCTCATCAGCAACGGTGCCCGGGCTCTCCCTCCATTGGCCCACTCCATAGGGTATTCCCACCGCCTCTGTCCCATCTCCCCAGTGTGCTACTGCCTTCAGAGCCTGTCTCCTTCCTCAGCCCCTCCTCCCTGCACCCTATCTCCTCCCCCACCTACCATTCTCCTTCCCAGGCATATTCCCATAGCAGCTTCAAACCCACTGATCAACTTCTTATCCTACTCCCTGTTATGCTCGTTTCCCTCTCTCAGGCCCGCCCCATCCCGCTTCCCTTACCCTCTTCCCCCTCAAAATACTCTGCCTTCTCCTCATTGCCTTCTCCTCATTGCCATCTCCTCTTTCAATCTCCCCCCCCTCTTCCCATACCCACTCTACCCAACTACCCAACGCCTCATTCCATCGCCGCAACCTCATATACCCTAATTTCACTAACACCTCCAATGCCTTTGACGTCCCCCTCTGGAACACTAGGTCGATTTGTAAAACTACTGCTGTCGTTGACCTTTTCTTATGCCTTAACCTCCAATTCCTCTGTATCACAGAAACCTGGATCCCTCCTCACAACACCTATGTACTTGCTTCCCTCACCTCCTCCTCCTCCTCCTCCTCCTCTTCTTTTGAACATATCCCTCGACCCTCTGCCTGTGGAGGTGGTCTAGGCCTTCTCTTCTGGCCACACTTAACTTCTTCTCCCTCTCCTACTTCTCTACCTACTCTCCCTTCCTTTGATTTAATGTTCAAAATCTTTAATTCTCCTCATGCTATCTCTTTCCTAATCATCTACCGCCCCCCTGGCCCAGTCGGCTCCTTCTATGAGGATATTGACCATCTCCTCAGCCTCATTTCCCCCAGTCCCACTTCACTACTTGTACTTGGCGACTTTAATCTCCATCTCTCTTCCAACCCTCCCTCCTCTCCACTCTTCGCCATCCTTGACATTTACCTCCTCTCTTCCCTCCCCTCCTACTCGCCAATCTGGCTCTACTATTGACCTCATCTTTACCTCCTCTTTCACCGCCTCTCCTATTTCCTCCCTTCCCAACTCCCTATCTGATAACTCTTTAGTTTAATTTTCCCTCTCTCCCCCCTTCCCATCTCCTCCTCCACCTGCTTCTTCTGGCGTGACCTACGCAGCTTTAACCCCCCTCTATTCCTTGCATCCCTCTCCTCTTCCCTCCCCCGTCCCACTTCTCCTCTCCATCTGCCTCTGATGCCTCCTCCTTCTTAACTTCCTCTCTTTCTTCTACTCTCGATCTTCTTTACCCCCTCTCCTCATTTCGCCCTTCTCGCCGACCTGTTCAACCTTGGCTTTCATCTCACCTCTCATCCATGCGCCGCCTCCTCAGGCGCCTTGAACGTCAATGGCTCAAACACCCTACTCCCTCCAACCAATCTGCATACTTCTATCATACCCTGTATGACTCCGGCCTCAACTCCACCAAACGCACCTACTTCTCGGACCTTCTCCAGTCTCAATCCACCCACCCTCGCCGCATATTTCAAACTTTAGTCCGACTTCTCTCTCCATCTACCCCATATCCTTCCATCGCCTCTCCTCACTCCGCTACTGACCTTGCCTCCTTCTTTTCTAACAAAGTTCTCAATCTCCGCCAATCTATCCTCTCCTCCCCCTCCTACTCTTCTGCACCTCCTCCCCCATCCTCTATGGCCTCTTTCTCTCCTGTCACTCAGTCTGAAGTCACCCTCCTTCTAACCAATACTCATCCTACTGCTTCTCCCGCTGACCCCATTCCAACCCCCTCATCCCTAAAAATGTACCCCCTCCTTGTACCCTATCTCACCTCCTTCTTCAACATCTGCCTCTTGACTTCCACTACTCCTTTCAAGCACGCGACTATCATCACTATTCTCAAAAAACCTTCTGCTAATCCCAATCTTGCTTCCAATTATCGCCCCCATCTCTCTCCTACCCTTCCTCTCCAAACTTCTCGAACGCATTGTCTATTCTCAACTCTCTTCCTACATCTCTAACCACTCCCTCCTTCCCCCTACCCAATCCTGCTTCCACCCTCTACACTCCACTGAATGTGCCCTCATCTCGGTTCTTAACTCTCTCCTTTCTGCTTGCTACTATAAGCACTCCTCCATCCTTATTCTCCTTGATCTCTCCGCCGCTTTTGACACTGCTGACCATCCTCTTCTCCTCAACTCCCTCTCCCCATTTGGCCTCAAAGACAATGTCCTCAACTGGCACTCCTCGTATCTCTCTAACTGCACCTTCTCTCCCACATATCCTCTCAACCATGGAGTCCCCCAAGGTTCTGTCCTTGGCCCCTTTCTTTTCTCACTCTATACTTCCTTTTTTGCTCCTATCATCTCCTCTTGGTATCTCGCACCACTTCTATGATGACGATACCCAGCTTTTCCTCTCCTTCTCCCTTTACGCCTGACATTCACGATAAACTATCTTCTTGCCTTTCTGCTATTAAATCCTGGATGTCCTCTCACTTCCTTACTCTTAATACGGATAAAACTGAACTCCTTTTCTTCCCTGCCAATACTCTTCCTCCTCCCTCCCCTCCCCCTTTCATTGTATTTCCCCCCTCCCAGCTCTCCTCCTCTCCCCAAGCCTGTAACCTTGGTCTTCATATTGACCCTCACCTCTCTCTATCCCACCAAATTTCTCTCACTGCCAAGTCTTGTCGCTTTCACCTTTACAACATTCGTAAAATTCAACCCCTCCTAACCTTTCACACCACTAAACTTAATTACCTCCCTCATCTTCTCCAGACTTTTCTACTGTTCCTCCCTTTTCTTTGGACTCCCCTCCTCTCACCTCTTCCCACTCAAATCTGTCTACCACTCTGCAATCCACTCCCTCTGCCTTCCATCACCCCTTGACTCCATCTCCTCTTCTCTCACCTCTCTAGGTTGGCTCTCTTTTCACTCCCAGCTCAAATTCAAGTTCCCCCTACCTTTCCTCCCTTCTTACTTTCTATACCCCTTCTCGTTCTCTCCGCTCCGCAAATATTTTCCTACTCTCTCCTCCACCACCACCACCCTGTGCCCCCTCCCACTTCTGCTCTTTCCAACTCCTCGCTCCCTTCCACCGGAACAGCCTCCCCCTCCACATCCGCTCTTCTACCTCCTACCCCTTCCTTTCGCTCTTCTCTAAAATCTTATCTTTTCCATTCCCCTCCCTAACATCTTTCGCTTCCTCGCCTACCTCTCCCACCGCCTCATGCCTTAGCTCTTACTCCTGTACTTCCTTTCCCTCTCTATCCTCTCTTCTCCCTTCTCCCTTCTACCCCACCTACGGCTCTTATCTAGTCTTGTTCTTTCCTCTCTTCCTCCTCACAACTTCTAGCTTTCCCTCTTACTTCCTTTCTACCTCCACTAACTCCTCCCTTTCCTCTCTTCTTCCCCACACCTTCTCGCCTTCCCTCTTACCTCCGTTTCTACCTCCACCAACTTCTCCCTTTCCCTCTCACGCCTCTGTCCCTCGCAACTCCCTCATCACCTCAGCAATATTGTAAATTGTTCCTTATACTGTTTTCACGTTGTGATGCAATTGCCATTTTATGCTCCTTGTATTTTTCATTGTTCTCATGTAAATCAATTTGGATTAAAGGGCTATATAAATTCAATAAAATACAAATACAAATTCAATCTCGGGTCTGAAAATCAATAGACAAAATCGGAATTGCTCATCCTAGCAGGGGACAAGGGGGAAATAGAAAAAATAGCGATGGCCCTAAACTTAAGAATAGCGAATTCGGGAATAAAGTATTTAGGCATAAAGCTGACACGGTCGGTAGACCTCTATGGGGAAAACTATCCGAATCTCCTGGACAAAATAAAAAAGGACCTGGAGCGCTGGAACCCAATGACTATCTCTTGGTGCGGACGCTTCGCTCCCATAAAGATGAACGTGCCTCCCAGGGTAGTGTACTACTTCAAGACACTCCTGATTAGGGTCACCAGGTCTTTCTTTAAGGCATTGACAAAGGTGGTCTCCTCCTTTATATGGACCGGGAAACACCCGAGTTTAGGTAGAGCGGTACTGACAGCTGCAATCCGAGACGGGGGAATGGCCCTTCCACACTTTTTTTCTATTATCAAGCGGCGCAGCTGTGGGTTCTGAAGGAATGGATGGCAGAGGATCAACAAAAAAGGTGGGTGATGCAAGACAGGGCAGTAGCGAGAGCCCCACTGGTGGGCCTATTGTGGACTAAGGAACAGTTCAGACACCCAAACCTCAGAATTAGTGAGGTCCTACGAGCCCCGATGGACGTCTGGGACAAACAGAAATGCAGAGGTACCCTCACACAGGAGTACGTCCCATTTACCCCCATGTTCGGGAACCCCAAATTCACACCAGTAATGGAAAAAGGGGCCTTCGAGAAATGGGTTAAAGCAGGCTGCACAAAATAGGGCAAATGGCCCAAGACCAAGACATGAAAGGTCTGTAAAACACAACTTAATCTAGGGAAACAGATAGATATAAATACGAGCAACTAAAGCACTGGTTAAAGACACAACATATTAAGCGGGCGGTTACACGGGACCTTACCCCATTTGAAACATATACCTTGACTAACTCGGGGTCAAGGAAGTTGGTTTCATCACTATACAGGTTCATAAATATCCAGACAGAGACCATGAAGTGGAACTGTATGCAAAAATGGGAAGACACATTAGGGGAGAAAATCAGTAGACCGCAATGGGAGGACCTATGGGCAAATATTAAAAAACTGACACGCACGGACCAAATGAGGGATATGTGGGTAAAGGTTATGACCCAATGGCACTATACCCCCGAGAGATTGAATAAAATGTACATGCATACATCCAAACTCTGTAAGAGGGGCTGCTCAAGGGAGGGCACCTGGAAACCTATTTGGTAGGACTGCCAGGGGATCCAAAAGTTCTGGGTCGAAGTACAAAAGCAGATGCAGGCGATCTTCCCGAGCGCAGGTCAAATGGGGGAGAGGGTATGGCTCTGCGGGCTAAGAGAAACATTATTGAGGGCACAATGGAGGAGCCTTATTGGGTTGGTCATTGCAGCGTGGCTTGCATTTGCACAGAGCTGGAAACAACAAGATCCCCCTTGGTGTTCGGTTGGCTTCAGAAGTTGTGGGCATTGGTGGCAATGGAAAGGTTAACGCATAAACTGCAAGGCACAAGCGGGTTCTTCGGGAAGGAATGGGGGGGCAGTGCTGGATTACCGCCAATCGGAATACATGGAACAATGGTGCACTCACAAAATAAGGATTCTGGACATATTTTCGACTTACCTGCTTACATAATGATACAAGGGACTCAGTTCTTCTCTAGGGAGTACGGGGGGGGGGGTGAGTTGGGGTTATGTTGTTTTATTTCTACTATCTGAGATGTATGCATATTTGATGTTGAGTTGTGTGCAACAGGGAATGCCAATAAAAAGAAGTTACAAAGAAAACTCAAATGTATTTTAAAAAAACAAAGTGACGGTGGTCAACAAGCTTTAGCACCACAATATCATACAATCACAAGCAGCTCGTCTACAAAAATGAAAATCTGCCTGCATGAGTCTCGCTATTTCTCCCATGCACTATTATTTGCATTTATAATAGCGCACTTAGCCCAGAGGCATCTAGGTGCTGGTTACAGGCAGGATAGAATGCACATATATACAAGACTGGTTTAGGAAGTTGGTGCTTAGTTGAACAGGTGGGTCTTTAATTGTTTTAGGAAAGGTCTGTAGGAGGGTTCTGCTCTGACGGAAGGGGCAGTGAGTTCGAAAGTGGGGCCTCCGATGCAGGGAAGCTGGATCCTCTGGCTCAGGTTTGTCTGCATCTGGGGATGGACAGGCGGTTGCAGTAGGCGGTATGAGTGGGTAGTGCGCATTTCTCCTTGCGGCAGAGACATGATTGTGCTTATAGAGGCAGAGGGTGGCACAAGGGCATTCTTTTGTACCGTCTGCAGTTTTTAAAGATATTTTCCCCCACAGGTGCCCCCGAGGAGTGCATTTGAAAAAGTGATTGAGCAATATTAAGGCAGTTCTCAGTGATTAGGAAGGGTCTGCTGACCGTGACAAGTTTTGTGGTGTGCAGGGCTGACAAAGCCATGGCGTGACATATTCGGAGTGACGTGTAGGTGGAAGCCAAGCGTTTTGAAAAAGGGAGAAATATGGATGGCTTGGTTATCGATGTTGAACAAGTGGTATTCAGGTCTCAGGTTGGCAAGGTGGGATGGGCTGCCGATGAAGAGGAGCTTGGTTTTCTTATCGTTAAGGCATAAGAGGTGGGGGGGGCCATCCAAATTTGGATGGATTCATAGATGTAGTTGATTTTCAGGGAGTCTTGGTGGTGCTTGTCGGTAAGTGGGATGAGGATTTGTCGGTCATCTGCATAGTTTGTGTATTTGATGTTCAGGGAGTCGAGGTAGTCGAAGAGAGGTTTTGTATAAACGTTGTAGAGTGTGGGTGAGACACAAGAGCCTTGAGGGACAAATGCATCCATTTATATAGTAGAGTCTATATATTTTAAGTTCTAAATAACAATAGGCATTCTAGTTGCAATTCTGCTGCTTCTAAGTCAATGTATCAAAACTCTTAGCTTCAAGATATTTCCAAATTACACAAAGTTACATTTACAAATGATACCAATATCACTAACAAGTGCTGTGATCAGAAAACTGTTTCACATCCCTCATTTCCGATGTCAATATGATGCTGTGGGTTGCTAGTATGCGAGTACAGTTTAAGGTATGCTTACAAAAAATATTGTCAGAATATGGTAGGTTTTGGGTTAGGGAAGGAACATTATAGATTCAAAAAGGACAGAACTGTGTTTCACCAGCCCAACCTAGATGAATAGTTGTAGAATATTCTGATGCACATACGAGCACCCCTTCCCTTTTATTTTGCAGTTTGAGTCCCACTTGCACGAGCTTCTTTCTCTACTATATACAGTGTGAGAAACCAGTGGGTGTCTCACCCGCTAATCCCCGGGAATCTCTCGCAGGTGGCGAGGGAGTGCCCATCACCTTTGGATCCAGACCCAGGAGGTGGACCAGTGCGGGAGGATCACCTGGGTGAGGGGTATTCGGGGAGTGGGGGTGAGGCAGCCGATGGTGAGACATGGTATTCACCCCTTTTTTTTCACTTAACCCATCCTATTTTTTAGGATTCTCCAAGGTCCCAACTTCTTCCCCGCCCCCTTTTTACACAAACACTGGACAGAGGAAGAGGGTGACAGAGTAACAAGACTAACTCTCATACACCGTACTGGACATGTCCCGTTAATCGGGTCACGCAAAGTCAGGCACTTGACTTTAAGTTCATACACCGGATAACAATTAGCTCTCCTCACACGGATAAAAGGCAGAACCTAATGACACACTCTGAGCAAGGCGAACAAGTACGAGCATACCTTCTGGGGCGAAGGCAAACCTACTGGAGCAGAGCGACAAACCAAGGGGCGAGAGCAGCGGGTCGGAAAACCCCAAGAGTTCCATACTAGAATACACAAAAGACACGTGGAAAAGGCCAGATCTCACAACAGAAGGCTGCATTATGTTTCAAGCACGCCATCGATCCTCCGGGGTGAACGACAGACTTGGGAAGGCGAGACCAAACCTGCGGTACTAAGCTTGACTCGTGAATTGGAAATCGTAAACCAAGATAGAAACGCACACAGCTGTTGAGTTGGGAAACGACCTGAGAGACCGGAGTGTGTTAAAGAAAGTTTGAAGTGACAACATTACATCGTAACTGAAGGCTGCACACATGTGGATGAGACGCGAAGAAAGGCAGACCTGTGAATGAACATTGAAGTATGGACAGCTGAGAAATCAGCGATACTGAGTAACAAAGTGGTACGCAAAAGGAATTGGCTCCTCAAAAGTCTCAGTGAAAGGTGAATTGTTTGTAACGATAAAACAAATGAACTGCAAAAGTGAAGTAAGCAACATTAACTCCTAGAGAAGGGGAGAGTGAAAGCTGAACCTTGAACTTTTAGTCAAAGTGATCCTGCGGAGGTTTTTAAAGAAAGCCACACACATTTGAAAATCTTCGAAATACGAAAGCGGTCTGAGGCTGAGGGAGACCCGAGGTGTAATAAGCTTGGGGAAGGGAGCCCCTTCCAATTTTTGTGGAACTTTGTTTTGAAGAGGTCTGAGCACGACAGAGCGGGACTAAGGTGAACTGTGTTTTGAAGAGGTCTGAGACTGACAGAGGGGGCCTCCGTGAACTTTTTGTTGAAACATTATTTGGGAAGTCTGAAAAGAGAGATTAACGTGCAAGGCCAGGCGGGCCTAGATCCACTTAACTGTTTATTGTGGTGAAAACCCGAGCCAGAGTGCGTCATACTGCCTACAGGGATTGCCTTACTCTGTGTGGTCTAACGAAGGGGGGGGGGGGGAGCTGATTCAGCTACATTTATTCTTGTGAACACTGATTTTTCCTTTAAATACATTTCTTTTTTTTATTTTATTTGTTCTTGGTTCAATTACATAAAAAAGAACCTTTACAAAATGTTATCATATTTAACACAATTCATAATTGCAACATATATCACATATATTACAATTCTATAAAACTTCTTAAAAACACACATTATTTCATTACATTTCGATAAAATTCCAATAAAGTCCTAGCATATGCCTTTAGTTGGTTACTCATTACACTCGCAACGCAAGCAATAGGTCTCTAGCTTGGGTTTAAGTAGTCGCTTCTATGTATGCCTTGCAGTGTTTAAGTCCAAAAGAGAGTACATATATCAGATATGTATATATTCAAACATTTTTCCTTTTTATACAATAAATTATATCTGGTTAAGAAAAAAACATATTTCCTTTAACAGATTTTTTCAATTGTTGACATGAGTTCTCAATGAATTTTCAGAAACTTACTAAAGCATATATAACCGGTTTGTGGGATCCTTGCATCATTCTTGCCCAAAAAAGTTTTAAACAATCATCATATTGAATATCCACAAATTTCATCAGTAATTTCGTTCTCATAATCTTAAAATAAGGGCAATATAAAATCAAATGTTTCATGGTTTCATTGGATTCATTACATGAGCGAAAACGACAGTTTCTGCTATTTGTTTCATTCTCATACCCCTTCCAATTAGCAATCCTCTCTTTTGTATAATACAGATTCAATTTATACCATAGATATGCATTCCTTGTACGATTGCATGGAAAAAGATTGATGTAATCGTATCTCGGGGTGCGCTTTTTGATATATAAGTAGTATTCTTTGTACATTTTAGAATTATCGATTTTTCCTATAGTTAAACACCAGTCCATTTCAAACCGTTTTTTCTTTGCATAGCCAGGTCGGTAATGCACATCATCCACTGTGATATGCAATTCATTTAACATAGTCTGCAGTTTGGAATGGTATTGGGTAATTGGAACAGAGTTAGCAAGTTCTAAAGTTTTTTTCAGATCAATAAATAAGTTCTTTGGAGGAAAGTACATTTTCGCATAATTTGTCAGTAATCTCCATTTCCATCGACTCGATAGTGCAACCAACCCCAGCTCATGACGTAGAACAGCGTTAGGTATAGACATTGGAAGGTGCATGGCAGATTTCAACAGAGTGCCTTGCAGTTGATCTAGGATTGCACTCATTTCACAAAGGCAAATGTCCAATGCATATAAAATTACACCTTCGACTTTTAATGTTAAAAAGTCAATGTTAGGTGTGAGTGAGAACTTAAAATATTTGGCGTATATCATTTTCAATTGTGATAAGATTGGTCTACTCTTGTTTTTATTAAATTGGACCATGCTTTAATTGAGTTCTGTTCTGATAAATTATATCCCAAATAGATAGAATTTGTAATGAAGGGTATCGTAATTGCCAAGATCTTCCACTGGTATCTCCCATGTTTACGTTGCGTGCCAAATTTCATGATAGCAGTTATTTCAGGATTGGGAACTAAATTATGGTCCCTGGCGAACTCTTCAAATAGCTGCAACTTAAGATGGAGTCCTGCAGGTGTTGGGTCGAATAATATGTCATCAGAGAAAGCGATCCATTTTAAATGAATAGCGTCAACTTTCACAGAAAATATGTTTTTTTCCTGACATGATTTATCAAGATCCGCAAGGTACAAGTTGAAAAATGTCGCCGCAAGGTTGCATCCTTGTTTTAAGCCCCACCTTGTCTTTATGAGCTTTGTCATTCTTCCATCAGCTGTTATCTTTATTTTGTATGAAGTATTAGTGTGTAGTTCGATGAACCAATACAATAGCACTTTTGGGATTCCCATGTTCATCAATTTCTTCCACAGCAAATTGCGTACTACGTTGTCAAATGCCGGTGTCTGTCAATCAGGGCGATATAAACAGGGTTTGAGGTCTTTTATTTGCTCCCGCTATTACATGCGCCATGATTGTGGCATTTAGCGTAGTGCTTATTCCTTTCCGGAAGCCCGTTTGGTATTTTGAATATAGGGCATTGCTTTCAATATGCTTTTCCAGATCATTTAGCAGCAAAATAGCGAAGAGTTTCGCCTCCGTGTCAATCAAGGAGATCGGGCGATAGTTCTGAGGGAGAGCAGGGTCTCCTTTTTTAAATAGGGGTACAATATTCGAGGATACCCATGATGGAGGAATGATTCCCGAATTAAGAATAACTTGAAATTTTGTTTTCAGGAGTATAGCCCACAGAGCTGGATCTGCCTTTTACAGGCATGGAGGGAAACCATCAGGGCCTGCGGAATTCGAGTAATGGAGTCTAGAGATCGCCCATTTAATATCATCGATTGACCAGGCAAGCCGGTGAATCTCATTGTAGCACAAGGAAATTCCTGGGACATGTTTGAATTTATCCGGGAGCCGAAATTTCTATGTAATATAATCATGCCCTACTAGTTCTGATATGCAGTTAGGCATGGCTGCTGAGACTTGCTTTTGATTGTGCGCCATATTGTGCGCATGTCATGTGCCGTTATTGCTCTTATTAGTGTACAGTTGTCTTCAGTATAGCTCAGGATGCGTGCCTGTTTGAGGTTCTTTTTGTATACACCCAAGATCAAATTTTGTTGTATTTGGTAATTCTCTATGGTGAGATTTTTTTTTTTTTTCAACTGTCTCAGGGCTTTGTTTTTTTCTCTCATTTCAGTGTTTTACAAGCAGGGTCATAAGGATGAAAGTGTTTGATATTTGACCGTTTTTTACTGAAATGTGTTCAGGCAGATTTTATTAGAGCGAAATATATGTCCGCCATTTCGGATGTCGATTTTTGACTTACCTGTCTTAACCTGTCAATATGCCATGACACATATTTGACAAATTGGTTACAGAGACCCTGGCTCCACCTAATGGAAGTTTGGGGTCCATCTATTTCTGCCAGCGCTAAAGTAGAATCAATTTCAAGCATTGGGGGTTTTATTTTCAAATTGACCGTGATTTGCGCGTGGTCGCCATATGTTTTTTGATCAATTGTCATGGGTGATGTGATTACTGAGAGGTTGTGTGTTACAAATATAAAGTCAATCGTTGAGCTCTTTGTGCCTCTTGTCCATGTGCTCCTTGGATTATTTTGGTTGGATTCAACAATGTCCATGTCCCAATCACTTAGAAATTGTCTCCACTTTGTTCCTCTGGACCTAGACAAAACATTAGGTTTTGGGCCTCCTGGATTATTGATTTTCCTACAGTCAGACTTGAAGTCCCCACCCAATAGTATTTCTGCTGCTTGATATTTATTTGTTATGGTTTCTAAACAGTTGTCTGCTTCATCTCGTATATCTTCGATTGATGTAGTTACCATGTTCCAATATAGGGTGATTATGATCACATGGGGGTACTTAAGAATGTTTGTATTCAACAGTATCCCCACAAGATTCCTGGATTTCCATATCATCTTTGAATTAAGCATTAGGGCGTTATCTACAGCTATCGCTAAGCCTTCAGATGGGCGACCTAGGGTAGTTCTGACAGCTGGAGAAAAATGTGTGGAGTACCCAGGCAGCGTCAGAGTGTCCAATTTCATGGTTTACTATAGCAATATAATTGCTGGGCGATCTTTAATTTCTAGCATTGCATGCCATTTCATTAGGTTGAGATAACCGCATGAGTTCCATGATAGAACAGTTATGCGGTTGACATTACATAGCTATGTTGTGGACACCATTTCTTGACATTTTAATATTGAGTTCAGCATTGGTTCTAGCCAAGGTAAACCTTTTGCGTTTGCTGCTATGTTTAACAAATCCCGAATTGCCTGGTCGTCGCCACCTTGTGGGTTCCGTGATGATGTTGCAGTTACGTTAGATTCTACATCATGAAGACACGAGTATTCAATAAATTCCTTTGCATCTATTTCCCCTTCAAAAGGTGGTTAAAGTAAGGCCTTCCTCTTTTATACTTTCCCTACTGAACCACAGAAATGTCATGACTGCCTCTGAGCTGAGGAGACAGACAACTCTGTAGTTATATTTTATTGCCAGCCAGACTATAAGAATGTCCTCCGATTTAATCATCCTCAATCGAGGTTTGCATGAAAATAGTGCAAGGAGAAATGCTCGGTTAATACGGTTGTTTACAAGAGTTGCTAGGTTTCCTTCGAATCCAATTATGTGGGATTTTTGTTTTGACTTTTCTGGGTGTTTATTATTGGCTTGTCTCAAATCCTCTACAGATGGTTCAGGTAGTTGTATTTTCATTCTATCAAACTCTTCTATACATGTTGGTCCAGGTGGAAGGACTTTAGCGATCATTTCCGCATTGATGGATCCATCATATAGCGCTTTCCTTAGGGTTTCTAGTGTTTCGTAGTGGTCGGTCATAGCGTTGCTCCTGGTTGGAACTTCAGGTATGGATTTGCTCAATGCTGGAGCATGTATTGAGATACGTTTGTCATCAATAGGGATTTGTGAGGGAGTGATGGCAAATCCCCGTTTCGTGGTCTCCTTATCTTTCGTTATTGGCGGAGGCGCAGTAGGTACGTTTTTTATTTTGCCTTCTCCATTAACTACTATTGAGGTTCTTTTTTCCTTCTCGCACATGTTCGTCCCTTTGGGATCGGTCGTTTTCCCCTTTGACTCACTGTGGCATGCTTCACTATATGTTTTCCTTATGAGGATCGTGGAGGTTTTTTCAGTGGGGATGTTATCAATTCCTATTCGGGTTGTGCAACTTCTGCCACATTTCGGGAAGTAATTCTCCAAATTTATTTTTGACCTGTTCGGTAAAATAACTTCTGTGGTTTTAGATGTCTCTGAGCCTATTTCCACCATCTTCGTAGGAGAATTGTTATTCTGATTTATGTGATTAGTTGTTCCGGTAGCTTTCTATTTTTTTTGTTGGTGTTGGGATGATCTTTGGAGTTGGTATTAAAGCCTCCTGACTTTTTTTGACAATTGTTGAAGATCTATATGGTCCTCATCAATACTTTCCATTACCGCTTCTCCGTTGGCACGAACTGGATTTGTATCTTGCGGTTTTTAGGCATCAGTGTTGTTTTTAATTCCTTTTAACACGGCATCGTTGCGTCTTTTTGCATATCTTTTTATTGCTCTTAGATGTAGCTTTTTGGCACGCTGTGACAAAGCAAGAATTGTCTTCCTTTGGTCGAGTTTCCTTTTCTTCTTGTTTCAGTTGGTCCAATGTTTTCAATAGCTCTGTAGGGCTATCTGGATGGTCATTAGATTGAACTAGTTTTGAGAGTTGGTAGGCGATTGTTATGTTCATCTCCTCCACTGATGCTTTTAGATCGTTCAGTTCTTTCTTGCATTCGCAAAGCTTAGGTGTGGATGGAGCTAATGTTGGAGCAATAGTCGGTGATTGCAGTTCCTCCAGGCAGCATTGAATATTTTTATCTTTGTAAATTGAAAGAGGAGTTGTCTTCTGTTTCAGAGTAGGGTCTTCCTTGATGTTTCTTAGGGTGTCAGCTGCCATTATAAACCCTTCTATTCTGTCCATCTTGGAGCATATATGCTGCAGCATTGCCTTTGTTTCCCTCAGTTCCAGATGGGTCAGGTCATGTCCTTTATCAAGTAGGTCCAATATTTCAATTATCACCGGGAATGTATTTGGCGATCGCTGGTCATCAACTCCAATTGGACTAAAGCCAGCAGAAAATTTGGACTGGGGAGTCTTGTTGTATGGATCAGCCGATTCTGGGGAGTATATTAGATGAGGTGGAGGGAGTTCTTTATTTAGATCTTCAGCTAGCTCATTTCTCCTTTATATACTTTTGTACAAGAGATAGGGCGGGCATTAGGTTTTGTTAGCATAGGCCATTTTGATTTGACGGACTCCACTAGGACTGATTTGTTTATCGTTTGATGGTCGAGACAGCTCCCATCTTAGTTATAGGGCAAAGTAGGAGTTTTTCCAACATCATAAACTTCAATAAACGTTTTACAAATTGTACCTATTGTGTCAGTGTCTGTAACGCTCACCTGGCTTCCACAGAGGCGCTGGTCTGGTCTGGGTTGCTGTGGCCTCTTCAAGCGTGATGCGCAGAATTCGGACCACCGATTGAACAGGACCCCCAAATCTTGCTTGTCTGGTCCGTAGGAATATCCTTCTGCAGATGAGAAAGGGGATTAACTGTCTGCTGAATAGTGTGCTTGCTCCCCCCATCCTCCTTTGTTCTTCTCTGACTTCCTCCAAAACCCCCGGTTTAAGCTCACCTTATGGTTTGGAAGGATGAACTCTCCATCCTGCTTCTGGTGCAGGGGCGCGCATTCGTCCAGTTACTTCACTGGTTTTCAGAATGGCGCTGGCACATCCACTTGACTTTTCTGAGCGATACGCCGTAAGTATGAAGATGCAAAAGTTCAAGTGTGAGCCTCCTTTTATGTTGTTTTTTCTGTCCTTTATTTCAGGTGCAGAACAAAGGCGATGCGTTGAGGGGTTAAATTGCCGGTGGTAAATCAGGTGAGTTAGTGATGGGGGTGACCCCTCTAAATGTCTTTATAATTCCCCAGTAATGTCTTTTGTCCTTTCCCCATAGGGGCCGGGGTGCGGTACCTGCCAAAGATGCAGCACCGACCGAGATGTGGAATGGTTCACCCAGAAAAGCCTGTAAGTAATATGGCTGAAAATTCGGCTTTCCTCTTGTGTTCCCTTGCTCACCTTTTGTCTCTTCTTCTCTCCCCTAGGTGCAGAGATGTGGCGACCGGTGCCGAGAGCCGCGATGGAGCCGGGCGGCGTCTCGGGAACAGGTGAGTGAAGCGTGGCACTGCAGCGAGCAACGCGGTGCTTTTAAATGGAAGTCTTCCTTCAGGAATGCTGGCGTGAAGATTCCGGATGCAGGTAAGAAGGTTGAATAAGTTCTTGGTTTTCACCTTTCTCTTCTCTTATTCCCTTACAGGTGTTCCAGGTTCGAGGCGGGCGTGGCTGGAGTCCAGGTGCAGGAGCAGACACGGTGAGCGTTCAGCTGCTGGGATGCAGAACAACGCGAAGCACGTGTGGCTGTCCAGGCGTGGCTTAAATAGCTTTGGAAGAAGTTCCAGGTGAGTATTCTTCCACAGCCCCACCCAAGTAACAAAATAGTTCCTCCAGAAAAATAGTCCCTCCTAAGCCTCATTTGGCTTGGTTCTTCATGCAGCATGGTCTGCATCAGGTGAGTGTGCAGCATGGTCTGCTTCAGGTAAGTGCACCAAACACTTCCCCTTATCAGCCTGGCGCCTATGGCGCCAGGACTGATGTCCAACATGAGCCTGGCGCCAACGGCGCCAGGACAGAGTCCAAAGAGCCCCTTATAAAGGGCCGCTGGGCTTTTACCCGGGGGCGTGATGCCTGCTCCCGGGGGTGCTGGGCCTGGCCTGGTGCTCCGGGGGTAGGCATCATGACAGCACTCCCCCCCCCCCCCCCCCAAGGCACCCCCAAGGTCTTTTCCCCAGGAGGTTTTGGTTTGTACGGGAAATTCCGATGGAACCTTTTTACTAGCCGAGGTGCATGTACGTGGTCGCTGGGTTCCCAAGATCTTTCCTGAGGCCCCTACCCCTTCCAATCAATTAGATAGAAAAGTTTTGATTTTGAGATCTTAGAGTCCAAAATGTTCTTCACCTTGAATTCAGGCTCCCCATCTATCTGGATTGGTTCTGGTGGCTTTATTAATCTGGTTCCTGGTTGCACTGGTTTCAAAAGCGACACATGAAAAACGGGGTGAATCCGCATGTTAGCTTGTAGATCTAGCTTAACTGCCACTGGGTTAATTATAGCTTTGATCGAGTAAGGGCCTAAATACCTTGGATTGAAAGTTCGAGGTCCCTTAAGCGATAAGTGTTTGGTAGCCAACCATACTTGATCCCCCTATTTGGTATGGAGGCGCCTCCTTTCGATGCAGATCCGCATTCTTTTTGTATTTCCCTTTCGCATGTTCTAAGTGTGCAGTAGCATCCTTGAAGGCTTGAGTAATCGTAGAATGCAAATGGTCCACTGCGGGCATTTCGAGGCTCAAAGGTGGGTCCAAGTCTGAAGTACGAGGGTGATGAGAAATAAACTGGCTTTCCCGATCAGAGATTAGTATGGACGGGAATCCATGCAGACGGATGATATTTTCGAGGAATTCCTTGGCAAGAACAAAAGCTGAAGGTAATCCTTTCAACGGAATAAAATGGGCCATCTTGGAAAATAAATCCACCACAACCAGAATCGTATTGTATCCATTACAAGAGGGCAGGTCCGTGATAAAATCTAGTGACAAGGTGTGCCAAGGTGCTGGTGGAATGTCTAAGGGTTGAAGAAGACCGGCAGGTTTTGTTTTTTGACCTTTGTTTTGGGCGCAAACTCCACAGGACATCACGAAAGCTTTAATATCCTTTCGCCAGGACGGCCAACAGAATTGTCGTTTAATTTTTTCCTCTGTTTTGGCAATGCCAGGATGTCCTTCCATCAGAGTATCGTGATGACGGGAAATAACCAGTTCTTGCAATTCCTTTTCTGGAAAAAATAAACGTCCTTGGAAGTAAGGTAAGCCATCGTTGATTGAAAAGGCAGATCCCCTTTTGATCCAATCCTGCAAGACTGAAGAGTCCAGGAATAGTTTTGCCCGTGCTTGAATGTCTTCAAGGGTTTGTAAAGTGGTTATCCCCAAGATTCTTTGTTCGGGAATTATCGGCACAGGTTCTGAGTTTGTGTCCATTTCTCCCATTCCAATTCGGGATAGCGCGTCTGCTTTGCCATTCTTACAACCGGGGCGGTAGGTGATTACAAAATTGAACTCAGCAAAGATTAAAGCCCATCGGAGCTGTCGTGAAGGCTGAGCCTTGGCAGTTTTTAAATATTGTAAATGTCGGTGATCAGTGATCACGGTGATGGTATGCCTGGCGCCAAGAAGATAATGCCGCCAAGCCTTAAAGGCAGACTTAATGGCTAATAATTCCTTATCGGTGATTGCATAATTTATCTCCGGCGGCGATAACTTCCTGGACCAAAATGCTACGGGGTGTAGTTGGTTGGTTTCGGGGTCTCTCGGAGACAGGACAGCTCCCATGGCTAAGCTGGATGCGTCGGTTTCGACTATATATGGGAGGTCAGGACGCGGGTGTTTCAAAATAGGTGCGGACGTAAATTTAGCTTTTAATTCCTGAAAGGCCTGTTCAGCTTCCTCGGTCCATTCAAAACGTTTATTCTTCCGCAAGAGTGCTGTGATGGGTTGCACCACCCGTGAAAATTCCGGGATAAACCTGCAATAAAAATTGGCAAAACCAAGCATGCTTTGGACACCTTTCACCGAACTAGGTGATGGCCATTTGAGGATGGCATCCACTTTCCGCGAGTCCATTCGGACCCCTTTAGGTGTCAGGATGAATCCAAGAAACTCAACCTCGGTGGTATGGAAAATGCATTTTTCCAGCTTTGCAAACAGTTTGTGCTGGCGCAATTTCTCAAGGACGGCCCTGACATGTTTTCTGTGATCAGATTCCGAAGAGGAGTACACCAGAATGTCATCGATATACACGACAACACAGACATCGATGAGTTCCCAAAGGACATCGTTCATGAAGAATTGGAAGGCAGCAGGCGCGTTGCACAACCCGAAAGGCATCACCTGGTATTCGAATAGTCCATATTTTGTACGGAAGGCCGTTTTCCATTCGTCGCCTTCTTCTACTCGTACCAGATGATAAGCCCCCCGGAGATCTCTAAGGAGTTCAGGGATCAAAGGCAGAGGGTAACGATTTTTAGCAGTTATCTGGTTCAATGCGCGGTAATCGATACAAGTTCTAAGGTCGCCTTCTTTTTTTGGCACGAAGAACAAAGCCGAGGATGCCGGAGACTTTGACGGGCGAATGAAACCATTGGCTAGGTATTGATCTAAATATGGTCTCAAATGCAGATTCTCCGGCTCAGTAAGGGCATAAATCCTGCTACAAGGGGGTTGTGCACCGGGCACCAGATCGATTTGGCAATCATACGATCTGTGAGGAGGCAACGTGTTGGCCTGTTCCTTTTGGAAGACGTCCTGAAAGTCTTGGTATTCCGGAGGTAGTTGCATGGAGACAGAGGTTACTGATGCTAGACTGATCTTCAGATTATCTGGGTAGCAGGTTCGTGCACACTCCGGAAAGGTTATTCTCTTCGCTCGCCAATCAATTCGAGGATTATGTGTCTCTAACCAAGGGATTCCGAGAATAACTTGAAACTGTGGAGCCTTGATTACATCAAACACAACTGCCTCCCGATGGCCGTCCGGACCTACAAGTGTCACCTCAGCTGTGGAATGTGTTACCGGTCCCGAGGCAATTTCGGTTCCATCAACTATGGTGATGACATCTTTGCTGGTTTTAGGACGCAGGGGAAGGTTAATCCTGGAGACCAATTCACAATCCACGTAGTTTCCTATAGCCCCAGTATCGATGTATGCCTTTATTGCATGCAACCGCTTAGGCTGTTCTAGATCTACGAGGACCATTGGCACAGTGAAATGCGAGGTCTGAGAGTTTGTTTTCAAGCTCAGCAAGCGGACCCCTACGCTTGTCGGGCGGGGTCGTTTCCCGATACAGAGGTTTCATGGATTTTATCAGCGGCTCCTACAACCTTCCTGGGCGGCCTTGCCGGGCAATCTCGTAGAAAGTGTCCAGAGGATCCACAATAAAGACATAAGTGCATCTGCCGTCTTCTTTCACGTTCCTTTTGCGTTAAAGGTCCTTTAACTCCTCTGATTTGCATTGGCTCAGAGGCTTCAGCCCCCTTGAGGTTAGTGTGGGTCTTGACTAACACCTGGGTCTCAAACTTGGATCGATCTGCTTTACTGTTTTGCAGTCTGTGATCCAATTGGACCACTAAGTCTATATATTCTGAGCATTCTTGGGGCGGATTTACAACTTGGGCCAGGACATCTTTAAGTTCTCCGCGTAGACCTCGATAAAATAACGTGATTCTTTTATCCTCTGGCCACCCAGTTTCCACAATTAGTCTATTAAAGGTTGCAATGTAGGAAAGGAGGTCTTGATTGCCCTGTCGCAGAGATAGAAGTTCGTCATCTAGAGCCTGCCCCTGGGAGTGACGAGCAAATAACCTTTCCATGCTTGCTTGAAATCCTTGAAAATCACAAAGAATCGGGTCATCTTGAGTTACCAGTAGAACTGACCAATCGGCAGCACTGCCGCTGAGATATGACAATACAAAGGCTACCTTGGTCTGGTCATTAAGGAAGGCCCCAGGTCTGCACAGGAAATGCAAACGACACTGATTCATGAATACGGCGAATCGTTTGGGGTCCCCAGCAAAGCGTTGGGGTGGGGCCAGCGGCATGTTTCCAGGTAGATTAATCTGCACCGGGTTACTGGAAAACACAGGAGCGGGGTTCCCTCCGGAACTGGGAAAAGGAGTTTGTCCAGCTTGACCTTGACACTTATCCAAAGACTTTTATAAATGCAAACAGTGATATATTAATGTCCATAGCACCCTAGCAATTAGAGTCACCTGAGGGTGTAGGTAGTGGCTGTGAGCCATCCCAAATGGGTATACACTGATTTAGAAAACTAAGTGTGTATTTTTGTAGTGTTTTTGTGTGTTGCGTTATATTGCTCCCTTCTGAAGAAGGCTTATTCTAACTGACTGATAAATTAATAATTGTTTAATCAAGAAACCTTTTGTGTAAGAGTTTATTTGAATACTTGTCAATGTGAATTTCTGTGCAACTCCCCTACAGCTCTTATTGACCCCTCTTAAGATACGCCTGGATACTCGACCACACTACCAACCTGTGTAGTACAGACTTATACCAAAGGTTGGGTTCCAATTGCCAGGTGGTCAGGGTTGTTGTAGTGTACCCAAAGGGTACTGCATACAATCTTGCCTAACACCTAAAAATCATACACTCCCAGAGAATAGAATAGAATACACACTGGCAGTCTTCATTGGATGTTCATATTTCTATCTTGTGAAAAGAAAAAAAGGTCGGGGGGGGGGGTCCAATCTGCTCTTAATATTCTAAGTGCAAAATTATTATTTTACTCCATAATTGCCACCTCAATGAAACATAGATTCCTGTAATCCCCCAGTCTAGACAGACACCTGGATATGCAGCATTACTATTTGGCATATTTATTCAGAAGGTTATGAATATGTACTAATTGTTATATTTTGATGATAATCATAAGGATTGCAAATTGTTAGGCTCACCTGGTATCCACAGGGACGCCACCCAGCCGGGTTGGTTGCTGGTATCCTTCTCAGTGGTTCCCAGATGTGGCCTGCGGGGAAGGTTCTGCCTGAAAATACAGGAGGGCTGTGTTCAAGACTGGCCGACTGAGGTAAGTATCCTCCCACCACCCCGTATGACTTCAGCCCCTCTGTGCTTATTGCTGTTTTTTCTTATTGTGTTGTTATTCCTGCATGTCTTTCTTGGTTGAATAATGTCTCTTTTCTTCCTTAGATATGTGGAGCTTCAGTGCGGCGAATTGGCTGAGTTGGGCCTCGCCGGTAAATGATGGCGCCTAATGAGCGCTATGATGCGTTAATTAAGCGCTATGCGCAGCGCTGCAATGTCTTGCCTTTACTAACCCGGTTTCCTTATTTTCTCATAGGTCGCAGTGTTCTCCCAGCGTGTGTGGAGTTCCGGAGCGATGCCGGCCGAGAGGCTTCCAGCCAGGTAAGCCTTTTGAGCAGTTCATAGTTTTGTAATGTCTCCAATGCCTTCTTTAATCTTATTGTTTCCTTCCCCTTTCAGGTCTTTCGGCCTGGGAGGCATGCGGATCCAAAGGAAGCTCTTCACAGGAGCTGCGAGCGGGTAAAGATGGAGATTGCAGGTAAGATGCTGCTGCTAACGATGTTCCTTTTGTCTCCTTGTAGGTTCTGTTTCTCCGAGGCTCGTGGGTATAGCTGGACACGGTGAGCGTCATGTTACAGACTGCAAAGTAACGCGAAGCGGGTTGTCTAGTTCGTGTGTGGTTTAAATAGCCTCAACAAAGTAGTCCAGGTAAAATAGTCCCTAGGCCACCACACCCAAAACACTATACCACATAGCTTGGTTCCTAGGAGCCAACCTATGTGGATGCCTCCATGTTGGCTGAAAGCCTCAAATAAAGTAGTTCCCTGAACACATGTCTTTCACGGTGTATGAGCCTGGTGCCATAGGCGCCAGGACTGGGCCCAAGAGGGCTTTGGAAGTGGATGCCAGGCCTTATTAGAGACCCGAGTCCTGATCCCACCTGTCCAATGGGCTTGCCAGTCGAGATCTGGGATGAGGGTCGTGACACAAATATATACTGATTTGATAGAGAATGGTCTCACAATTGCAACAATTACTTTAGTTCTCAAAGTCACATGGTTCCAAAATTACAAATAAAATATGTTTCTGTATTTAAAAAAGGTAATTGCAAAAAATTAATGCAATTAAACTGTAAACAAGATATTGTGCTTCAGCACAATGACTCATGTGAGCAAGTCTTTGTAAGTGCTTCAGGCAATAAATGATTTGAATGAAATGTCAGGCATCCTTTGACTGCAGTTTTCATTATTTTATTTTATTGAGCATTTGTTAGGCGCTTATCCAGCAGAATTGTGTTTCAAAACGCCACAAGGCTAAATGGGAAGGGAACAGAGGAGAGCAAAGAAATTGGCAAAACAGTAAATATACAGTTCTGGTCTTACTAGGCCTTGTGGTATTCAGACGTGTTTGTGCAGTGAAGTGCAGGAGGTAGGAATGGGTGGGAGGCAAGGAATGGACAAGTGCTGGTGCACGGGAGGGAAGTGCCAAGGGGAGCCAAGGAGAAGGCCTCCGACCAAGGGTGGGATGTAGAGCCGCCAAGCAGGGGCTGGTATCGACTGGGTAGAAGAGCCTGGTATCCTGTGAGATTCATGAGAACCAGGCCACTGGTTTCAGCGGCATTGGGGTGATTAGCATGGAAGGGAAAGAGGTAGAGAAAAGCAGGGTTTTGGGTAGTTTCCGGAACTTAAGTCTTGTTCAACTCAGAGGGGCAGGGAGGCTGTTCCAAAGGGAGGCATCAGCCAGTGATAGAGACCTGCCGCCCACTCTCTGCTTGGAGAAGCGTTTGACAATCCAAGAGTTAGAGTTAGAAGAGCGGAGGACTCTAGCAGAGCAAAATTCAGTGAGGGAAAGTTGGAGATAGCGTGGTCCAAGCTACCAGAAAGCTTGGAGGATGATGCAGAGGGTCTTGAATTTGATCCTTGCAGCCACCGGAAGCCAGTGGAGAGATTTTAGGGCTGAGAGGTACAGCCCTGGGCTTGAGGCCAAGGATAAATCTTGCAGCCCTATTCTGGATTAGCTGGAGGGGGCTTAGGGAGGAAAGAGGGAGATTGAGAAGAAGGCTGTTGCAGTAGTCGAGCCTAGAGAGGACCATATCTCTGGAGACATTGAGCTTCTGGGGGAAGGTGAGGAAAGGGAGAATGCCTCCGACGTGGTGGAGCTGGAAGTGGGCCTTCTTGGTAAGGTCCATGATGTGAGGGGCTGAAGGAGTGAGCAGAGTCAAAGATGACCCCGAGGTTTTTGGCCTAATAGGATGGTGGTGGGTCCAGAGAGGGAAGTCAGAGGGTAGGAGGAAAAGGAGGTTGCAGGCGCATTAGGCTGCATGTGGTCAGCATCATCATCTTCCATCATGTAAAGTGACATATTAATGACAATGCAGTCTGTATAATACTAGGCCTCAGAAAAACAGGCCATGTGCCTATCACCGAGCACACCGCAATTTTCGGATGATTTTCTTTGTGGTAGAATTCATACCATGTGTCGGGTGCTGTTTCTTAGGTTAGCAGATGACTACTTGCATTACACAGGTGCTCCCTATTCATAGCAATGGAAAAATATTACAATAGTGAAGCAGGAAAAGTTACTATTCCCTTCACTTTTAATTCAGGCAATACCAAATTTGATTTATCCTCACACTAAGCCATTTGCCTCATGATTCAAAGGAGCTGCACAGTTCGCAGTTTTGCAACATCAGTTGACTGGTGGGAAACGGTTTTGTGTTGCATTTGTCTTTACAAGGCACACATAAGAGAATACAGTATCCCTGCAGGAAACACTGACAACATACACATTTGTCCAGTCCTTCCACTGGAAGCAAAGCAATTTATGTAGGAAGAAGATTTGGAACCATAATCGAACAAATACCCTTAGATAATACCCTTGTTTTAAGATTGCTATTCTAAGATTAAATTGTATTAATACGCAGACTTAACTTGTGGTTCAGTGTTAGGGAGAATTCTCCGTTTAGGCTGAATTTCCTAACCTAGTGAGTCCCCCAGCAGCTTTGCTGGATTTTTGGGGTTTATTTTTTTCTCCTGCCAAGAGTGAGACTATTTTACCCTCACTCTTGGACATGATTTGAGTGTGTTCCTTTGACTCTAGATGTGTTTAATGGGCTATGGGGTCTTTTACTCCATAGGGCTTCATGTGTTTTTGTGATGTGTGTTACACAGCACCCTCAGTGCAGTAACACAGGGGTGTCATAGTGACTCCCCAGTATAGACTCCATACCCTGGGACTGACTACTGTCTCCCAGGGTCTGTAAAGTCACTATTGACTTTACTAGTCAAATTCTGAACAGAACCAGTACAAACCATCATATTGTGGACGTACTGGCTGGGGCAATTCGATTGCCCCGGAGTCTGTTAGTCGAGGGGGCACGTCTCCATCCCCCCTGATCGTGTTTTGGCTGGTGGCAGTGGATACTACTTTTTATATTCAACCGCAAATATTTCTCTATGGGATTTTCCCATTGTTCGAGGCTACTATCTTTATTTATTTAATTACGATAGCCTCGAACATACCGCCGGTTTATTTAATTAATATTAATTCTCCGGTTGGTGTTTTTTGCCAAAACTCGGTTCTAAAATGGCGTTTGTGTTCTCCTCTGTGACTCCAACCCAAGTCGAGCCCTTTGTTCCACTTTTTGGCGGGCTTCTCCACAGAAGCCCTCCAAAGTGGTGCTGCTCTGTCTAGGGTACTTAGGAGGGTTGGAGGGGGATTTAGGCACCTTGGACTGAGTTGCCTAGGCAACTCAAGTCGCACTCCGTCCTGATTGGCCCAAGTGGTGAGACGGCCGGCTCACCACTTAGCATGTTTGAGTGACAGCTGGGCTGAGTGAATGGGGGTTTTCTGCTTCAAAGCAGGGCTTTGGGGACTGGAACTTCAGAAGTCGCCACAGGACCTAAGAATCCGACGAGGGAGAAGCTGAGCTGACCTGCCACGACGACACCACCGGTGGAGCTCTGCTGGACCGTCTCACCACTTTTCCCAACGACAGAGGAGATCTCCCGCCGGAGAGTCTTCTTCCTTTGACTGGTGGGGATAACCAGTTTCACTGTCTTTTAGCCTTCCCGACGTATCTCGTGGCCGCCTTGCCTGTGCCCAGCACCCCGGCAACCGGGATACCATGTTTTACCACGACCGCGAATTAAAGGGTAATACCTTTAACCGGAAAACTCTGCGGCTGGTTTCTTCCCTGGCAGTGCAACGACCTTCATCTTTCCTCCAAGTCGAGATCTTCTCTTCCCCTGGACGACGACGAGACTTGCACCCACTGCCAGGAACAACTGCCACCGCTGGAGGATCCTTCCCACTTAAGGTACCATGTCCCGCCCGGCTTCCCTTGCCACCGACTGTACGGGGTAGATTTAGCCCCCAGCTTTCGAACCTGGGTTAGCCTGGGACACCCTGGCTAAACTTTTCTGAGCCTCTCTAAACTCTTTCCAAACTCTCTGCAAGACTTTCTAAGCCTAGGGTAACTGTGATCTTGGGTGCATTTGTGCTCTGCTCTCTCGAAGAGTGGGCCCAGCCTATGGACTTTGGCTCACAGGTGACTTTTGCTCTTCTGCCTTGCTAATAGTGTTCCTAAAGCTTAGAGTGGTGTACCTTCCCATATTCTGTCTTTTTCCCTCCCTTCTTCATGAACTTGTTGGAGTGCCATCTATAGTTAAACACTCACCTCTGTATGAAAATAAGTAGTGTTAACTAAGACTTATCTAATAAGGAACAAGGGTTGTTTATATTATAATAGTAACTGTGTTTAGAGCATTTTACGATAAGAGTGCTGGGGTGTTTAAAACCGTGTGTTTTTAAATAAATAATTATATACTTTGATACCATAGCTCTGGTCAGTGTTTCTTGTATTGTCGTATCTGAGTGCCTATTGTGTATACTTTGCATACTGCCTAACTCTTCTTGAGGGAAGTCTGACTGCTCAGCCACAGCTACCAGGTAAATCTGGGTGGTACAGACTGCTACCAAGTGGGTTTACTGCTAACACCTGTAGTCCTAAATCTTTTGCAGTGTTCCCAAAGGGAGCTGCACAGGTGTCTGCCTAACATTCAGGAACTTTACTTCGAGTTGAAATATCTGCAGACAGGGTGCAGCCTTAACTTAATAATGTGACTTTGTATGGTATGGTAATGTTTATTTATAAAGCGCCAATACACAAGGCAAGTGTTTCAAAGCGCTCAAGGAGGGAAGGAACAAGGGGGAAAACAACAGTCGTTCAGAGCCCTTGAAATTCTGAAACGATAATAGTCTGCACAGGCAGAGTAAGTGCATATAGTACAATTAACAGTAGGGATAATAGAAATAGGTCGGACGATGATTCTGCAATTTTTCCAAGTGCAATTAAGGCGTAACCATGCAGGGAGTGAAGACAACGGGGAACAGACAATCATTAGCCATGGTGCAATCGGATCACATAAGTGCAAAGACAGTTACAGGGCGGTGGGGGAAGGTGGAGGGGGGAACAAGTCCAGGGGGCAGGGGATACTACCTCCTGGGACTACCTTCTCGTACTACCAAGAAACCAGGGATGCTTTAAAAAAAAGTGATGGTGAGCAACACTGGTGAATACACAACACTTGATACAACATGGTGAGCAAAGAAAGCCACCAGCCACATTTGCCCCCAAAAAAAGTAAATGAACAACAAATCCAAACAAAAAAGGGGAGTAAAAATACTCCCAACTAAAACGAGTGTGCCCCTTGCTGCAACCTAGCCAGCACCACCGATATGTTCAGATCAGTAGTACCGGAAGGGAAGTGGCACAGGGTGGAGGTCCAATAATATTACCTCCTAATCTGCAAGAATATATATATTTTAATTTGCATGAATTACAGATGCATAGAAGTATGAGTACTGGTTTTAGAGTTAAATAACATGTCTACTCACATAAACAAAAGTACCTTCATTGGGTAAGGGAATGACTGTTTTACTGCCTAAAAACATTTTAATCCCAAATTCAAAAAGTGGGAATAAAGTACTCCAACTCCAAAATCTTACTGTATTCCAGAAAATGATTTTGGTGTATTATGACAAATGGCTAAGATTCATATTGCCTACATGGCGAGGAGCCATATTCAGCATCTTCACAACGTTTACAATTTCGACACTAGAGCATCAGGTAATAGGACTAATATCACTCAATGTTGTGAGATAGCTCGTATCTTTCTTTCCGCTGCCAGTGGTATGACCATAAACTGTGGGAAGCCCTTGGAGATAGGCAACACCAAGGCTCTCACCCTTCTGAGGTACAAGGAAAGCATACATACTTCCACAACAAGTCAAAAAAAGATCAACTCTGTTTGGCAGAGGACCTAGACATATCACCTGCATCAACCACAGAAATATCTATCTTCTGATCATAAACTTGTCTCTTAACACCTCTGAACATATGTCCAGGAATCAGAATTGCTGAAACCTGGGAGTTATTTAATTCCTGTTTGTTAATCAGCTACCAGGAGCTACTTTCATCTCCTTAGGCAAGTTAGTGCCCCATACCAATAGACCCAAGTGACATTAAGCGTGTTTGCAAACTTATATAAAGGTAAATTCAGAAATCTCTAGAAACCATTTATAGCATAATGGGTCATATGTAATGAAGTTATAGTTTACATCTGGTGTGGAAATTAGTGTTGAGGCTCGCTATGTACACACTATGTTCTCCAGAGGTAGCACCTGCTAAAGATAAATGGTGCATATGCAAAAACAAAGTGGTTATAGAAGTTACTAGTTTGCAGTTTTACAAACAAGATGACATGGTTGGCCTCACAAATATCACAACTTTTTATTTTTTTATTTTGGGTATTTGTTGAGGCCAGTGCTAGCTTCAGGAAGCAGCACACCTCTTTGCAATATAACATCAAATATTGAATTAAATAGCTTTACTCACTGCGAACGTCAAAAGGAGGAATTTGTTCAGGAGCACAGGATTTTCAAGGGCAGCCCCAGATTTGATTGCTTCCCAGATCTGTAAGCCATCAACAGAAATCCAGAAAGCTTGTTAGGGGATACAGCAGTAATATCTCATTTATATAAAGCACTTTATGTTGGATCATATCCCTCTTTTAAGTGCTGCAGTCATAGGTATTACTGAAACAACTGAAAAGAGAAAGATCCAATGAAGTATCACTTAGCATGTCTGTGCCAAAAGGAAGCAAACGTGGAAAAGTTGCAATACAGCCCAAACTACTGGGCCACATACCTTCTTTATGGGATTAAACATGATCCCATGTTTCAGTATTATTTGGCATCATCATTAACAACATTGGCACACTCCTGTTGAACCTCCGAACACAAAAATGCTTTTTAGGGGGAATCAAGGAAACAATAAAAAAGTTATGGATCAAAAGCTCTGAATCAATCCTTACAATTGAAAATTCTGCTCAACAGATTTCCACTGGAATGTTTCAGCCTTATTAGGACCATTACAGAAGGGGCAATAAACACATGCAAATCAGTTTTTATCCAACCCCAAAAAGGGCAGTCCTACAAAAACAGGTGCCGCTATTACCAAAGATATAAATGATTCCTCTTGGATACCAACATATCTTTCAATCCTCTTATACATGGGATGGTAATTTTCAAACTCCAACACCAGTAGGAAAAACAAATGATTTTCTTTACTTTCAGTTTGCTTTGGTCTTGAGCTGGTAATGTTGAGTCACTGTTCAGATAAATTACAAAAATCCACTTAGGGTGGCTTTTAGGAGGCCAACCAATTATAGGGAACAGGAAAGACACTGAAGTCCAGCCAAACCCAACCAAGGGAGGGAGGTAGGTGGGTAGGTAGCAGAGTGGTGAGGCTTAGACTCCGGAGGAGTATGATCGTGGGCTACAATGAAACACAATGAGTACTCTAATAATTTCAGTTAGGCAAAAACATCCAATTATGTAATAAGGCGTTTAAAATACACAGTAAGCAATGGAACCCCTAAGTAAGTAAAGTCACACAACTACTAGAAAACACATATATACATTCACACTTGTCAAAAGATAGGGAACCATTTGATTAAAAGCCCCTACAATTCAGTAATCAGATGGATAAAAAAAACAGTAGAAACACATCAGAGCAATTCTAGAGTAGTTCCCTAATACTTAGTAAGTCCAGCCCTGAAACAGATTGGGGCGTTGTGCCTAAAGTTAGCAGTTTTGGATGATATACCTTTCAAGTAGGTTTACTATGTGATTGGACGATGGCAGTGGTTGTGATTCAAGTGTTAGGAAAAGTACAGCTAAGTAGTTCTCTCAATCCCACTAGACTAGGGAAGGCCCAGGAGGGGATCCTTGACCAGACCACCACCAATATAAGCCAGAAGATAGGCACATGACTTTACGCCCGTGTAACCCTATGAAGGAGAGGGAGAACAGGTATGTTAACCTACCACCCTTACTCCAATCTCTCCAGAAACCACTCTAGGGGTTCCGTATTCCGTTGGGGACACATTATTTTGTACTTGGCCATGCCGATTGGGGCCCAGGGGGCACACATGCAGAGGTCAGTTTCAGATGCAGGATTTGTAGGATTTCGTTTCAGTCGGTCACAGTACTTGTATTACGGTTCGAGGTACAGCCCAGCTGAACACCCTTGTGACAAAATGAATAAGACTTCTACAGAGCTGAAGACCTCCAGGTATTGAAGAAGATGGGTTTTAACGGGAGTCACTGTGTTCAGGTGTCATCAGGCAATCTTTGATAGGCTTCCGTTGGGACTCGAAGACTGACAATGCAGGTGCAGGCATCATGTATCACAAGCTGAAGATCCTCCAAGTTCCAAGGATGCACTCGGAATGGCACGGCTGCAGCGAGATCACCCAGGAGAGAGCTGGACAGTCCATCGGTTGGTCCAGGAACACTTCTGAAGGTTCAGCAGTCATGGATCCTTGAGAAGTTGTTTTGCTTGGCCACTTGGGGAGAACGTTAGACTTACCTTTCCCCTGCCCCTGGCAAAACAAGTTATTGGACAGGCAAAAATCACACAAACCATTAGTTATGGTAAAAAATGTAAATAGCTCGTTATAGGCCCTTTATTCACTCCTTATATATGGACGCATCATACACAAAATAAACATATAGTCAGTTATACATAAACAAAGAAAAAGAGAGCATCACCGTTATCAATGTTGCAAAAGACAGCCTCATCTTGGCCACTACGACACTGCTTAGTCCCATAGCAGGTAGGCGAAAAGATCACGCGTAATAATGGGGTCTGGAGTGGAGCGTCCTCCCTCTCAAAGAGACTGCATCACCCAGGGGTCCAGATTCTAACTGCTAAACACAGAGGAAAAACCTCTTCTCTTTATGGGGGCATGTACGCACCATTCTCAGTTATGACTGCCCTTGGCCGAAGAGCAGATCACAAGTGGAAGGGGCACAAGTGTAAAAAAATAGCTAGAAGTGGAAAAACCCAGCTTCCCTCTCCTCGCATTCTCCCAGAACCCCTCATCACTGCACCTGCAGAGCGCTTCGACTCCCTCTCTGGCTAGTCCTTCAGCAAACAATACAATAACTATTCTCCACAGTAAGTCCACTCAGCAACAATATTTATGTGACCTTGCTTTGCCTTCGCTGCCAGGATGACAATGCATTACTTACCGTAAAAGCATTTCTGATGGTTGTATCTGCTTAGATTCACATGCTGTGCATAGGTCCGACATCCAGTGGTCACTGCGGAGTATTGCATTTTGTTTTTCGTAGTCGAAAAGGGGACGTCGACAAGGCATGTCTGTAACACTATCCCTATAGTGACGTGCGTTGTACCCATAATCCCTCACGCGTCGAGGTCCCTCTGTTTGTATTTTTCTGCCCTGAGGGAGCCTTCTAGACGTGAGTGAGTACAGAAAAGAGAGATATAGAAAAGGATGTCTATGTTCCTTCCATCCGAGCGGGGAGGAAGGGTGGGCGCATGTGAATCTAAGCAGATACAACCATCAGAAATGCTTTTACGGTAAGTAAGCATTGTCTTCTGATGTTTGTTAATCTGCTTAGAATCACATGCTGTGCATAGACTAGCGAGCAGTACCCGGAGTTGGAGGTGGGTTGTGAGAAGAAACAGTAGAGAAAAGATGTCTTAATACTGCTTGTCCCACCTGGGAATCAGATCTAGAGTGGGCATCTAGACAGTAGTGTTTTATAAAGGTGTGTACAGAACTCCAGGTTGCCGCTTTGCAGATGGACTCAAGGGGAACATTTGCAATGAATGCTATGGATGCCCCAGTGCCTCGAGTAGTGTGTGCTCTTGGCTTGAAGGGTAGTTCTCTCTTAGCAAGAGAGAAACAGAGAGTGGTGCATTGTACAATCCATCTAGATATAGTGGATTTTGAAACTGCATCTCCTTCTCTTCCTGCTGCCACCGAGACAAAGAACTGATTAGTCTTTCTCAGTGGACTAGTTCTTTCCATGTAAAACATCACAGCTCTGTGCACATCAAGTGTATGCAGGCTTTTTTCTCCTAGATTTGAAGGATTTTGAAAGAACGTTGGTAGTTCTATAGACTGGTTGACATGGAATTTGGAGATGAATTTCGGTGCGAACCTTGGGTGTGTGCATAGAACCACTTTATCCTTGTGAACTGTTACAAAGGGGTCTAAAACCGAAAGGGCCTGTAGTTCACTTACTCTCCTAATGGAGGTAATAGCTATTAGGAAAGCAGTCTTAAGAGTGAGATCTTTAAGAGTTGCCTTGTGCATGGGTTCAAAGGGTGACCCCATGAGCCTGGTGAGTACCACATTTAGATCCCAGCCGGGAGCTGGGTTTGCTATTGGAGGGTGTATTCTCTTTACCCCTTCCATGAAGGCTTTGATTACTGGGATCTTCCACCACGATACTTTTGAGTTGTGAAGTAGTGCAAGCAGAAAGTGCTGCCAGGTGTACTTTAATAGAATTGAATACTAGACCCGAGTCCAGTAAATGGGTCAGGTACAGAATAATTTGTGTGGGAGAGCAGTCAACGGGGTTGATACTCTTCCCTCTACACCAGATGACAAATCTTTTCCATTTGCTAGAATAGCAGTGACGAGTGTTAGGCTTTCTGGCCTCTCTGAGGATGTCCATGCACCTCTGTGGAAGTTGTAAATGTCCAAATTCTATGACCTCAGGAGCCAGGCTGCCAAGTTCATGGTCTGAGGGCATGGGTGCAGTGTCCTGCCCCTGTCTTGTGACAGCATGTTGTACGGGCAGGGCAGTTTCACTGGAGGAGATAGAGACATCTTCAACAAGTGAGCGAACCATGGCTGTCGGGCCCACATAGGGGCCACCAGTATCATGGTAACTTGTTCCTGGTGCATCTTGTGCACTATCTTGTTGAGAAGGGGAGTCGGGGGAAAAGCGTAAACAAATTTCCCTGACCATGGAATCGATAGACCGTTCCCCTTGGACTGGTTCTGGGGGTACCTGGAGGCGTAATCTTGGCATTGAGAGTTTTCCAGAGTTGCAAACAGGTCTATTTCTGGGAAACCCCACTGTGTGAAGACGTCGAAGACGATGTCTTCTTGTAACCGCCATTCGTACTCTACGGGCAGGGGGAAGTCTCTGCTGAGTTCGTCTGCTAGCAGATTGAGTTCCCCTGGTACATGTTTTGATAGTAGGAACATGTTGTGTTTGAGAGCCCACTTCCAGATGTTCTGGGACAGCTTGGACAGTCCTGGAGAGTGAGTGCCCCCTTGCTTGTTGACGTAGTACATGGCTGTGGTGCTGTCTGTGAGGACCATCACTGTCTTTCTTTGTAGGTGTTCCTGAAAGGCTTTCAGTGCTTTGAACACCGCTAGTAGTTCCAGCAGGTTTATATGCTTGGATGCTAAGCTCGGAGTCCACGCTCCGTGAGCAGTGTGATGGGATAGGTGAGCCCCCCATCCTGTAAGGGATGCATCTGTGGTTAGAGTGGCTTCCACTGCGGGTGTGGCAAAAGTTTTCCCTAATAACAGGTTTTCTTTTGTCCACCACCGTAGCGAGAGAACCAAGGCCTGCGAGACCACCACTAGATCGTCCCATTGTCCGCTGGCCTGACACCACTGGCTGTTGAGCCACTCTTGCATTGGGCGCATGCGCAGGCGCGCGTGAGGTACCAAATAAATACAAGACGCCATCATTCCTAGCAAGCGCATTGCTTTGCGTACCGTCACCTCTC
The DNA here is from genome assembly GCF_040938575.1 of Ambystoma mexicanum. Lineage (NCBI taxonomy): Eukaryota > Metazoa > Chordata > Amphibia > Caudata > Ambystomatidae > Ambystoma > Ambystoma mexicanum. The sequence goes on from NC_090923.1 coordinate 510,944,422, forward strand.
AACCTGCCACATAATGGGGGATCTGAAACAGCATGTTTTGGACCCTCTCGTTGGAGGGGAAGACGAGGCCGTCCTTTGTTCGAATTAGAGCCCCTAGGAATTGTTTGATTTGGCTGGGGTCTAAGCTGGACTTCTTTTCGTTGATGGAGAAGCCCAGTTGGAACAAAAGGTCTACAGTCTTTTGGGTATTGGAGAAGCATGTTTCGTAAGAATCCCCTGTTATGAGCCAGTCGTCGAGGTAAGGGTATACCGGGATGGATAACCTGCGCAGGTGGGCCGCTGCCACTGCCAGTACTTTAGTGAATACCCTTGGTGCAGATGCTATCCCAAAGGGTAGTACTCTGAACTGGTAGTGTTTGTTCTCTATCTTGAACCCGAGGTATTTTCTGTGCGCTGGCAACATTAAAATATGAAAGTATGCATCTTTCATGTCCAGTGTTGTCATGTAATCCCCCTGTGATAACAGTGGGATTACTTCCTGCAAGGTCACCATACGAAACTTTTGGGGTTTGACAAACTTGTTCGCTGGGCGCAGATCTAATATAGGGCGCATGGTTAAGTCCTTTTTGGGTACAAGGAAGTACACTGAATAAATACCTTCTGTTACCTGAGATAGGGGGACAGCCTCTATAGCTTCTTTTTTCAGTAGCTCTTCTACTTCTTGTAGAAGAATGGTGAGGTGTTCTGGTGTCATGCGTCGGTTCCGTGGGGGTCTGTACTTCGGGGAACCGTTGAATTCGATGCAGTATCCGTGGGCTATGGTGGATAATACCCAGCGGTCTGACGATATTCCCTCCCATGCTGAAAGGAACGATGTTAGCCGGCCCCCGACCGGTGATGCATGGGAGGGGACCCGAATCTTCGGGTCATTTGTTGGTATTGGGCGTGGAAACTTTGGGGCTGGAGCCGCAACCTCTTCCCCTGCCACAGCGTTGGCCTCTTTGACTTAACTGGGTGTTGTTACCCCGGTTAGAGGGCCATTTGGTAGCAGAGTAAAATTGCTGTTGGTTTTGCTGCTGGCGTTTGCCACGAAAGGAGAATCTATTGCCATAGCTGCGTCTGTTAGGGGGCCTAGAAATTTGGTCAAGAGTTTTGATGGTATCAAACTCTTTCTTCGCATGTTCTAGGGCCTCATCAACTGCTTTCCCAAACAGATGTGTTTCTTCTATGGGCTTATTTATCAGGGAAGCCTGGGTTTCCGGCTTAAATCCCGAATTGCGCAGCCAGACATGGCGTTTGAGAAGTGTTCCCTGAACCAGGGAACGGCCAGCCGTCTCTGCAGCATCTAAGGAGTTCTTTACGATGCCCTGGTTTACAAGAGTTCCCTCTGAGATTGTAGCTAACGGGCGTGAACGCAGGGGTTCTGGTGCGTCCTCTACTTCGCTGCGCAGCTTGCTCCACTGTGCATCTGCGTAGCTAGCTAGTAGGGAATTGTTATTTGCAATCCTAGTTGAAAAGGCGGCGGACGTCGTGATTCTCTTCCCAAGTGCGTAGAGCTTTTTGCCCTCTTTGTCAGGTGGTGCCTCACTAGTGGATAGTGGTACCCCTGCTCTTTTCCTTGTATTAGTAACTACGAGGGAGTCCGGAATAGAATGGCCTCTGATGTACAACGGGTCAGAGGGCGAAGGGCTGAAGAGCTATTCTATCCGAGGGTTGACCCCTCTGACTAAGGCAGGATTGGAAAGGGAAGGAGTTATTCTTCTCTTTATAGAAGCCAGGAGCGGAATAGACTGACTAACGGGCTTTTTCTTTAATAACTTTCTCTACAAAGTCTATGTCAGGAAGAGTCTCCCCTGTGTCTATTTCAAAATGCGCTGCTGCCTTGCGCAATAGTGCATTAAGTGAAGGTTGGTCATCTATGGGAGAGGTGTTTCCAATAGGTGAATCCTTGGGAGGAGAAGGGTGAAAGACATCAGGGTCCGAGTGCACTGATGGGGATTGCCAAGGCTGCGAGGTAGCTGTATCTTCTTCGAAAGCTCCTGCACTAGTGTAAGGATCTTCTTCAAACCCCTCTTCCTCATGTTCTTCCTCTCCACCCAAACACTCATCTTCCTGGAGGTATTGCTCCTCTTCCGTGAGGTCATATACGTCTGTAGAAGGGGGAAACAGCCTAGGAATTTTGACCCTAGGGTCAACCTGGGGCCATTCTCTTAGTCTTTTGGGTGTGGGTGGGTTTTGGTTTCCCAAAAACCTTTCCATTTTCTCCATACAAGAATGGAGTCTTTCAAGGGTCTCATGGGGGACCCCTGAATAGTCTAGAGGGGGGAAATTAGTGTTTTCACCTTCAAAACGCTTAGAACGCTCCCACAATGTCAAAGAAAGGTTTCCGTCGCCATCTGAAAAGCCCTCCGGTAGTTCCGAAGTGCCCTTAGATGAAAGGGACAGTTCCTGGCTACTCTTATGCTTTTTCGGCGTTTCTATAGCTTTTTGTGCGGTATTCGACGTTTGTTTCGTCGTCCGCTTAACGTGTGTCTTCGGAAACAATTCTCGCCAGGCTCTCGACAACGAGTTTGTCAGTAGAGGACTCTGGTGTCGACGTTGCCTGCGTTACGCGTTGTTCCTCGACAGCCGCTCTATGGAGCGTTACGTCGGATGATTTTGGGGTAGCGCCCGTGTTTGATGAAAGCCCAATCGCTGGTCGCGACTGCGTTTGCGGGTGGGGCTTGAGACCCTTACGGTCTGAGGTGGACGCCGGAGTGCCCTGCATCCCCTTCGCCGCTGATGGATCCTTCGTCTTCGACGAAGAAGAGCCGTGGGTTGTGTGCTTAGGCCTATGGGGTCTGTGTGCGTCACTGTCGCCGGGGTGTTCATCCCCATGAGCAGGGCGTGAGCCGAGCCCGTCGGGGCCAGGGACGGACGTCGAGGAGCACGAGCGCTCCTTCTGGGGGTTAATGACTTCCGTAACGGACGTCGAGTTATCACCCTCCTCGTCACTTTCTGTAACAGCGGCGGCGGGTGAGGAAACTGACTTCGACAAAGCGTAGTCCGCCCACCTCTTAACTTTGCGTTCTTTAAGAGTTCTTGGTTTCAAGAGCTTACAGGCCGCACAGCTGTCCTCCTTATGATCGAGGGGCAAGCAACGATTACAGAGCTTGTGTTTGTCCTTCCAAGTGTATTTGCCCCTACAGCGTGGGCAAAACCTAAAAGGTGTCCTCTCCATAGCTGAGGCAATAATAACTGGTGATAACAACCCCAAGGGAAAGATAGGGGAGAAAGAAAGACATTCTCAAAGAGAAGATAAAAGTTCGAACCCCCACTCTCCCTACTGTATGTTGGCCGGCGAGGCCAGGCCACGTGTTCGGCAGCGCCGAAGGATCTCCTCCGTCTCTTCCCCTCCGTCGAAAACTTGCTCGGCGGAGAAACAGCTTCACAGCTAACGTCGAGGGGAGGGATCTTTAACAATATAATAAGTATAATTAAGGACCTTGGTCCGATAGTAAGTATTTGCAATGTCTCTCTAGGAGCTCTGCGTAAGGCGACCAGAAGCTGGGCGGAAAAAAACAATCTGAGGGACCTCGACGCGTGAGGGATTATGGGTACAACGCACGTCACTATATGGATAGTGTTACAGACACGCCTTGTCGACGTCCCCTTTTCGACTACGAAAAACAAAATGCAATACTCCGCAGTGACCACTGGATGTCGGACCTATGCACAGCATGTGAATCTAAGGAGATTAACAAACATCAGAAGTATGGTTACTCTGCTGAGCCCACAAAAACGTAGGCTTTCATTACAGTGATGGGAGAGGAGTGTCCAAGATGGCTGCGCACTGGCACCATGTTGTTTTAGCTCGCATTTCACATAAGCATTACACACCACCCCTTGGACAATCAACTACCATAACCCGATGGGCGAGCAGGAGGTACCCAAAACCGTCAGACCATTCCCAATAAATTCGGAATGCACGAAGCACATCAGCAAAAATGAAGTACTACGGCAGAAACACCAAAAATCCAAATCAAACCATAACGTAGTGCTTCAGGATGCATGCAAATAATTCCTCCCACCAATTCCCGTCTCGATCTTATGTTACTCAGGCAACTATATCCTTCAATCTCTTGATATGCTGTTCAATGGAGCGGGAATGGTCTCCCAAATCAAAACAACACATTCCTTCTACCTTTTCGCACCCCAGATTATGCTTTAAAAACAAATAATCTGTAGCTGTTTTGCAAAATAGCTTTTCTAAAATGTCTTATCTAGCAACAGCTCAGTTAAAGCTTGCAAAGTCTTATTATGACCTTTAACTACTAGGCAAGCTAATTTAATCATGGTTTTAGATCCTCCAACTGCTAGACCCCAAATCCCAATTACGGAAATGGCTAACACTAATACTTCAGTCTCAGAAAGCAAATAAACATCAGAATTGCATTCAGGTGATAAGACGGTATAGGAGACAGCATGCGTAGATCGCCTAACTGCAGGTTGCAAAGGGAACATCATTAAGCCAAGACATGTCAAAGCACAGGGGCCACCTGAAATATTAGCAGGAATGTTTGAATATGTAAAGTTCCCACAGGAGAATAACCAACCTGGGGGAAGTTTGACATAGTTCAGGTGACTAGCAGTCGAAACAGTAAAGTTGCATAACATATTATTTGATACAACAGAAACACTTATGGGTCTTGTACATAAGTGCTGCTCAAAATCGGTTCTCTTTCCATCCTTGTCTAAATTTAGCTGTTGGCATTTTCCAATATAGGATGGATCACAAGTCATTTGAAAACAAACATCCGGGGGAGCAATGTCAAGGGTCACGATGTGGGTCATCTTTTTCCATTTGTGGGTAGTGTCCGCACAAAACGTACAATATTCATAAACAAAAAAGGAATTTCTGACATCCGGAGGCTCAACCAAGGTATCGTTATGCAGGACCCCGAATTGATTTTTCAAAATCGGGGCAGGCGTTGGAATAGCCACAAGGCATGTGGAAATCAGATTTGCGAAACTGTGCACGTCCGCCAAACAGAAATGTGAGAGATTCAAAACTTGTCGGGCCAAATAAGCCCATATGTTCTCAGGTTGCCTGACAAGGGCTGAATAGCCGTGATGTGAAAAGGATGTAGAAATTCCAGAAGGGAGCAAAAGTAAGGCACTAAGTCGCTGCACCCGCAGTTTTCTCAGTGCATCAAAGCTGCAACAGACGCATCATCCGGCGCAAATCTAGTAGCAGGTATATCAGCCCTCATCCATATCCCAGACTCTAGCTGGAGAAGGAAGACATCTGCCACATCCTCCGACATGTCCCCGGACCCTCCCAAAGACACTCCACCGTTCCTCACACAGGCACTCCGCATACTCAGGATCTAAAACATCAGAATTCAGAAAAAAGATATCAGAGAAGTACAACACTCGCCCAAATAACATTTGTCAGCGGGGGATGCGAGTCCATTTTCTTTTCCCTGGTTCCATTACAAGAATCACTTGATCTTGCCTGGCTGAAATCACATCCGCCGGAACAGGCGGACCAATAGGTTCAGACTGACACCCGGAATCATTAAATCCGACGAGCCAAAACACTTGTCCCCACAAATTGTTAATACTGTGGGTGGCTCACCTTTGTTTACCATGGATAATTTTACATGTACTAATATCAATTGGGCAACTCTAGCTCCCTTGAGTATAGGCAACATATTCTCCCCACTGTTGATGAGAATAACCTTAATCATGCCTTGATAATCTGCATCCACAATCCCTCCTAATACTGGAATGCCTTTTAAGGCTATTCCAGATCTAGGGGCAATTAATTCCATATGTTCAGACGGAATTTGTACCCCAATTCCTATGTCGATCACAGCAATACCTCTTTGTTCAAGACAAATTTTTTCCCTTGCATGCAAATCAACCCCAGCAGACTCAGGAGTGGCATGGTCAGGAGCAAACGCACCAGGAGATATTTCCCAGTATAACAAAGTTTCCATTGCCCTATTTGGTTTGATTTGTAAGGCTGGCGTTAACATGCGCATCAATGGAGTTTCACCATTCGCAATGGGACGGTTATTCAAGATTTGAACAACTTCTAGTAAACGTTCTCGCCATCCTTTCAAGCTACCATTGCCTGTCTCGCGCAATTGCACTTTCAACAATCCATTTGTTCTCTCAATTAACCCTGAAGCCTCAGGGTGATAGGGGACATGAAAGAGCCATTCAATTCATTTTTCCTGACAATAATCCAGAACCACCTTCCCCTTAAAGTGGGACCCATTGTCACTTTGGATTTGTAGGGAGATACCATAATATACAGCCACTTGGTCAAATAATTTAATCGTGTTCAACCGGGTAGCTCTTTTACATGGCAATACCATTAAGTAACCAGAATAGGTGTCCACAATGGTGCACGCACATTGACATCCTCTGCTAATGGGCATGAGACGGATATAATCGATCTGCTAAATCTGTCCAGGCACATTCTCTTCAATGTGCCGTGAATTATATGTGGAATAGATCTCTGCTTCTGATCTTGACACATGGGACATGGGACATTGTAGGATAATCGTTTTCACAATTTCTAACGGAATGCCGATTCCCCTGTCTTGTGCCCACCTGATAGTAGCCTTCTCTCCGAGATGTCCACTTTTTTGGTGGGCCCATTTCGCAATCCCTTCCAAATCATCCTCCTCAACCCTTGCGTCCATGATTGCAATTTTTGCATGTTCGTCTGCAACAGAATTGAACCACCATTCTAATGAAGTTGTTGCGCAATGTGCGTCAACATGATATATAGTTACTGTAGTATGCATTAGCATGCATTTTCCAACCATTCTTCTGCCTAATTGGCAGCCACACCACCAGCAACAGACCATGAATCTGTGTAAATATCACAACTCCCAGGCGTCTCTTGCTTCAAAGCCGGATACACAGCATATAGCTCTGCAAACTGGCTACTTTTCCCTTTCCCAGAGGTGTTTAATACCTTTTTCAATTTGGGATTGCATGCTACTTCTTGCCAGTGTCTCTCAACTCCCACATATTTGGCTAAACCATCAGTAAACCATGCACGTTTAACTTGTTCACTAGATAATTCTCCATGTGGGATCCCCCATTTAACTAGAGACTCGTCAATAATCAACTCTCCCTCTGGCTCAAGGTCTACTAGTGGGACTCTCACCACTTGCTCATGTAATTTGCCATGCCACCCTTCCCGGTCTTGCCACGATCTTGAATGTATCATTTCCATTTGATGATACTAGTATCTTGTGCATGACCAATTTGGTGTGTTTTAGGGGAGCTCAGTACCCAATGCACGATTGGTATTTCAGGCCGTTTCAGTACATCATGACCCATCGTCATTTGTTCTGTATCTATGAGTGCCCAGTAGCATGCTAGCAGTTGTTTCTCAAAGGGAGTATATCTGTCACCAGCATCGGGCAAATTCTGATTCCAAAATCCTAAGGACACCCGTTTTCTGTCCTGTTTTTGCCATAAGCTCCAGTTGGCATAGGTATCCTGTACAGATACATTTTACTCCACCTATCCGTCCCTCAATGGCCATAAATTGAGCACTTTCTGAATGGTTCCTTTGGCCAGTTGGAACGCTCTTTCTTGCACCTCACCCCATTCAAAATTGAATTTCTTGCGTGTTACTTTTTTAAAGGGGCGCCAAGATCTGCCCCAAATGTGGGATATGTTGTCTCCAGAATCCAAACAGTCCAATAAACTGTTGAGCTTATTTTTTAGTTCTCTGAGTTACAAAGTCTAGAATCTTTTGCTTGGCTTTTGGCACCATTTCACAGTGTCTATTATGCCCATGTATTCCGAGAAAGATCACTGTCTCTGCCGGAGTTTCATTAATCTCCCATCCTTCTTTCCTTAAACTCTCTATGATAAGATCTGTGTGTGCTCGCACATTATTCTCATCCTTACCTTGAATCAATATGTCATCAATGTAATGCACAATTTGTACATCCGGTTTGCATAGAATTTTGTCCAAGTGTTCTGCCACCAGCCGGTGACAGATTGTCAGACTATGCATATAACTCATTGGTAAATGTTTGAACGTATACTGCCTCCCATTCCAAGAAAATGCAAACTGTTCCTGACATTCGTCAGCATTCGGTATGGTGAAGAAATCATTAGCTAAGTCCAACGCTGCATACCAAGTGCCCTCAATTATCTGTACATTTTCTACCAAAGTTACTGTATTCGGTACCACCAGTACTAGAAGGGGAGTGTGTTTATTCAACTCGCGATAATCAACTGTCATTCTGTAGCTGTCTCTTTTTTGACGGCCCAGATCGGATTATTGTAAGCCGTGGTTACTAGATACAATACAGCGGCTTCCATATATCCTTTAATGGTTTCTGAAAGTTCCTGCTGACCCCCAGGAATTCGATATTGTTTCTTGGACACCCTTTTAGTGACTATCAGAACCTGCACCGGGGCATTTTTAATTGTCCGACTATCATGGATGTACAAGTAAAAGCACTCACTCCAAACTAAGTTCACCACCTAATCCGAGGGTCAACCCTTCTATAATATCAAAGAACAAGTTACTTTCTTACCTGGTAACGTTCTTTCGATGGGATGGTCTGACGACGTATTCCATATCTATGACAGTAATCACCAAAGCTGTGCTGCTTCGGAAAATCTTTCGGCATCTGTGTCCTGCGTTGATGACGTCGATATGCTGTCCTCGAGGGCCTCCGTCGAGCCGACGTCACAAATGTTATAAGTGGGACGCACGATGCCCGTAGCCTCAGTTATAGTTTTTTCCTAGAACGTGTGGTACCAATCTTCTGCCAGTATGACCACAGAAAGCTTGCAGAAACGTAAGCTGCAATCACATAAGAAATTCTGTAGCGGAGCAGGTAGGGAGGGAGCGATATGGAATACGTCGTCGGACCATCCCATCGAAAGAATGTTACCAGGTAAGAAAGTAACTTGTTCTTCGAGGGGGTTGGGTCCTCCGACGTATTCCATATCTATGACAGACTCCCAAAGCAGTACCAACGGAAGGAGGAGGGAAAAGAATTTAGAATATAGAAATTTAGAATGCCCAATTAAATTGCAGAGTAAAAGACCACCTTGCCAAAGGCCAGATCCTGCCCATGGATAGAATCTAGAGAGTAGTGTCTTACAAAAGTATGGATCGAAGCCCATGTGGCTGCTTCACAGATGTTACGAATAGGAACACCCCTCTGCAGGGCAATAGAGGCAGCCATACCCCTAGTAGAATGGGCCCGTAAGCCTACCGTAGGGTCCTTACCCGCCAAACGGTAACATTCAGAAATGGCCAAGATAATCCATCTAGACAAAGTCTGCTTAGTAACAGCTTGTCCCAAACGCCTTCCAGCGTAACCTATAAAGAGCTGATCGTCCACTCTGACCCGGGACATGCATGAAATGTAGAAACCTAAAGCTCTCCTAGGATCCAACCTATGGAGCCTCTCCTCTTCCTTACCAGGATGCGGTGGAGGAGAAAATGCCGGAAGAATGACCTTCTGGCTTAAATGAAATTCCGAGACAACCTTCGGAATTATAAAACACTGTGAAGGGTGGCTTAACAGAAAGTGCCTGCAACTCACTCACTCTGTGAGCGGAAGCGAAGGCAACTAAAAACACAGTTTTAAGAGTTAACAGTCTCAAAGGACAAGAATGTAATGGCTCAAATGGAGCACCCATTAGGAATTTTAGAACAAGGTTCAAATCCCAACCGGCGGAAACACATTAGTGAGCCCTTTGAGAAACTGAGAAATTAAAGGAATCTTGAAATAAGAACACTCCTCAGACGAGTGCTTAAATATGGACAGCGCCGCCAGGTAACCTTTAATGGTACCCACTTGCAGGCCCTTGTGGGCTAACGAAAGCAAAAAAGACAGAACCACAGGAATGTCACATGAAAAAGGATCCACATTCTTAACCCTGCACCAGTCGCAGAACTTTCTCCAACGGCAACGGTACAGGGACTTGGTTGCAGGCCGTCTGGCCGAAAGCAACACCTCCATCACGTCTTCAGGGAGGTCCCAATCCTTATACCTCAACCTTTCAGAAGCCAAGCGTGAGGGTTGAGGGATCTGACCTCTGGATGGAGAACCTGACTGCCCTCCCGTGAGAGCAGATCGTCTCGGTAGGGAAGACGACGTGGAGGGCAGATGGACAAGTCGAGAAGGTCTGGGTACCACGTTCTCCGGGCCCATGCTGTAGCAATGAGGATCATCCGGGAACCGAACTTCCGTAACCTCCGCAGCACTTGCGGGATGACTGGGACTGGAGGAAACGCATACAGCAGTGGAAAGGACCACTCCACCATGAACGCGTCCCCTAAGGCTCTTCTTGGAGGAAATTCCCGCAAGCAGAACTTTTCGCACTTCCGGTTGGCACTTGAGGCGAAGAGATCGACTTGTGGGGTCTCCCAAAGGGCAAAGATCACCAGGAGAATCTCCTGAGCCAGCTCCCACTCATGAGAGATCGCGCTCTGCCTGCTCAGAGCGTCCGCTGTCTCGTTTTCGTCTCCGGCCAGATGAAATGCAGAGATCGAAACTTCCTGCTGGATGGCCCAGAACCAGAGCTGCATCGCCTCCCTGAACAGAGGAAGTGACCCTGCCCCCCCCTTTTTGTTGAGGTAGTGCATGGCTACTGTGTTGACTGTGGTTTATAGTGATAATTTCGAAAACAAACATTTCGAAAGTCAAAATATTGAAAAATATATACAGAAAAAAAAGTCACATTTTTTTTTATTACTTTCATTCGAAATGGGGGGTTCCCCCCAAACCACCCCTTTTTTTTGTTTTACCCATTTTTTTTTTAGTCCCGGACCCCAAAATAAATATATAATAAATAAAAAAATGCGATATTTTTTTTCGATATTGTTTCGACATTATTGTCTTTCGAATTTTTTTTCTCGAAATTATGACTGACCAACATTGTCCGTCAGAATCAGGACATTCTTCCCTCGCACAGTCTGCAGAAAAGCCTTCAGGGCAAGCCTGACAGCCCTCAGCTCCAACAGATTGATATGGAGTCTGGACTCAGACGGAGACCAACGACCGCTGACTGAACTCGTTGGCATGAGCTCCCCATCCCGTGAGGGACGCGTCCGTCACGATTGTCACCTCTGGCCAGGGCAGACAAAATGGAATCGGCGTTGACAGAGCATGGCGCTGACGGCTTCGACACAGTCCTCGAAGGCGGAGCTCAAGCGTGTCCTTCGACAGCCTGGGCGCCGAAGGCTTCCTCGGAGGCGGAGCATCAAGAGAGTCCCTCGACGACCTTGGCGCCGAAGGCGTCGATGTCTTATTCGAAGACCTCACAGGCTCCGACGGTCTCGAGGGCGTCGAGGACCGGGACCTGGAGCAGGCATGTCGAGAGCGACCATCCTTGTCCGACCGGACCTCGAAGGTGCCCAGTGATTGCCACGACTGCTCGAGCCCGAAGGTGTGCAAGTGGTGTCTCTAGCACGGTCGCGGCCGGCGTCATTCGACGGCGCGGACGGAACGGAGCCCTGCGACTGAAAAATCTCCAACAACTCCTGCCGGAATGAATCCCATTCCGCAGGAGTGGAGTGCTTGTTCGGACAAGCCACCCGCCGACGGGCGGAGTCCTCGGACGAGGAAGTCGACCGATGCTGGCGCTTCCTTGAGTGCTTTGAAGAGGCAGAGGAATGGCGGGACCTACTCCTGGACCGAGACCCCCCCAGACTTACGCCGACGATGCAGAGAGTCGCCCCTCGAATCGTCAGTCGAAAGCCCAGTGCATCTCGACTTCCGGGGCTTGGCCACCATACCTACAGAAAGCTTCTTCTTATGCTCCTGCAAGGCCTTCGATGTAAGCGACTGTCAGTCTACACAGTTATCCGTGTCGTGGTCCTCACCGAGGCACCAGAGGCAAGCGTTGTGCAAATCCGTCAACAACATCTTGGACCCGCAGTCCCGACACTTCTTAAAACCTGGCCGCGGGGTGGAAGAAGACAAAGACATCATGGAAATCTTTACAAAGAACCGATAAAACAGGACTAAAAAAAAACGAGGCGCGCCGATATCTCCGAAGCGAACACGTTCGCGGAAAAAACGGAACTGAGGCTACGGGCGTTGTGCGTCCTATTTATAACATCCAGTGACGTCGGCTCGACGGAGGCCCTCAGCAGCGTATCGACGTCATCGACGCAGGCACCGAAAGATTTTCCGAAGCAGCACAGATGTGGTGATTACTGTCATAGATATGGAATACGTCGGAGGACCCAATCCCCTCGAATCCAATATTGTATTCAGGAAGGGCAACAACAGCTGATATGTGTCTATGCTTAAATTACCAATTTTCATATTAAATTTTTGTTTGGAGTGCAGGGGTCTCTTTGCCCCCTAATGCTGTGAACGTAAAATGTCTTCCCTTAAATCTCTAAGGATTTCCATATATCAATGAGGCTTCTGTCCCGGTATCAATTAAGGCTCGAACCTCTTGTGTGTTTCCCGATTGCCAAAATAATGTCACTTTTACATGAGGCTGTTGCTACCGGAGCTTGACGCTCATCCTATTCGTACTTGGAGTGCATGTATTTTGATTCCCTTTCTACCACTGCACTCACCATCTTCCTTAAGTCTGCATATGTTGGCTGGGATGGTGCAGACCTATTGGGAGAATCATCATCTCCCCCATTTGGGGGTGGTCCAAAAGGATCCTCCTGCTTCTTTGGCTTATATACTTCCTGACGTTTCACTTTTTTGTAACGCTCCTTCCCATTTAGGCCCTGTATTTTATATAGTTGATACATTTCAGGCGTTTGAATCACATCAATAGCTTCCCGCAGTACTCCATCTTTCAGTAAAGCTAGAAACATATCCTTTCTGGATATGTGAGAGTCTCAGCTATCAAACTTCTTCCCAGGAGTGCGTCTTTCATTTTCGCCCCTCCCTCTCTCGCGCTCTAGGTCGGTCCTCTGGTTTTTCCCATTCTTCTAGATATGCCAATTGCCTAATAGCATCCATCACCTCATCTTTTATTTTACCAGTCATTCCCACTAATAGGGTCATCCTAATGTTTTTATATGCTGGAGGGGCAGTTCGAATAAGGGTATTTCTAGCAGGAACGGATACGTTTACCAACCACATGTGTTCTGGAATTTCTTCATGAATGGCTTCCTCATAGCATGTTCACTTACTTTTTGAATAGCCTCTTTCAGCGTTTACCATTTTTTCTCCTCAATCGGCCATAATTGGACACTTGTGGTTACACCCCTGGGCTGCTAAGTGTAAGAGAGACATTTGTCCCTCTTCCCAGTTAGGGTCACGAGGGGGGCTTGCACGTAGGGTCTCCTGCATCTGGACTTCCTGTGTCAAGGGTAGGAATCTGGCGAAATATGTCGCATCTACCAGGAGACCCGCTGCCCCTGCGTCTCATAATCTAACCATCCAGTCTAACTAAGATTCACCGGCCCTGTGTTAAAATCGTTTAATGATCTCCCCAATCTCTTGTGAGTAATCCTTGAGTGCGGTCATATCCACCACTCTTGCTCCAGAATTTATTGGATTACGACCCATCCTTGTATGTACCACAGGTTTAACCGTTATTTCTTTTTGGCCAGGTTCCAGCTTGGATACAACCTCTGAACCACTTTCAGTGCTAGTACTATCGAATACATCTCCGTCCCACTGATCTGGGTCCCAAACCACCCCTGCGGAGGCAATCACAGTTGCCACCTTACGAGAGTTGACCCTCCCTCGTCTTTTCTGATATTTGTAGCGAGCAACCCTCACCACAGCTCGCCCAACTACTGCTTGACATTTGTCTGCCTTATCATGATAACATTTCATTGGGAGCTGCTGCATCAGTGCAATCTGTTTTTCAGCAGCCAACTCCTTCTCCAGTCTTTCGACATTTGCCTGAAATTCCACATTCTGTTGATGCATCTTCAGAAAAGCATGCAACAGAATCCAACCCCTTCTTCCTAGAGCCAAACACTCTTTCCCATTCTCCACTGAGACCTGTTGCAGGCATTTCGCCGGTGTGCAGTCATAATGTCGAAAAAATAATGTCGAATTACAAAAATGTCTAAAACATAATGTGAAAAAAAAAAAATGAATGCTTTATTTTTTTATTTACTTTTTTTGGGTTTTGCATGTAAAAAAAAAAAAAGGTTAAAACAAGAAAAAATAAAAAAAAGGAACCCCCCCATTTCGAACAAAAAACAAAAGTAAAAAAGACATTCGATTTTATTTTTTTCTCGACATTATGTTTGACATTTTGACTTTCGACATAATGTTTTTAGAGATTATCACTATAAACCCATTATGCCACTTCGGCCGGACTCACCTCCCCTATAATTGTGTCCCAGGTCTCGCTCAGCCCCGCACCACATGCCCAAGTTTGTGCGACTTTATCATACAGACTAAGTCCACCCTGGGATAGTCACCTCAGGACAGCCGCCTGCAGAGCTTTTTTTTCCTAAATAGGGAACTCAATGTATCGAATGGATGTTTCACTTCCCTATAATTAATACCTCAAAACACACACACCCTTTTTTCCCTCCAAAAAAATGTTGCTGTTCAGAGTTCAAAACTTGAAATTCAATTTTCTACAGGCTCCTTTGTCATCACAGCGCCAAGATGGTTTGCTTTTGCTTGCCCACATGGGGAGAACGTTTAAACTTACCTTTCCCCTGCACTTGGCAAAACAAGTTATTAGACTCAGACATTCAAAAATCACACTTAGTTATGGTAAAAAATGTAAATGGTTCATTTAAGCCCCTTTATTCACTCCTTACATATGGATACATCATACACAAAATAAACATATAGTCAGTCATACAGAAACATAGAAAAAGAGAGCATCACCGTTATCAATGTTGCAGAAGACACCCTCATCTTAGCCACTACGACACCGATTAATCCCAGCAGGTAGGCGAAAAGATCACACGTAATAATGGGGTCTGGAGCGGAGCGTCCTCCCTCTCAGCGAGACTGCATCACGCAGAGGTCCAGATTCTAACTGCTAACCACAGAGGAAAAACCTCTTCTCTTTATGGGGGAATGTCTCTGCCCTTCTCAGTTATGACTGCCCTCGGCCGAAGAGCAGATCACAAGTCCAAGGGGCAAAAAGTGGAAAAAAACAGCTTCCCTCTCCCCGAATTCTCCGAGAACCCCTTATCACTGCACCTGCAGAGCACTCCGTCTCCCTCTCTGGCTCATCCTTCAGCTGACAATACAATAACTATTCTCCACTGTAAGTCCACTCAGCAACAATATTTATGTGACATTGCTTTGCCTTTGCTGCAAAGATGCACGTTTACTCTGCTGAGCCCACGAAAATGTAGGCTTTCATTACAGTGATGGGAGAGGAGTGTCCAAGATGGCTGCGCACTGGCGCCATGTTGTTTTAGCTCGCATAAGCATTACACTAGGTGACTGGTTGTTCGCACAAGCTGAGGGATCGAAGCAACGAGGGCCTTCTTGAGATCAGGAAAGAGGAGCAGGGCTTCACTGCGACTTGGCTGGAGGCAATGATGGGACACCCTATCTTTTTGCTTTGCTCTGACTGCTGTATTCACTTTTTGGAGGCAAGTACAGCTTTCTGCTTTACTTCCCTTGCTTTGTTCTCATTCGTATGGAGAAACGGATCAGTCCATAAGACTATCAATGCTCAGACACTATGGATCTCTTGTATTTTTAAAGATGCACACATCACCTAACAGTGTAATGCGGTTAGGATACTTTGTTGTTCAAATGAAATGTGTGCGGGATATGTTTCTACCATGTTTTGACATTTTTACTCATGCCCTTTTGTAAGTACTGCAAATGGCTACTAAAAGTGGCTGGTATTCCAAGACGGCCATACCACAAGACGTCCTTTAGCCACATCTTTTTCGGACCTTCCTCTCCTCTTGGTACTGGAATTGCCATATATGTGTAACCCTTTCCCATTTATGCTTCTGCTTTTCCTGGCAAAGTGGTTGTCTGCGTATCAGCCTGGATATGGGGGCTGGTATTTTCTGGTCCCAGTCCACATTCAGGTGCCTGAATTTCTGTTTCTGGGCAGATTGTGCCATCAGTGCTTGTGCTGGGGAAAAAGTCCCAACGGAGGGTTCCTGTGACACGGCTCCTCCATTTCTCCTTGACCCAGTATGTACATAACACAAATGGTAGCATGGAATGCTGCTTCTACAGGTGGTTAAAGCCTTCATTCCACATTTGTTGATTGGCTAAAGAGCTGGAAACAAAGGAGAAGCATATAACACAGGCTTCTACTGTTATTAGTGTCTGGTTTCCTCCCTTTCTGAATGTCAAAAGAGAAGAAAACATGCTCTAATTGTTATCAAATCGATCCTACATGCAAAAAGTGTTTTTCCATTTCCTTTGCACTTGAGTTGGCAATTGGGCCCACGTCTACAATAGTGAAACATAAATGCTTTGCACATCTTCATAGCTCTTTCTGAGCCTCAGCTGGCAATTGGTATCACATCTATCAGAATGTAACAAATGCTTCTCTTTGCTTCTTAGTTATGTATGCACTTGAGCTTTCAATTAACATCAAGCCGGTCAAGTGGCACAGCGAGTAGAGCGCCCGCTTTGACACCCGTGCAGAGTCTGTTAACGCAGGTTCGAATCCCGGCGGGGCCAAACTCAGCCTTTCATCCTTCCGAGGTCGATAAATGAGCACCACACACCGTGGGTAATAATAAGCAGCGCTCAGATACCTGAGGGTTTGTAGCGCTATATAAAAGCCTAATTATTATTATTATTATTATTATTATCACATCAACCAGCATGTAACAAATGCTTTTCAGTTCTATTTGTACTTGAGCTGGCCATCAGGGCATATATGCTTTTCTTAGCTTTTCAGTTCTCACTGTTCTTTCGTTGGCAATTGGGACTAAATCGATCAGCATTCATCATAAATGTCTCGTCATGTCCTTGCTTTGCAAAGTTCTGATTTTCACTCATGTACCTTGGATTAAACATAATTTTACCTAACACCTGCCTTTCCGGCTGATGGCTTCCCCTCCCTGCTCTTCATCCATTGTTAATGTATTGGTCCGATTGTCCCCTCTTCTACTCACCCTTGCTGCTCGACACAGATTCAGTGTCTGAGGCAGTCTCTGGATTAATTTTCTTTCAGTTGTTGATTTGAAGATTACAGCGGAGAAATGAATACATGGTTCAGAGAAGGAGTTTAGTGTTTCCCATATAAGCCTGGTATATTATTAGGATGTTGGCCCTCAGTCCTTGCACCCTCCACTAGTTCAGAGTATGCCTTTTTGAAGGCAGTCTCTGGGATTCATGTTTCACACTTCTGTCTTGGTCATCAATGCCTCTTCCTTGGTTATTGTGTAAGTCATCAGGATTAGCATCTGCATTTGCAAAACTGATATCTTCTACCAGCTATCTCCTACTAGGTTCCCTTTCGCCTTTCAACAGGAAATGTTCAAATGCACTGATGGTACGGCCCCAGGGTTAATCAGCCTTCTGCTCGTGGTGGCAATGAGTAACCTCACCTTGCAGTCAACCAAGATCTTTGATCATAAACGTAGGCCTCCCCACCACTGTATGAACTTTGAGGTCTAAGGTTCTAGGCACTGTCTCTCACTACCCTTCCAGCTGTCTTTGTTCTTCCAAATTCATTTTCCTCTTTACTTCTCGCCTTTGCCTCTTCTCTAGTCCCTCTTACCTCCTCTCCTCTCATTTCTCTTCTCCTTCACCACCTCTCCTTCGTTCACGCTCTTCTTCCTCTCCTCCGATCTCTCGCTCACTCCCATTCAGCTCCTCTACTCTCCTGCTTGCTCTCTTCGTCCTCTGTTCTAACTCTTCTTACTCTCTTATCCTTGCTTTTCTTCTCCTCTTCTTCTCCTCCGGTCGTTCTTCCTCTTCTGCTCTCTATGCACTCCACCTCTTCTCTTATCTGCCATGATCTAATCTACACCTTATGGCACACCAATGTCTCTGCACTCAACTAACACCCGCCACTCCACAAGTGATGACTTCTGCTTAAATAGCTCTGTGGGGCTGGCCTTGTATGAGGAATTGTGTTATTGGATTCAGGTGTGCTAAAAGTTCTACCATGTTCGTGGATTGGTATAGACCTACGTTAAATAATAAATTGCCACATGGCTTGTGCTTAGTAGTGGACGGCCCGCGGCTCTGCTTCCTAAGATTACAAAGACAAGCCCATGCTTGACATCTTGGGAACAGTCTGATAGAAGACATTCATTTTCAGCCCTCCCCAAAGAACACAGGACCAACCCTTTGTAATCTATGCAGGGCGTAATTCCTGACTTCCTCCTGATACTGCAGGACCCTGCAAACAGATGTAAGCCTGCAGACTATTGTCCTCAAGCAGCGCTTGTATACTCCCCCAATTTGATAATTGTGACATGCTAGCGACAGTCAGCAGGTCCACGATTGGTTCACTTCCAACATTGCATTTATGCTTTTCAGACAATGTTATGGCTGCCATGGCAGTGGGACCTCTTGCACACAAGGCTCAGGAGATGATGGGGCTGTGGGATCCCCAATATGTCTCTCAAGCTCACCCCCACAGCCACCCTCAGCCTCACGCATGTGACTGTCACAACTCCTCTAGGCGTCCCTCTTACACCAGTACTAACCAGCCTGTTGGCTGCCTGGCTTTTCTGTGCGTCTCCTCAACTCCTCCAACTCTCTCTCGTGACTCCTTTTAACCGGTTATTTCATTTTTGAAATGTGTCGCTGACAGCTGGTTTTGATCTGGCATCCCTTTCCTCTCTTCAGGCTGCAAGTCAAAACTTTGTTAACAGCTTGCCTCAGCACACCTAGTGTTTTCTGCTTCCATTACTCTGCAAGACTACCACACTCGGACATCCCGGTTGTAGCTCACACAGTGCTCCATCACTTTGCTGCAAATCAACAGGTTTGCAGCAGTTCGGGTTTCCCCCGCCTCCTCACACTGTGCATATGTCCTCCTTTTGAATTGTCTGCGGCTCCGTGGAGCTGGTCAAATGACCACTGATTGTAAAGAAAGACTTCTCATCCCTCATTTTGTATAAGATCCATCGGTAGTGCTTCACCACACTACCCAAACAGATCTCTGGATCTGAACTCATACTGCCTTGAGGCAGAACTCGAGGCATTTAAAAAAAAAAAAAAAAAAAAACTTTTAAAGATTGAGAATAAGGTAGATGTACACAATTTAAAGGAAAGGGCAATTTACAAATGGCTAGCAAAATGTCAACTCCAATTAGAAAACAATTGGTAAAGCGGGTTACTGGTATGTGTCTGTCACAGATATGAGGGTGGAAGACCCAGTTTGCATTTCATAGCAAGAGCAGTGATTATAAAAATGATTTGTTTCCCACAGGGAGCCAGTGCAAGGACTATCTGGCTGCTGCGAATTGATGATTCTATAGTCTGAACATTTTGGAATCCTTTACGTTTTTAACAAGGAGGAACAAATGCATTATATAAAGCATTTTCAAAGTCTAGCCTATGGTTGAGGGCAATGCTCTACTACCATGGTTCTCTGCTTTACATTGAGAAATGGTGCAATTTGTATAGCAGTTACTCATCACATTAACAACCCCAGGAGCAAAGGTCATATTGAATCGGAGAAAACAACATTTTTTAACCTTGCATTTCGGTTGGGAGGCCAGGTCTGAGAGAGGCAGATGTCTTAACGCGTATAGCTGTTTTTCATTTCTTGCCCAATGGACATTATTTAATTTTTGGAATCGTTTTTCCTTCAGGTAATTTTCCTCTATTATTGTTATTATTATTATTCGGTACTTAATAAGCGCAGACCTAGCTTTGGTAATCAACAGAGCACATTACAAGTCAACAGGGAACAACACAGCAAGAGAAGCAGATCGCAAGGGATCAGTACAAGGGACTGGGGAGCCAAAAGGCAGGAGGGCAGGCAATTAGGCAGGAGCGGATCGATAAGCAACCAGGGCAAGAAACAGGGATCGCAGGTTAGGTGGGGATTGGAGGTGTATGTGGTTTTTGGTGTTGGATGGACCAATTCTGAATGTTATCCAGCAAATTATGAAGGATTAGAAACGCGCCTGGTGCCAAGAGAAATTGAAACTAACTCTGCATATTGTAACGTAGGATTGGGTATTCCTCATGATGTAAAAGTGGGGAGATCAAAAAAAAGCATAAGGGATTTCGCTGGTAAATGCTGCAACTCAGTAGTACATTTCCATATGAAAAAGGCATGGAGTTCTCCTTTTCTCCTTTCTACAAAGGATTTAAAATACTAGGCAAACTGGTAAAGTACCTTAATTGCTGTAAAAATATTACTTTTAGCCACATTTATTTTAGCAATGTTGCAATGATCCCTCACGTTCAGGCCAAGAGAAAAGACAATGGCTTGAAACTTAAGATTAACAAGTTCCTTTATTTTGGGTGAAATTAAGGTTTTAACAGCCAAACAGGAGCTAGATCGGCTTAAGGGTCAGTGTAGCTAGTAGGAGCTCAGATTTTTAGACATTGTTTCTTAGAGGTATACCAGACAGCATTACATTTTGGGTATTTACTAGTGGTGTTCATTTCAAACCTAGTGTTGTTGAATTCCAACAAAAAAGATCTATACATTTCTTTACAAAGTTGTATGGATGGAGTGATACCTTGCAAGCAGTGATTGCGATTAGCACTAAATGCAGGAGTTGAAATGGTGTTCTGGATTGGTTAGTTGCCATATTAACAGTGGAAGTTCAACATGCTTTTTTGTCATTCTTAAGCAACAAACAATGTTTTGTCCTCAAGTTTTGTAGATTTTACCCCATTGGGTTCAGCTCCCCTTCTGTTGACACCTTTTCCCCAACCTACGATGTAGGATACGCAAACGCTCAACCCCTGTACCACTTTTCCGATGCATACACTTTTGCATATCACGAAGGACGACGGACTAACACCCGAGCCATTTACCTGATATGTCCAAACACAAGGGTCAGGCAAAGTCAGGCAATTGACCAGAATCACACACACCTAAAGGCCCTTTCCCTTCCCCACAGGGATAAAAGGTGGAGCACGAGAGCACAATACGAGCAAGGCAAAATGCATGTCGAGAGAGCTAACTCAGCACGGCAGTTCAAGAGGAGGAGAAAGGCGGCAAAAACCGAGAGGGTGACAAGGAGAGAATCCAACCAAGGCCCGTGAAATCTCTGCATAAGGAATCGTAAGACCGCAAACCATAGCCAGCGTGTGTTGCAGCAGAGGTCAACGGTACACAGGACCCTCCTCCGCTGATAATCAAGCGGGGGAGAGAAGCTTTTCTCTGTGGTACCAACCTTGAACCCAAAGAGAAGAAAAGCAGAGTGGTTCATCACAGCCGGTGAGTCGAGGGGAGAGCTGATAAGGAACCGAACTGTGATGAAGGAAATGTAGCAAACGGCTAATTGAACTGTGAAAGCATAAAAAAGAACAAGTTACTTACCCCTGGTAATGTTCTTTAGACTGGATGTTCCTCCAACTTATTTCTCATCTTTAACATGTAATGTTCAGCTTTGGCAATTTTTTAGCCAGAGGGCACCCTGCGTCGATGGCATCAAGGCAATGTCCCTCGAAGGCCTCCGTCGAGGGTGACGTCATCCGATGTTATAAGTAGCACGCACGGTGCCTGTTGATCTCAGTTCTGTTTTTTTCCTCCTCGTGTATCAGAATGCCCATAAATACATGCAGAACAGTACTCAGCCTTGTGGGAACGAAAGCTGCAATAGCATGGGAAATTCTACAGAGCGGTAGGTTGGGAGGGCAATGAGGACTACGTTGGAGGAACATCCAGTCGAAAGAGCGTTAGCAGGGGTAATTAACTTGTTCTTTGAATGGATTGTATCCTCCAACGTATTCCTCATCTTTGACAGACTCCCAGAGCAGTTTCCATGATAGGAGGCGGGAGAAGAATTTAGGCATGCAGAACTTTCAGAAGGCAGAATAAAGCACTGCTTACCAAAAGCAACATCCTGAGCGTAGGAAGTATCCAGAGATTAACGCCTAGTAAACATGTGTACAGATGACCACGTAGCCGCATCACAGATGTTCTTAATAGGGTCCCATCTCTGCAGGGCAGTCGAGGTGGCCATGCCCCTGGTGGAATGGGCTTGCAAACCCTCAGGAGGGTCCTTGCCTGCCAGCCTGTAGCATTCCGAAATAGTGAGGATGTCCACCTAGACAAGGTCTGTTTGGAAACAGCCTGGCCCAGTGTGTGTCCGGTGTACCCTATTTGGACATCCTGGAAATATAAAAGCTCAGTGCTCTCCTAGGGTCCATCCAACCAACTTAGCCTTTCCTCCTCCTTACTAGGATGCGGAGGAGGGTAGAATGCTGGCAGCACAATTTTCTCCATAGGTGAAAGTCTGAAATTACCTTAGGCAAGAAGGAGGGTTTCACCCTCAAAACAACCCTGTCGTTGTGGAATATAGTAAAGGGTGGCTTGGAAGAAAGGCTTGCAACTCGCTCACTCATCTTGCGGATGTAAGAGCAACTAACAGTATAGTCTTCAAGGTCAACAACCTGAATGGACATGAGTGCAAAGGTTCAAAAGGAGCATCCATCAGAAATTTTAAAACCAGGTTGTGGTCCCACACCAGAACCTGAAATGTAGAGCCCTTTTAGAAACTGAGTGACCAGAGGGATCTTAAAATAGGAACATCCCTGTGAAGAGCACTTCAAATTTAAAAGCACTGCCAGGTAACCCTTAATGGTACCAACCTGAAGACCCTTGTGTGCCAATGATAGCAGACAAGATAGAATATCCGGTGATGTACGTTTGCTGGCCGTCTGGCTGAAAGCAACACCTCGATCACGTCATCCAAGAGGTCCCAATCCTTGTACCTCAACCTTTCAGAAACCAAGCGTGAAGGTTGAGTGTTGACCTCTGGATGAAAAACCAGACCCTCCTCTCACGAGAGAAGATTCTACCTTTGTGGAAGATGTATTGGAGGACAGGTG
Organism: Ambystoma mexicanum; assembly: GCF_040938575.1. Taxonomy (NCBI): domain Eukaryota; kingdom Metazoa; phylum Chordata; class Amphibia; order Caudata; family Ambystomatidae; genus Ambystoma; species Ambystoma mexicanum. Next base: position 510,967,275 of record NC_090923.1, read on the forward strand.
GACATATCCAGAAGGTCTGGGTACCACGTTCTCCTGCCCCAATCCGGGGCAATGAGGATCATGCGGTTCCGGAACCGCCTCAATCTCCGGATTACAGGGACTGGAGGAAACTCATATAGCAGGGGGAAATCCCAATACGAACGCGTCTCCTAGAGCTCCTCTCAGAGGAAATTCCCTTGAGCATTACAGTTGACACTTCCGGTTGACACCGGTCGTGAACAGATCCACTTGAGGGGTTTCTCGACAGGCGAAGATCTCTTGAAGGACCTCCTGAGCTAGTTCCCACTCGTGGGAGACTGTGCTCTGCCTGCTTAGAGCATCCGCCGCCATGTTTTCCACCCGGCCAGGTGAACCACAGAGGGAGATTCCTTCTTGAATAGCTCAATACCAGAGCTGCATTGCCTCAGTGACCCTATGCCTCCTCTCGTGTTGAGGTAGTGCATGGCCACTGTATTGTCCATCATTATCAGGACATTCTTTCCCCTTACAGATGGCAGAAAAGCCTTCAGCGCTAGTCTGATTGCTCTCAGCTCCAAAAGATTGATGTGTAACTTGGACTCCGACAGCGACCAACGACCGCTGACAGTTAACTTGTTGGTGCGAGCTCCCCACCCTGTGCGTGAGGCATCCGTCACTACAGTGATTTCTGGCCATGGTTGACAAAAGTGTTAGCCTTTCAAAACATTGTCCTCGCAAGCCCACCACAGAAGATCCTGTGAGACTCTGGACGGAATCTGAAGGCGGTCTGACATTTGTCCTGAGAACTGGGACCATTGCGATCGGAGAGCCCATTGAAGGGATCCCATTCGCAAGCAGGCCTCTGGCACCAGGAATATGCAGGATGCCATGAGGCAGAGCAACCTCAAGAACTCAAAGGCTGGAAGATTATTGGCATTCTGGAATTTCATTACCATCTGGAGAATGTCTTGAGCCCTCACCTTGGGAGGCGAGCACTTTCCCACAGAAGTATCTAAAACAGCCCTGATGTACAGGAGCTGTTGGGAAGGTGTCATTTGGGACTTCTTGAAATTGAGGGAGAAGCCCAGTCTGTGAAGGAAGTGGCAGGTAACATTGAGATGATACAAAGCTTGTTTGGAGAACACGCCCTGATCAGCTAATCGTCCAGGTTGGGCTAGACGTGAAGCCCCCTCCCTCCCCCGCCGCCATCAGTTTGGTGAATACCCTTGGGTGGAGGTCAACCCGAGTGGCAGGATTCGAAACTGATTGTTTCAAAGCAGCCAGAGCTGGACATTACATGTCAAAGATGAGGAATATTTTGGAGGACATCATCCATTTGAACTATTGATACTAAAAAGGGGGAAAACCAGCAACAGAGGAGTCCACGTGGGTGCTCACTCAAATTCTGGTTGATTACCAGATTGTTGAAACTACCATTACCAGAAGGCCTTGGGAAAGGGGGTCAAAGTGGTCATGCAGGGGTCTAGTAAAATCCTCTGTACAGTCGAAAGTCTTTGACCGACAGATGAATGTGAAGCTAAGGGAAGTGAATCCTGCGTTGTAAGGCTAATGACAAGTTTGCAAGTGTGAAACCGAAGCAGGGATGCAGATAAACAAGGTGCAAAGTCTAAAGTCCCAATATACAGTGTGTTGACAACAGTGAATCCGGCCGAGGGACGTCCACAGTGAACTGTTTAAAAAGACATTAAGATTTGTGAATGTCACAGACAAAATTGCATAGAAAGCCATAGTGAGCCCGACAAAGGGAAACAAACATTTGAGAAGACTCTCAGCCTAGAACAGGGGGATCCAGGGGTGGAAAAGGCATCACCCAACGTATGTACCGAAACAAACTTTGTTTATTATTTTGAAACCCATCAGATTCTCGGAGGCAAGAGACTTTTTGTAGAAGAGACTTAACCACTGAAGGCCCCGATTGCTGAGAGCAGAACTGTTGGCTCGTGCTGGGAAAGTTCGAGTGTGTGCTGTGCTCCAGAATCCTACCTTATGCTATGCTTAAAATGTGGGGAAGGGAGACCCCAACTACCGCATCCTGTCTTATTTGTGAACACTTCTTCTTTCTTATGAACATTATCCCACACTTCTCTTGTATTTAGAGTAAGGATTGGCAATAGGTTTTTTCTTAGTATAGGCCCTTTTATTTGATAAGATGTCACTAGGACTGCCTTATTATTGTTTTATGGTTGAAGCTTGCTTCCATCTTAGATTTAGATTAGGCGCGATTCCAACCTACCTATATAGTTTAATAAACACACTTGAACTGTGATCACTTGTGTCTGTCTTTACTGTTGCCACCATGAGATTCTTACACTGCACAGATGCATGGAACTGTTAGGCAAGATTGTATGCAGTAATCTTTAGGTTCACTACAGCAACCCTGACCTCCTGGCAATAGGACCCAAGCTTTTGGTATAAGTCTGTACTACACAGGTTGGTAGCATGTTGAGCAGCCAGGCGTATCTCAAGAGGGTCAATGTGAGCTGTAGGGGAGATACACAGATTCACAGTGACAAGTATTCAAATAAACTAACACACAAGGTTTCTTGAGTAAACAATTATTAATGTATTTATCAGTCAGTTAGAATAAGCCTTCTTCAGAAGGGGGCAATATGATAGTAACACTCAAAAGTACTTCAAAAATACACACTCTTAATATTTCTAAATCAGTAAGTGCCCTTTTGGGATGGCCCACAGACACTACCTACACCCTCAGGTGACTTCAATAGTTAAGGTGCTGGGGACATTAATATATCACTGTTGCAATTAGAATCAGACTTAAGAGTCTGTCAAAGAGAAAGGTTATTATGACAACAAGAGATCTCAAAAATATTCTCAAAGCAGGTAAGTACTTTTTGTAAAACCCCCCAAAGTAAAGTTAGTGAACCCTTTCCTGGAAGAAAGATCAAACACATTCACAGAGGGAAGAAGAGTCATTCAGGTAGCCAGGCTAAACCAAAATACTTCTCAGAGGTAGGTAAAAGTCTTGCACAATGTTTTTAGAAGTCTTAGTAGAAGAGAGGAATTCAAAGTAGGGCCACAAGCTGTTTAGGCTTGTGAGGTAAAGAAGCTGTCAGCAAATCTACAGAGCAACCACAACAAGTCTCACCAACAGAAGACAAGTGCAGTTACACGACAAGAGGCAAGTTCTCTTAGACTGTATAGTACCTTTAGGTTGAAGAAAAGTGCAGCAGATGACTTCTGCCCCTGTGCAGCTCTGCAGATCCTGGTGTTCCTTGGCCTCAGTCGTGGGGACAAGAGGGAGGACGTCTGGGGACTCCTGCACTGCAATAGGACGGTCACCGACCGCAACTGGCAATCTTCAAACAAGTGGCACTTCAGTGTTTCAGCTCCTCGTGTCTACCGCAAATAGCAACACTGCGGTTTCTGGGTGTCTGGGTGTCGGGATGGACTTTCCTTGCATCAGGCCCAGTCAGTCCTGCTTCCTAGGAGTCCCGAGGATCTTCCTGGAGCTCTTGGCCAGCTTAAAAGCAATGCACACAATCTGGTGTTCCTCTCCCTGGGGTTTCAGTTTCGAGCAGCAACTCTGTGGAAATTCAACCAGCTCAGAGAGGATGCCTATGTGGCTTACTTTGAGTTGGTGGGACAAATCAACTCCAACGGGAGAAGTCATCCTTGCCGGGGCTTTTCCGTCGATACGAATTTGAAGTTTCAGCACAGCAGCAGCGCTTCACTGGGCAAACCAACCATCCAGGAGTTGCAGCAGGCGTCCTCTTCAAGTTCTTGTTCGGTTCCTTCGTCCAGTGGTCGACTCTGCCTTCGAAGCCAAAAAGACTTGCCTTTTATACAGGTTTCTCCCATTCATTCCAGCCCAGCTGTCAGTCACCCAGCAGGATGGCTGTCCTTGCCGGACAGTCAGCCGGTCAATCACCACAGAGTACATTTGGGTCTACTAGGAGACTAGGCACAGGGAGTTTCAGGGACCTCGCTCACTTCCTGCCCCCACCAGACACCCTGGAGCCAGAGGCAGGCTTCACTCGTGAATCCCGCCAAAGGCAAAGCGAACAAAGGGACCAAACATGGTTTGGCATGCAGAGTAAATCTCAAGAAAGACCTTTCCACAAAGAAATGGCGAAAAAAGAAGACCGGGCCATTTTTACAAAAATTGCACCCTTGGGTGCTTTACTGCAGCTGCGAACGCAGCCCGCTGTAAATGTACACCACGGTAGTAAAAGTAAACCACTGCCATTCAGTGAGGAAAGGGCAACATAAAAATGTTACATGAGAAACTAGACAAAGGGAATACTAAGTAACCCCTCCAGCACCCTATTGTAAGATAGTGTGTGCTGGGTCTAGAAAGTTACAGATGTAAGTAAAGTGAATTTCACTTTACTGCTCTTGGAAACAGTAGTTTATCCAAGAGAAGGTATTTAAATCTTGGGGAAATCTGAAAGACTTCCCTGTGCCACTGCACTGAAGGTGCTGTGTGACAACGTAAAAGATGATGCCTTTGGAGTTTGTCAGACTCCACAACCAAAAGAAACACAGAGTTCAAAGTCGCATTAAAATGCATGAGAGAGTGGGGAAAAAAAGGTCTTGCTGTCTCCAGGCAAAAGATTTAAGTCCTGGAGTCCAGCAAAATAGCTGGGGGTCTCTAAGGTAGAGCGGAATTAGCACATTTCTGAGAAGTCTCCCTAACAGGAACTATAGAGGTTACTGAGATATTAATGGTGGTAGGATGAATCACATCTGGAGTATGATTCTTAATTTGAGTAGGTCCAAGAATAATTTGGAAACGGAAAAGTCTAATAACAGCATGTTAAATGTTTCACAGTAGGCCATCCTAGTGAGAGTTAATCCAAACAGTAAAGACCCCTAGAACTGGGGTTTTTAGACTTGGAATCTTCAAAGGGTGTTAGGCAGAAACCTGTGCAGTTCCCTTAGGGACCACTGCAAAAGATTTAGGACTACAGGTGTTGGCAGTAAACCCACTTGGTAGCAGTCTGTACCACCCAGATTTACCTGGCAGCTGTGGCTGAGCAGTCAGACTTCCCTCAAGAAGAGTTAGGCAGTATGTAAAGTATACACAATAGGCACTCGGACACAATCGCACAAGCAAACACGGACCAGAGCTTTGGTATCAAGGTATATAATTATTTATTTAAAGACACACTTGTTGAAACACTCCAGCACTATTATTGTAAATCACTTCAAACACAGTTACTATTAATCTATATACATCCCTTATTCCTTATCAGACAAGTCTTAGTTAACACCACTTATTTCCAGACAGAGGTGAGCGCTTAACTATAGATGGCACTCCAATAAGTTAACGAAAAAGGGAGGGGAAAAAGGCAGAATGTAGGAAAATACACCACACTAATACTTAGCTACTCTTAAGCAAGGCAGGAAAGTCAAAAGTTACTTGTGAGCCAAAGTCCATAGGCCGGGCCCACTCTTAGAGAGAGCAGGGCACAAATGCACCCAAGATCACAAAATGACAACAGGCTTAAAAAGTCTTGCAGGGAGTTCAGAAAGGTTTTAGTTAGGCTCAGAAAAGTTTAGCCAGGGTGTCCCAGGCTAACCCAGGTTCGAAAGCCGGGGGCTAAATGTACCCCGTACTGTCGGTTGCAAGGGAAGCCAGGTGGAACACGGTACCTTATGTGGAAAGGATCCTCCAGCGGGGGTAGTTGTTCCTGGCAGCGGGTGCAAGTCGCGGCGTCGTCCAGAGGAAGAGAAGATCTCGAGGTGGAGGAAAGATGAAGGTCGTTGCACTGCCAGGGAAGAAACCAGCCGCGAAGTTTTCCGGTTAAAGGTACCACCCTTTTTTTCGCGGTTGTGGTAAAATGTGGTATCCCGGTTGCTGGGGTGCATGGTACGGACAACGCGGCCAAGAGATGCTCCAGGAAGCGAAAAAGGAAGGCAGACTGGTTATCACCACCAGTCGAAGGAAGAAGACTCTCCGGATTGGAGATCTCCTCTGTCGTTGGGAAGAGTGGTGAGACAGTTCAGCGGGGCTCCACCGGTGGTGTCGTCGTTGCAGGTCGGCTCAGCTTCTCCTTCTTCGGATTCTTAGGTCCTGTGGCAACTTCTGAAGAACCAGTCCCCAAGACCCTGCTTTTATGCCGCAAACCCACATTCATCAGTCCTGTCACTCAAACATGCAAAGTGGTGAGCCGGGCGGCTCACCACTGGGCCAACCAGAGAAGAGTGCGACTTGGGTTGCCAAGGCAACGCAGTCCAGGGTGCCTAAATCCCCCTCCACCCCTTCTAAGTACCCCAGACAGAGTGGCACTACTTGGACGGCTTCTGTGGAGAAGCCCGCCAAAAAGGTGGAACAAAGAGCTCGAATTGGGTTGGGGTCACAGAAGCGAACACAAACGCCATTTTGGAACAGAGTTTCGGGAAAATATACCAACCGGCGATTTTATATTAATTTAATAAACCGGCGGTATGTTCGAGGCTGTATAAAAAAGTGGTAGCCTCGAACAATGGGAAAATCCCATAGGGATATATTCGCGGTCAAATGTAAAAAGTAGTTTCCACTGCCACCAGCCAAAACTCGATCAGGGGGGACGGAGACGTGCCCCCTCGAACAACAGATCCCGGGGCAATCGAATTGCCCCGACCAGTACGTCCACAATATGATGGTTTGTACTGGAATTTGCGACTAGTAAAGTCAATGGTGACTTTACATGCCCTGGGAGACAGTAGTCAGTCCGAGGGTATGGAGTCTATGTTTGGGGGTCACTATGAGGCCCCTGTGTTACTGCATCGAGGGTGCTGTGTAACATACATCACAAAACACATGAAGCCCTATGGAGTAAAAGACCCCATAGCCCATAGAACACATATAGAGTCAAAGAAACACACTCAAATCATGTCCAAGAGTGAGGGTTAAAGAGTCTCACTCTTGGCAGGAGAAAAAAATAAACCCCAAAAATCCAGCAAAGCTGCTGGGGGACTCACTAGGTTTGGGAAATTAGCATTTACAGAGAATTCTCCCTAACACTCGCCCCAACCCCCCCAGACTAAGGGACAGGAGGATTTAATCCACTCCTGGATGAACCTCATACCTTTAGTCGATGACATACATCCTAGAGAGTCCATCAGCATTTTCATGGTGAGACCCTGACCTGTGCTCAATGGTGAAATCAAACCCTTGAAGCCAGAATGACCATCTCAATCGTTTTGGATATTCCCCTTTCATTTGCATCAACCATCTCAAGGGTTGGTGGTCAGTCAGAATGACAAAAGTAGACCATACAAGTATGGCCTAAACTTCTTCAGTGCCCACACAATGGCAAAACATTCTCTTTCAGTTGTTGCCCACCTTGTTTCAGGATCCTTCAGCTTACGGCTGATGAAGCAAATGGGGTGATCCCTACCCTTCTCATCCAGTTGGCTAAGGACTGCACCTATACCTACATTGGAAGCATCAGTCTGTACAATGAAAGTTTGGTGGTAGTCAGGAGCCCTCAGTACTGGTGCTTGGCACATAGCTTTCTTCAGGTTTTCAAATGCCTGATTGCACTCCTCATTCCATTTTACCTTTTTAGGGAATTTTGGAGAGGAGATTACATTCAGTGGAGAAGCTATGGTCCCATAGTTCTCTATGAAATTCCTGTAATACCCAGTGAGGCCTAGGAAGGCTCTCATCTGGGTTTGAGTAGTAAGTGTTGTCCAATTCTGCACAGCTTCAATCTTGCTGTGCAGAGGCCTTATTTCTCCACCTCCTACCTCATGCCCAAGGTAGACGACTTGACTCTGTCCAATATGGCATTTACTTGCCTTTATGGTCAGATGGGCCTGCTCAAGAGCCTGCAAAACATGTCCTAGGTGGTTCACATGTTCCTCCCAGGAGTGGCTGAAGACTGCAATGTCATCCAAGTATGCCACGCAGAAGTCCTCCATCCCAGCTAGAACTTGGTTAACCATCCTTTGAAATGTAGCAGGTGCATTTTTCAGTCCGAAAGGCATAACCTTGAATTGGTATAAGCCAACTGGGGTAGAAAATGCAGTTTTCTCCTTGGCATGGTCTGTCAGGGCTATTTGCCAATAGTCTGACGTAAGGTCAAATGTGCTGAGGTACTTGGCTGAGCCAAGTCTATCCACCAACTCATCTGTCCTTGGCAAAGGGTGGGCATCAGTCTTAGTGACTACATTAAGAGCTCTATAGTCCACACAGAATCTCAACTCTTTGGATCCTGCCTTTGGTACTAACACAACTGGGCTAGACCATGAACTAGTAGAGGGCTCTATTACCCCGAGATCAAGCATCTTCTTGACCTCACTTTTGATGTGGGTTCTGACATGTTCTGACATTCTGTACCCTCTGCTTTTGACTGGCAGACAGTCACCAGTGAGAATATCATGCTGGCCCCAAGGGGTCAAGCCTAGTGAAAGTGAGAACAGGGAGGCAAACTGATTTAACATAGATTTGCACTCCTCTTGTTGCTCAGGTGTCAGATCTGAAGAGAGATTAACCCCTTCAACCTTTTCGTCCAAAGGTAAACCTCTAAGGAGGTCAGGTAGAGCTTCACTCTCCTCCTCTTCTGATGAAGCTAGAAGCAAGGCTCCTACTTCAGGTCTAGAGACACAGGCTTTGAGGCGGTTGGTGTGGAAGACTCTGGGAGCTTCCCTGGGTTTGCCCAAATCCACCAGATAGTTGACCTCTCCAGGTTTTCCCACAACCTTGAAGGGTCCCATCCATTTGTCTTGCAAGGCCCTCTGCCTTGTTGGAAGCATAACTAGAACGAGCTGGTCTTGAGTGAACTCAACCATGTTAGCATTCTGATCATGCCAATGTTTGACCAGAGCTTGTCCAGCTTTCAAGTTGTCACTTGCTTCTGCCATCATGTGTGACATTCTCCTTCAGAGACCTATCACATGGTCAGTTACTCGGACTGGCTTGGGGGAAGGAGCACTCTCCAACCCCTCCTTGATCAGGGCCAATGGACCTCTGACCGGATGGCCATAAAGAAGTTCGAAGGGAGAATAACCCACTCCCTCCTGAGGGACTTCTCTATAAGCAAAGAGAAGGCATGGCAGTAGAAGGTCCCACTTTCTTTTCAGGGGTTCTTCTAAAAGCACCTATCATGCTCTTCATGGTTCTGTTGAACCTTTCCACCAACCCATTTGTCTGTGGGTGGTATGCAGTTGAGAACTTGTAAGTAACTCCACAGGTTTTCCACATGGCCTTCATGTAGTTGGACATACAATTTGATCCTCTGTCGGAGATTACTTTCTTAGGAAACCCAACCCTGGTAAAAATACCACAGAGGGCCTTAGCTACAGCCGGGGCTGTAACAGTCCTCATAGGAATTGCCTCAGGGTACCTAGTAGCATGGTCTACTACAACAAGGATAAACCTGCTGCCTGAGGAGGTTGGGGGATCAAGGGGACCAACAATGTCAATCCCTACTCTCTCAAATGGGACTCCCACAACTGGGAGAGGCACTAAAAGGTGCCACATTCTTGGAACCCATCTTACCAGAAATCTGGCAGGTATGGCAGCTCTTACAATACTTATCTACTTCAGCCCCCATCTTTGGCCAATAAAAGTAGAGAGAGAGAGCCTTTCCTTGGTCTTCTAACTGTTGTGTTTTCCTTTGGTACAACAAGCCGCTTGTTGTCTCCAGGTTCAGACTCTGTTGGTTCACTGTAGAAGAGGCCATCTTCCCAGTGTAACCTGTACTTCCTAGGCTCTTGCCATCAGCCTGAGAAGCTGCCTGGTGGCGGAGACCTTCCAGAGTTGGACATTCTCTTTGTCCCTTACGGAAAGCTGATCTGTTGGGTCCACCTTCTGCCAGTAAAGACTGCAGCTCAGGATGGCCAGGTGGATCTAAATATCCAATAAGGTCTTGGCCTCCTACTAGCTCTTCTTCAGAGTCTAGTTCAACGACACAGGGTTCAACCACCCTCTCAGCCTCAGCTGGAGGGGGAGTTGCTGGTGTAACTTTGGACAACCTAGGGGAAGTCCTTGTTGGAAGCACTGGAGTGCTTGCTGCTGGCTTTTTCCTTGGAGTCTGGGGTCGCCCCTTGGCTCCTGATCTGGTAGTCAATGCAGTAAGTTGCTCCAAGGGGAGAGGAGTGATCTGTCATCATCTCCTGAGATATCCCTCGCAGGGTTTTCTCTCTTGCCGGTTTAGTGAGCTCCTGTAACCTTTTACTAGGAGGTCTGGGGGTATGTGACAACTCCAAGAGCTTTCAGGTCATTACCCAACAGAACCCTTCCTGGCACCTCGCATTGTACACTGACAGGTATCTTTACAGTCATATCATTGCACTGGATGAGAACTGGTAACTGGGGACACACCTGCACAGGCCCTCCAGCTAACTTGGTGAGGCATTTGGGTGCCTTAGCAACATCCTCTGCCTTGAAAAATGATTCATCCACCACAGTTATGCTGGCCCCAGTGTCCCTAATGGCAGGAGACTCCTGACCATTCACCTGGACACTGTCCTTATAATAATCTTTAGTATTATCTGGGATAGAATTATATACATCTGAATTCTATTGTTCCCACAATCCCAGAGAGACTAAAGAAACACTGGCTGAGACTCCCATGGGTTCATCAGCCAGCAGTAGAAAGTTTCCACTTGCCATTGGGACTTCCTCTTCTTGAGCGAAGGATAAGGAGGCAAGCTGGATCCCTGGTGGTTTACCCTTACATCTGGAATCTCCTTTCACATGGTCAGTGACCTTACAAACATAACAAGAGCCAAAGGCTCTCTGGAATGGAGACTTGTTCTGACCTCCTTCTGGTCTGGGAGCAGAAGGTACACTAGCCTGACTTGGTTTCCCTTGTGGCTTACCCTTATGGTGTTGTTTGGGGCCCTCTTTGGAATTTGCAGTATTAGAATTCTCTTTGGAGTCCTTTTTAGGCTGTTTCCCCTCATCCTTTTTCTGAGTTACCCCAGAATCCTTGTGAGTGGCCCTGTTGGCAACCCACAAGTCAGCAGCCTTAGCTAGTTTTCTGGAATCTAATTCCTTTGAATCAGCCAAGTGCTGTCTGAGCTCAGGAGAGCAGGCATCATAAATTGTCTCCAACATAAACAGATTTCGTATACCTTCATAAGTGTTCACTTTGTAATCCTTAACCCATCCCTCTAAGTTTTTCAACCCTTCACTCACCCAGGTAGCCCAAGGGGTACCATCATGCTTTTTGAGGGTTCTAAACCTCTTAAGATACTGGGAAGGGGTCTTCCCAAATCTAGCTATCAAAGCTAGTTCAACACATTCATAATCCTTCTTATCCTCCTCCCCCAACTCCATTACCACATCAGTTGCACCAGGGGGAAGCCTAGAGAACAACCAGGTGAGTAAGTCATTTCCTGTGATGTTCTGGAGCCCATGATTATATTCAAACAGAGACAACCAATCCAACACATCCAATTTAGGCTCATCCATACCAATCAATTCCTTAGGCATCCGGGGTCTTTTAGGACTGGAACTTCTAGAGGAGCCAGCGAGAGAAGCATTGTCTACAGATAATTTCTTCATTTCTAGCTCATGCTTGAGCTCCATTTCCCTTAGCCTGAGTTCTTGGTTCAGTTCCTGGTGTCTTTGTTCAGCCCGAGTATTCAGTCTCTTGAACTCCAATTCAAGTTTCATTTTCTCTAGCTAAAGATATTGAGGACTAAGTGTGGGACCTGGCAAAGGTCCAGTAGGTACAGCTGGCAGAGCAGACAGAGGCCTAGGGGGGACAGTCACAGCAGCCTCACCCTCCTCTTCTGACTCTTCCTCAAGATTATCAACATTTTGATCAACATCAATCTCTATACTGTTATCTACAGTTTCTGGCATGGTAGGTTCTTCTGAACAATCATCCAGACTTTGGTTAGCTAACAACCTTTCTATCAATTCCATGTTCTTGCATTTAGTCAGGAGATTCTTATGCTTACAGAGAACTCTTAAACAATCAGCAGTTTTTATAGCAAGGGACTCTTGACTATAATTTTCCATAGTTGACATGTTAGAAAGATTACTTTTTCAGTGCTAAGCTTTGTGGTTAGTTGCACTAAGGTCTCTTAAAGCACTCGAAAATGTATACTCCATACAAATCCCACCGCTGCCACCAGTGTTAGGCAGAAACCTGTGCAGTTCCCTTAAGGACCACTGCAAAAGATTTAGGACTACAGGTGTTGGCGGTAAACCCACTTGGTAGCAGTCTGTACCACCCAGATTTACCTGGTAGCAGTGGCTGAGCAGTCAGACTTCCCTCAAGAAAAGTAAGGCAGTATGTAAAAGTATACACAATAGGCACTCAGACACAATAGCACAAGCAAACACTGACCAGAGCTTTGGTATCAAGGTATATAATTATTTATTTAAAGACACTTGTTGAAACACTCCAGCATATTATTGTAAATCACTTCAAACACAGTTACTATTAATCTATATACATCCCTTATTCCTTATCAGACAAGTCTTAGTTAACACCACTTATTTCCAGACAGAGGTGAGCGCTTAACTATAGATGGCACTCCAATAAGTTAACGAAAAAGGGAGGGGAAAAAGGCAGAATGTAGGAAAATACACCACACTAATACTTAGCTACTCTTAAGCAAGGCAGGAACGTCAAAAGTTACTTGTGAGCCAAAGTCCATAGGCCGGGCCCACCCTTGGAGAGAGCAGGGCACAAATGCACCCAAGATCACACAATGACACTAGGCTTAAAAAGTCTTGCAGGGAGTTCAGAAAGGTTTTAGTTAGGCTCAGAAAAGTTTAGCCAGGGTGTCCCAGGCCAACCCAGGTTCGAAAGCCGGGGGCTAAATCTACCCCGTACAGTCGGTTGCAAGGGAAGCCAGGCGGAACACGGTACCTTATGTGGAAAGGATCCTCCAGCGGGGGCAGTTGTTCCTGGCAGCGGGTGCAAGTCGCGGCGTCGTCCAGAGGAAGAGAAGATCTCGAGGTGGAGGAAAGATGAAGGTTGTTGCACTGCCAGGGAAGAAACCAGCCGCGGAGTTTTCCGGTTAAAGGTACCACCCTTTGTTTCGCGGTTGTGGTAAAGTGTGGTATCCCGGTTGCCGGGGTGCTTGGCACGGGCAAGGCGGCCATGAGATGCTCCAGGAAGCGAAAAGGGACGGCAGACTGGTTATCCCCACCAGTCGAAGGAAGAAGACTCTCCGGATTGGAGATCTCCTCTGTCGTTGGGAAAAGTGGTGAGACAGTTCAGCGGGGCTCCACCGGTCGTGTCCTCGTTGCAGGTCGGCTCAGCTTCTCCCTCTTCGGATTCTTAGGTCCTGTGGCGGATTCTGAAGAACCTGTCCCCAAGACCCTGCTTTTATGCAGCAAACCCCCATTCATAAGTCCTAGCTTTCACTCAAACATGCTAAGTAGTGAGCCGGGCGGGCCAACCAGAGAAGAGTGCGACTTGGGTTGCCAAGGCAACGCAGTCCAGGGTGCCTAAATTCCCCTCCACCCCTTCTAAGTACCCAGACAGAGTGGCACCACTTGGAGGGCTTCTGTGGAGAAGCCCGCCAAAAAGGTGGAACAAAGAGCTCGAATTGGGTTGGGGTCACAGAAGCGAACACAAACGCCATTTTGGAACCGAGTTTCGGCAAAATATACCAACCGGCGATTTTATATTAATTTAATAAACCGGCGGTATGTTCGAGGCTATATTAAAAAGTGGTAGCCTCGAACAATGGGAAAATCCCATAGGGATATATTTGCGGTCGAATATAAAAAGTAGTTTCCACTGCCACCAGCCAAAACTCGATCAGGGGGGACGGAGACATGCCCCCTCGAACAACAGACCCCCGGGCAATCGAATTGCCCCGACCAGTATGTCCACAATATGATGGTTTGTACTGGTTCTGTTCAGAATCTTCGACTAGTAAAGTCAATGGTGACTTTACATGCCCTGGGAGACAGTAGTCAGTCCCAGGGTATGGAGTCTATGTTTGGGGGTCACTATGATGGCCCTGTGTTACTGCACTGAGGGTGCTGTGTAATCACAAAAACACATGAAGCCCTATGGAGTAAAAGACCCCGTAGCCCATAGAACACATATAGAGTCAAAGAAACACACTCAAATCATGTCCAAGAGTGAGGGTTAAAGAGTCTCACTCTTGGCAGGAGAAAAAAATAAACCCCAAAAATCCAGCAAAGCTGCTGGGGGACTCACTAGGTTTGGGAAATTAGCCTTTACAGAGAATTCTCCCTAACACTGGGCACCTGAGGATATTTGCCCCCCTCTTTCGTTAATCAGGTCAGTGGGTGGGCACGGGCACTGATGCCAGAATACACTTCAGGGTTATGCAACATCCAACATCCAGCAGCATGTGGTAGATTGGCAGAGAACTTCCTAGCAGAACACAATATAGAAAGCAATTTGCACTATGTGTTGGCCCATTGTGTCTATGCACATACTAGTACCAGTGAATGGGGTCTTGTATCATCTGTGTATCGATTTTCGTGAATGAAGTAAAACATATGGTGGTCATATTTGTGTATTTTTTCTCACCTCATTTGCGACTTTTTCAAGAACTGCTTTCTTATCACAAGACTTGAAGGATTCCAAAGTGTTGGTGTTATACAAAATGCCAGCAGCTGGGCAGCAGTGTGCTGGAGTTAATGCATTCCTAGAAACAAGAAAAAGAAAATGATCATATAAATATGGATTTCTTTTGAAAAACTGGACACAAATAACTTTATTTTCCGTCTGCTCAAATGATATATGGACACATTTTATGTCTTTGTTCATATAGATCACAGAGTTGTTGATAACTATAGTTATGGTTAAGTTGGTGTTTCTATAAGAAGATGCAATTTTGAGATAATTGTAACTTTGGCGCCGTTCAATCGATCTGCCAGAAACATGCCCAGAAACATGGAAAAAAATACATGCACCCCTGGATTGGTTTGGGAAGTTTTGTGCAGCTTTGTCTGATTTGATTGGTAATTTCATTGGTAAAAGGAAAATAAAAGTGTATTTACTGGGCTAAGTGTGGATTTGCATTTCACAAAATATTGATATTCTAGTTGACTGATGTTCCTCAGAAATGTTTCATAATTGGCCGTACTGGATCAGCGCATTTGATGCAATGACTTTGGAATTTAGATACATTTTTCAAGTTGGGGAGGACTGGGAGCAAACAGGAGAGGTATCTGACTTTATCGAGCCCATGTTGATTTTCAGCAGTACGTTCCGACTGTGGTGGCCAGATCAGGGCTCCATAAAGTCAGATCCCTCTCCTGGCTTCCCCTGGTCATCCGCAACTGGTTCAGCAGGACCGTGTGCTTTAGTGTCCAGTGCAGCGGTCTGTGAGACTGGTGCCACATATGGCACAAAAACCACACCAAGTATCAGGTCAAGAGTTTGTATTGGTATTGTGTGGGCAGTTGGGTTGTCCCCCTCATCTGCTTTGGGGTTTACACCCAAACCCAGGCCTTCCATAATCCCTTGTTAGTGCTACTGCCTTCTTCCCTACCTGCCTTCTTCGAATGGTAACTCCCTAAAAATAAGCTATGTAAACTCCCTCAGGGAATTTCTAGCTTTCCCTCCTCTCGCCCATGTTTTAAAGTCTCTGAAGTCTTCAGGCTCTTTTTGTCACAGCCACTCACTTCTCCTCTACACTTACTATCGCTCAACTCTGGCTTACTACGCCCACCAGTTCTCCATCCCTTGGATGTTAAACTCCTCCTATCCTTGTCCCCACCCTTTCATGTTACCACTCCTCCCCCCACTACTCTTTACTACTCCCCTCTCCTCTGTCCCTTTTTCCTCTACTGCAACTATTCTCCTCCTCATAACACTACTCCTCTCACTACTACTTTCCTCCTTCCAATACTATCTCCTCCGCCCACCACAACTCCCTTCCTCCTACCACTATTACTCTCCTCCTTTCACCACTACCACTCTCCTCCTCCCACCACTACTGCTCAAACACTCTCCTTTCACTGAGTTGCATACACTTAACATCCACTCCTGACACTAACTTCAACTTACTTGCCACACAAACATGATCACTCACGCTGTAGTACCCCTTTTCACTCCTAAGCCAATAACGCACCTGCTGCACAAATCACCTCCTCAATCTGCCACCCCCTGTTGGTCTCCTGGTCCACCTCCACCTCCACAGCTGACCTTACAAGGAAAATCTCACTTCTTTTTTCCTGCCCACTGTTTAATCCCCCTCTCCCCTACCCCCTGTCCTGATTGGCCAACTTTCCCAAGCCAATCTTGTTCCTTCCTCCCCCTCCTGGGACGAGGGTGTGAAAGGGGAAATCTATTTCCACGTGGGTTCACTGCTCCTCGAAAATGGTGGCATAGAGGGAGCAATGTTCCCGTTTGTGCTACGGACTGCCGATGCGGTACATTTGGGCAGAGAGAGATGGTTTCCTTGTTTTATTTCCTGTCGGTTAGTGGGGCTGAAAGTTCACCGGCATACATTGCCTGTCTTGATTGGTGACTCTCCATATGGGGCCGCACTCTGCTGCAGTAGCTTTCTCCCTCCTGTGGGTAGCGGTGTGGCATCGGACCTCTCTGCTGGGATCATGCACGGGTCTCCATCTTCTCTCTCTGCCTGTGCGGCGACCAGGCCCCAAGGGGTTGTGGCTCCTTGGTGTTTCCCATTATCCGTTTGCTTGAGGAACACTGCAGCTGACTCCTCTGCATGATCTAGGTTGCTATTATTTTGCACCTGTTTGAAGGTTCCCAAAAAGGAAAAGGAACCCTGGTGAGCTTTTTGGTACTGTTATGATGGATTTCCAAAATCAGAACTGGTGGGAGGATTTTGGGAGGCCACCCTATTCTGATGAAAAGGGAAGACACAGAGGTTAGTGCGACAGATCACTGGATGCCGTCAGTTCTCTCTGAGGAGGAGCCCTTTCCCCATGAGCCCAGGGAAGTGAGACTGCTACCCGAGAGCCCCCGGGGATGGTATAATGAGGGAGGATCTAATGATGGAGGATCTCATGTGGAGGGATCCCCCCGGACCTCTTAGGGGGTTGGACAACGATCTAGGGTACATCCATTATGAGACATCACACCCAGACATACTCTAGCCTCTTCTTCTGCTAACCTCTTTCTAGACGGTAGACCTATGCACTGTTATAAGGCAGACTATCTCAAGGTTCTGGAAAGTACTGAGACAAAGACAAACTGTTAGGAAGAATTCTCTTATAAGGCTAATTTCCCAAACCTAGTGAGTCCCCCAGCAGCTTTGCTGGATTTTTGAGGTTTGTTTTTTTCTCCTGCTAAGAGTGAGACTCTTTTCCTCCCACCCTTAGGCATGATTTGAGGTATGTCTGAATTTTTGTGTGCTTATGGGCTATGTTTTTTTTTTACTCCATAGGGTATCATCTGTTTTTGTGTGTGTGTTACACAGCACCCTCAGTGCAGTAACACAGGGGTGTCATAGTGACCCCCAAACATAGACTCCATACCCTGGGACTGACTACTGTCTCCCAGGGCATGTAAAGTCACCATTGACTTTACTAGTCCAAAATTGTGAACAGAACCAGTACAAACCATCATATTGTGGAAGTACTGGAAGGGGTTAATTCGATTGGCCCTGGGTCCGTTTCCAAGGGGGCACTGTCCAGTCCCCCCTTGTCGAGTTTCTGGCTGGTGGCAGTGGTTACCACGCAAAATATTCCACCGGAATATTTCCTATGGGATTTTCCGATTGATTTTAAACGCACCACTTTTTGGTGCAATGTTAAAGATACCGCTGGTTTATTTATTTAATATTAAATCACTGGTTGGGTCTTTTTGCCAGAACTCTTTTCTAAAATGGCGCTCGTGTCAGTCTCTGTAACTCCAACCAAGGTCGGGCCCTTTGTTCCACTTTTTGGTGGGCTTCTCCACAGAAGCCCTCCAACTGGTGCCACTCTGCCTAGGTTCCACAGGATGTGTGGGTGGGGGAATGGGCACCCTGGACTGCATTGCCTTAGCAACTCAAGTCGCACTCTGTTCTGATTGACCCAGTGGTGAGCCGCCCGGCTCACCACTTAGCATGTATGAGTGACAGCTAGGCTGTTGAATGGGGGTTTTTCTGCATAAAAGCAGGGCTTTTGGGACTGGAACTTCAGAAGTCGCCACAGGACCTAAGAAATCCAAAGAGGGGAGAAGCTGAGCCATCTGCAACGACGACACCACCGGTAGTGCAATGACTCCAAGTTTCCTCCTCAACGAGATCCTCTCTTCCCCTGGTCAAAACCACAAACTGCACCCGCTGCCAGGAACAACTGCCACCGCTGGAGCTTCCTCAACTTTAAAAGGTACTGTGTTCCACCTGGCCTCCCTTTCTACGGTTTGCTAAAGGTGACCCTTAAATCCTTTGCTTTCCAACTGGGTTGGCCCCCAGACCTTCTAACTTTACCTTCAGAATCAACCCAACCTCTTTTGAACATTTTCACAAAGACTTGAATGCATTTCTAAACTGTGTGATCTTGGGCACATTTCACCTTGCTCCATTTAAAGTGGACCTGGCCTATGAACTTTGGCTCTACAGTAGACTCTGCTTTCTTTAACTTGTTTTGGTCTTTTAAAAGTGTTGGGAACTGTTTTATTTTCATGACCTACCTTTTTCTCTCCCTTTTACTTAATTATTGGAGTGCCATCTAAGTTACGCGCTCACCTCTGCTTTGGGAAAAAGTGGTGTTTTGACTTAGACTTGTCTAATAATCCTTAAGGGAGGTGTGTATACTTTTCTGATTGTGTTTTGAACTTGCTTTGATTAATAGTGTTAGTGTATTTTCTAAAGTGTGTGTTTAATAAATAATTATATACTTTTGATACAAAGCTCTGGTCAGTGTTTGCTTGCTCTACTGTGTTTTTAGCCCTATTGTGTATCCTCTGTATACTGCCCAACTCTTCTTGAGAGAAGTCTGACTGCTCAGCCACAGCTACCAGGTAAATCTGGGTGGTACAGACTGCTACCAATTGGGTTTACTGCTTACTCCTGTAGTCTTAATCTTTTTGCAGTGTTCCCCAAGGGAACTGCACAGGATTCTGCCTAACACAAACATCAGAAACATAAGTATTCCAAGTACTTGAACGAGTTGGCCCACCGGAGAAATGGAGATGAGACATGCAAAAGAGACAAAGGACTTATACAATGGGCTCAGACACTACTGGCCACACTGTATAACAATCAACAATGTACTAAACACTGTGTCAGGCAGCCGCGGAAGACAACAGGTTTGCTGAGCACTGAATCCGGGACATACAAACCTGAGTCTCTGATCTGGGGAGGGAGAACTCCAAGGATGCTAGCAGCCCGCTTTATCCGATGATCAGGTCGTCTGTAGGAACAGGCCAGTGTCCAGCAGCACCGAGAGGAGGAAGGAAAGCAGAAAGCAGCCGGGAATGCTGCTGCATAGCCAAAGGGAAGACACTGGAAAAGCTGAACGGAACGCCTGCCATCCCAGGAAGCGCCTGTGACGTGTCGAAGCCCCCAACAAGGTAAAGAGTGGCAAAGGAGACTCGGAGGCTCCTTTGCAACCATAACGCCTGGGTGGCACGACAGGGGCAGAAAGCCTACAGATCTTCTCCTGTTAATTATAATAGAACAAAGAAAGTCGATCAGCAGCGAAGGGTTGAGGACCCCAAGTACCATAAGGAGACCTGGAGAGGGAGAGTCCATCACAATGGTGGCAGGGGTAAACCCAGAGAGAGAAAACCAGGTCTGGGGCCCAAACTAAGAGTGATACGAGCCATCGTCCTCTTGGCAGTACTTGGCAAGGAAGTGAACCAAGTGGGACAAATCAAAGAAGGAGAAGAGAAACTAAGGTGGGACCCAAGCCAAGAGAGTGATACGAGCCATCTTCCTTGTGGCAGTACTTGGCAAGGAAGGAACTAAGTGGGCCAAATCCAAGAAGAAAAAGAGAAACCAGGTTCTGGGTTCCAAACCAAGAGAGTGATACGAGTCATCTTCCTTGTGGCAGTAATTGGAAGGGAAGTGAACCAAGTGGGCCAAACCAAAGAAGAAGAGAAACCAGAGTGGGACCCAAACCAAGAGTGATACAAGTCATCTTCCTTGTGGCAGTACTTGGCAGAGAAGTGGACCAAGTGGGCCAAATCAAAGAAGAGAAGCCAGGGCCGAGGACCCTCCTAACACTCAGGGTGGAGTGTTATAGGTGTGAAACCTAATCAAGAGAAGACAAAGCAAAGGGGGTCAGTCCCCCCTGGTTGCAAAATAATGTTTTAAGATTACCAGGAGAAGCTATTAATTCTCCTGGTAACTCAGACTGAGGAAGGTCCAAGAGGCCTGGGGAAGGGAGTCATTCCCCATAGCCATTTGAAACTGAGACTGAATGCCAAGAGAAGGGAGGCATTCTCCTGGCCCACGAAAAAAACATTGTTTAGAACTTTGTGGCCTGGGGTAGGGAGTCATTACCCCAGGCTATCAGACTGAATGTCAGGAGAAGGGAGGCATTCTCCTGGCCTACGAAGAACATATTGTAGGGAACCTTGACCATAACCCATGAGATGCGAGTCATTCTCCTGGGACAAGAACAGTACTGCTTTATTCTGTAGTTTCTAGTATAAGGGACAGAATTAAGGTTTTCTAACACAAGACGGTGGACACTTTTACGCTAACAGACATCCTCACAGCCCCCTTAGATCTGTAGTTGAAGCAGGGAAACCCTTCTTAGGAATAGGGAAAGATAGGTTTTTCTTCTGCTTTATTGGTTAATAAAAGTATTTAGCCCCAAACATGCCACCTTTGATTCAGAGTACTTCTGCACCCATGCATTAGCCAAAACCTAACCGGAGCACGCCAGGGATTGTTTCAGGAAGGCTGTGAGAGTGGTCTAGGGCTACAATAAGTCCACACACAGCAACAACAGTAATTCAATTTTTATACGTATTAAGTGAAAAAGTACATTTATATTACACACTAAGCATATAAAAGTTACAGGTACGTATTGTCACACAAATCATTATAAAATATGTATACACATTCACCAAAAGGAGAAATAGAATTGCATATATCATAATTTTTCTTCTTTTTTCTTATGCATTTAATTTGTGAACACATTCTGTATGCTCTGTTGTATATATCTTACTTTTTATGTGCTCACTGTTAACAGTTGAACACTGGCTAAACCATTCATGTGAGAGGCAAAGTTAGGAGACTCTGGAAGCTGTTACAGGTGATCTAGGCTAAATTCTTCAGAGGTGGTGAGCTTGTAAATGGCCCACAATGAGTTCACACAATGGGAATCACAAATTACACTTAGACAGGGTGGAGAAAACACACTATAGAAAACTGACTACTGGCAAGTAGAGTTGTCAGACAACACTAGCAAAATAGATTAAATATATACATTCACTTATCAGAGGCATAATATACATCACAAACTCCTGCAAAAGGAAGTTAAGGTTATTAATATGCACTCAAGGTCCACAGAGAATGATCCCCAACTAATAATGTTCAGCCCTAAGTTGTCTGGGGCCTTGTGCCCAATAGTTCAGGTAAAGTTCCACAGAATCATTGAGGCAGGAAAAAATGCAGGTAGGCTTTCTGGGGTCCAGTGAAGGGTTCTAATTGCCAGAGTACAAGTTAAACTAGCTAACAGAAGTAGCCCCAACATTCAGAAGTCTTGGGCAAGCAAGCAATGGCAATGCCAATATTGTTAAGCCCATAGACCTATAATGGGAGTATAGGGGTAGGTAAGAATCACTGTAACTTACCCCCGTACTCCGGTTCTTCCCCACACTTGGCAGGACAAAGGAAGAGAGTCAGAGGTTGCTTTTCCCCCCCGACGATAGTAGCAGTCCTCGATTTGCAGGGGTTGCAGGATGTATCTGATCTCCGGTTGGTGTCTTTCATTGTTGCAAGGACTCTCGAATTAAGAATGCAGCAAAACTCGATGCAGGACCCCTCTCAGGAATGGACTCAGGTCAGGTAAGCAATTTCGGATGGTCACTGCAGCGCAGCCAGGCCTCCTTCCGACGGGTCTCATTTTTTTTTTGGAGCTCTCACAGCTGGATAGAAGTCTTGGCTCCTTCAGGTTTTTCTAGGATCTGAGGAATGGGTCCAGGGGTCCTCTTCTCATTCTAAAAGCCAGGTAACAGCAGCTGCCCTCACTAGCCAATGGCAGGACTTGCCCACACACACACCCCCAGTAGTGATCCAATCAGGACCACTGGTAGAACATTAGTGCATATGACTCAGACATACTGACACCAGTTTGAGTATTGGGACCAGCCAGTCCCAAATATGAGGAACTCATGGTGACAACAAGTAAGACAGGCACAAGTGATCACAGTTCAAGGGTGTTTATTGAACAATTAATTTGGTATGCAGGTTGGAACAACGCCTAATCTAAACCTAAATCTAAGATGGGAGCAAGCGTCAACCATCAAATCAAAAATAAGGCAGTCCTAGTGGCTTTGGGTCAAAATAAAAAAGGGCCTGTTCTAAGAAACCTATTGCCAACCCTCACAACTAATACACAAAGGGGTGTTGGATAGTTCTTAAGAAAAGGAAGAAGTGTTCTGAAATAATATGTCAGAATGCGATGGGCGCTTGGAGCACAGTGCAGTCTCAGGCTTCTCTAGCACGAGATGACAATTCCAATGTCAGCTCTCAGGTCACGCACTAGGATTTTCCTAGCACGAGATGATAGTTCAGCTTTGAACACTCAAGCTTTCAGTTGAAAGTCTCTTGCCTTCGAGGACCTGACGTGTTCAAACAACAGAACAAAAGTACCTTTAACCAAATGAAAGTTTGTTCCAATGTTCGCTGGGTGTTGGGATCAAACCTGGGTCCTCTTCTTCTGGGCGCTGACCCTTCTGAATTGTTTATCACAGTTTCACATAGGGTGATGGCTTCGCCCCCTGGGTCCCCCTCCTCTGGGTGCTGACCCTTCTTGTATCGTATTCCACAAATATATCAAAGTTCCTTTATTAATCAACTTTGGGTGAGAGCTTTAACTCTGGATCTCTCTCAGTCGGGCTCGGACCCCTCTTTACTTCACATTCGCTTTACTCTGAAGTGTTATGGGATACACTCCCCTTTCTTTCACAATGCTTGCAGATCAAAGTCTTGATTGTACAGCGATTTAACATGACCCAATGTATGACCACTTTGATCTATTTCGCTGGGCCGCCATGGCCGTCTGGTATCTGTAGTTTTCTCTCATATGGGGCTCGACCAGAGTCTCTTGAGTTAGCACCCACGTGGTGCCGGTGTCCCTCTGCTGCTGGTCTCCCCTTCACACTTTTTACAGTTTGGTTCAAAACCTGCCACTTTTTGCGACTCTCATTCAACACAGCCCGGTTCTTATCGATTCTCCCCTCGACTCACCGGCTTGGCTATGACATGATATATGATATATGTTATAATATGCTTAATAGCCAGAGGTTTCTAGGCGCGGACCCAGGGATCGAACCTGTGTTGCTCTGCGTAGTCTTGCTTCCAAGATGAGCACGTTGCCCCTGTGCTATCCTCCCGAGACAGTTGTTGCCTCTCTGGAGTCAAGGCCGGTACCACAGGCACCGGAGCTTCCCTCGCCCCTGCTTATCGGCATAGGTTTGCCCCGTGTACCGCTGACATCTGCTGCTGGACACTTGTGCTATTGTTCCCGGTTTTAGGCACTCTTCCACAAAGGCTCTGCAGGTCTGGGACGAAAAGGGCAAAGTCACTTCTCTCCTCCCCACCCTCTCAATTCCTGCTGCCTTTTGCCCTCTCTTGAACTGCTGCGTGGTAGCAGTCTCATCCTGCTGTCTGCTGTACTCACCTTGCTCGTACTGCACTCTCCTGCTCCACCTTTTATCCCTGTGGGGAAAAGGAAGGGCCTTCAGGTGTATGTGGTTTAAGTTAACTGACTGACTTAGCCTGACCCTTCTGTCAGGACTTGTCAGTTACACAGCTTTTTTACAAGACCGTAAACCAGCGTTCATGTCAGAAAATGAACGGTTTGTAGTATCAGAAAAATCGGTTTGTAGAGTTTCCAAACATCCTACAGAGTCGGAAGGGAAAGAAGTGATACATGGAATTATAGTCTTCGTATTTGTGTTTGGGGTTCTTTCGGAAGGGTAGGTTTTGAGGGGTTTGTTAAATGGACAAGAATGACTGGGATGGAGAACAGAACAGAGGGCATTGTGGGAATGGTAGTGTTCTGTCATGATGGTTTGGTTATTCGGAAAATGACAATCAGAGGGACAGGATTGGTAGGGTTTGTGGGGCAAACAGGAATAGCTTGAGCAGTGAAATAAACAAGAGGGATTGTGGGAACTGTAGTATTTTACCAGAGTAGGTTGGGAGCGCGGGAGACAGCAGTCAGAAGGACAGGAAGAAGAATGACTGGGAGTATTCAAATGAAGACCGTGAAACAATGATTGTTGGAGTTATGTTTTTTGGGTATAACCAACTTTGGGACCTTAGAGGATCGATTACATACGGAGGGGTTGTTGGATCGGGGCCTGAGAGATCTAACAGGAAGAAGGGAGGCAGATGTAGTACAGCCCATGAAAGCCTCAGATATCTGGCCCTTCTCGCCTTCTCTGGCACCATACCCTGTCTCACCTGGGGTATTCCCCCAAGCATAACTCTGGGTTTCCCCAACCCAGGTGATCCTCCCCCACTGGTCCACCCCCAGGAACTGGATCCAACAGCGATGGCCATGTCCTGTCCACCTGAATAAGGGATTCACAAGGTCTTATGGGGAGACTACCCTTGGGTTTCTCACACAACACACATCCTGCCATCAAACACACACACAGCCCTCCAGTAGCCTGTCAAAAGCTGCTGCTTTCCCGGGCACTGGAAGTTCTTATCAGGATTTTCCTGACCTCACAGGCCAGGAAGAAGGTTAAAGAACAAGATGGCCAAAGGACAAGCGAAAAACCATGTGGCATATCCATGTTTGAACACTAGCCACAGTTAGAAGCCAAACGTGGTAAACACAGTAAGGCTAAAAAGAAAAGCCCAAAAAAAAAAAAAAAATAGGAAAACGTCACTGCTGCCACCAGTTTATGCTTTTAGCACACCTAGAGTAATCCTCCGAGTGTTACACTAGGGCAAAACAAAAAAAGTGTAGCAAGAAGAAAGTCCAGTCACTTAAGTCTAGCGCTCCAAGTCCTTTTGACTATTGTTGTTTATTTGGCACTTATAATCAAATTGGTATCCATGCTTCAAAATGATGATGTACAACAGTAAAAGACACTGTCTCCATAATCCAATAGGTTATTCATATTTTTTATTTGCAACATTGGACAATCCCCTCGACACGTGTTTCCCCACAAAACAAAAAGTGTACCCCATTTTATTCCAGTGTAAGCTGCATTGTACAATGATACAAAGTTACCACAAGTGATACAAAGTACCCACAAGTAGTAACACAGTAACACAACTAGGGGAAACAATGTTTTCCAGTACTGACAGCCTGAAGGACATGTCAGTTTCCCCAATAACATGTGAGCAAAAGCCAATGCAGTGAAGCTTAAGGTTTCACTCGACTGCAAAATGTGCAGGTCAGCATGAAAAATAAAAGCAAAACGTTTGGGGGTCCATAAAGATGGAAGGAAAGGTGCAGTAAAGAGAAATCTTTCCTAACAGCTTGCTCATAAAATGTGAGCCTTGATCCGTTAGGATTTCCTTAGAAAAGCCAGCCCTGGAAAAATACCGTAGGAGGTGCTTTAGAATTTGCTGAGTGGTGTTGTTCCACAATGGGAATGCCTCGGTTACATGTTCGCGTAGTCAACAATTGCGAGGACATATTTGTTGCACAGTCCAGATGTTTATAAAGTTCCAATGATGTCCATCCCAATTCTTGAAAAAGGGACTTCTATGATTGGCAAATAATTCAAAGGGACAGGCAATGGGATGCGAGTACTGGTTTTCTGACATATTTCACATGTCTGAATAAAGGTTTTTATATCAGCATGGATACCTGGCCAATAAAACTTCACGCTGATGTGTGTCTGGGTTTTGGATGGACGGTCGGATAGGAATGAGCAATCTCGAGCACGATCCTTCGGTGTGTTTGGGGGATTACCAACTGGGCCTTACTGAAGCCTTCTGTGGATGTTTCTTTTCTATATAGTAATCCTTGTTTTAAGAAGAAAGGGCTTCCCTTTTCTGCATTCTCTACTTCGGGAATTGCTTGTAAAACGGCCTCAGCGAGGGCTGGGTCATTTCGCTGGGTGAAGGCTAGATCGGTACAGATGGTAGGCTCTTGACCCTTTTTCTCTTCAGTGCTTGATTGTTCATCAGCTTCCCTAAAGCCCAAGGTACCTCTCTCGGTTTCCTCTGGTTCACTTTCTCTAAAATGCGGAAATAGAGCTTTTTCAAGAATCCTGTGGGCAATTTTGTCTCCACGATGTACTTCAAATGGGATCTCGCCATGTTTCTGTAAGAGAACCTTTATGTCTCCCCGGAAGTCGGGATCAATGATGCCTGCTATAACGTCTATACTGAACTTCCAGGCCGGGCCAGAATTTGGGGCCAATCTTTCATAACACCCACGAGGGGGTATCAAAACTAAGTCTGTGGTTGCCCTCAATACGCTCCAGAGATCAGTATGGGAGGGAGGCATCGGTTTACCCTGTATACGCACCTATTACCTTGCGACACATATCGGGGTAGTAAACGACTGGATGCACGCAGACCCCACACTACCACACATTCGTATTGAACTAGAGATCATGGCCCCGTTAACCCCGCTGCAGATTGTGTACGCCACCCATAACCAAACTCCCGACGATGCCCAAAATGACGCACCATATCCGTCGGGCCTGGCGGGATGCACACAAACTAATCGGCTGGAAAGGAAAGACGGCACTATCCCAACACATATGGCACAAGGCGCTCCTTCCGAAAATAGTGAAAATGGGCTCTTTTGGTCACTGGCTCGCAAAAGGAATACACACACTAGCACATGTGATACAAGGGGGTCACCTCCTGGACTTTGAGACCATGCAAGAGCAATTTGACCTGGCACCCATGGACCGGTTTCGACATGCGCAGCTTGCCCACGCCATTCGCACCCAATTCCCTGACACGACAAACATACCCCCCTGCTCTCCCATTGAGACCAATATCCTCCTGCAATGCATCTCCTCTAAGGTTACCTCCACTCTTTACCAGGCCCTTAACTCCTTCTGGGCCACGCAGCTTGATGGGCTCAAAGCAAAGTGGGAAAGAGATGTAGGGCAACTGGAACCAGAAAACTGGGTAGATGCGTTAATGTCCCCTAGTGAAATCGGTTCTCTAGAATCCTTCATCGCTCATATCACTCACGTACCGCATTGGCCAGATGGGGGGCAGGGGGAGTAGAGGACGAGACATGCATCAGATGCAACGCTGAACCTGCTACCTTCTACCATATGATATGGGACTGCCGGGTGTTACAGGCCTTCTGGGAGAACTGTATTAACATGATATCTGTTGCCATGGCGACGCCAATCCCTAGGGATCCCAAAATGGTACTCTTAGGCATCTGGGGGGAAGTAGACCTGTCTAAATATGGGAAAATGTTTCTGACACTTGCTTTGGGGGCAGGCAAAAGACTTATTGCGGCTAAATGGGGCTCTGCCGATCCGCTGTGCCTGAACCATTGGAGTAACTAATTAGACAGATGCGCAGCCTCAGAACGCCGGATCTATAACGCGCAGGGCTGCCCCGCAAATTTGAAAAAATATGGGGCAAATGGCTGGATGCTCACTGAAATAAATCCGCTGGTGGAAGTCGATCAGTGCCACTGTTAACATTGGTTACCTGCCTTGTCTCACAACTGTCTCACGGTCCGCTTTTGATACTGCCATAATGCCTGCATCTGTTATATGCCTATGATTCATGTTTGATTTTACGATTGTTTTGTCTAAAACTTAATAAACAGAGTTATAAAAAAATGCAAAAAACTAAGTCTGTGGGATTAATTCCTCTTTTCCCAGGAGGGATAGTAGACTCTCTACTGCAACAGATTATTTTTTATTTATTTTTTGGATTAGTAAAGCGCACTGCAGCCCATATCGAAGCTATTGATTCTTTCGTGGCAACAGAGGGGTTGGAGGCTCTGTGACTAAGCTTCTGGAATTGTAGGGTTCCCCAATTTGTTTCAATTGAGTTACATCCCACTACTGACACCATAGGCAAGGAAGGCATGGTATCAAAGTAAGAGACACAAGTGAGCACAGTTCAAAGGTGCAAGCTACGACCATCAAATAATAATAATGCAGCCCTATTGGAGTCTCGTCAAAATAAAAAAGGGTCTAAAAAAATAAACCTATTGCCAATCCTTACAGCTAATTTACAGATAGTGTGGGAAAATATTAATGAAAAAATAAAGAAGTGGTCACAAAATGACAAGTCAGGATGTTCAGGCCACCTTCCCCACGTATTCAGCACAGGACAAGGCAGTTCACTCGAGCATAGCACACTCTTGGGCTTCTTCGGCACAAGGACCCAGTTCTATTATAAGCATCAGGGCCTTCTATGCCCAAATCTCATAAGTTATCCAAATAAAGTCTCTTGATGCAGAGCAAATGTATCAAACAAAGGAAAGAGTTCCTTTCCAAGTATTCAAGTAGGGCAATTCACTCTTCGCCCTGAATCCCCCATAGCCGGGCACATGTCCCCTTTTGTACCACAATCTTTTCTCGTTGTACTCACAGTTCACCCCTGATACCCCTCAGTCGGGCTCAGATCCCTTGTTTACAATTAGTTTCCCTCAGCCAGGCTCGGACCAATTAAAGTTCTTTTTTGCCATTGAATACTTTCAAATGTACACAGGGCTTGGGTTGACCCGTTTTAGGACCACTTCGATTCTGCAGTTTACAATTTTACACTCTCAGTTGGAAACCTAACAGAGACCTTTGAAATGAGCACCCATGTGGCACCGGTCCACTCTGTATATGACATCCCCTTTGGTTTCAAAAGTTCACTCACTATTTAATTATATTTGTGTCACTCCTCACATACACCTTTAACTTTGTTCTTTGCAGATTTCCTCAATGTTGCCGTTTGCAACATTGGTTCTAACACAGACCGGTCTGCTATCAGTCTCCCTGACTTACCGGCTGTGCTGACTTAGCTGGAGCAGCTTTGTTTTCAGAGGTAAGGACAGTACCACAGTGGCAATCGCTCCTCCCCACCTTGGCCGTCGATGCGGGAAAGCCCTGGTTACCTTAGACACACAAAGTACCCTTCTTCAGCTTTAATTCCTGGTCTTATGTTTCTTATCCCCGAGGGCTTGTGAAAGTAACAGTTTTCTTCCTCTGAAAAGGCAAAGGGTAATCCCCTCCTTGCAACCCTTTCTGGTCTCGCCGTCTTTCTCTTCATATTTAACTGCCATCTCGGAACTGCTGCTTCCTCCGGTGTCTTGCCTCACTCAGAGTATGCTTTCGTACTTTGCCTTTTATCTGTGGAGGAAGTGTGATGGAAGTCAGGTGTGTGTAATTATCAGTAACTGCCTGACTCCGTCTGAGCATTGTGTTGGGACATGTCAGGTATACGGATCTGGTGTTAGTCTGTTGTTGCTCACAGTGAGCTGTCTGTGAGAAAATGTTTGTGTTGGAAAAGGGGGTGGGGTTGAGTTCCTAGTTATCCTACCTGGTAGGATGGGGAAAAAGGTTTTATTGGAAAGAGGATCCTGCGTCTCACCCTCCGGTGTCCCACTTCCACTCCACTCCCCGAGGAGCCCTCATCCAGGAGATCCTCCTGCACTAGTCTACACCCAGGAACTAGATCTAAAATAGATGGCTGTGTCCTGGCCACCTGGATGACAGATCCCTGGGCCCTAGCGGGTGAGACACAGGTTTCTCACAGTACCCTCAAGACATTAATGGCTACATGACATTTGGACACCCCACCTCTTTCCCCAGATTCCAGCAAAACTCTACATTTGTTTGTGGCTTAGTGGAGTGTTGTTCCTTACACAACTCCACACCATTTCACTGTTAGTACCCTCTGGACATTACTGGCTATATACCATTTGGACACCCCACCACGTTTCCCAGATATCAGCACCTTTGCACATGAGGCGGTTGCCTGAAATTGGCAAAATATCAATATGGTTATAGAAGGACTATTCATCAGCCCTAGAACGCATGGGTTCTGGGACATTTGCACCACAACTAACTGCACCACACCAGGGTGAGGCAGCAGGTAGGGAGAGAGCACAGTAGGGCCCAGTATGCAGGAGCACACCAACTCTCGTCTCCCCCAACGTCTGCTCCGGGGTATGTAGCCAGCCACACACGCCCATTCGGAGTGCAGTTTACTTTAGAGTGCAAAGCACATCAAGCGATAAGCGAATCGGAACAGTGACCTACAGTTTAATTGATTATCAAGCAATTGATGAGTGTTGCCATGTCAGTCCACAGACCCCGTTCGGTATGAATATGGGATAGATGTGGGCTCTTTGTGATGGTAGGGAACTTCGGGTATGTGCATTGTGAGAAACCTGAGGGCATTCACACTCCTACTCCCCTTGTATCCACTGTGCAGGTGGCCAGGGAAAGGCCATCGCTCTTGGATCCTGATACTGGGGGTGGAGAAGCGACTGAGAATCACCTGGGTGGAGGGTCCTTGAGGATTGGGAGTGGGGATCCCTTGGATGAAACATGGTATTCTCCTTTTCCTACAGACGACAAACCTAACCATTCCCCAACCTTTATGGGCTATTATAAACAAGCTCCCCTAATTTTCCCCATTGCAAAGACCAGACATGACTTACCAATATGCCTAACTATAGTCAGGCAATTAAAAGAAAGGACTCACATCTGCAACCCCTTTACACAACACAGGTGTATAAAAGAAGTGTGGTCAGAGGTGGAAGAAGAGACGTTGATGGAGCCGTGGTGAGCCGTTCTGCAGCCTGAGAAGAACACTGAGGATTGAAGATGCTGAGGGTCCATGCAAGTGTAACTTGGGAGCAGGAGTCCCATGGGGCAGAGGCAATGCAAAGGAAGGAGGCCAAATGAGGGGCCGTCCTTCATCCCATCAAAGGGAAAGCATGTGTCTGAGGGGCAGAGAAAGACCCCCTAGAAGGAAAGCCTTAAGTCTGTGGCCAGTGCACTACCGAAAAAGACTGCAAAGTGAGCCGGTGAGTTTCCAAGGTAGAGAAACCCGGTGTAACTTTAACCGCGAGCTTTGTAAAGTGAACAGCTATTGTTAAATGAAACAAAAGACTTGTATCAGAGTGGTTGCGTGGTATTATAAAGCAACAAGCACGTTTTCGAAAGTCTCTGAATGCTATGAACTCTTCAGTGCTAAGCAATTAAAGTATTGTTGAAGTGGCTACGTACCTTGGAGAAAAGAAGGAACGTTATTGAAAGTCTTCAACTAAGGAAAGTGAAATATTTACTGCATGAAACTATAACGAAAGGCCAATGGCAAATAAAGATAAATGAGGCTAAAATTAAAAATCAGACTGCATGAAACTCACACCTTGTTCAAGATTGAACTGAATTAAAGTTAAACATGTAACATTTGTGAATTTTGAAATTATTAAAAACGAATGCACACTGAATACCGAACCATATGGAAACCTGACATTGAAGAAAGCAAATGCACAGTGAATACCGACAACAGCGAAATGTAACATTGAAGCAAACAAGTATACATTGAATACAGAATATAATCGAGCAACGTAAGTGCGCATTGAACTGCAATTGAACACGAATATATTTTGTACGCCGAATAAACTAAACCTTGAAGTCGAATACATTAAAGGATGAAGGAAGCCAAACAACAAACTTGAATGAGTGAATGCAGTGTGACAAAGCTACAGTTTCAAAAGGGGTGCAACACATGGTGACAGGGCCACAATGAGAACAATGAAAAGCCAGAGAAACCCAAAAGTACACCGTAAGCTCAGAGGCCAATACAAGGAATTGAGTAAAAGTGACTTGGTGCACAGGAGCAAGTACCAAGGAACCTGTGTGACACACTGAATCTTGAGGAAGGGAACCCTGAGACTTGAGGGACAAGTGTTGTCTTGGGAATGGAGTCTCAAGACCCCTTTTGTTTTGGATTTGTGTTACTTGGAACTTGGGTAAAGGAACCCCAGGATTGATTCTGAAGTATATTGCCTTGAACTGGAAAAAGGTAAACTGTAAAACTCTTTTTTATGTAACTTTCTTATGCTTGGGGAAGGGGTGCCGAGAGAAGGCTGTGAGCTGGAAGAAGCTGAGAACTTTATGTTGAACACTGTTTTTTAAAAACTTTTATATCCTTGCACATTTGTTTTGTTCTAGTTGTGAGGGCACGTATTGGTTTTGGACACAGACGGACTATTAAGTTGAACGTTTTGACTCAGACTGTCCTTAGTTTCATTCAGGTAGGGAAATCCCACCTTAGTATAGGGCAAGGTAGGCTTTTAACAATCCTGACATTTAAGTTAATAAAAGTGTTTCCTTTTGAACTTTGAATCTGTTGTCTGTGTCCTCCTTCATGATGCCCTCACAAATGGTGTCAGGGTGGGATACGGCTCAATCATGAGAAGTTGAGTCCCAGAGCATCGGAAACCTCAGTAGCCACTAAAGGCTCTATCAGGTTTGAGATCTGTAGTAGTAGGGATGAGATAATTCCCCTAGGTGAAAGGATACTGAGACCAACTGACTTGATATTGATTCCACCCCCTGATACATACATCAGACTAGCGCCCAAATCAGGGTTAGCATAG
The DNA here is from genome assembly GCF_040938575.1 of Ambystoma mexicanum. NCBI lineage: Eukaryota > Metazoa > Chordata > Amphibia > Caudata > Ambystomatidae > Ambystoma > Ambystoma mexicanum. The sequence continues at coordinate 510,999,808 of NC_090923.1, forward strand.
AGATTAGGGATTTATGTTTTAGAGGGGGTAATAGACCCAGACTTCGGGGGAGATGACAAGGTGCTGTTACAAAATCATAAAAAGGACCCCTTCCAGATTCACCAAGGGGATAAGGTGGCTCAAGGGATACTTGAAAAAGCTGTGTTTCCTAAGCGTAAGGAAGAATCTGGGAAGGAGAGCACAGACAGGGGAACTCGCGCTGTTGGGGAAGCCGATGTGGTGATAGATGACCCTACCAGAATTGAACCAAGAAAACCTGCAGAGGAAGAGCCCGAGACGCTCCTCGATTTAGCTTTTGCTCAGAGAAATGACTCTTTGTTGGCTGAGGTATTCTTGCAAGTAGTATCAGAGCCAGAGGGTCATGAGTAAGGGAGACCCTTTTTTTCCTGAAGTATGGACTTCTGTATAGAGGAGATACCACTTTGGAAGGTCTAGTAAAAACTCAGTTGGTGATCCGTAAGAGTCATAACTGGGTAGTATTAGAAATAGCTCATTCACATCTGCCGGGAGGTCATCTGGGTCAGTACAAGACTCATGCACATATATCAAATAAGTTCTATTGGCCCGGAATTCATGCAGACATTAAAACCTTTATTCAAGCATGCGCAGTCTGCCAGAAAACCAGCACACATATACCGCCACAAGCTCCCTTAAATCCGCTACCAATAATTGAGGTTCCATTTTACAGGATTTGTATGGATATTGTGGGAGCCCTAGAACCCTCTAAATTGAGGAATAAATAGATCTCAGTTATTGGAGATTACGCCACACATTATCCAGAGGTCTCCCACTGAGAGCCAATACGACACAGCAGATCTTAAAACAGCTACTTCCTTTTTTCTCCTGGGTGGGATTTCCCAAGAAGATCTCAACGGATCAGGGCTTGACTTTCATGAGCAAGCTTATGGGGGAAGTCTATTACACATTGCTACCCTTAGAACATCAGTGTATCATCCCCAGACAGATGGCCTGTTGGAACGATTCAATAAGACTTAAGACCATACTCCAAAAGTTAGTCAAACAAGATGGGAAAAATTGGGATCAGATGATACCCTGGGCCTTATTTGCAGTTCGGACAACCACTCCGGCCTCAACAGGCTTCTCCCTGTTTGAAATCCTTTATGGACAAGAACCACAGAATGTCCTGGATATGTTGAGGGAAACCTGGGAAGAGAGAGAGGCAGCTCCAATTCCACTATCTCAAACTTCGAGTAGGTCAAAGGAGCACATGAAGGTTGTAAGATCTTTGGTACAGGCTCATATGATTAAGGCACAACAACAATAAAAGACCTCTTACGAAAAAAAAATATTCCCTCTGGTCCTTTTCAATAGGTCAAAAGGTACTCATCCTGTTGCCCACTTCAGAAAATAAGCTTGTGTCCAAGTGGCATGGACCATATGAAGTGATAGAACAAACGTGTCCATGTCATTATAAAATATCACAACCTGATAATCGCGTGAAAACCCAGATCTATCATGTTAATTTGTTAGAATGGAAAGAAAATCCCACGGAATCTCCAGCCATAATATTGTCTTGTCTCTTGCCCAAGGACACAGAAATTAAAGCCCTAATCTCCTCCAACTTCAACAATAATCAGAAACAAGATCTATATGAGCTTATAAGGCAGTATACTCATGTGTTTCGGGAAGAATCGGGAAGAGTGAAGGATATTTATCATCATATCTGCAGGTAAAGTCGTACATCTAAAACCCTATTGTTTACCCAAGTCTAGAAAAGAAACCATAATTCAGGAAGTCAAAACCATGCTAGAGGCTAACATCATTGAACCTTCTAATAGTCCTTGGTCCTCCGCCATTGTGTTGGTAGCCAAACTCGATGGAAGCTGCAGGTTCTGTATATAGTTTCGCAAATTGAATGTCATCTCTGCTTTTGATGCTTACCCGATGCCCCGTATCGATGAGCTAATAGATCGACTGGGTAATGCTGTATACCTGTCAACACTCGATCTTACAAAGGGATCTTGGCAAGTTCCTTTACATAGGCCTGATAAGGAAAACTGCCTTTGCCACTCCCATAGGATTGTTTCAATTCAAAGTCATATCTTTTGGGCTACATGGTGCTCTGGCAACATTTCATAGACTTGTGGATAAAATCTTACAGCCATACTCAGAATTTTGCAAAGCCTATATCAATATTATAATACATAGCAAGACCTGGGAAGATCTTCAAGACAGCCAATGCATAGTGAATACGAACGACAGGGAAATTTAACATAGAAGCAAACAAGTATAAATTGAATACTGAATGTAATTGAGCAAGAGCGCATTGAACCTTGAACTGCAATTGAACACTATTAAATATATGTTGCACAACAAATAAACTTAAACCTTGAAATCAAATACATTAAAGGCTGAAGGAAGCCAAACAACACACTTTAATGAGTGACTGCAGTGTGGAAAGGCTATAGTTTGAAAAGGGATGCAACACATGGTGACATAACCAAAAGGAGGCCAAGGAGAAGCCAGAGAAGCCCAAGGGTGCACCCTAAACCCACAGACCAATACAAGGAATCGAGTAAAAGCTACTTGGTGCACAGGAGAAAGTACCAAGGAACCTGTTTGAGACACTGAATTCTTGGGGAAAGGACCCCTGAGACTTGAGGGTCTACAAGTGTTGTCTTGGGAACAGAGTCTCAAGACTCCTTTTGTTTTGGATTTATGTTACTTAGAACTTGGGGAAGGGGACCCCAGGATTGATTCTGAGCTTTATTGTCTTGAACTGGAAAAAGGTAAACTTTAAGACACGTTTTTATGGAACTTTCTCATGCTTGGGGAAGGGGAGCTGCGAGAAAGCTGTGAGCTGGAAGAAGCTCAGAACTTTAAGTTAAACACTGTTTCTTTTGACTTTGATATCCCTGCACATTTGTTTGTTCTAGTTGTGAGGGCAAGGATATGTTTTGGACACAGACTGACTATTAAGTTGAACTCTTTGACTCAGACTGTCCTTAGTTTCATTCAGGTAAGGAAATCCGATTTAGTGTAGGGCAAGTTAGGCTTTTACCCAGTCTGACATTTAAGTTAACAAACAAAAGGGTTTATTTTTTTTTACTTTGAATCTGTTGCCTGTGTCCTCCTTCATGATGCCCTCCCAGTATCCAGAAAGGGGCCCCAGATGTAGATATCCTGTACAATTTGCAGTTGCTGGAATGCTAAGTGTGACAAACTGGTGATAGAGATGCAACGTTTGGATGATGCTAGTATGTCCATAGGTGGAGCGGCACTGGTCGGTGTCACCTACAGCATGTGAACGGCCAGTCAATATGTGTAGTCAAAGTAAATTTGTGAGCATGTTAGTGAGGGGCGCAGACAATCAAGAAACCACACATGGGAATGCATTGAAAGGCATAAACAAGACAATACTATAAGGTCTCTTCCTCGCACTCCTCTGCAGACACCTACCATTTCACTTTCTCACTTTGTGAGTTTCAAAGCCGTTTTATTGGCAATGTCCAATAGGTTGATGGTCATTATAAATTCCACCGTGCAAGACTTCCAAGTCGCAAGGTTGCCATAGGGAGTTTTCACTACAACCCCCAGCCTACAAGATTTCTCATTCTCAACATCTCTGTGGTTGGTCTTTAGTACAACTGCCTGCATGTAAGATTTCTCAGTCCCAATATCAATATAATTTATTTTTACTACTATTCCCAATGGACAAGATGTCTGATTCTTAGTGTTTCTGTAGTTTATTTTTACAAAAACTGTAAGATTTCTCATTAGCTCCTGGTGTAGGTGAGCCAGCCAGTCACCTCCCCCGAATGTCCATTTGGAACCACCTGTATACACCTGCATTTAGTGGAAGTTGTAGGCTACTCCCATGCACAACGCTTCCAAAATGTATTTGCTGATGCCACCTCACGTGATCTCCTTCCCTTACTTACACCAGGGAGCCTCACTCACCCTCTCTCATTGTCCACAGTAGGCCCCCTCTACTGTCCAACAAGCTGGCATGAATAGCGAGAAGTGAACCACTCATGTGCACCTCTTGCATTTTCTTGGCAACATGTTCAATTGGACTAAGCTTGCCTTTAATGAAAGGGTGCAAAACAGGTGGCCCATTCATCAAAGGAAACCTTTTTTTTTAGCACATCATGGACACTTTTAGCAACCCATGCTTGCTGCTGGTGTTCTAATAGTGTTATGACTCACGTTCTGAGATGTTCACGAGAAATAACAGCCTGGTGACCATGCGAAGGCCCAGTTTGGTGGGCCGTTACTGGCTGTGATTGCGCTGAATGCGACGCTTAATACTACATTATCAATGCTTCATTTTATTTTCACTACTAATTCAGGTAGTCAGGATTTCTCCTTCTTAAGTTCTCTAGTTAATTTTCACTACCACTCCCAACTTGCAAGATTTAATTTTATTCTCTAGGCTTTCCTTACAGGTCTTTCGTATGTGCATTTCAAAACATAACATTAAAACTTGCAACTCTTTTTTCTTAGTGCTTTTGTCCTCAATGTTTTTCCAGCTGTTTCAGAACGGGAGTGTGACAACGGGGCTTGCAAAGCTACGCTTACACAGTGCACACAAAGTGCTGTTTGCTGGTGGAGAATTCTGTGACTTGGCAAGGCTGCAAGAATACTGTTACTATTTCTCTCCTCTCTGTATTTTCACTGGACATTGCTGAACCTCGTTGAAGACTCGGCTCATTTTACTGCTCCTCCATTGTCTGTGCAGCTTCCCTCCCACCCGCTGCAGTAAGTCTTATAAAATCCTGGTCTTGTACACACTCGCGTGCACGTGCAATCCCAGAGTGCAGTTTGCTGGTGGAGAATTCTGTTACTTGGCGAGGCTGCAAGAATATTGTTACTATTTCTCTCCTCCCTATATTGTGATTGGACATTGCTGAACCTCATGAAGACTTGGCTCCTTTAACTGTACGTCCATTGGCTGTGCAGCTCCCCTCCCATCCGCTGCACAAAGTCCTATAAGGAACAAGTAACTGTTGTAGGCCCCTGGCTGAGTTTCATCGGCCAACTCTGCAGTCCCTCTTCTCTCTAGCGCCAAGATACCCTTGGGTAAACGTTGCGCTCTACAAATTACCTTAACATAACATAATGAAATAGTAACATTTATAGGAATCTTGCAGTAATACACACATTATTTCCAAAAGGAATTTGTTTGCGAGTCTAAAAAGTAGGTAAACTAATTGCTGTTACAGAGCCATCCTTCAAAAGGTGATAATTATTTGATGAATAACAAATGCTCTTTTTACAGATGGTGCAGTTGTGAAGGGCACAGTGACTCCCATGGCCGAGTGTTGTAAGCATGTTTAAAAACTGTCCAGAATGCATGTCTGCCATGTCGGGTGTGCAATCACTACGGCTAAAAAGGTATCTGCACTATCAGCCAATGTGATTGCCTGTCTCTGTGAATCTGCCTTTTTCAGAAAATAGCCATGGGTGGATGTCTGCAACATTTTGTCACTGCATGTTTTGCTCAGGACAACTGCAGAAAATGACGGATCTCTCAGAGCTGTGATGTCTTGCAACAGTTAAGTCTGAGGCCAGTAATCAGTACTTCCACATATGAGTTGCATTCATAACCTCCCTAAAGCCTACAATGGGAAGGCAATATGTACAAATTATTCTGAAGGTGTCGTAAATTGAGCAAGCAAGTCAATTTGAAACCATGGCTGTGTAATCAGAAGCAGGCCCTTGAGGTTGCAGATCATATTGTAGCTAAACTATAATAATGTGTTGCTGTGAAGGAATGCATCTTGCAATGGCGTTTTGGATTTTTATAAAGAATTTGCAGAAGTACCCCGTTCTCCAAACGGGTTCTGTTAACAGACATGATAACTGATCCTGTAGGTCTCTGTTTTAGATTTGCTTATCACTTGATGTGCTTTGCACCCTGAAGTAAACTGCACTGAGAATGGGTGTGTGTGGCTAGCTGACATACCCCAGAGCAGACGTTGGGGGAGGAGAGAGTCGGTGCGTTGCTGCATACTGGAACAGTCTGTGCTCTCTCCCCACCTGTCTACCCTCGCGTGGTGCAGCTAGCTTGGTGCAGTCCGTTGTGGTACAAATATCTTGGAAACAGTGCATCCTAGGGTCTGGGCCTCAAGTTTTGTTCCTCGTGTCAGGACCGCTCCTTCTACGACCACATTGATGCTTCGCCAATTTCAGGCAAACGTCTCATGTGTGAAGGTGCTGAAATCCAGGGAAAGTGGTGAGGTGTCCAAATGTCATGTAGCTAGTAATGTCTGGTGGGTCCCGATAGGCAACTATGCAAAATGTGCTGCAGGTTGGTGAAACGGTCTGGAATCGTATAAGGAGCAACACTACACCAAACCACAAACCCACAAACACATTTTTACTTGTGCTGAAATCCAGGGAAAAGGATGGGGTATCCAAATGTCATGTAGCCAGTAATGTCCGGAGGGTCGTAACAGGTAACTATGCAACATGTGGTGCACATTGGTAAACGGTGCGGAATTGTATAAGGAACAACGCTTCGCCACAAATCCCGCCACAAACACATTTTGTCTTTGATATATATAGTTCAAATGATGCGGGTAATTCATCTAAGAAAGGGTGGTCTGCAAAACAGAGCCCTGTTTTATTAAACTCCATGCCAATAGCATAGTGAACACATTTGCCCCGCTGCAGGAGGGTCCTGATCTGTAGCACTTGCTCTCCAGTGGCACAGAGCAGGTTCAGACATCTCAGGTGCCCTATTCGACAGCTGCTGTGACAGTGCAGTCATAGACAGAGGTTGCATTTCAATCTGTACCTCTGATACAAAACTATTATAAATGATAATCACCTGGTGGCAGGTTAACTGTGAAATTTGGGCGATACCTGGGTTTTGGTATGGTGGCTGATGGTTAACAATTATTAAAGCCACATCTGATTTTCAGCATGCTGGGACCAAGCCAGCCACGTACAGGCGGTGTGTATTCGCTCTTGATTTCCTGTCTCTACTGCAGCCAGTAGGACAACAGGCAGGTGAGTTGTCTCCCTTTGATCCTTTGTGAGGTTGGGTAACCTCTCTCTTAAACCCAGGAAACTCTCAGCAAGGGAGTTCCGAGAACCAAGCTTCAAAGAGGCATACCCTAAATAAAAAGGGCCAACCTAGCACCAGGGTACTGCCCCCTAAAGGGTCTTTAAAGTCAACAGAATAGAATGGAAAGGATGAAGGCTACCTCCATCTTTTTCTTCCTATTTCCTATACTCCATGAACAGCAAAGCACTTTGGGTAAGATGGAAGAAGACAAATGTCACTTGTTACTTTAACATGGATTGGTCCCCTTAAAGCAGGCTTGCTTTTCCCACTCCCCTGTGGGCTTTTGCCTTTATAAGGAAGGGGCAAACTCCTCATTTTTTGATTCATTTGGATCTTTAAAAAAAAGAAAAAGAAGAAGTATAATGTGTTTGGACACTGTTGGAAAAACAGTAATTTCCAAAGACCTCTGCCAGAGGTGAAGACAGGTGTTTCACTGCAGAGGCAGGCGCTCTGCTTCCCTGCCAATCCCCAGGGACCATTGGGGCAGAACTGTAAGTGCTAGCTAGGCTCCACAGGTGGGAGTGAAAACAACAAGGACCAATATTGTCCTGCAGCCCCTGGATTGGGTCTAGGAGCACCTGAAGAAGTAAACCAGCTGGATTATTGCCTTCTACAGCTTCAAACCATCGAACCAGAGTCGACCGTGCTTGAATGCCTTCGATCTACCAGGACCTGCAGTGTTGATTTTGGCACTTCTTTGAAGTGCTGTTGCTGCATTCATCGAACTGGCTCAATGCTGCATCGTACGCAGGGTAGGTCACCTGTTCGGCTCGAACAACCAGCTCGCCTGTTACTCACCGGTGAGGGGAGCACGTGACAACAGACCAGGATTTCAACTGGGTATTTGCTTGAAGAGCTTGGGTTGGAGCCTCCACCCGAGCCTCCTCTCTGTGAGGCTAAATAGCTCTTTCAATGCTATGACCCTCTGCTGTATGGGATACAAAATCACTCAAAAGAGCGGGGAGAACGCACTGCCACGGACCCAGCTGCAAAGAAAGGACAAGAGGTGAGTTTTCAGATAGGATAGACCCCTTCCTCCCCAACTCCCTATTCTCCAATGGAATACCTTAGCAATTTTCCCCTTAAGCAACGAGAGACTGGAAACAACCTACAGAACAGAAGAAAACGGTACTCATCTAATGAGGAAAACCAATATGAATGATAGACTTGAAACACTGGTGGAGGTAGTAATGGTTGAATGAGTCCAGAACACAACAAAAGTACAACACAAACAAAGTGGGATTGGTTAGGAAGGCAACTATATCCGGGGGGCACGAGGGTCGCGCTAGTTTCGGGGTGGTGCATAAGCAGCAGGGCGTCCCAAAAATGCACTTATCACTGGAGACGCAATTCAGGAAGAGATAACAGTCTGTGAGGCAGTAATCAGGAAGTATACAGTTTAGTCTTACCAGCGTTGCTAGATGAAATGCAGGGGTTATAGCAATTCCAGGAGGCGAAGTGCACACCAGGGCTGCAGGCGTGCGAGTTTGGCAGTCTGCGAGCAGGTAAGTGCAACGGATACACGGGTGGGCAGTAAACAAGAGCACAATCAATGGCAGGAAATCCTTAAGCAAGCCAGAAGGTCTGGTACACGGACAGGCGGTATCCAAAGGCAGAATCGCGTAGCAGGAAGACCGTTTGGCAGGCAAGAGGGTCTGGTACACAGGCGGGCGGTATCCAAAGCAAAACCGAATGGCAAGAAGTCTGTGGGCAATCAAGAGGGTCTGGTACACATGAAAAGTAAGAGGGACACAGAAGTAGTAACTTCAAACAGTGCCGGCTGTAACTACAAACAGAAACAGCATTCCACGAACCGCCGCAGATTAAATGAACAAGGAGGCGGAACCGTAGTAAAAACGAGGCTCCCATGCTAACGCCTCTGAATTACACAAAATGACAGGTTTTCTGCATAGTGTAGTTTAAACAGCTAATTTCCAGGGCAGCTGCCACTGTGAATAGAAAGGTGCAGAAAAGCGCCGCACACCCTTGTGGAGAGCTATAACTCTCTTGTTTTTCTTGTTATTAGTGCTTGGGAGGTCCCCACTGTTCGTACTAAAAATGGAGTTCGAGGGGGCCTGAGGCAAATGCTGGAGTAGGTGACGAGGAGAACGCCAGGGTGTAACATCGCCGCTGTGGACAGCTTAGAACTGATGCCTCTTTACATCACACTGAGTCAATGGGATAACGGCATCAAACCTCTCCGGATCTCGACTCGAATGGCTGTAAGCATCTTTATACGAACATGGTTCGTCCTGTAAAGACAGCATTCCAAAGCCTGGTTTGATGCTGTCGAACTGCCAAAGAACTAAGAAAAGTACTGTTGCGATCTTAGTCCATTTTTGGGACCTACTGATCCTGCACCAAATCCTGGCTTAAAGTCTCCTCCCAGGTATCCTGGTAAAAGCAGATGCTTCCAGACCCTGACCTTGGGGGTGGTGCTCTGCGGGAGGATCACCTGGGAGGAAAAATGCTCAGGATGGTGAGACCAATTAATGGGGTGAGACACAGTATTTACCTTCCCCCAAGGAAAAGATGTTACAAATGCTAAAATACGTAATTGCCTGTTGCCACAATAATATAACTGTTCCACTTGTTATACACACCTAAATGTGGGTAAAATCAGACAAAGCTCTTGTGGGATAAAAGTGAATAAAACCCATTCTAAAGCCCCTAGAGCTAAATGGTTCCCCAACTCAAAAGTTGGTAACGGACAGAAGTCTGAAGAATAAAAGGCAAATACCTAGAACACCTTATTCCTCTTTCCAAACAAGACTGGTCACTGAAGTGTATGAAATTGCTTTAAAGAATGTTGTAGAAACTAGAAAACAAATCAGCAAATCAAAAGAGTTAGAAAAACAGACTTTGTTGCTAGGGACTTAAAGTACCACAATTCCCTCTACTGGTACAAGGAAGAGGGATGCAGAGGAACACTACTGTGAATGGCCAATACCTGAAGTGGACTGAGAGGCTTAAAAACTCCCTTAGCTGCAGGCATAGAGAAGGGAGAGAGGAGAAGCAGAGCAGTGGAAGAAGAAGAAACAGCGCAGGCCGAGGTTGCAGCTGAGAGAGAAGTCTGTTGCGAGAAAAGATGCCTGGACCACAGAAAGGCCAGAAGATGCCAGAAGATGTGGTGGGCCCCGAGAGATCCTTGGCCTCTGACTCTCCCTGTTGCAGAGGTCGCGCAACGGGAAGCGTGAGGAGGAGACGCTTACCTGATAAAATTGCATTGTGCAGAGTTTGCACATTGGGAAACAGCAGGAACGAGAGAAATGTTCCCTCTTTGGTGGTTTCAGGTGGCAGGGAGTGGTTGTAGTTGTTGTTGAGGTAGACGGGCAGGCGAGCATCCTGGTTGGGCAAGAAGTTCTTGCCTAACTATAGGAGGAGTTGGAATGGTTTATTTGTTTCTGAAACAAAAAGTTGTGACAACTATCCTAACAAAGACAATTGTTGTTGCTTATTTGTAGAAGACATGTAAGACAGTTCCTATTGCAGAAGGAGTGGGAACTTGTAATTTCTGTAGATACTTTACTAAAGCAACAGACCTTTATGTACGTAAGTGTCAAACCTGTACTGGAACTTTGTGCTAAAACTGGATTTCGTTGTTTCCTATGAACTGTGGAGAAAACCATTGTTCAGATCTGGGGAAGGGAAACTCACTCAGGTTAGAGACATTGATCATATTGTGAATCCAATCATATGTTATGCATCAAAACTGAAATAAATTGCCATAGATTTCCTTTTTGCTTTATTTGTTGTACAAGTGTGAGTGTCAGATATCCTTTTGTTAGTTTACTTTAGTTTATTTCTGGCAGGGAAATTCCTTGCCAGGGTAGGGATAATGAGGCGTTTATCCAACCTGTTTATTTAATAAAATGGCTAAAGTTGAAAACTCTTTACAAAGTTGTCCGCCTCATATTTCTGCCCCTCCCAGACCTTAGTGGCTGCTGATACACCATTTGCGCCTTTTTTAACAAGACATATCCTTTTTGGTGTCATTGTTTGAGATCCATTGCCTTTGACCCCTGCTACATTATCCAGAGTGCTTGCATCACTTACATTTTGTATATTATGTGTTCTTATCATGGGATGGGTTGTTAGTGTGTTTATAGTACAGTTATATTCAATATTGGTGAATTCAATTAAAGTACATATTTGTATAGACCCTTCATTGGACATTCTTTTAATTTTGGACTGCCCCATCATTGCTGTTTGCGTTACTACCGTCCTCACATTCACATCCCTCTTGCCCTTGTCCCATGCCACCACAAAAGGCGAAGGAGGTATATCTCTTGATGGTGCCAGTTTCACCATCAAGATAGCATGAGGGTTGAGTAGGCGGTTTACTCATCCTTGTACTCCTGCATGGCAGTGGTCATTTTGTCACAGTTGCAGTCTATATGGCAATAAAGATATCAACAAGAGTAGAAATGTTAGCTGATAAGAAACTTGTTGATTTTGGCTATACAAGAACATAAGAGGGGGATGAAGGGAAGAAGGGAGGAAGGACAAGAGAGACAAGAGAGACAAGAATACGCGACCAAGTTTTGATGATGGATGGTTACAGAGAGCCCATATTCATCTACGAAACACTGTACATATTGGTGGTGTTAGTTTGAAAAATAGCTGAAGATTTTCATTTTGATTTGCTTTAATTTCCTTTTCATAATATTTTTCCTCCGGCAATGGATCCTCTAATTCAATTATCTCCTATTGATGAAAATGTCCAGCTAAACACAGATCTTTTCAAGTAAACATAGCCTGGTTTAAATCACAAAAATACTTACAAATCAAATGCACTAAACTCAAGTGTCAATCGACTTGGCAAACCAGGAGGATCACCTGCGAAACAAATAAACAGACAAGACAAGTAAGAAATAGAACTGATACTAAACATTAAAAAAGCAATTTTGTGTGAAATAACTTGGGTCAGCCTACCATTATAATAGTATCCTCCAATGCCTTTCGGGCTCTCATCAAGTCGATATTCATTGAGCTTTTTCTGGGTGAGTTGATGCCAGAAGCCGGCATCAAGGGCACTAGTAAAGGGAGCAAATTGAAGCTTATGGCATTCAGCCTCTGGCGCTGCGTTATCTGGTACACTGGTAGTCGATGCCATTCTGTTCAAAGGTGCTGTGCAAAACAAACCCAGAGTAACAAGAGTTAACATATGTCTGTGATCAGCTGTGGTGAGCATTTGTTCAAGGAATGATAAAAAGATATCACGGCATGTAAAGGTCCAGATTGAACATAGCACTGGATACGGAGGCCTGGCCGTTTTTAAGTGCTTTCACACATGAAATGCAAGAAGACCTTCATGTTTGGCGATCAGTAATTTTACAGAGCCCACTGAATTCCAACACTTACTCCCACTTGAAACAGAGAGCTAGCAAAACACTGTGGGGAAAATAATGTATGTAGGCCTTTCACAGAACAAAATATGATATTACTGCTTGATAAAGCTAGCTCAAAGAGATCCAAATGAGATGTGCGTTGGGCGGGAAGGGCAGGTAGTGGGTTGACATGGCCATAGGGATCAGATTGGCTAGGGGCAAACAATGGGTGGGTAAATAACCCAACAACACCCACATGCTATGTGTCCCTCCGCATATGTCATCTCTCTCCTATCTTCACTTCCCATGAGAATAGTTTTGGGTTGTAGGCAGTGCTTTCAGCGCTACCTAATAGCCCAAACTAAAAAGGAGTATGTAGTGTGGGACAAACCTCCCACAGAAATTCTGCACCTCCAGCTCTGCAAACATGTACTTAGTGTGCATAGAACCTGCACAAACCACTGGGGCAGAGAATAACTTGGGCTTTTCCTCCGGCTGCTTAACATTCAAAAGCACAATTTTAAATTCTGGTGCCATTTCAACAGCAGTAACCTAAAGTCCCTTCACTACCAGGCACAACAATACCAAACAGCAAAGCCCCTCGAAACAATACCTTGATTCATTTGTAACTGAATTATAGTTGTTCAGCAGCGGTACCATGCAGTTTATCAGCATAGGAAACCAACGACATGAGGAGAAATTGGTCAAGGATGTTTACCACGATCTAAATAAGCAATACACAAACTGGAGAGCAGAACTAGGAAAGGATAGCAAGCTAGAATGATACTGATCATTGAGACAAAATCTGCAGATTGCTAAAAGCAAAGGAAAAAACACTCACTAAATGCAGTGGATATAGAGTCTGACACCGCTCAAACAAGAATCTCAGGGAGGACTGAGTCTGTCAGCAGTGTGAATTAGGAGAAGTAAAAAATGAGAGAAACTTTCTCCTGCACTGTCCTGCATACAAACTTATTTCTCCAGATTTTGTTAGTGTAAGCAGTCTTTGGAAGTAAAACTGGACAAAACAGCTCTGCTTCATCCATGAACAGATGCCGGAATTAGCAGAGAAAAACAAATATGTGCTTTTATGCCAACAAAGTAGATAAAGTGCATAAAACAATATGGATTAAAGGACAAAGTTGCAAATAAATATCACTACTGAAGAGACTAACATTTATGTATCCCATGTGTTAAATTGGCAATATTGATCTAACTTTTCATGCCAATAAATTACCTTGTATTGTGAATTATTGCAGTGGGTATCGGGGTGGTGTGGTATTGTGGGTGGGTGGAAGTGGAAGAGGGAGGTAGAGTGGGTTGAGATACAGGGCTGAGGTTGTGCGAGATAGAATGGGTGGGTGGAGGTGTGAGGTGGGATGGGTGCGAGGTAGAGGGGTGAGATCTGGTGGGTGGTAGAGGGCGGGGTGAGTCGGGTGTTGGGTAGTGGGGTGAATGGGAGGTAGTGGGGCGAGACGGGGTCAGTGGGTGGAAGAGGGCTGAGGCCAGGTTGGTAGTTGTAGGATTGGCACAGGGTGGTGGGGCAGAGTTAAGTATGGTGATGCTCACATGATTTTCATTCACTACGTTTATTAGGGATTACATTCACTTGGAACGAACTAAAAAAGTAACAGGCAACCACCTTTACAAAAACGAAGTACGAAGAACAACAAACCAGTCAGGATAGTCCTCTCCAGATACATATGTCTCTTCGGATGGGTGCAGGGACCAGGCCCTCCCTCTTGGGCTCTGGAGTCACAGACACAGTTTGCAAGAGTGCCTGGGAGGTTGTACTGCCTCCCACTTCTCTCAAATTGAGAGTCATCGGGTTCCCCAAACCCTTTCCTAAATTCTTGAAGTCCCAAGGATGTTGCGTCACCTCTGCCTTACTGGTGTTGCAGGTTAATAGGTTCTCAAACCCTCTTGTTTGCCCGAGTCTATGTATGGGTTATCCAAGGTCCCAAACCCCTGGACTACGACTGGTACCAGTCTTCAAGAGTTGGCGGGCTGTTGAATATAGATGGTAGGGTGAGCTAGAGTGGGAATCTGTAGAGAGACTAAATGTACCCTAGACCTCCATTCCTATCAGAACTGCTCGTACCCTCCAGGTCTCCACCGTGTTCCTAAAACAAATATCAAGTTCCCAAAACTGGGAACTCGCGTCCTCTGCACTCCGTTTGTGGCTCAACAATGAGTCCTATTATTAATCTATTATGTTCAATAGAGATTTGGGCTAATATATTTGTTCTAAATTAACAGCAAAGTAATCAACAATATTTGTTCAATTGTATATATGCAAATATGCACAGAGACAAAAGTACTTTAGTGAAAATCAAATAGTTTATTTAGAAACCCACACGTTTCGTGAATTTGTTCACTTCTTCAGGGGCAATTTCATTTCGATATATTTTCTGCTTTTAGGTATTTTTTACCCACTCTTGTTATTTCTTGCAATATTTTTTCATCTTTGTAAATTCATTCTTTATTATTCCCTGCAATATTATTACTGAATACTGTTCAATTGCACGTTGAGGAGAGGGAGCCCAAAGGAGTGCTTAAGGGGTAGCACAAAGGAGCCAGTGGTAAGGAATGATAGCAGAATTAGCCAAGGCTGGAGCATGGGAGGCAATCTTGTCCTTGATAGGTCTGGAGCAGCAGGGGGGCACCTGTTTGGATAAGACTTTCATAGAGCAAACTAGTCTAGAAAGGGGAAGTGAGAGGGGGGCAAAGTGAGACCTGAGAGCAGGTGAGGAAGAAGAACACACCAACTGCAACAAAACAGCAATGCAACCATCTAGATTCAAGTGTCCAGGATAGAGGGAAAACGCCTAGGTGTCAACAAACAGCAGAAAAAGCAAAAACACCTAGATATGAGTTTCCTGGATAGGGCCTATATGGACAAGAAACATGTTAGGGTCGATGGCAAAGGATCCTTCCCGTACTGATCACAGGGCCAAGGTCCACTTGTTCGGGTGGCAGGTGGTCCCCTGAGTCACCTTCTCATGATATCCAGACTTAGGCAGGAGACTTTGTCACGAAGGCCAAAATACATTACTTAAGCATTGTCAAAAGTTCAAGATTGAATGCAACAAGCATGAAGGAAGGGAGCGTGTTCCAAAATATAGAGAAGAAAACTGTAAAGGTGAAGCCTTCCTTATGTTGACAATGACATTCTGGATTAGGTACAACTGTTTACAACAGCTGGACACTATCAGAAAATGAATTTCAGAAGTATGGATGAGAGCTTAAAGTAGCGCCCAGTACAGTGGATCTTAGATCAGATGGCAGGTGTGAGGGGTCAGTAATGAGAGGCAGACAACCGTTTGAAAATGTATCAACATATGCCATTTTTTTGCAGCTGACTAAAGCATTTTGGTAAAAGTAATAATAAGAGAGATGGGACAGTTTAACCCTTTAAGTGCCATGGGTATCTCCACCCAGTGCCAAGGCCTTTTTTGGCGATTTCGGTATGTGGCCATTCAATGGCTTGTAACTTTTTTTGTTACATGAGATATCTCGGCCAAATTTGGCTCCTTTCTTTCCCACATGTAGGCGGTCGTAACGCCACCCAGGAATCCTAGGTTGCTGTAGGGGGGCGAGAGAAAATAAAAGGGTGACATTTTTGTCTCTTTTCAAAAAATGCGAATAAAACGATGTACAAAGAAGCCTGTGGTTTTTTCCTTGTAAGAGCTAGGAACGCATGGTTTGCTGTGTTGAATTCCCCAATTTCCTGGCTTTTAGGAACAGGTTCAGTGGAAACGAGAAAACATTATTTTGATGTGGTTATCAACCGTTTTGCGAGAGGTAGGCGATTTTGGCCATTTTTGCCAATTGGACATGCATGGACGGAATGGAAGAAAAGGGTAGGAAAGCCGTATTTGAGGACAGAAAGGCATACATTTCTGAAAAGTAGACAAAATTCCAAGTTTAGGAAGGGGCGATTTGCGTAGGTCGGGCAACAACTAGATAGGGGAAAATGCCATAGATTGGGGGAAAAGCTGGAAAATGACTGAAAAAAGTTAAGTGGTGGACATGATTGGCTTGGTATGGCAATGGCTTCTATGAATTTTGAGAAAAGCAATGCTCCGCTACATTCCCCCCGACTCTTGCAGTTAGGAAAGCACACATTTCTTGTAGTGTTTTACAAAACAAGCAATACCACAGGCCAAATACTGGGCCATGGTACACAGCAGTTTTATGCTTACGGCCTGAACAGACGCAATTAGCATGCATAAATCAGGAAAACCAATGTGGTAAGGAACGACAAGCATACTTTTTTTGAAAGAGCGCAGGCAGACCTTTTCAAGGGTAGGCGACTTGCGCAGGTTACAAAAGTGTATGGTGCCTAAAACAGCGACTAAATTTAGGGCACATTTGGGAAATGAAAGGGTAGTGTAACAAAGGACACCAGCAAATGGGTCAAAACGTTATGAAAACCACAAAAACACAACAAATGTTATACCTTCCCGCGTTCCCACAGGTGTCCCGATGAAAACGGTACCTCACATGTGTGGGTGCACCTACCTGGGCACCAAGGGGAAAGCCTACAATACAGGTAAGCGCAAGTCTGTTTTGACACCTGAATTTCACATTTTCTCCAGACGGGCACACCATACAGATATGGGCCTCGGGTGTCCAAGCCACCAAGGAAATCAGGGAACCCCATGCATTTCTGAAAAGAGGACACCTGTGGGAATCCGCAGAGGTATGATTTGCGCAAATCGGCCCCAAATGTATTACCCAGACATCCCCGCAAAGTCTGAAATGTGGGGGAAAAAAAACGCATTTTCCGCACATTTCACTCAGCTCACCCATCGAAACACGCCCCGACAGGACATGGCTTACCGTCCCGCATTCCCACAGGTGTCCCAATGAAAACGGTACCTTGCATGTGTGGGTGTACCTACCGGGGGCGCAAAAGGAAAAGGGTAACCCACTGGTAACCCCAAGCCTTTCGGGCACAGCCCATTTTGTTCATGTGGGCAACCTACAGATTTGGGTTTAGGGTGTCGAAGCCAGCAAGGAAAACAGGGAACCCCATGCATTTCCCAAAAGAGGACACCCGTGGGAATCCACAGAGGTCTGACTTACGCAAATCGGCCCAGAATTTATTACCCAGAACCCCACATGGGAGAAGTGTGCCCAAGGCCAGGGATATTACCGCCGACTTTGCTGGAGCCCTGGCTGCCCTGCTTTACAGCTTCTCCCTACCAAGGAGTCTCGGCAGTGTGCCAATACCTCCCCGATGGGAAAAGCTGTAATGCAGCCCAGCCTTAACTCCAGGACGGTAGGAGGTGATGTCCCTGGCATTGACATCCATGTACCATGTGGGTGTACCGTCCCCTAAGTACAGCAGCAGCTCCAGGGAGCTCCAGCATGATCCCCATTCCTCCCCGGTGGTGACATCTGTAACGTAGCACAAGCTGAGGTGGAGCCTGGGCTTGCAGACGGACAACCCACATGGGAGGGATCCGCTCCCAGGGAAACGCCAATGTCCTGCTGGCATGGGGGCAATTTGTGGTCTGCCCCTGCAATTGTGTCCCAGCCCACCAACATATCTGCCCAGACGGCCCATTCCCACCCACACCACCAACTACAATCCAGCCCCAGTCTCACCCACCCCAAAAATGTTGCAGCTGCTCGCGTAGAAAAAGCTGTAAACAAAACAAAAAACATGTGTAATCTACGGTCACACCAGCAAAATGTAGCCCTCCCTGGGGGCAGGTAAGGGGGCGTGGCTATCCTGCACTCCTCCCTGGGTTCAGGCGTCCCTTCCTAGGAGCAGATATCTGGTCCCAGGGAGGGCTGCATGACCTGGCACCCAATCCATTGCGGGTGGGGGGGGGGGGGTGTAGGAGGCCCAGGGAGGCCTGCATGAGGTGCCCCCTCCACCCATTTGGGGTGGGGTGGAGAAGGCCCCCAAAATTGTGGGACAGGTCCCCCATTGGGTGGGTCAGTAAGGTTTGGGCACCCCAGGGCCAGATTGGCACACCAATGTGCCCCTCTGCACCAAGGCAAGTTTCGTAAACAAAGAAAAAATTGGAAAATGGTACACTACACTTTAGGGTGGGCTGAGGGGCACCCTAAACCGCCAGGCAATTTTCTAATGTAATGGGGGTGACCCTCTACCCCCCCCCACACCGAATGCCGGGGGGGCATCTCATGCAGCCCTCCCTGGGGTCAGATGCCCCTTCCTAGGAGCAGATATCTGCCCCCAGGGAGGGCTACAAGGGGTGCCCCCCCATTTCCTCTTGGGGTGAGGGGGAGAGGGCTACCCCCCTTTCCGTAAAATAAATCCCTGGTGGCTAGTGCCCCCACCCCACTCCCTTTTTTTTGTTTTATTTTTTATTTTGCACCCTTCCCTGGGGGCAGATGATCACCCATCTGCCCCCGGGGGGGACCTAACCTGCAGGCCCCATTCCTGGTGGCCCTCTCCCCTCCCCTCCAAATGGATGGGGGGCCACGTCATGTACACCTGCCTGGGGGGCATAAATCTGCCCCCAGGGAGGACTACAAGGGGTGGCGCCCCTTTCCGCTTGGTGTGGGCGTGACACCAACCTTTCAGGGGGGGCAAAAAAATCCCTGGAGTCTAGGGCCCCCACCCCCACTCCCAGTTGATTTTGTATATGGTTTTATTTTTTTTATTTTGCACCCTTCCGTGGGGGCAGTTGATCAGCAATCTGCCCCCAGGGTTCAGCACATATGTGCCCCCATGCTTTGGGGGATGGGGGGGGAAAGAGGGCTGCTTACTGGAAGCAGTTCCCACCCCCCCTCAGTCAAATACATCCCTGTTGTCTAGTGGGCATTGCTGGGCGCGGATCGACCGCTCTGCGCCCTCTCCGCGCCCAGCAATGCTGTCACAAAAGGTGTTGTTGGAAAGGGGAGAATCTCCCCTTTCCAACGACACCATTCCCAAAAAAATCCCTGGTGGCTAGGGTCCCCAAAACCCCTCCCCCTTCTCATCATGTTTTTTTAAAAAAAAATGTATGCCCCCACCCCTGGGGACAGATGGTCACCTGTCTGCCCCCAGGGGTCTTTATATATGTGCCGCCATGCTTTGGGGGCTGGGGAGGGCTGCTTACTGTAAGCAGCTCCCCTCCCCCCCACGTCACAAACGTATCCCTGGTGGTCCAGTGGCATTGCTGGGTGTGGATCGAGTGCTCTGCGCCCTCTCTGCGCCCAGCAATGCTGTCACACAGGGTGTCTCCCTTTTCCAACAACACCTCCCTCGATCTCCGGCTTGAAATACAGCCGGAGATCGAGGGGGAGAAAGGTGAAGACTCACCTTCTATTTTCACTGCAGCAGCCCGAAATGGCTGCTGCGGTGAAAAAGACTTTCACTTTCACATCGGCGTGCTTTCTGCATGCCGACGTGAAACTGAAGGTAATCCAGCACCATGGCAGTGAGCCCGGGGGTTGGATAACAGTTGTGTGATCGCTGCTTTGCAAGGCGACGGTGTAAACGCATTAGTTAGCCCTTTTAGAAACTGGGAAATCAAAGGAATCTTAAAATAAGAACAGTCCTCAGATGCGCGCTTAAATATGGATAGCGCCGCCAGGTAACCCTTAATGGTACCCACTTGCAGGCCCTTGTGGGCTACAGAAAGCAAAAAAGACAAAACCAAAGGAATGGAACATTGGAAAGGATCCACATTCTGTACCCTGCACCAGTCACAGAACTTTCTCCAACGGTACAGGGATATCTTTGCGGGCCTTCTGGCCGAAAGCAACACCTCCATCACGTCTTCGGGGAGGTCCCAATCCTTGTACCTCAACCTTTCAGATACCAAGCATGAAGGCTGATAGACTTGACCTCTGGATGGATACCCCAACCCCCCTCCCATGAGAGCAGATCTACTCGGTAGGGAAGGCGGCGTGGAGGGCAGATGGACATGTCTAGAAGGTCCGGGTACCACGCTCTCCTGGCCCATGCCGGAGCAATGAGGATCATTCGGAAACTGAACCTCTGCAACACTTGCAGAATGATGGGGACTCGAGGAAACGCGTACAGCAGTGGGAAGGACCACTCCACTACGAACGCGTCCCCCAAGGATCCTCTTGGGGGAAATTCCCACGAGCAGAATCTCTCGCACTTCTGGTTGACACTGCTGGCGAAGAGATCCACTTGTGGGGTACCCCAAAGGGCAAAGATCTCCAAAAGAACTTCCTGAGACAGCTCCCACTCGTGAGAGACCGTGCTCTGCCTGCTCAGAGAGTCCGCCGCCACGTTTTCGTCTCCGGCCAGATGAACTGCCGAGATCGAAATTTCCTGCTGCATGTCCTAGAGCCAGAGCTGCATCGCCTCCCTGCACAACGGGAGTGACCCTGCCCTCCCTTTTTTGTTGAGGTAGTGCATGGCCACTGTATTGTCCGTCATAATCAGGACATTATTCCCCCACACAAAAGGCAGAAAAGTCTTCAGGGCTAGCCTGACGGCCCTCAGCTCTAACAGATTGATGTGGAGTCTGGACTCCGACGGAGACCAAAGTCCGCTGGCTGTCAACTCGTTGTCATGAGCACCCCAACCTGTGAGGGATGCGTCCGTCACGATAGTCACCTCTGGCCATGGTTGCCAAAATGGTGCTCCCTTCATCAGATTGCCTTCGTCGGCCTACTATAGAAGATCCTAGGCGACCGAGGTCGGAATCTGAACGGGGGTGGTCAGTCATAATCCCGAACTTAGAAATCTCGAAAAAAAAAATAAGGCCGAAAAAAAAAATCTCGAATTCCCTCTTTTTTAATTATATATTTATTTTGGGGTCTGGGAATAAAAAAAAAAAAATGAAGGGCGGTTGGGGGGGGAACCCCCCCATTTCGAAAAAAAAACGTCATAAAAAAAAATTCGAGATTTTTTTTTTCGGCCTTTTATTTTCGACCTTTTTTTTTTCGAGATTTCTAAATTCGGTTTTATCACTATAAACCCTGAACGGGATCTGACATCCTGCCGGAGAACTGCGACCACTGCATCTTGAGAGCCCACTGCAGGGATCTCATCCGCAGCCTGGTCTCTGGCACCAAGAAAATGCAGGATGCCATGAGGCCGAGCAACCTCAAGAATTAGAACACTGGGACACTCTGGGCACATTGAAACTTGTCCACCATCTGCAGAATGTGATGAGCCCTCAACACTGCCCCGGGGATGTGTCCAGCACTGCTCTGATGTATTGGAGTTGTTGGGTAGGTGTCAAATGTGACTTCTTTAAATTTAGGGAGAAGCCCAGCTTGTGAAGGGAGTGGCAGGTGACGGACTGATGATCCAGGGCTTGCTCAGGAGAGCGCGCTCTGATCAACCAATCGTCCAGGTAGGGGGTAGATGTGAACCCCCCCCCTTTCCTGAGATACGCTGCCACCACCCCCATCAGCTTGGTGAAGATGCTCGGGCGGAGGTCTATCCGAACGGCAGCACCCGAAACTGAAAATGCAAGTCGCCAACCACGTACTTCCTGTGCTTGGGATGAATCGGCACATTAAATTAAGCATCCTTGAGGTCCAGCGACACCAACCAATCCTGAAGTTGAAGGGCCTGGAGGACTTGAGAAAGAGTTACCATCTTGAACTTGTCCTTCCTGAGGAGCTTGTTCAACCAATTCAAGTCCATGATGGGTCTCAACCCCTGTCTTTTTTCGGGATAAAAAAAATAAGGGAACTACCATCCCTTGTTCCTCTCCGCTACAGGCACCAGTTCTATGGCGCCTTTCTCCAGCAGGGGTAGGATTTCCTGCGCAATGAGCGGATCCGGACGCTTCAAAGAGAGTTTCCCCGGTGGATTGTCGTGAGGCCTCTGCCGGAAGGGAAGACAGTAGCCATGGGCTATGATCTCCAGAACCCACACATCTGAAGTAATGGCCTGCCATTCTCCAAGATGCTGCGCAAGTCTGCCCCCAACCGGCAAACCATGGGACATGGCCTCATGACTGAGAGTACGCGGCTGGGACAGTGCCTGAGGGCAAAGAGGCAACTGCCCGAGCGGCTTTGGCACCCAAGTACCTTGCTTTCCACCCCGGGTACTCCTACGGTGGCCCCTTTGACTGGCACCTCCTCTCAATCTACCAAAGGAAGAGTAGTACCGAAAGGAACCTCTCCTCTATGGCTGTCCCCTAGGATGAAAAGGCGGAGGTTAACGTAATGCAGCGCTCAAAGACTTTGCTGCAGCTCTGGAGGTCTGCAACCTCTCAAGGCTCTCGTCAGCCTTGCTGCCAAACAGATGAACCCCATCAAAGAGCATGTTCAGAAGCCGGGATTACACATCAGGGGCAAACCCCGACTTCCGCAACCACGCAAACCTGCATATCACGGTGCTCGCAGCCATGGATCGGCTGACACAGTCTGCCATGTCCAAACTCGACTGAAGGGATTCGCACATGGCATCCTGGCCGTCTTGCTCGAAGGCTAGAAAACCATCCCTTTCTTCCCCTTCGGGAATATGCTCAGCCGCCAAAGACGCACAGTTCCACAGAGTGTGTGTAAATCTCGCTAAGGCACAAGTGGAGTTGGCCGACTTCAACGCCATCCCCCCAGCTGAATATACCTTCGAGAGCTTATCGGCCCTATCGGGAGGGATGGTAGGGCACGCAGCCTGCTTCGAGGAGGCCGTAGCCGCCTGCACCACCAAACTCTTCAGAGTAGGGTGTGTCGATAAGTAGCAGGGGTCACTACTGGTTGGGCGGTATTTCTTCAGAAGCGACTTATTAACTGCCGGTAGCCTCTCCGGAGCAGTCCAAGCCGCTGCCACCCTCCTTTGCAAAGCCACATGTGAAACGATAACACCGGGTCAGTGGGCGGACTGTGATCCAGGATGTCCGTCAAATCATCCTGAGCAAACTGAACAGGTGGAGCAGACCACCCCAAGTATTCCATCACCCTTGACATGAGATGCCGAAGGGAGGCCCCAGGTCGGCCAAACTCCACCTCCGGAGAGTTGTCAAGGCCACTAGCGTCATGCAATGACTGACGGAGTTCCTCCATCTGACTATGCCCAGACAAAAAGGTCATCAGGGACAATAGGAGGCACAGGCAAGGCCATCTCCTCATCAGACAGTTCCTCAACCTCTGAAATATCTTCAATCTAGGAGGAGGAGGAGGAACAGAATAGGGCTCAAAATCAGGCCTCAGACTTACTGTCAGCCTTCCTCAGAGGTTCCACAGCCCTCAGGGGCACCTCTGGCAAATCCTCCACAAACGGCGTCAAGGGCGCCGAAGGAATCAGCGTCGACATCGACCCAGGCGCCGACAGCATCGAAGACTTCTTCGAGGACAGAGCCCCGAGAGAGTCCTTCCATGGACACCAGGCCAATGGCGTTGACGCCTTCTTGGAAGGCTTCACAGGTTCGCCGGTCTCGATGGCGTTGAGGACTGGGACCTGGATCTGGCACGGCTATGGCGATCTCCCTTGTCTGAGCGGGACCTCGACGGCTCCCAATGATCGTGCCGACTGCCCGAGCCCGAAGGCGTGCGAGTGGTGGACCTAGCCCATTCCCCGCCGGCTCCTTTCGAAGGTGAGGCCAGAACTGTGCCTTGCGACTCGAAAATCGCTAACATATGCTGGCGGAATGCATCCCATTCGGCCGGCAACAAAGACTTGGTGGGACAAGTCAACCGTCCATTGTATCCATGTGGGCAATGTTGCAACTGTGGTTCCACTTCTGCCACCAATACGGTTACCATAAACCGCAGAATATGGAAACTCAAAAATCATACGACGTGCAACTCGAAAAACGTTACCTATATGCCGTGACTTGCCCATGCGAAAAAAACGTATATAGGCAAGACGTCTAGATCTATTAAACTTAGAATCACAGAACACAAGTCAAGAATTAGGACTCGGAATCTTTCCTCTCCTTTGGTTGCTCATTTCATAGAGCACCTTCACACTTCTAAGGATCTACGATGGTGGTGTCTGGAACGTGTAATAGGCCCAGATCAATATGCCATAGCTAACAGACTTTCTGTAAGTGAACATTGGTGGATCTATAACACTCAGTCATACCCTGGGTTTGAATGTCCAGGAGGAATGGCAATCTGTATTTAATTAATAGATTCACCCGAGTCTGATTTCCGTGTTTTGCTCAGCTTGCCGGACCAATTATTTATTTGGTTAGCATATCTTACACATTTCCTTTATACAGGCCTGTGTTTTTGTTTTGATTCTTCATATATATATTTTTGGATTTTTTCGTTAGATCGTGTTCTGTTATTATTATTATTATCTTAATTTTTTCCATTATTTGAATTTAATCTATACTATTCTGACATATGATACTCTTTATTTCATTTTTCGCATCACCCGTATGTTTCTTTCATCATCTTATTTTCGCAATTTTCCCCCTTTTTTTCCCCTTTTTTGTCTTTGTGTGTGTTAGTACTTTCTAACATGGCGATGGAAATGGTTCCGTGGAACCACCTTGGGCGCAGTGCTCGTTCTAGTTTTATATAGATGTCCATCTTGAGTGGACTACCATGTAGGCCTGGCGCACGGCGTGCTGTTGCTTTTCTAATACGCAACGCACGACTCGAGTTACGCAACACACGACTCGAGTTACGTTACGTACTCTCCGTCCGGAACGTATATTTAGACTGAGGATTGTTGTGCTGATGTGGTTCCGGCACTTGCGGTTACAGCCGAGAATGAGCAAGACGGTTATCGAGATGCGAGCAAGCAGGTAAGTCGGGTCTCTGCCTCATTTTATGAATCACTATCTCGCGAGACTCTGAATGCACATAGCATTTCGTTTCCGCGACCCCGGTCGCACAGCATGGGACCGGTGGTTCGTTCCACGATTCCATGCTTAGGCTATTTATAGCCCGGACCAATACGTATGCACACCACCTGCATTTTTGCTTTCGTTTCACCCTACTTTTGCCACTGTTGTTGCATTGACTCATTTATTTGGCCATCTGACGAGATAGCGGGTCGATTGATTCTCCGGCTTTTTTCGAAGCCATGTGTATATTTCGCGCAGGCGAGATCAGATTGTCCATTATGGGCTTGATCCCATTTCGCTTTTTCATGCATTTAACAGGGTTCCCCCACTACCTCGTTCGCCTTATAGGTGCAGTTTGCCTTTCCTATATGGACCAATCTAATCTAAACGTACATTGCAGCATTGCTTGTAACAGAGTTTCCGACACTGCGGACTGCTGAAACGCTACATTGCTCTAACGTTCATTGCCAACTCACGCATGATTCAGTACGCTTCGAGGTGAGTCGTGTGCTTCCCTTCAGGCGTTTTAATACGTTATGGTCTGGTTCTTCTATTTCTTTTTGAATATATATCGGTTTTTATTTCTATTGCCTTAATATTGAATTTTTGGCGATATTCATCTTCATTTCACTTAATTCATTAAAAAATCTTTTTCATTTATTAATTTAATTTATTTCATTTAATTTAACTTATATGCTCAGATTAGTGGATCTCTTTCTAAATGGTGTTATTAAGTTAAGTTTTGACTACTAAAGACTCTAGGCAATTTTCAAACTTGAATTGTGATGCGACACCTTACTTTACAGATCTGATTTATATGAGATCTTTACGTGATGTGGCTGAGCCGTTAACTCCTGGACTTACTGACAGGTTTTCCGAGACCAGCCCCCGTTCAGGGTTGAGACTATGGTAATAACCTCTTCTCCCCCTCATTTATACAATTTGTCTTAACCTATATATATGGGCATAATGCTGTTTGTTCATCTTTCCGGATCACCATGCTTTTAACTATTTTAACTTTGTTGTAGATTTATGATGTTATCTCTTCTTGTTTTGCCTGTTTTTTGCTTTGTTTAATATTTTTCTCACAGGCTCCTATTAATTTAATGTGTTCTATTACAGATATTAATGTTCACTCTTCAATCTGGGCACGCCTATTACGATGCGGTTTAATGACTCAGATAAGATTCAAATTTTGGGAATGCTCTGTCCTGATGAAGATGGAGTTCATCTGCACTTTACTGCAAGATGTTTTTCTTCCATCGAAACTACCTAATCTTTCATGATGCCATGCTTTTTTGATTACTGTTTATTTTCTTGCATGACATCGGAGTAGTTGACACACAGCATCCCTATTGTTCATCTGTATTTTTATATGC
Source organism: Ambystoma mexicanum (assembly GCF_040938575.1). Lineage (NCBI taxonomy): Eukaryota > Metazoa > Chordata > Amphibia > Caudata > Ambystomatidae > Ambystoma > Ambystoma mexicanum. Next base: position 511,026,254 of record NC_090923.1, read on the forward strand.
ATGTTTTATAGATGTGTTTTTACTCTGGTCTTGAGTTTTTTACAACTGGTCCTCTAATCTGATGATTATGACATCAATTCCATCTTGTTTTGCTACATTGTTCAGCATGTGCGATTAACATAGTTTTGCCGTTTGCACATTTGAATTTCCCCGGAAGTTTCTGTGGACTTCCCCGATTGAGTGATCCCCTTCACTCACTCAGAGATATCCCCTAGTTACTCTGGTGCTTTCGGAATTCATTGAGATTGACGTATTTTTTGCCAATGTCCTTTGGAGGTTTACAATTGATAATGACACTTTACCACAGTATGCACTTTCTCTCTTAAATTACATGACCCAACTTTATGTATTGTTTAAGTTTTGGATTGTTTAATTCTGTCTTTTAACATATTGAAATAAATGTATATTTATAAAGAAAATTTAATAAACATGTTATCTTTTATTATTATACATTGATTGACGTATGGTGACCGGTTCTATGACCAGCAGTAATGTGTCCATTTCCACAAATGGTGAGACTAGATTCCTAAAGTGAGTATATGCACTTTCCGCTGACTTGTTCAATGTTTATTACAAGTCACCGTCCGGCAGAGTCTTCCTCCGAAGAGGACGGGAAAGGCGACCGGTGACGGCGCTTCCTAGAATGCCTCAACGAGGCAGAGGAATGGCAGGAACCACTCCTAGACGAGACCCCCTGGACTTTTGCCGACGCGGAGAGACGCCCCTCGAGTCATCAGTCGAAAGCCCAGCGGACTTTGATTTACCGGGCTTAGACACCGTACCTACCTTCAATTTCCCCTTACGTTCCCGCAAGTCCATAGACGTCAGGGACTGGCAATCCTCGCAGTCGTCGGTGGCGTGGCTTTTGCCGAGGCACCAGAGGCAGATGATGTGCGGGTCCGTGATGGACATCTTCGAACCGCAGTCCCGACATTTTTTAAAGCCCGACTTTGGGGTAGTAGAAGAAGAGGAAGACATTGTACATGAATCAAGAATGGAACGCACTGAGATACCGAAGCAAACACGTTTGCGGAAAAAACGGAACTGAGGCTACGGGCGCCGTGCGTCCTATATATAACATCCGGTGACGTCGACCCCCGAGGGACAACGGATCGACGCCATCAACGCAGGACGCCCTCTGCCGAAAATTTTCCAAAGCAGCACAGCTGTGGACATTACCTGTCATAGATGTGGAATACATCAAAGGACACAATCCCCTCGAAAGGTTGGTTTCACTCTTGGCTTGTGAAATCTGTGTTCTCTTCTTCAATAAGGTATTCCCCTTAACTTCTTATATATTAAAGGTATGCCACGTTAAAGTAAATAGGATTCAGCCTTGGTTTAGAAATCACCAATAGGCACACACAACCACTTCTTGATGTAGTTTTCAAGGTTTAAAGATTGGTATATAATTGTATTCCTGTGTGAAAGAGAAGAATAGAGTTCAATCCTCCTTTGGGAATAATAATTAGGCACATACGACCACGTCTTGATGTAGTTTTCACAAGTTAACGATTTCAACACTGGTATTGTCAAGGTTAGGTACTCGGTAATGGTCTTTGCAGCATTCACTCATCTTAATAAGAGACACACAACCACTCGTTTAGACAGTAACAGTAGTTCAAAGATTGAACAATGGATTTAAGTAGTGTTTGTTTTCTATGGCAGTAAAAGGTACTTTCAGATTACACGTGAGTGCTACATTTCCATTGTTCAAGTACTTCAACAAACAATTTCTCCTCGCTTTAAACCATACACGAGTCAATATGGAACTGGATACTGTTACCGGCAATGCTCACGCAAGGTATTACAATGCCGTACTTCACTCACCGGCTCCTTTAACATTTTCTCTGCGGGTCGCACTACTTTCCTGACTTCTGCCACAACTTCTACTGCTTCTGGCAACTTAGGGACCACACCCTTCCTCTGTAAAGGTGGCTCTGGTCCGGCCACATGTATCTGGAGTCCCTTTCGCTCCCGAGACCCACAGCTTGACGACTGTTCCTCGCCTTGGTCTCCAGCACGTTCCCTGCGCGGCAACCACAGCAATAAGGCTCACATGCGGAAAGACATCTCTCCTTCACGCCTTCCGCTGCGCACCCTCTGCACTTCAGGGTTTGGGAGAACAGGACCCTCTTAGAACAAGAAGGTGAAATGTGCTGTCTCCACGTTCCGGAGTACCTCTGTTTCTCCCACTTCACCTCAGTTCGCCAGCCTTGTGCCTTCTTCCTTCTGCTACTAATGCTACAGCTTGCATTTCAGTCACAGTTGCAGCTCCTTTCCTCTCCTTTCAATTGCCTGCAGCGAGGGGTCTTTTATGCCTCCCAGGTCCTTTCAGGTGTAGGATGGAAGTCTTAATTGCCCGACTACTGCAACTACATGCCTCTTCAGCCCTCTTCCTCGTCCCAGTACTTCTGGGATTATGGGACCTTTAGTCCCCCTCAACAATGGTGTTTCTTTCACAATTGAGTTAATTTTAAGGGCAGATCTACTTCCCTTACACTCATTAAGATGGACTGTTAGAATTAGTTGTTAGAGAGGAAGAAATTTGATCCAAGGCATTTTCTCTAGATCCTTTTACATTATAGCTTTGGGAGTAAGGGCGTTTATGCTGAGATAGCTTGAAAGACTGTAGGCAGGGTTTCAGTGAGGGATCTGTAGGATTCTTCACACAGAACAGGGTGTGTTCAGGCCAAATTAGTTTGGACTGGAAGAAAAACACTGACAGGAGTAGCAATTATGTGAATTGGATGAGTTGTGGCAAAGCCAGGACCCTGCCCCCAAGGCATAGAGGGGACTCTGTGACCCAAGAAAGTCAGCCTACCTGGCTGTTATTCACAGAGGTGCTACCTGGAGTGGTATTCGCAAAGTCTCACTACCTGAGACTGAAGATGTAGTATATTGTTACGCTCACCTGGCTCCCACAGAGGCGTCGATCGGAACTGGACAGCTGCGGTCTCCACCAATGTGACACGTATGGCCGAGATGACGGACTGGCCCACCTAGCTTCGTTTGATTGGCCCGTAGGAATATTCTTCTGCAAATGGAGAAAGGGAATTAACCACCCGAGGAGTTGAGCGTAAGTCTCCCTACCCCCGCTGTTCTCCCCACAGATCACCTTTGATGTCCCCTCTTATAGTCTCATCTGATGGTTTGAAAAGATGAGCTCTCCATCCTGCATTGTGCACAGGGGCGCGTTGATAACCAGTTGCTTCACTGGCTCGAAGGAATAGGTGAGTTCCAGAACAATATTGACTCCGAAAAGTATGTAGTTCGTAAGAGTTCACGTCTGACTTTCACTCTTGTCCGATTCCTTGCAGTTTGCAGCTTGACCCCAGCGAAGAGTTCCTCGTGGTAGCTGACGAAGTTCAGGTAAGGATTTGGCTTATCCTACACAGTTCAATAAAATAAGGCCAGAATGTAACCTAACCTGTAGCTTGCTCCCTTATGCAGGTGTGGAGAGAAGAAATATGAGTTTGGGGAATAATGCCTCTGGCGGTAAAATTAGGTATGTCTATTGTGGTGAGAAGAGTTCCTCTTGTTTGTCCTTTTGCTCCCCTTAGGGGCCGGGGTACGGCGAGGATGCAATGGAGACTGCGCCGACCAGTGAAGAGGAATAGTACCCCCGGCGGTAATCAGGTAAGTGTATGGTGTTAGTTACTATTGCCTCTGTTTATTCCCTTGGCTCACCTTTGCTGTTCTTGTGTTCCCCTTAGGTGCCAGAGTGCGGCGGGAACGTGCAGAAGGATGCAGTGGATCGTGAGGATGCTGCGAAGGGCGGTGAGTTCAGCGCGGCGCTGCAGCAGGCGAGGCGGCGCGCGTAAAATGCTTCTTTCTTCCAGCTCAAAGGCGCGGTGGATCCGGAATTCAGGTAAGGATCGAATGTTTTGCTCTTATTCTAACCTCTTCTTCTTCTGTTCCTCCCTTTTTCTAGGAGCTGCAGACTCGAGGCGGGCAGAAGACTGGATGCAGGCTTGCAGACACAGTGAGCGTTATGCTTCTGGATGCAGAATAACGCAAAGCATGTGCTGCTCTTCAGGCGTGGTTTAAATAACCTCCAAAGCAGTCCCAGGTAAGTATTCCTCCCCAGCCCCACCCGAGTAAAAAAAATAGTCTCTACGTAAAATAGTCCCTTCCAAGCCTCCTTTGGCTTGGACCTCTGCAGCATGGTCTGCATCAGGTAAGCTTGCAGCATGGTCTGCATCAGGTAAGTTCTACTCTATGAGCCTGGCACCTATGGCACCAGGACTGACTCTCCATATGAGCCTGGCGCCATAGGGGCCAGGGCCGCACCCAAACAGCTCCTAGCAGGGGTTTTTGGGCTTGCTCAAAATAACTTTATGTCTGCTTCCGGGGTTGCTGGACCTGGTCTGGTTCCCCGGGGGTAGGCATCATAACATATGAAGACTTCTGGAATGGTCTGCTATATTCTCAGTTATTTCAAAAACCTTCCTCCCAACTTTACACATGATCAGAGGCAGGTGGGACTAATCTTGGGGACAAAAACCTGTTTAGATCGCCAAGACAGTGATTGTGGCAAATATGCAAGTTGTTCGATATATCTCGGAGCATGTGATTGGGTGAAAGAATCTTGATGTGTGCTTTAACCCTGAGAATATATCCAGAACTGAGATCCACAGCGAGAGCAATATTCCTATTTTTTAGAAGGGGGAAACCCTGTTACCTTTTGTTTAGATCATTCTCAGACAGGAATAACCATTTGTAGATATTTCCAAACAGAATCAAATTATTAGGAAATCTATTAGGTGTTACAGCCCCGAGATTGGAACTACAACCCATATTTCCACGACAAAGTGATCCTTCAAGACTAAAACCCTGATATATTATTTATTCCATCCCGGTACCTTTTTCTTAGAGGGTTCCAAGCTAAGAGCACCCTTTTTAGTTGTAGATTAACCCCTGGTTCAGAATGACCTTCATCCCAACCCCATCCATATCACTAAAAAGGAGCCAATACCATAATCTTTGTTTTGTCCATTTGGTTCCAGGCTTTGTCACAGCTGACTGTGGCCCAGCTGCTGGTCTCATCTGGTACTATAATTGCGGATTCTTACATATGATGTTAGGATGTCACCATTATAGCCAAGTCACTTCTGAGCCTTTAGATACACTTATGATGTTAGACCTCCACCAAATGGTCACTGTGCTGGTCATACCCTATAACCGATTTTCACCAGACTGGATATGTTGGAGTGACTAGTTTGCTGTTATCTTTACTCTTGAATTCCCACGTAAAAATAGGGCTCCTTCATTATTGTTTAAGTCTCAAGACTGGCGTCAATATGATTTGGACATTCTTGCCAAAAACCTTCAGGATTTTTGCTCTTGTTTCTCTGTGCTCTGATCTGTCTGTTACTCATGATCTCTTTCACAACTGGATCTCTCTGGTTTCAGTTTGTGCTATCAAGATGGAACTGACCTATCTTGCAGCTAATATAAGTGGGTGGGGGGTTAGGGTAATACATTATGTGAGGGTGGTATGATAGGATATGATATGGAATTTGTAACGCGCCTATACACAAGTGTTTCAAGGCGCGACGAGGCAAGGAAGGGGGAACAGAAAAAGGACAAAGACAACGATCTTACTAGACCAAGTGACATTGAGATTGCGCAAGTGCAGGAGGGGGGGGGGGGGGGAGTGCTGTACATGGGATCAAAACAATAACACAAAATGCAGACAGCAGGTGTCCAAAAGTGCATTTAGGGGGACTGTAGGGTTACAGACACAGACTCGAGTGCAAGGGTTGCCAGGAGGCAGTGCGGGTGTGCAACTGGGTAGGTAGGGACCTAGGCCCGAAATCAGAGGGTAGCCAGATGACCAGTGCAGTATCAGATAGGAAATCAGCAGGGGAAAGGAAGAGAGAAAGCAGACGCAAAGTGGAAGGTCTTGAGGTGCTTCCAAAACAAGAGATGGTTCCCCTCGGGTTTCAGAGAGGCAGGGAGGCTGTTCCAGAGGGAGGCCCCAGCTGAAGAAAAACCACCAAATTGTTGCTTGAGTAGGAAGTTATTTACGAAGCAAGAGTTGGAGGTATTGAGGGCCCAGGCCCCAGAAGCCCTGAGGACGATGTAGAGAGTCTTTAACGCAATACTTGCAGCCACAGGGAGCCATGGCAGAGATGTCACTGCTGGAGAAATACGATCCCTGGGCTTGAGGCCAAGGACAAGTGTCGCAATTCTGTTCTGGATGAGTTGCAGAGGGTGGAGAGTAGAAGCAGGCAGATTTAGAAAGAGGCTGTTGCAATAGTCCAGCATAGAGAGAACCAGAGCTCTACAAACAGTGAGCTTCTGGGGGAAGGAGAGGAAAGGAAGAATACCTCTGAGGAGGTGCAGTTGGTAGTTTGACTTTGTAGAGACGTCAGAGATGTGAGGAGAAAAGGAGAGTGTGGAGTCGAAGATGAGCCCGAGGTTCATATCCTCACAGGTGGGAGCAGGAAGAGGGCCAAGGGAGGCCAGCCAGAGAGTGACAGGAACGGAGGGTGTAGGTGTTTCGATGAAGAGAATCTCGGTCTTACTGGCATTAAGGCAGAGATCATTGGCGACACACCACTCCTGGATAGCAGACAGTCAGAGATGAGAGATGGAGAAGAGGTGGCCGAGGGGAGCCTGAAAACGAGCTGAATGTCATCTGCGTAGCACTGAACGTTGGAGAAATGCAGTGGGCGATAGGTGCCAGGTATTGGTTGAACAGCTAGGGAGATAGGTTAGAGTCCTGGGGAACACCACAGGTAGAGAGTGAGATAGAGGAAAGGAAGGACCCAAGTTGGACCTGGGAGGGCCAATCAGAGAGGAACAAGGTCAGCCGTGCCAGGGCCTGATCAGTGATACCCAGGTCATCACGGAGACGATTGAGCAGGATGGCATGGTTTACCGTGTCAAAGGCAGAAGAGAGATTGAGTAAGATGAGGACAGAGGGGAGATTAGAATCAAGATTAAAGAGCAGGTCTTCACAGATGTTCATGTGAGCAGTTTCCGTGCTTCTGGCTGCTCTGAAGCTAGACCAATGGTCACGGAGACAATCAACAGATTCAGTGTGAAGATTAAGCTGAGAGATGGACAGCTTTTCCAGAAGTTTGCCCAGGAAAGGAGTGATGGAGATCGGGTGATAGTTAGCCAGGTAGGAGGGGTCGGCTGAGAGTTTCTTGAGAAGAGGGTGCACAAGGAGAGTGCTTGAGGGGGGAAGGGAAGGCTACAGTGGCAAAGGAGTGGTTGCAGAAGTCAGCCAGGGCAGGAGCGAGGGTGTCAATGTGGTCCTTGATGGTTTTGGAACAACAGGGAAGAACCTGTTTTGATAAGACTTTCATAGATACGACTTGTCTAGAAACCTCGTCAGGGGAGAACAGTGGAAAGGAATAGAAACAGGTAGGAGAAGGGGCCACAGGGGGACCGGAGGTAGGAGAGAGAGTAAAGGGAGGAGGAGAGTATGAGACGGTGAACAGGATGTTCTGGGTTTTAGAGATGAAATGAGAAGACAAGGCTGTGCAGGGGGCTTGGGAGGGGACTGGAGAGGTAGAAAGGGCAGTAGGATTGGCCACCTCCTTGCAGATTTTAAAGAGTTCGGCTGAGATGTTAGATGCCGCAGAGACGCAGGCTTGGATGTGGGATCTCTTCTTAGTGCGGACAGAGAGCCGGTATTGCCTTTGGAGCAGGCGGCAGGTCAGTTTGTCAGAGGATGTGCAAGAAGATCGCCATTTCCTCTCTGCCACCCTGCACTTGCGTTTAAAGGTGACAAGTTCAAAGTCATACCAGGAGTTGCACTTGGTTCTGGGCTTCAAGCGGATCCTCACGACAGGGGCAAGAACATAAAGAATATCAGAGATGGAGGAGTGGATCATGGAAAGGGTTGTGTCAGGATGTGAGTCAGCCAGAGGGGGTGGGGGGGGGGGGGGGAGAAAGTGGCGCAAAAGCCTAGACTGATACGCTTCATGGGTCGGATAATCGAGAAGGTAGGTGGCAGTACTGGAGTTGGCTTGGCCTGAGGGGTAGAGATGGGAGGAAAGGAGAAAGTGATCACTCCAGGAGAGAAGAGTGGTGAGGTGGATGCAGATGAGGAGGTGTGAGGAGATCAGAATATCCAGAGTGTGCCCTGCAGAGTGAGTAGGGCTAGAGGGGAGAATAGAAAGAGAGAGTCGCAGAGGTCGCAAAAGAGTCCAGAGAGGCGAACAGGAAGCATCCAGGTGGATGTTAAAGTCTCCAAGAAGGAAGAGTTGAGTGATCGAGGCCAGGAAGGAGAGGTCCGCCCACTCAGAGAGGAAGGAGGTGATCTGACCAGTTGGCCTGTGGATAGTAGCCACGGTAAGAGAGTGACCAGGAGAGAGAGACTATGGGGGAGCTGCGGGGGTTCATCCTCCACATATAATTATGTGAAAAGAAAAAAGGTCGACATTTTCAGATTCACTATTTCCGATGCACAGTAATCACAGACCCCCCCATCCCCCCCACCGAGAAATCCATTTGAAGGGGTAATAGAATCTTGGAGTGGAAATGGTGTCCGACTTGAAGTATGACCATAGTTGAGGGTTACAGGTTTAAAGCTAAGTGACTTGGGAGGGAGGGGTCACTGTGCATTCAGTGCTTATAATTTGAGTTCCTATTATCAATACAGATCTTTTCACATAGGTGTTTGAGCACTTAAGGCACTCAGCACACGAAGACCTCTTGATACCACAAGAGATATGTGTTGACCTTTTAATACATAACAAACTGTGCTTCCCTTTACATACATGAGGATTTTCTTCTGCTTATTAGGCTGCTATGCTTTTCACCAGGATGCAACTGGACTCAAGCTCTTCCTATGCTATCTGCGTGCCAACAGCATTTTATGGTCATGCATATACTTCTGTTAATAGTCAGTCAAAATGTATGCATATTAAACGGTTATTCTCTGTGATTATACACCCTATGCATCTGATTGCGCCATTACGCTCTTGCTATTAGAAGAATAGGAAATTCTGTGAACTAGGAGAATGTGCGAGTATGAATAACTGAGGAGATTCAAAAGTATCTACGCATTTTTACCATAATTACCAAGAAGTCCTCTTACCCACTTATAACAGCTCCAAGACTCTGGAACTCCTCCCTGCCAACATCAGACACGCCCATTTACTTTTACAGTTCAGGAAGGATCCTCATCAAGGATTAAAACCTAGGTCCACACACCTTCAACTGCTGGCCCTACATGAGACTGGGTGATCTTCTCTCCACTATTTTCTCCCCTGGTTGTTTATGGATCCCTTGCTGCCAAATTGATCTCCCTCCACGGTCATTAGCTTCCCAGTCCCTGTTTCTCTGCTTCTTTCACTGTGTTCTTCCTCCTATGCTAGTAAAGTGCTCCGTTGCTTCCCGAAGCTAGGTTTGCACCCAATAAATACAATAATAATAATAATAATAATAATAATAATAATAATAATAATAATAATAATAATAATAATAACCTTCATAATACACTTTCTGGCTTTTCTACTGCCCCTACCTATCCAAAACACCTCCTTTACCCTCTTCACACTATTGGCTGCATTGACGTGCTGTGGAAGCTCCCCTCGACATAGAACAGGTACAACATATGCTGCAGGAGTGCACACACTCCTAATATAGATAGGGTATGCCATGGACCTCAGTAGATCATGCTGAACAGTACAGGATTGCCACTCTTAGAACAGATAAGTCGTGGGTCACAGCATAGACGTTATACTTGCATAGTTTGCATAGAGGAGGAACTGTATGGGATGGAGCAGTGCAAGCCTCCCCACACTGAACACGTTCATGAAGGGCCTAGGCAATGCAAGCTACCCTTGCATAGAACGGGAACAGTATAGGCCTCAGCAGTCCACTTTCCCATCACAAAGAACATGGGCCAGAGTGATCCTAGCTCCCCCTCACATAAAAAAAAGGTACAGCATACCTGCAGCAGTGGGAGCACCACCCATAGAACAGGAACAGTTAATTGCCTCTGCAGTACAAGCTCTTCACAGAGGGAACCAATATAGCATTGATAACGACTAGTCCAAATATGTAGGCTAACTCTGAACCCAGAATCAGAAAAGCTCCACGTATTAGGAATTTCGCAAGACATAATTAGAAGGAATTCAACCTTAAAACAACAAAAGAGTTTTGTACGAATTCCTGGCCATTCTAAAGCTGGTTCACTTCCTAAAGCATGTTTCACAATGGGATGTTAGTAATTTGCAGGAGTCTAAGCCACTCAATACGCCCAGCATTATTCCTATACAAAGCTCTTCACATTTGATCTCTTCTGTGCATATTTTAATTTTCAAGCCACAAACAAATGTGGGCAATCACAAAGAAAAGAAACAAGACATGCATTTCTTTTTTATTTTTTAATTTTATTTATTTATGTATTGGTCACTTGTTAGGCGCTTATAAAATTAGCAAAACTGTTTCAAAGCATCCACAGGGCAAGAGGGTGGGGCCATGGGAAAGTAGACAATGAATTAAAACAAAGATAAATAATTGAATTAATAGGACAACAATCATGAGAATAAAACGGAGGGGTGACAAACCTACTATGCCTTGTGAGTGAACGTGCAAGTGCAGAAGGGAAGGGGGTAAGGGATAGGTGTTGTGGTGCTCACGGAGAAGTGCTCAGGTGAAGTGCTAAGAAGGGAAATCGTAAGTGCAACCTCCAGTGGGGAGGGTGAGCCTAAGCAAGTGCAGTAAATAGACAGCGGCTGGGACGAGAGATGTGGGGGGTCAGGACCCTGAGGATATGCAAGGGCCCTGCACATCAGTCACGCTACTGTATGATTAGCAGGGAAGAGAGGAGGAGAAGGAAGAGGTAAAGAGATAGGTCTTGAGGCTTTTTCGGAACTTGAGGAGGTCCTGCTCAAGACGCAGAGTGAAAGGGAGGTTATTGCACAGAAGTGAGCCTGCAGAGGAAAGGGAACGACCCCCAGCTTTCTGTTTAGCAAACCGCTTCACACGCAGGGAGTTGGTGCCAGAGATACACAGGAGTCTAGAAGGTGAGTATTTGGTCAGGAAGCGTTGAAGAGGTCCCAGGCCCCAGATAGCCTTGTGAATGATACAGAGGGATTTGTATTTAATGTGTGCTGAGACCGGGAGCCAGTGAAGTCTTTGTAGGGCAGGAGAGATGCGGTCCCCAGGATTGAGGCCAAGGATAAGTCTTGCTGCCCTCTTCTGGGTTAGCTGCAGGGGAGGCAGGGTGGACGAAGGAAGATTAAGGAGGAGGCTGTTACAATAGTCTAGCCTGGCGAGAACCAGAGCACTGGTAACATTGAGTGTCTGGGGGAAGGTGAGGAAGGGTAGAGTTCCTTTGAGAAGAAAGAGCTAAAAGTGGGACTTCTTGACTATGTCCTGAATATGAGGGATGAAAGAAAGGGAGGAGTGCAAGATGACTCAGAGATTAGTGGTTTCGGAGGAGGGGGTAGGAGGATAGCCCATGGAGGAAGGCCAGAGTGAGGGAAAGTAGTAGGGTGCAGGGGACGCAATAGGGAGAATCCGTTTTGCTGTCATTGAGGCAGAGGTAATTAGCAGTGAACCAGTCCTGGATGGCAGAGACAGTCGGGGATGATGGAAGGAGCATGGGGGTCAGTAGGAAGTTTGAAAAAGAGTTGTGCGTCGTCAGCGTAGCAGTGGAAGTTGGGGGAGAAGGAGGCAATGAGGCATGCCAGCAGAGAAAGGTAAATGTTTAAGAGCCAGGGCGAGAGAATGGAACCCTGTGGGACGCCACAGGTGGAGGAGGAAGCAGGGGAGGAGAAAGGGCCCAGAATGATTTTGGAGGAACGGTCAGTTAGAAAGGAGGTAAGCCAGTCCAGTGCCCGCTTCGAGATACCAAGGGTATCATGGAGCCTTTTCATGAGGATGGAATGGTTCACTCTGTCAAATGCAGAAGAGAGATTAAGGAGGAGGAGGAGGAGGAGGAGGAGGATAGCAGGGGACTTGGAATCAAGGGATGCAAGCAGTTCTTCACGGGTGTTCAGAAGAGCAGTTTACATGCCTCTGGATGCTCGGAATTCAGAATGGTGGTCGTGTAGACCGCCAACAAGTTTGGTATGAGGGATGAGCTGTGGGAGGGCCAACTTCTCGAGCAGTTTCCCAAGGAAGGGGGTGATGGAAATGGGGCAGTAGTTGGCTGGGCAGGAAGGGTCTGCAGAGGGGATTTTTAAGGAAGGGGCAAACAAGGGAGTGCTTGAGGAAGAATGGAAAAGAACCAGTAGCAAAAGAGTGGTTGCAGAGATCAGCAAGAGCGGGGGCGAGAGAGATGTTGTCCTTGATGGTTCTGGAAAGCATGGGTCAACCTGTTTGGAAGAGACCTTCATGGAGTGGACCACTCTGGTGACTTCTTCCGGGGAGACAGGAGGGAAGGAGGAAGGGTAGAGTGGTAGGGGTGGCGGAAGAGGAGTGAGGGTTGGAAGAGTGCATGGCAAGGCTGTTCAGTATGTCCTGGGTTTTGGAAATGAAGTGAGAGGCGAGTGCTTTGCAAAGGGCCTGGGAAGGAGTAGGGGCAGAAGATACTGCCAACGGGTTGGAAAGTTCCCTGCAGATTTTGAAGAGTTCAGTCATGTTGTTGGATGCATTGGACAATCGTGCCTGAATGTGTGTGCTTTTTATGGCATGGATGGAGAGTCTACAGTGTCTCTGGATCAGGGAGCAGGCCAATTTGTCACAGCGTGAGCCTGAAGTATGCCACTTCAGTTCAGCAGCCCTGCACATATGTTTTTGGTCTGCAAGTTCGGAGTCGTACCAGGTGTTTGATTGGAGGCAGGTTTCAGGCAGATCATCATGACTGGAGCAAGGATGTCAGGGGTGTTGGTAATGGAAAGATAGAGGTTACGAAGGGCGGAATCAGTGGTAGAGTCTGTGTTGGGTGGGCAAGGAGGAATGAAGGTGGAAGAGAAGGCAGCAGTTGACACTCATTTCATCTGGTGGATGTTCTTGAACAAGGTTGGCAGAGCTTTATGAGGAGTTGTCAAAGGGCCATAGGGACCGAGCTGAGGAGAGAGTGGTCAGACCAGGAGAGAGGGGCGACCAGGGGAGTAGAGAGAGTGAGGTTTGAGTGGATGATGGCGTCTAGTGTGCGTCCAGCAGAATGGATGGGGCCAGAGGGAAGAAGGCAGAGGAATAGGGAGGAGCAGAGGTCAGTGAAGAGGGTGGTTGCTGTGCAAGGAGAGTCTAGGTGGATGTTGATGTCACCTAGTAGTAGCAAATTAGAGGTGGTGGCGAATAGGGAGGAACAGAAGTCTGCCCATTCAGAGAGGAACAGAGAAGAAGTGCCAGAGAAGACCAAAGGCTGCCAATAGGTGCTGTATTCCTACCCACGTGTGTTCTAGTAACAAAATTTCATAGGCGTAGGTAACCCAAAAAAGTTCTGCATCCCATAACGTTTGGCTGAATAAAAGAACACTGCCCCAGGTCCAGGTCTGCGGCAAGGTCCGGCAAGAAAAGATTGAATAACGTTGGTGCCAAGATGCTTCCCTGACACTGTCGGTTCTGTACCTCATATGGTCCTGTCATCTGACCACACCGGCCCCTTCTGCCTTGTAATGATAGACCAGGTGCACTAATACTGCCAGCAGATGGTTAGGGATTCCCTAGTTTTTTTGTTTTTTCCAAAGCAAGTTACGATCCACTCTGTCAAATGCCATTGACAAGTCGATTGAAACTGCATATACCTCGGGGGGTTTGTTTTCCCTATACTCTCTGCTGAAGATTGGCGATGACAAAAATCATGCAGTAGTAATGCCCACCCTGTTACGAAAACCGTTTTAATTCGGCTTCAAAATGCCAGAGCTATTTACCCAGGTCATAAGCTCCTTTAGCATCAATGAAGAAAATATCTTTGACTCAAAGTGTAAGAGGGCGATGGGTTTGTAATTCAAAGGGTTATTTTTATCACCTTTTTTAAAATTGGCACCACATTCGCTCTGTGCCATGGGTCCGGAAACTATTTTCGCACTAATGTGGATGTAAACAATCTAAATAGAATACCTGATCAGAAGTCTGGATCACTCTTGGTGATCCAATTACATAGTCCTCCTGGGCCTGGGGTTCTTGAGTGACTACATTTTCGAATCATATATATTCTGATTCAAAGAAAAAATCCCAGGATGACAAGTCCTCCTCCTCTGTTGGCAATAGGCTCAGGCCATACAGATTTGAAAAGTGTAATAACCAGATTGTTTCTGGGATAGAACAATCCTGCACAACAATCTTATTTTGATCTCGATTGTTAATAATCTGCCAGACATTTCTTTCACTTTTATTTAAAATGTTTCAACACCCGCATTCCCTTAGCCTTCCATTTATCATTGTGGTTTTCCTGTTCTTTATTTGCCATACATTTAATCAGAGGCAAATTAGAGTTTTTGATGTAACAACTATTTTTCCTCATTTGTTGTTTTAAAGCCTGAATCTCTGGGATAGAAACCCTTCAACTACTAGTTAAACAAACCATGGGTCCTTTTACCCAGGCAATACTTTCTTCCAAAATCTCAGTGAACGGTATATATCATGGAATGGCCCTGGATCAAAAGTTTCAAGAGATCTTTGCCAAGCATTAGAGAAAAAGGTCATACATTTCCCCATACTTTTATCATTCCATATTAAACTATTTTTAGCCCTATTAATTGTAAGGCTAACATTTTTGTTGTCATTTGGCCTAAACTTTATTTATTACATTTATATAGCGCGCAGGCAGCCCAGAGGCATTGTGGTGCTGTTACTTGTAAGGGAACTTAGTTACAGGTACAGGTTGTGCCATGGGTTACAGTAAGGCAGGATCCTGTGTTAAGCGATCAGAAGTATCATACACCATAATACATCATACACCATAGTACACCATACAGGTTAGTCATGAGAGTTTAAACATGTGTGGGTTGGTTAGGTGAACAAGGTAGTTTTCATGGCTTTGTGGAAAACAATTAATGAGGGTTCAGCTCGCAGAGAGGTGGGAAGGGTATTCCAGTGTAAAGCAGCAAGGTAGGGGAAGCTGGCGCCACCTGCTCTAGCTCTTTTTACCCTGGGTACGGAGAGCACATTGGCATAGGGTGTCCTGATGGGTCTTGTGGAGGCGGCAGGGGGGATTCTCTGGGATAGGTACGCTGGGGCTGAGAGGTGGATGCATTTGTGGGTGATGCTTAACGCTTTGAATAAGATCCTTTCCTTTATGGGGAGCCAGTGGGACGCTTTTCTGGCAGCATTGATGTCAATTTTATACACTCCAAACTACCTCTCAGTAGCGTGTGATCGCTAAGGCTTGCATCAATCACATGAAACTGTTCGATACTTTGGAAAAAACTTTGGGATACATAGAGAAAGTCAATTCTGGAAGCAGACCCGTCTCAATGCCAGGTAAGACTACCCTATAGGCCGCCCTTGACATTTCCATTTAGTACAAACAAGTACCATTCCTTCAAGAATGATTTCCACTTTCTCCCCCTCCCTAGCAATGTTGACTGAGTTTGACCCCATACACAGACAGTCTGTGTTAAAATCCTCGCCAATATCAAATTGTCGTGCTTGTTCACATTCTGATTGTACATACACATTTGCTTCAGCCGCTCCATGATATAATTTGGGCTCAGTTCCTTGGAATTTGCATATAGGTTGACAATCAGAATTGACCACAGGCTACATCAGGTTAAACTCACAGCTTAGATACAGGGTGGGGAAGAGAAAACCTGGTTTATCAAAATCATCCATTGCTGGCTTATTGCTACAATTAGACCCTCATAAGGCCTCCTATGATCTTTTCCTAAAGCAATTCGTCAAAAAATTACGTACCTATCTAGGATCACCTTATTAGTCAAAAAAGCCTTTTGGGTCATGATTACCTGGGTTTCTCCACATCTAGTAATGGCATATTCATTAGAAAGTAAGTGGCTAAAGCCTCGTGGGTTCCAACTAATAACACTAAAAACTTGTTCTTGCAGCAGGTACCATTGTGTCACTTTTTTTTCAGACGGATACCCAGACCAAACTTTCTCCGATGGTACTTTGTTGCGTCAGTTCAGCGGCTATTTGTGTTGGTTTTATATATGACTGGATTAGTTGAACGTTTGGATACTGATGATGTTACTGGTCGAATTTTGGAACCCGTTAGTCTTAATTCTTCCAAATAGGAGAAGAGGTATCCTTGAACAAATGTCGATGGAACATCGATTATTACAATGTCTAAATTGTAATCATCAAAAAGATCCACCCTTGTGATATCTCTTGAGGTGATAATTCGTAGTACATCGATATTCATTCTCATCGTGATTCGGCCAGCAGTTTCTTCCGGAACTGTGACATTTGCTTAGGTACAACCATTCATCTTATAGATAGTCCAATGAATTCTACGGATCCCTCACTGAAACCCTGCCTAATGTCTCCTCCCAGGTGGCCAGGAAAAAGGCAGACATCGGATCCGGACCTTGGGGGTGGTGTACTGCAGGAGGCTCACCTGGGAGGAGAAAAGGCCCAGGGTGGTGAGAAGATCCCATAGGATGAGACATGGTATGTGTCCTTTGAAAGGGAACATCTTCCTAAATTGCTAAAACAGGTAATGGTTTACTGTATAATATATCTGAACCACACATAAAATCTGTTGCTCTGGGCACATGTACTATAAAAACTGAACAAGTCTTACCCTCAGAAAGACCCTTCAAAGTATTTAAGGATAAACACCTTCCTTACTCCCAAAAGGTGTAATGAAAAGGTATCTAGAGGTATTGCCTTAAATAGACCGTCTTCCTCTGTAACTACAAATTCAAAGGGTCCAACTTTAAATAATTATAAGGGGAATGGATCTGTCCTTAAAATCAAAACACAAGTCCCAAAATTCCATATGTACTGGGACGAGGAAGAGGCATGCTGTAGCAGTAGTCGGGCAATTAAGCCCAACAGCCCACACGTGAAGGAACCTGGAAGGCATAAAAGTCCCCCTTAGGTGAAGGAAATTGGAAGGAGCTGCAATGTGACTGGAGTGCGGGCTGAAGCAGTAGAAGCAGAAGGAAGAAGGCAAGACGCTGGCAAAACAAGCAGAAGTGGCAGAACAAGAGGGCAGCTGGAACGTGGCTACAGCAGATTTCATCTGCATTTCGGAGAGGGTTCGGTTTCCCCAAACTCTGAAGTGGAGAGGCGGCACAGCAGAGGGCATGAAGAGAGGCGGGCTTTCCCCATGTGAGCCCGATTGCCGTGGTTGCCGTGCTGACAGCTTGTCTGAGACCGAGGCGGGGAGCAGTTATGAAGCCATGGGTCTCAGGAGCAAGAGGGGCTCCTTAATGGTGTGGCCAGACAGGAGACACCATCAGAGAGAAAGAGTGTGTGTCCATGTGAAGCCAGAAGCAGTAGATATTGTGGCATAAGTTGAGGGACATGCAGAGAAAGTGTTATAGAGTGATGCCTGGCGTTCTAACACCTTGCACAAGCATTTACGGCAACAGTATTGAGTTTCCTATTCACTTGCGTATTACTCAAAGCGAGCTGAAGTTGTTCGTTGATGCTGTAAAGAGGGAACAATGGAAAATTACCACTCGCGTATATTGGCAAAGTCATTTCACTCGTGTGAAGAGCAAATGCTGCTTAAATCCCAATGATAAACCCTTACACCGCTATAAACTACCTGAAGGAGTGGTTGTGTGATGCTTATTCAGAAGAGTGAACGTTGTAAAGGTCATCATTACTGAATGCCTAAAATTGATAAGTCCATTGTTGAAACCTACAGCCTCTGAAAACTACATCAGGTACTGGTTGCGAATGCCTAATTGTGATTCCTTAAGGAAGATCGAATGGTATCCTTTACTTTCATGCAGGCATACCATTTTCTATATAAACCTTTAACTTCTCAAATTTATATTAAGAGGTGGTCGCATGTGCCTAATTGTGATTCCCAAAGTAAGACTGAACTATATCCTTTACTTTCAAAGGGGTGTACATTTCTAATACAATAAGTTAAGCAATTAGGCAGAATATTTTCAATTGAGGAGAGTAAGCATTGCACAGGCCAACAGTCTCCCCATACTAAAAGTGAAACCAGCCTTTCTCAAAGATAGTAAGGAATCTGACTGTTACTGTGAAGCTATTAACAGTTCAACCACCTGGCCTAAGACACAAATGTGCATACATTACCTGAAGCTTAGAGGGGGGCACCAAAGCTTCCGGTTAATTCCTTGGGCTGATAGCTGGCAGAAAGGTGAAGGTAAAGTTGGGGAAGGGAAACTGGCTGCTTGTAAAGACAATTTTGAAGTTGACACAACCTGTATTGCCAAGACTGTGGAAGACAGAGAGAAGTGGGTCGTAAAGGCATACCCAGATTGTTATTGTGGCAGACGGACAAGAAAGGCAAAGAGGCTGCCCCTTTTGAAGAGAACTATTCAGAGGAAGAGTATCTTGCCTACTTGAAGATGTTAAAGTACTTTAAAGGGAATCTTGTTGAAGTCTGTCTTGAAATACAAATCACTGAAGCTGTAGTAGTAGTCCAAAGTGCTGAAGCTGTGGTGATATATAGGATTGTCAGTGGATGCAACATTGTAGTAGCCTAAACAAGTTGGAGTACTGTGAGGCAAAGGTGAATGTTCTCACTGTAAATCAAATAGGAGGTGAAGTTGAAGTGGAAGCAGAACTGTGAAGTCATCCTGACAAGTACACCATTGCGAATTCCCATCCTGTGACTAATGACATCCAAGAACTGTGTCTCACTGGTACTTGTAGACATTGCAGTTCTTATGAACGTTATGAACTGTGGCAAATCTTCTTGAAGTAGTGACAAAGCATTGTGGCCGGGATTACCATTGGTCCTTTTTTGAGGAAGTGGAAAGTGAATTTTTCAGCAACGAGAAGTAAGTTGTTATTGTGGGAACTTTCGTTAACAGACTTTTACTTTGACATTGGAACATCAAGAACTAATTTGAGACTGTCTTACCTACAAGGATTTTCTCATTTCTTTGTTTGGTTGAAGATTAGCCACATTTAATTTAAAACCTGGGGAAGGAAACAAAACTGTGAATGCTGTTTATGTTATCTTGCATTGTCATATATTTTCTTTGTGCAATTGTTGCTTAGTGTGTGGACCAGATATCCTGTGTTAGAGTGTTTCCCTTTAGCTTTGGGTAGGCATGGAAATCCTCAGAAGAGTAGCGATAGTAAGGCATTTTACTTCATTTATTTTGACAATGAAATGGCATTTTTTGATCAATCATCAAAACAGTGGTCGGCCTCACATTACTGACCCCTCACAATAGGCTGTTTATTTGCTAGAGGTTGATTAAACATATTCAAAATAATTCTATTTCGATTTACCCCAGGCCTACCCATTGTATCTGTGCTTGTAGTATTCTGTGTTTGAGGTTTGTTACTGCCTATTTGGTTGGTCTCCACCAACACTCTTTCTGTATGACATTCTGTTTCAATTTGTCTCGGAGCATCTATGGTCTAATGCCACAGCTTCCTCTGTTGATGCACTTTGCAAGTTATTTCTTTTTTTCCCCCAAATATAGGTGCCATTTTTGTGGCTATACTCAAGCTTTGCAGAGGTTTTGGCTCTTATTGAAATTGAATCATCTTGGACAGCCACATCATCCTTTTTTTGGTTAGCACACAAGAAATTTCATTTTTGGCCCGTTCTTTATTTTCCGTTTCTTCTGGTTTTCTGTTTTTTTGTACCTGTTGGACCATGCCATTTCTTCAGAATTATACACCTCACAGCACTTCTGTTTTATACGGTTCCCAACCGATCCAGAGGTAGTGGGAGATTATTTCTGAACAACTGATCCCACGATTACCATGCTGACATCACTCAATATCCCTCTGCTGCTATCTGGGGCAATCTTATCAATTCCTCCATGGTGGATAATGAGAGTGGACTGCTGTCAAGAGCATTTGGAGTGTTATCTGCGACCAGAGGGCCCTTGTAATTTCTGCCTTGATGTTCAACAAGCGACTATTCATAGTTGCAGAGTTGTCTTTCAATTCACCCATTGACACCGCTTGATATCTCATTTCTGATTTCATTTCACACAGGCTATCAGTAACTATTTCACTAATTACTGGTTTTACGGCCCACCAGTGTCGAATCACATTGTATCCTCTTTGGTTAATTCCATGAGGATGCCAGAATGTGTCTGTACCTCTCCCCTCAATAATTCAAAAACATTGACAAGTAAGTTTAGAATAAAATGTAGTGCAGTCATGGTTACTTAACTTGGGCCTTGTGGCTGAGCTGTTAAAGTTGGTGATGGAGAATTGAAACTTTCAGCTGTAGCCAGGATTACATTTTACCAATACAGCTTGGGTGCCTACCTGCGCGGCAATAGTTACAATGGGGCTTAGATTTAGTACCCTTTTCTGTGCATCCTCAGTTTTATTACTAAAAGAGGGAAAGTATGTTTTGGTTTATCGCCAATGCACTTCTTCTGGCCACATTTTCTTCCCTCACATATCTTGAATTTTCTATTTCATAACTAGTTACATTACCCAAACCTTGGCTGCGCCCTTTTGAACATGGATGAAGTCGACAATGTATATTCTTTTCCATTTTCAAGGACATTCCTTTGCTTTTTGTTAATTGGCATAGGATTAGATATGATGTTCCGTTTGTAGGCTTGTTCCCCTTAAGTATCATGAAGTTGACCATTTATCTCTGGAATGTGGTCATAAATCTCCTGTGCCTCTGCCTCCCCTGTTATGTATCCAAATTCACTAGCTTTTGAGTAATCACAGTGGCTACCACTTAGTAGATTATAAATGGTGTTCATTTTGGAAATATATTCAACCTAATAAATCAGTATGCTCAAGTTTGTAGCTTTGCTATTTTCACTATGACCATATACAAAACTGTATGAATCAATTACCATGTAAATATTATAACACTGCAAACAATGGTCAAGCCGCACTATAAGGTTTTCATCCAGGTAGCCGTTTGAAACTCCAAATATGGCCAATATGACCAAGCTCCTGCAAACATCTAAAAATATTGTTCAGCTCCTCTCTCCTCCAAGGACAAAAAGCCCAAGATGATTAGGTAGGCCAGAGCTACCACCCTCCATCAATCAGTAGTTCAAAGAGCATAAGCCCTACAATCACCGTTTGTAACACGTGGGCAATTAGAGCTCAAAATTGTGACTCAAAAGCTTAAAGGGGAAGTTCACTCAAAAATATTATTGTTTCAATAGATGGGCCACAATAAAAAATATTTTTTTTAAAAGGTCCTATGTAAAATTTTGAGGAAGCGAGGCTCAAAGTAAAGAATGTCAAGCACTAGGAGGCATCCATTTTGCGAATGAACGAGCCTCCTGTGCTTATGTTAACCTCTGCTCTTGCGGCAATAATGAAACAAAATCCCCCTACTGGGAGCTTTTTCTTATCACAGCCGGAGAGCAGAGAATGCTGCCAGGCTTTTTCCTGCCCTGTGATGCTGGTGAGTGATTATTTTTTTCATTCCTGCTTTCCCTAAAGCGAAAATCCAGGAAATTATTAATACAACTGCGTTGTATTTATGATTGCAGTGCCTTTCGCTTCAAGCCTCCCGGGCTCCCCCGAGAGACTTAAAGCTTAAGTACCAGCAATTTTAATAACCTCGCCGCACGCCGTGATCGGTGTGCAGCGCTGTATTTATAATTGCTGTGCCTTTCGTTTTAAGTCTCCCGAGCTCCCTTGGCTCGGGGGAGCCTGGGAGACTTGAAACAAAAGGCACAGCAATCATAAATACAACAATGTTGTATTTATAATTGCTGTCTTCATATGTATACTCATTAAAGACAGGCGCCAAAAGCATTTTAAAATGTTCACCATTTAATCATCCAGTGTTCACTTTCATTATCTGCGTCACATCTGTCATTAGCCATATGCCAAGGTACCTCCTCTTCTTTGGACACCATCGAAAGTCCAGGTTAGACAGATCACTCTGCATAATATTGCCATAGATTCAGATTTCTGGCAGCTGATCTTATAGCCTGAGGCTTTATTAAACTTTGCGATTATATCCATCAAGGCTGGTATCGATGTCTTAAGATCTCGCAATATAAGCAGTAGACTGTCTGCACACAGCCAGAGCTTTTGTCCACACCTTTCATACTTGACTCCATGCATTCTTTCGTCCGATTGAATAGCGTGTGGAAACGGCTCCATGGCAATTACAAAGAGCAACAGAGATAAAGGATAGCCTTGCCTTGTCCCTTTTTTCAATGTGAAAGTTTCAGAGGCAAGTCAATTCGTTGACACTGTTGCCGTAGGACTGCTATATAATAGTTTGATCCACTTCTGAATGCTCAAGCCAAATCCAATTTATTTCTAAGGTTTGGTGCAAGAACTGCCACTTAATCTGGTTGAATGTTTTTTAAGAGTCTAGAGACAAAGCAACCACTGTATCTTCCAGGAATTGTGTACATACAGTGTTACAGAGAACACACGGTCTGCCTAAAACAGATTTCAGTGTATTTGTTCAATATATAGTAACTGAAGCTACCTAGCTGGCAGCACCTGTTCCGTGGAGACCGTAATAAAACAATCAGCCTAAAATTGTTGCAGTTTCCTCAGTCCCTCGTGGCAAGACCTCCCCCTCCTGGCAAGCCTCTTCCTCCTTTTAAAGAAAAGACAGAACAAACCCATTAACCCAGCTCAGCCTCTCTCTGCATCCACACCCAGGCTCACACCTGACAGACCTTAATTCTCGTAACCGTCTCGCACACCCCGATTAACTCCTTCCTGCCGTACGTGGCGCAGACTGTGCTCCCTCGGGTTTTCATGGTCACTTCCTCACAATCCCATTTTGTAAAGAGGAATTAAACATATCCGCCATAAGCTCAAAAACGCAATCAGGCAGCACCTTGTAGAACTCCACCGGGAAACCATCTGTTTCAGGACATTTACCAGAACTTAACACGCATAGTCGCTCTCTTCATCTCATCTGTTATCTCACCTTCCATGGTTTCCATCTCAGTCGCTGATAGGGTAGGGAAATTCATATTCTCAAAGTATTCCACCAGAGAGTGTGCAACTCCTCGATTCTCCGAGATATATAGTTTGGAACAAAAAGCCATGAATTCATTATTAATGCTTGCCAGCTCAAAAAAGTCATATTACCAGCATTGTTCTCAATTGCATAAATTCTCATTTTTCACAGACTTTCAATCTGTGTGCCAATAAGCGATCACATTTCTCGCCACCTTTATAGTACCTGCAACGTGAACTAAATAGAGCCTTTTCCACTTCTTCTGACAACAATTTATTATATTCATATTTACGTTGAATGAGTATTCTCCACTTTTCTTCCGAATGAGGTAAAATCAATTATTTTTCCAACTCTGCAATTGCCACTTCCAACGTCTTCAGTTCGATCTCCCTTGTTTTCTTTCTTACCAGAGCCCAAAACAATCAGAATTCACCTCATGTAATCCTTGAAAGCCTCCCATATTGAGCCCACACGTTTCACCTTTCCTGTTAACTTCAATAAACATTTCCCTTCTTTGACAATTTTCTCCACCACTTCTTCATCATCATGTAATATTGAAATATTCAGCCACCAGACATCTGACCTTTTTCAAGACGTAATCCTGTTAAATTTTTAAAGTCATCGGGGCATGATCTGATAGGCTAATACTCCCTATGTCATTTGAGTGAAATTAAGTGGTCACCTTCACCGCTCTCAGGAGCATATCTATTCTGGAGTATGTGTCACGGGCACCTGAATGAAAACTATATTCCCGAGAGTTCAGGTGTTCCAACCTCCAGACATCCAACAATCTGAACTCATTAGCGAGATCAAGGAGGTGTGCTGAACCCAATGGAGTCATCCCGGTGGTGACCACCTACAATGTGGCCAGGGGACAGCAGCCTCTGCCCGATGCTGTCCCTGGGAGCAGCTATATGAGGGAGGACGACATGGAGGGGAAACAACCTTCAGGGAGATGTCATGGCTTCATCGGGTGGGACTCACATTGCCTAATGTGAGGAAATTTAAAAGAAGCAGAACATGAAGGTCTGCTGCCTTCGGGAGAGAACAACGTCTCTCTGCAAGTATGAGGATACCGAAGGGCAAGTAGCAGTGTGGTGGAGGCAGGCAGCTCGCTGCAGATTGAGGAAGACATGCTGCAGGAATGCCAAGAGCCAGCAAGGGACTACTGGGTGTCGCAGGTGATGAAGAAGAGCATCCCTTTCCTTACCGGAGTCCGGGGCGAAGCTGATGCTGGATTGTGGAAGCCGAGACACCTGAAGAATCCAGGCAGAGGCAGTCCCAAGAAGGAAGCAGATGAAAGCAGCTGTCATGATGCCTACCCCTGGGCATCCAGACCACGTCCAGCAACCCCGGAAGCAGGCGGCATCGAGTTATCCTAAGCTAGCCCAACAACCCCTGCTAGGGGCTATTTGGGTCCAGTCCTGGCGCTCATATGGAGAGTAAGTCCTGGCGCCATAGGCGCCAGGCTCATAGATTAAAACTTACCTGATGCAGACCATGCTGCAAACCTACCTGATGCAGACCATGCTGCAAACTTACCTGATGCAGACCATGCTGCAAGAGCTCCAAGCCAAAAGAGGCTTGGAAGGGACTACTTTACTTAGGGACTATTTTTTACTCGAGCGGGGCTGGGGAGGAATACTTACCTGGGACTACTTTGGCGGCTATTTAAACCACGCCCGAAGAGCAGCACACGCTTCGCGTTATTCTGCATCCAGCAGCGTAACGCTCACCATGCCTGCAAATCTGCATCCAGCCTTCTGCCACGTCCGCCTCGAGTTTGGAGCTCCTAGAAAAAGGGAGAAAGAAGGAGAAAAGGTTAGAACAAGAGCAATACCTTTAATCCTTACCTGAATTCCCGATCCATCGTGCCTTCGAGCTGGAAGAAAGAAGTTATTTTATGCGCGTCGCCTCGCCTGCTGCAGCGCCGCGCTGAACTCACCGGCCTTCGCAGCACCTTCACATTCCATCGCATCCTCCTGCATGTTCCCGCCGCACTCCGGCACCAAAGGAGAAGACAAGAACAGCAAGGTGAGCTAAGGGAATACACAGAGAAATATTAGTTACCCCCCGCATAGACTTACCTGATTTTACCATCGAGGGTACTATTCCTCTTCACGGGTCGGCACAGCTTCCACTGCATCTTCGCCGAATCCCGGCCCCTAAGGGGAAACAAAAGGACAGCCAGGTGAAACAAAGGGACTAACAAGGGGCACCCTCCTCACCACAATAGACTTACCTGATTTTACCGCCGGAGGTATTATTCCCCAAGACTTCATACTTTCTCTCAGCGCCTGAATAAGGGAGAAAGCAACAGGTTACATATTGACTTTATTTTATCGAACTGTGTTGGAAAATACAAATCCTTACCAGAATACTACCGGTTGCCACGAGAAACTCTTCATTAGGGTCAAGCTGCAACCTGCAAGGAATCGGACAAGAGTGAAAGTCAGGCATTTGAACTCTTACGAACTTTATACTTACGGCGTCTTGCCGGGAATCTCGGAGTCAATATTGTTCTGGAACTCACCAATTTCTTCGAGCCAGTGAAGCAACTGGTTATCAACGCGCCCCTGCACTCAATGCAGGATGGAGAGCTCATCTTTTCAAATCATCAGGTGAGACTATAAGAGGGGACATCAAAGGTGATCTGTGAGGAGAACAGCGGGGGTGGGGGGAATTTACACTCAACTCCACGGGTGGTTAATTCCCTTTCTCCATTTGCAGAAGAATATTCCCACGGGCCAAGCAAACGAAGCTAGGTGGGCCAGTCCAGTCCGTCATCTCGGCCCTACGCGTCACATTGGTCCTGTTCCGATCGACGCCTCCGTGGGAGCCAGGTGAGCGTAACAGCACTTCTCCGGTTGATCATGGGAATATATGATGACGCCAACAAACGCTAGTGAGTCTTCCCAGAGGCCCTGCAGGCTCTGGGTCGTGTCGGCAGATATGCTGAAGCAAGTCAATGAACAACAAGCAAGAGAGAGAAAGAGAATATATCTGACTTTAAAAGGGAAAGCCATTGGCAAATAAAACCCTTACAAGCAGATAAATGCAAATTGTGCAAGCTAAGGAAAACCCAGGATTGGATTATAGATCCGGAGGACATATTTGCAAACAAAGTGGGTGTGCAACTATAGAAAAGGGCAAGAAGCTCATATGAATAGAAGAGGCCCTGGCAGGAGAGTATACCAGGCAACCATTACAAAGAGTGTGAACCTAAGTCAACCATCACAAGTGTGTGAAAATAGGAAGTCCTGGCAGGACAGTATGCCAGACAATCAGAATTGTGTTGTTTAATAAGAGTAGATCAATTGAGTTGTTTAACCAAAACGCTCCTGAGACGGAACATTAGGACTAGGAAAGGATTATATGAACCGGATGTTCAAGGGAGATAAAATTGCAAAGTCAAGACAAGTTTTATTCGTCAAAATTGGTGTGGGCCAAGAAAGGCATATGGAATTGTTGAATGCGAGCTTTAGATATATTGTTGTGAGCCAAGAAAGACACACGGCTTGAGAGAACCAAGAAGAATCCAGGAGAAGATAACCATCTTATATGCTTGCAGAACATTTATGTTGAAAGCCAGCTATCCTTTTTGTGAAGACTTCCCCAAACCTTCCAAGGTTTAAAGACATTTTCTGCTTCACCTTAGATTTTTGATTTAGTGTGAGGGTCAGAATAGAACTTTGGACACAGTACGGTTTTCATTTTGGACATTCTGATGCAGACAAATCCTTAGTTTTGGTTCAGGTAGGGAAATTTCTCTTGGAACAGGGTCTGAGAGGCATTCTCCCAACCCCTTTTATTTTGAATAAAAGTCTTTAACCAAAACCATGGATAACTTGTGTCCGAGTTTCATTCTTGACTCCTCACAGAGGGCATTCCGGTTGCCATCTCTCAAACCCTTCCACTTTTCATTACTCCTATCAATTACTGGGTCCATGACCTCACCCAGCTGCATCGAGAGCAACTTCCCCACACCTTGAAGAATTGGATCAATTGAGGCAACAGGCCATAGGGAAGAAGCACTGCCAGCTTCTGTAATTAGTGCAGATTGCAGAGAGCAAGACTGACTGGAGGTGACGTGGGGACCATATTGCGGCTAGCAAGCATACAAATAACTCAAACCATATGGACACCAGATAGAAAGTAAGGTGTTGGTATATGTATGGGTCATTGGTACCGGAGGCGGTCCTGAGGAAGGTGGCCAGCCCCACTGTAGGCTACTGAAGCCGATCGACCAACTATAAACAGGAATCGGGCTAGAAGAGTACCCGTCATGGCAGTGCTAAAACCAAGAGTGGTGCCACAATAATGTACACCTTGGTATTTTCACATCTGTCAAGCTCTGCCAATTGATCTATTCTACATCTTCACAGTCTATTGTACGTAATAATCCTGCTCAGTCTGAAAAACCGTAAATCCAGGAATATTATAGTGGTTACCTGTCCTTTCTCCTTTTTTATCTATTGTGCTAGGTGTGTTATTTGTGACCCCCCCCCCAAAAAGAAACTAGTGCGAGTGAGTGCAGAGTTGTAGGCAATGGTGACACAGAGTAAATAATTCCAATCATCATGTTCTATCCATTTCGTAGACAGGTGACGCACCACCCCTTCCCAGGAATAGAAGGGGTCTTGTAGGGACAGTTAGAATTTCTGTACTGTAACTTTTCAGCGTGTTGAATTGCCTTTCTAGCCTACCCAATTGCTTTTGATGATCCATTAAAAGCTGAGTCTGTGAGAATATTTATGGTTAAGGCTTAAGGGTTCACTGTTGGGATAAGTACATTCACCATTCCCCATCAAGCAACACAAGGCACAAGATGAGAGCCAGCTTCAAAGATCTACAGAAGTGTGAATAAATCCCTGAAAGTGAAATGCAAAGTTCCATGTGACCTAGATGTCCCCCCAGTCCTCTAAATAGCAACAAAATGCAAGGATACACTAGAGCAACCTCTTGAGACCTACCCACACCCATTCCAATCAGCAAGCTCTGAGATGAAAGGCCTTCCAATGCGAGAAGAACAAGAGAAACACCTAAACACCCCTGCTAAAGCATACCACACAAGCAGTATAAAAAAACCTAGTATTCCCCTATTTTACCAGACAGAACACAATGTTTGCACATCAGCAAACATGAATTTTGCTTGTGAGCAGCACCATGTGCATACAAAAAGGAAAGTGATGAATCCCAGTCATGCAGGGGGTCGATTGTCCAATGATCCCCTCAATCCTGCTACAAGTAGAACACATGACATTTCTACACAATGCAAGAATTTTAGGTAGAGGTAGCCTCTCTATTGTAGCTAAAGGCAAAGTATGCGTGCCAATAACAAACAGACCATTCCTGCATCTCTGTAGGAGCACAGGGGTAGCCTGTATGCATCTGGGTCCTAAGAAAGATTACAGTGGCAGCAGTCCCACTACCAACACAAGAGAACAATAATGGAAGGCCACTGAAGAGCCGGGAAGAGTAATGTAATATAAAGGTCATTTATAGAGCGCATATACACATGTGAAGTGCTTCAAAACGCTTAGATAACGTTAGAGAGCTGCACAATCTAGCCCTATCGGCTTCTGAAGGCAAGAGCTTCCGGCAAGTAATCAAAGCCTGGCCAGTGAAGGGGATCGATTGTCCGCTGTCTTCCACTAAGCGAATAGTGCAGTGCCTTTCCTGTCACGGGATGGCTGCTACACTCTATGCAAGCACCAAGTGCACCTAGCAATATCCTTTCGAGAAACTGTCCCAGAGTCAGTGCAAGATCATGGGTGGGCACATCAGCAACACTTACTGGCCGGAACGCGTACAGAAGAAACCCCAGCTCCATCTGGGTTAAACCACAGTGCCGCTACATGGAATCACTCTGAATAATTCCAGAGCATCAAAGAACGCAGGGACCGAATCTCTGCCCATCTCTGAGTAAGACCACAGTTGTGGCGCCATGATGGCACTAGAGCCTGCCATCTTCCCCAAAACGCATAATAGAAAAATTGAAAAAGTGCATATAATGAGAAAAAAAAAAAGAATATTCATAATGAGTGTAACCTCAAAAAATATCCAGAAAACATGACACAAATCATTTAGCAATATTGTTCAAAGCAACTGCAACTGCAATAAATATAAACAGTAAACAAGAAAATTATAACAAACCAAGGAGATAAAAATACAATTTCAAAATCAAGGTTTGATCTTCAACTGAGCATCCCACAGCCATTCAACAGCTTTCTCTGGAATATATGCTATCTTCACACCATCTGGAAAGAAAGATATTCAAAATAGCAGGTTGAATCAGTGCAGTCTTGATGTTCAAATCTCTAGCCCTCATTTTTTTCCTCACTGAAAACCTCTCTTTTCCACAATCTCTTTGGAGGAATCCAGAAATATTGCAAATGGTTTCCCAGCAAACCTAACATTCCCTTTATCCCTGGCAGCTCACAGTAGTTTTTCCTTCCCATGTATCTTCACCAGGACATTGTTATTTGTCAGGGTATTCCTTTATCCATCTTCCCCATTTTACCTGCCCTCAAAGCATAATCCAGTTCAGCTGCACCCACAATACCAGGCCCATATGTGACTTGAAGCACCAATATATCAGTATCTTCATCAGGGATCAGTTCCTCCAGACCAACCAGATACAAATTATGGTTCCTTGTCTTCACAAGTTCAGCACTCTTAGGACTCAATCTTGAAAGTTCCCATTTCATAACATTGTAGGCTCTGAAGCTGCCATTGAGTTCTTTAGCCATATCTCCAGTATCCTTCTCCACTTGTGTAATCCTGCTATCCAACTGTTGAAACATTTCCACTGAAATCAGATAAGGAAGACTTCACATCAACCACATCCTGAGTTTTTTTCTTCAGCAGAGAGTATATGTCTCCAGGGCCTGGGAACTCTTCCCCATCTTCCATGCCACTATCTTGTTTGGGTTTTTTAGGATTCTAGAATGTTGTTTGACCAGGCAGCAGCTTAGGCCTCCAGCTCCTGTTCCCCCCTCTCTATAGTTGAGCTAAGGATTGCCAATTGGACAGGATGAACAACGCGGAAAAGAAAATTGAGATGGCGGAGAACCACGTGCCTATAAAGCAGCACTTGAATCAAGGCAGAAGCCGATACGCCAAGCATGCTTTGCACTCTTTGTTGCCTTTCTGAACATTCGCAATGTTGGGAAGGAGGGTGGGTCTTCCCACCCCCCTAGGCGATACTGAATGTGAAATAAATGCAACAAAAGCATATTCAGAGAGCAGGGAGTGCGTATAGAGGGGAGTGCACGATCATCTCAGCGTATGCATTACAAGCTAGATGTTAGATGCAGGTGTGAACTCCATCTTGGCGAGCGGCAGCCATCTTAGAATTTAGGCCCAAGCGTGGCAGACAGCAATATATGTTTTATTATTAGATTCCTTGCATGTGCGCGAACATCACCCCCACCCTGGCCAGGTCTCACAAAGTCCATGAAATCCTCAATTCTTCTTAAAAGTTACAGGCCTTTGCGCACAGGGAAGAATGCGCCCTGCAAGGTCAAGAGAAGGGAGCAGCGCGCCTCCTGGCAGCACCATCCCATGGGAAAGATAGCAAGGCCCTTCTGCCCCCAACCATCTCCACACGAGAAATAATGCTTTTATCCTGAGACACGTGCATGCCACTAGACCATCCAAACCCAGACTACGACGATAAAACGTTTACACCCCTCGATCGATCACTAAGATCAGAAGGCAAGGCTATCGCACCTTCATAAGTGGGTCATATATTTTGTGTAGCGAGGTGCAGGGTGGTGTCAAATTATAGCCCAAAATGAAGCCAGAGGACCTTAGGAGATCCCATCGACCCCCAGACTGACGGAGGCTTCCATGCAGCTTCTCTGAAGGGGCCGCCCCACCTGCAGCGACCAGTCCCCGACGCATCAGTCCCAGAGGTTTACAGGAGCCGTTTAAGGAATTCCTGTCTGCACTTTGAAACAGACACAGCTCCAGAAGGAATGCAGGCCGTCGTCGTAATCCTGTGACGGAGGAGTTTGGGTGAACACACACATGTGAGTATACCCTTGCAAGTGATAACAAGTGGGAGAGGGGTATATGGGTAAGAGTGTGGGGTGTGAGTAAGTGGAGAGCAAGGTTGTTTGTATGGTATGGAGAACATTACGGAAAGGAAAACAGGAGTGCTGGGAGACTCCCTGAGTGAGGTGAGAAGGTGGTACCACTTATGTTGTGTAACGGAAGAAAAGGAAATAAATAGGAGCCTACATAATTAGTGGGTTCGGAATAGTAGTTGTTATTCTAGCTTATTTTAGTGATTTGCAGCCTTTTTGTGTAGGGTGAAGGCCGGAGGAGGGGTGGTGTTAAAATAGCAGCATGTTTGGGTGTGTGCAGTGCAAGAGTGGGTGGGTGTGTATGAAGGGGAGGGGAAAGTAACATGGGCTGATGGGCAGGAGTGAATGACAAAGTGATTTTTTGGTTGTGACATTTGCAGCATGCGCAGCACACGATTAGAAGCGTAGGGACGATCTAGAGAACATAAATCGCTACAATAGGAGTGAAGTCCCCTTTAGAGAACATGTACAAGGCCTTGCCCTTGTACCAGTAGAACATTGAGAAATACCATAAGCAGTGGGTGACAGAAACATGTGGGGGGATGGGTGGAAAACCCATAATAAAGGAATTTTAGAGTATATGACTACGGTGGTAAACAACTACAGAAAAGGACATTTTAGACTTATGGAAGATGATTGAGGACGTGGAAGACACCAATGAGGGAGTGGCATGGAACACACATGAGGGGGACAAACGAGCAGAAAAGGGTGGGACATGAACAGACTAAAAGGGGATATATCCATTGGCAGCGCTCCCAGCGATGGGGTACACTAACCCAACCTATGTATCCACTTGAGCCACTGCCCCTCCACCCCATATATACCCACTCGAATAACCGCTCCAACTCAGAAGTGCGCAGGGCAGAGAGAATTAGAAGGAGCACTGGAATTGGTGTGAGCAGTGCTAGCACAACAGCTAACAATACGGAGCAAGGTAAAGGGGAGCGGTCTAGACGAGTGGAGAGCGGCGGACATTTTGTTTAGATTGGACAGTACGGCAATCAAGGATGTGCATATAGAGAAGAAAGAGTAGCTGCACTGGCTACCCCTTCAAGCATACATCAAGTTCAAGACAGCCTACACCAACTACATAGCAGTCACAACAAACCATTCGACCTGGCCAAGAAACATTATCTCTGGAGGCCAAAGCAACACCACAAGTTAGCTACAACAATCCCAAAACAAAGATGTGAAAGAGAAAAAAAAAACAATAAAACAGACCTTTTCCTGCTACACACAGTGTCTCTGTAACAAGTAACTAATGCAGATCTACCTCGGCAATGCCAAAACGTTTAGGTCACTTGACATTTCACATCATGTGAGGTTTCGTCAGACCAAAGAGTCTATGGTACAATGAATAGAATAGCAAGGAACATATGCTCAAACAATGTCATGAACATATTACAAGCATATGTTTTAGGGGCCTACTGTGTTAAAATAAGCGACAACATACTATATGTTATTCTTGTTAATAAATACTTAAAGGCGGGACAAGAGAGGTAGGGGCGCAATAGGAGTGGTGGGGGGAGGTTGGGCACTGTTGGGGTGGCTTCCTGCTGTTTAGGAGGCTTTGGATACCACCAGGAAAATTAGTGGAGACATCATTTTACATGTGATGGAACAATTGCAAAGTTAGGTGGCATCGTAGGGCAGTGTAACTTCTGAGAGTTGGGCAATGTTTTAAGGGTGCTGCCTAACCTAACAGTCATTTGGACTTGCAACAGACACTTGGCATTAGGAGGGGGTATTAAATGCCTTCCCAATGAGAGGGAGGTGTTTTTCACAAGAAGCCAATTACTTGAGGACATGTCTGAAAGAGACAACAAATTTTATATTGATATTTTATTGGAGAGCAGAAAATATTTATTTTAAACAAAGGCACTTAGTGACGGCAGAGACCATATTTCTGAGTGACTTACAATTCAAAGAAGCAATGGGGTATAATGGAACAAAAACAAGGAGGCTTTGTCATGGAAGAAGTATAAGACTGCAAGACTAATATGGGGAATGTTTTATGGGGGGGTGACACCAAGACCACCCCATTGTAGTTGTTGGTGGGGGCATCAAGACCAAAACTGAGAAATAAGGAAAGACATGGTGAGGGCACCTACAATCAGCCACGGAAGGAGCCCAAGGAAGACAATGACAGCAAGTGAGTTAGTGGCCTACCAGAGATTTGTTTTCACAGAGGGAGTAGCACGCTACAATCATACCATATGTCCTGGAAAAAGGCAAAGAAGTGTCTGGAGAACAGGGAAACAGGCATAACCTTTTGCATGTAGCCTTACCAGGCCTTCCTGCCCCCAATGATTAAGGGGAGAGTGAGAGCTGGTGCTGGTTGGAGGCATGCAGCCAATCCAGTGACATTGGCCGCAGCCTCATAGCAGTACCTTGAAGGTTGGTCAAGGATGCGGTTGATGCAAGGTGTGATGAACTGAGGGAATTCGTCCCTTCTCCCCAAGGGGGAGCCCCCAACCGCCAGTGAGGTGAGCCTGCTACGCAACACCCACCCTAGGGGTCGAGGCAAGTGGGACCTCAGCGGGAGAGACTTCCTTTTAGGGGACGGCGACTCCTGTTCCTGTGAGAACTCCCTGATACCCTTCAAGTGATGGCTTATATAGACTCACACAGAACGTTACCAGTTTCATGAAGATAAGTGAACCTATATTATCAACAAGAAGAAACCAAGGCTATCCCTTTAAATCAGAGTCTCCAATGGACTGTGCCCAGGATGCTGAAAAGGAATGACAAGCCAAAGAACCAGCAAGAGGAGGCAGAAAGCCGAGAGAAGGCGGAAAACAGAATACCAGGGGAAGCCCCCTATAAGTAACATAGTTGAAGGAGGCAGAGCTATCACAGAACGCAGAGCCCAAGTAAGCCAGAGCAGCACCAGTGCCAGCGCGGAGCCAGAAACGCTGGGGGACTGGATGTCCTCTGTTGTCACATGCCAAACAAGTTGGAACCGAGAGTTTGCTGATGGTGTGGCCACGCAGCAATCGTGCCAGGCAGCCGGCCTGCAGAACAACGCCGACAGAACCAGCAAGAGGAAACCACTCCCAAAGTGCGTCCCGGCAACAGTTCTATCCACAAGGAGAGAATGGGACGCATATGAAACAGGCATTGTGGAAAGTGAACCGGAGAGCTACCAAGCAGCCGAGAGAGAGTCCAAAGTCCTACAGTTACCGGCAACCCCTGAAGACGGAAGGTAATATGATGAATGGGAACACCAGAAAGTTAAAAAGGACTCAGTATAAGTTAAACGAGACTCGTCCCCCAGTACGAATGGGAAAAGTATTGGACAGAAGCAGATGAATCAGAATTAAATTAAGGAGATAAAGAGAAACACACACAAAAACACAACAGAGTGACGGAGAAATAGAGTTGGAATCTTATTGTCTTGGGAAAAGGGAAAGTTGTACCTGTTAGGACAGTTTTTCTGAAGTTCAACTAAGGGCTTAGTAAAACCATTTAGACAGAGCAGCCAGACTTATTTTAGGAGGGAGAGAGGGCTGTAGAATCAGTACAAGTGAAATTGTAATACAAAGGATCCAAAGAAACCCTGAAACACTATGTATTGTAAAAATAAAGGATTTATTTAAATACAGGTGGGCCCAGATAAATCTAGGGGTAAGTAAGTACTAACACAGTATATGAAATCACAGTATAAAAACACAACACTATACTTGAAAGTACACAGGCCCAGGTATAGCCCTTATTTGGAACACCTAACAGTAGTTCTAGGGAAGTCAAAACCTTTTCATACACATTTAATATAGGTCAAGCCTATTCTTGGGGAGTACAAAACAATGGTTACTTTTCACAATTACCTTCAGTAATGCAAGGGCAGTAGACCCTACCAGTTGTATAATGATTCTCAGCACAAATCACAATCAATCAACTGGACAATATACTTTTGTTGAATAGTGAAATACTTATTCTAGGTGCTGTAAAAACCTATAACTACTTATGTGATAACACAGTTATAGTAGGTGAGTAAAACCTAAAGATTTAATATCCAATTACAGGTGCTTTTGAAATCAGGGAACCCCAGATTGAGGTAAGCAGTAACTATTTTAACTTATTTTGGATGGCACACAGCTAACACAAGGTAAGTAAAACCCACATACTTTGATAACCTCACAAGGAAGGGGAAAGTAAAACCCAATGTTACACTTTACTGAATAGTTATTCTAGGTAGGCAACAACCTAAGGCAGACTTATTAAGGACAGGCTTGCAGCAAGTCAGGGGAAGCAAGACCCAGTTGGGGGACACGCATACAATTATCCTCAAAGGACTAATCTGGTGATACCAACACTTTGCTTTTGGGAAGAGGCACAACCTAATCACATGAGAGTAAAATACCTTCAAATCTACTTTCTATTAGACTGGCAAAACAGTGGCTAAGGAAGAAAATATGTTAACCATACTTTTAAGAACAGTGCATCACACATTCAAGATCAGTAAGAACTTTTGTAACTGTTCACTCTTAGAATTGCAGTTACCAACCAACTCTTTACAAGTAAGTAACTTTTCTTTTCTAGGCAGAAGTCCCAATCCCTTGAAAGTCTTTCCCTTATTCTTGGAGCATGAGTGTTCTCAGTGGCACAAGGGGACTTGTGACCAACAGGCAGTTTCAGAATAGGTTCTTTAGTAGCAAAAGTCAGAGTTTCCTTAGGAAAACTGGGCAAACAGGTGAGCATTTCACTTTAGAGCTAGAAGAGAGTCCAGGGGCTTCACAGAAGATACCCTAGCAGTATTCTAGCAGTGGGACTGGGTGTACTGGACGAGGGACCTCCCCATCACAGAAGACACCACTTATTTACAGAGACATCCTAACAGGCTTAAGGTAAGTACATACCCAAGCCAACACAGTACCTCAGCATTGAAGAAGCTTTTGCAGCAGGAGAACTTCAGGGTCTGCAGCCAAATACCCGGTCAATGGATTCCTTGTCGTGGAGACTGAAAACAAGACCTCAGAAGGGACTTTGCAGCAGGGATCGATGAAGAAGGCTCTAGGCAAGGATTCCCTTGCGGCTGATTCTGCAGATTTGTTGCCTTTTCAAGGAGCACAGAAGACAGAAAATCGCGGTTGAATGCTTGTCATTTTAAAGGTCCAGCACCCTTGTGAGGGGACTTCTCAGACTCGACTCGAGTCTCTGGAGATCCACCAGGATGCCCACGATGTTTCAGCGAGATCAATTCGTAAGACCGTGCACCGCACAATGGCTTGAGGTCCCAGGGTATTGGGGTATTGCAACAACGCAAGGTCGCAGCAACGCGTGGGATGGCTCAAAACGCAGGTCTTCTCGAGTCCAGTGGGTCTCACCAGGCTCTGGGTTTGGGTCGTCGTTTTCGGAGTCCCCAGGTCGATTGGAAGGAAGGGCTACAGCAGGCTCCAGTTACACAGCAGGCTCTCTGGTCGCTGGAAATGGTTTCCACCGCTTTTTCTTCATCATCCTCTTCGGTTTAAGTTCCAGTGGTCGACATGTCTTCAGCTTCCAGGTTCGCAGTATTTATCAGGAACTACAGCACAACTTCTGCATTCTCTCCCTGCATTTTACAAGAAGGGCCGTCTGGTTGTCCAATCAGGACAGCCAGCCCCCGACTGGGATTTGTCCCCATTCAAGCAAGGCGCAAGAAAGGACTGGGGAGTTTTGGACTCCTCCCTCACTTCCTGCTCTTACAGAGACTGGAGCCGGGGCGGGGAGTCCAGGGGACTCCCGCCGATATCAAAAATCACACACAGGAATTTCCCACCCTGGATGTCAGGGGAAGGAACAATAAACGACAAGAAACACTAAAATGGCAAAAAAAGAAGACGGGGGCCATTTTGGTAAAAATGGACACTCTTAGGTCCCTTTACTGCAGCTGTGAACACAGCCCACGGTAAA
The DNA here is from genome assembly GCF_040938575.1 of Ambystoma mexicanum. NCBI lineage: Eukaryota > Metazoa > Chordata > Amphibia > Caudata > Ambystomatidae > Ambystoma > Ambystoma mexicanum. Next base: position 511,063,163 of record NC_090923.1, read on the forward strand.
GGTGCACCAAATTAATACAAGGCATCACTGCCACCAGTCATTGAAGGCAAGTGTGTCACTGTAACAGAACTGTTACAGTTTTAGTGTGAAAGGGGATACATTGTATTTCCCCAGCACTCCACATAAGGTGGGATGTGCTGGTTTCACTAAATAAAATGTAAAAGGGATCCAAAGATCCTTTCTACCCTTGGGAACTATAGTTCATTCAAGGTTAGCACAAGGGGCAACCCAGCAACAACATGCACTTATTGCCAATAAGTTGTAAAAGATGATCACTTTAAAAAGACACTATGGAGAGTCTTAAAAAATGACACCCATAAAAAGAGTTAAAGATTATGCGAGTGTGGAAAAGGTTCCCACTCACTGAGGTATTAATGAAAAATATCCCACTAGTAAAGCAAAAAAGTTCTAGGGTTGAACCAGTAAAGGAAGATTTAACAGTTCTGTGCAAATCTTACCTAACAGTACCCATATCTCGAAAATAAGAAAGGACAGAAACCAAAGAGTCAAGACCCGTGAGGTCAAGAAGATAAATATCATACACGAAAGAGCATCCTAGGAAGAGGTGAACTATAATTGCGAGATGAGTAACCAACATTTCTGAGAGGAGAACCGTACACAAGGTGGTCTGGAGTACACAGACTCTGAGGACATGTGTACGATATTTTATTAAAATAAAACTCTAAGGCTTAATTTTCCCTATTGCGATGGGTGATCCCTACAAATGTTGAAGGTGCTTGTTTGTCAATCGCGAGCGTCCAAAGAAATAAGTCTGCTGTCCAAAGCTACACTACCTGACCCTACCACTACGAAAACTAACTTAGGTCAGGAGGATGACTCCGGTCTCCTGAGGGTACTTCAAGTAATGGTTTTGTTGATTCTCGTCAATATACAATCCGCAAATAGTATCTTGTGACTTATTGTATCAGCTTCTTTAGTTTGTCAATTGGGCTATTGAGTTTTCGCTCCTCATTAGTATTCCCTTTTGGGTAACTCTTATAGAATTAATGTTCTTGGCTGTTAATCTCAATATATCCTACGAAGGTCTAATTGCTCTGGTGGGATTCCCCTCCTGCAGGATTACAGTTCAATTGGTTTTGGTCTACTTGACTTTGTTTGTGACTCAAGTGCCTAGTTTCTATAAACTCCCGCTTGTATCTTACTTTTCCTTTGGTATTGTATATGTCTTGTACAGAGTCTCGGGTTACTTTCCTTTTCTCCTAGGGTATTATTTTCTGCTGGTCTTCTCTTTCATTATTCAGCTTTTCAACACATTTTTTTTCACTTAAATCACAATATTTATAGTTCACTTACTTCCAGGTTAACTCAGTTTTATAGCCTCTACTGAGACAAGTTGCTTCTGCAGTATGATTCCTTTGCGGCCTCCCATACTTCCCGTTCTGCCAGTTACCTTCGTTCTTGAAGGAGAACATCTTTGGGAGCCCTCTTCCTCAGGGACCTTTGCTATGGCCATGGAGCGCCAAAACACCTTTTCTCCGACGTCTCTCTCCTCACACTCGCTCGCTCCTTTGTGGTCTCTCCGGGTGCATTTCTGTGCACCCAGACACGCTGTGACACTATTGCCGGTGTTATCGGCGATGCATTGTGGAGCCGCTGTCCACCACAGATTCTCCTTTGTTGGCTCACCACCACCTTCTCCTGGGCTCCTGCCCTGTCGGATTTTGGTACTTCGGGTTTGTCGTAGCTTTGGCGTCAGGTTCTGCAATATCGAGCAAGTTTGAAACTAGTGGGCTAACTAGCTTTCGTCCTACCCAGGTGTTCCGCAGTTTATGGCCTTCCCAGACTTGCATATGCATTCTTCTCTCTGCTCTCTCGTCTCTCTCCGAGGGCAGGGCCCTCCACATGCTCGTCCCAGCGGAATGGATATACTGACTTAGAGGGACATGTTCTTTTTCCATAAGATTAACATCTATTGGGGTTTTTCTTCGCCCCAGCCTTGGTACTTCAGTTTCAGGTATTTTAAAACATCCCATGTACGCCACAGTATGTGTAGTTTCAGGGGGTTCCTCACAGGAATGGGAGTCCTTGTCCCCTAAGGGGTAGTCTCTCCCGGTGAGATCCCACTTGCCTCGACCCCTAAGGAGGGTCTTGCGGAGCAAGCACAACTCCCTAGCCTCATAGGGGGGGTTCCCCCTTGGGGAGAAGGGACAAATTCCATCAATTCGTCACAATGTCTACAAGAAAGCGTGAATGCACTTGAGCAGAAAAATGATAATCTCTAAGTAAGAGGACAAGGAAGCTGTCAGTCCCCTAAAAGAACTGCAGAACTTAGTCCAAAGGATAAGAAGATACTATTTACATATGGCCTATTGAGTAGACAATATAATCAAGAAGCCCCCTGTGAACAAACATAGCACCCAGGAGAAGTGAGTCATTCTCCTGGCCTTAGTTAGTTATACCAGAGATAGGGTCAGGTAGGTTATTTTTGGACAGTGGACGGACTTGTTTTGGACCAAGCACCTTAATTAGTATATAGGCAGGGAATACCCCATAGACACAGGGAAAGGTAGGCCTCATTTTACTTGAAATAAAATATATGGTAAAAATTCTTCACAGTTTCTGCATACTTCGGATGTAAGTAATTCATAAAGCGCCTGTACACAAGTGTTTCTAGGCGCAACAAGACAAGGAAGACAAAGGGGAACAAAACAAATGATCTTACTATGCCTTGTGTCATTCGGATCGTGCAAGTGCAAGGGGGAGGAGAAGTGTCTGGGGGAGGGAAAGGGAGAGTGCAAGCAAAGCTCAATAAGTGCCACCAGCGTGACTGGTTCGAAGTGCAGGGAGGCAGGGGGGTGTCCAGTCAAAGGGTCGAATGATCGAATACAATACGTTCAACTCAAAAGGATCGGGAAAAAAAGGATCGGATGCCTTTTTTTGTTTTTAAATGTATTTTTTGGGGGAGCTTGGTATAGGTAAAAATTGTAGGTTTTGGGCAAAAAACAGGGGTTTGGGGAGGGGGGACCCCCCAAAAAAGAAAAAAAAAGCATTTCATTTTTTGGTTTTTGGTCCTTTTGATTCGAAACAATCATATTTCAAATCTTTTCTTTCGATCCTTTCACCTACAACCGGCAGGGACTGTTGGGTTGCAGATACAGTCCCTAGTGTGCGGGAGGCCCGGAGCCAGTGCATTGGGCTACTGGTCGTGAAGGCGCCTGGTCCGCATAATGTTCCGAGGGAGGCCAGGTAACCAGTTAGTACAGCACACAGGAGACAATCATCAGGGGTTAGAGAGAGAGAAAGCAAAGCGAAAATAAAAGTCTTGACTGGCTTCCAGAACCCGAGCTGGTCCTGCTCAAGTTTCATGGAGGCACCAGCCGAGGCGAGAGATCTACCCCCCACTCTCTGCTTGGAGAAGCATCTGACTCTTGAGAGAGTTGGAGGTGGGTGAGCGGAGGGCTCGAGAAGGGAAGTGCTTAGGAAGAGAGAGTTGGATGTAGTGTGGTCCCCAGCCCCAGAAAGCCTCATGGACAATGCAGTGGGTCTTGAACTTGATCCGTGCAGCCACTGGGCCAGAGGAGAGATTTCAGGGCTGGAGAGATACGATCTCTGGGCTTGAGGCCAAGGACAAGTCTCACAGTCCTTTTCTGGATTAGTTGCAGAGGGCGAAGAGTAGAGGCAGGCAGATTTAGAAAGAGGCTGTTGCAGTAATCCAGCCTAGAGAGAATCAGTGATCTGGGGACAGTGAGCTTCTGCGAGAAAGTGAGAAAAGGAAGAATACCTCTGAGGAGGTACAGCTGGTAGTGGGACTTTTTAGGGGACGTCTGTGATGTGAGGAGAGAAGGAGACGGTGGAATCGAAAATGAAACCAAGGTTTTTCCCTCACAGGAAGGCGCAGGTTGAGGGCCCAAGGAAAGCGGCCAGAGTAAAGGCGGGAGTAGGGGTCCCAATGAGAAGGATCTCAGTCTTACTGGCATTCAGGCAGAGATCGTTAGAGGCACACCATTCATGAATTGCGGATAGACAATCAGGAATGAGCCAGGGAAGAGAGGAGGCAGGGGGGAGCCTGAAGGAGAGCCGAGTGTCATGCACATAACACTAAAAGTTAGGAGAGAAGGTAAAAATGAGATGGGCCAGAGGTGCCAAGTAAAGGTTGAAGAGCCACAGTGAGAAGTTAGAGCCCTGGGGAAGACCATATGTGGAGAGAGAGGTGGTGGAGAGAAAGGACCCCAGTTGGACTTGTGAGGGTCGATCAGAGAGGAAGGAGGTCAACCAGGTTAGGGCCTGATCCGTGATGCCCACAAAGGGTAGCTGGTCATATCTGGGACATGCAGGAAGCATGGTAGATGATAAATGCGTCAGGCTGGCAGACGGAAATAAATGAAGCCCGGCCTTGGGGCCCTCTGAGCAAGAGAGAGAGAGAGAGGATGGTGTACTCACCAGGTTTTGATCATTTTTAAGCAGGAAAGCAACAGTCAGCCCGGTCGCATTCTGCGGCAAGCATCCAATCCAACAACTTCAACCACCGTCTTAAAGGCTTACATGGGAGGATGATGGTGATGTTGCAATATATGAATCAAGTGTCGATGAATGACCGCCATGTTGGAATAACAGTGCGGGGCATCAGACTTGCAGGGCTGAGGAACAGAGTTTATCTAGAGTCCAGACACTAATAGAATCATCTCAATGGCTAGTACCTGCTTTTTCAGGATGCTTGCAGAGCCAGTGGTGGCCCAGAGGTCAGTGAAGATATATGCAGGATAGGGCTGTAGAGCTCAGGAGGGGAAAAAGATATTCTTATAGGGAAGGAAATACTGTCTTATTGGAATGATCAAGTAGAGTGCCATTGTATCTGTATGTGGTAAAATTAAGAGGTGACTCAGTGTTGTTCCTTTTCAACTCTTACAAAACATGTGGAGGTAGGGGAAACAGCTATAGATTACCGATTACTCAGAAAAGACAGTAAGTTCCAGGAACAAAGGCTGTACTATCTGAGACATCTTACATGACAGTGCCAGTTGGCAAACTGCAGAGGAGCAGTTCTGTGTGGTTTTGTCTGCTTGTTCAAGAATGTCTGGACTGACATGTACAAATTGGACTTGTGTTATTCATATGTGCAATATTGGATTATGTTTTCATCCAATACTGTTTGCCACAAAATTAGTCATTAATTTCCTGTTTTTATTATGTCAAATTGCTAAAATACAAACAATTACCCTTCACTATTACACCAACGGTGCTCATTGCAATAAATACACAAGTAACACCTCCACTAATTTCGTTGGCATGAACCTTGGTCTGCTAAACAATAAGAAGACAAGAGGGCCTACCTAATTATATTTTAGGGGCCTTCTCCAGTTTGCACCACACATTTTGCTTGTGGTAGCAACTGATTAAATATGCTGCCTGCTCCTTTTTGGACAAGAAATATATGTTGCATACATCATTGTTGCAGGATTGAGTATGCAAAGCAGTACTCGTTTGCTAAGCTTATATGAACCGCTATGCAATAAAGATGTTGGAAGGGCAGTTATGTTTGATGACACCGAGAAAGGTATATTCATATTACGATCAGGTCTTTGATACAAGAAGCTATACAACGCATTGCAATCATAAATCAGCAGGTGCCATAAGGCACTGCATAGGGGGGGGGAATAGAAGTAATGTAGCATGACATTAGGATAAGCACGAATGTGAACAGGTAATGGTACAAGTGTCCGCTGATGGGCAATGATGCACAGGCAGGAGAAGTTTATTTCATGAAATGTTGTATTGTAAAAATTACAATAAATAAAAAAAAAAAAAGAAATGTTATTGTGCAAGGTCATGAGTACCACTACTTTAGGTGAAGTAATGATGCCCCCCTCTTCTTAGGTGTGTTGAAAAGTCCAGGTAAAGAGATGGTTATATTCACTTTTTATGATAAGGATACGCTGTCGGGTTGTTTTCCTGTATTGCACTGTAATACATTACAAACCGAAATTGCAATTTGGTGCTGTGACATCAGATGGAAACACCTTTTGCAACAGTAATAGGATTGCATGCCACTTTTCTCCAAAGCCTCTGGCGCCACATCCGAGTAGTAACAGACATTAAGACATTTCTATTGGGGCTTCAGAGTGGGGCACGCCTGTAGGTTAGTGTTGCTCAGGACTTACACATATGTTAACCTAGCAACTGGGGTCAGATGTAGATTGGGAATTGTTTTTCATAAACACATTTTCTTTCAAATCTGCTCAGGTCTGGACAGAATATACATGCAAAGTATTGAGAAAACAGTACATTATGATGCATTCTGATAATTGAAATAAGGAAATTAACAAGAATCAGAAGGTACTAAGATATCGGGATAAACCACTGGAGATTAACCAATAGTTGAGTAATGATGTCAAATGCTAATCTGTCCGAGTTTCCCTTTTGAATGAATGTACACTTTTCCTTCCTCAGGCCACATAAATAAGTGGAGTGTACCTTTTAGTATGAATGAGAAATGGGGGCAAAACAATCTAAAACTGTGTCAATCGCATTAAAGGGCACGTCAGTGCATTACATCAGCAAAACGTGCAGGCATTTCAATGAATTAATTTCCTTATGCGGGGAGAGTGCCGTAGGCAACTCCCGCTTGAAGCTAATTTTGATGGACCAAAAAGCGTATTTGAAAACAGAGTTCAATGCAAAACAGAAGAACATTAGTGGAGATAAATGGGGAGCTTATACTAATAGGTGTGCAGAATCCTCCAAAAGACATACTACATTCCAAGTGAAAAGATTCTAATGAAAAACTAAAAGGTCAGGTCTGACATTTAACATTAAAACACAAGAGACAAACGTCTTTCCCCAAGAAGAAAAGCTGTAAGATGTTATTGCCTTTTCTGCAGGTTCCCTTTCTCATAGCATGCTGACCAGCCCAAATTGCCTTTCCTGCACCAGCAAGCAGATGTACACCTTCATGCTCAGCTGGGAAGATATGAATCATCTCATATGAGTAATCTTGCGAGTTTAAGTACGTCAGCATTTAACTGAGCCCAGTATCTGGCCAGCAGCAGGCCGTGGTATAGGTGCACCATTAAACACTGCAAAGGCCAATTTAGAAGTAGCCGTTCTGACTGGGGGGAAATACACAACTGCACGCAGAATAAAGGGAAGTCTTCTGGTGACTTTTTAGAAAGAGTGAAGATTACATTTCACAACATTCTAGAATTAGCAATTCTATAGATACAGCACAGGAGTCAATTGCCATGACTTTCTTTCGAGGGTCACAACCTATAATACAGGAACAGCTGAAGGTTATCTGTGTGGGTTGGCAAATAAAACTACTGACTGACAGGTGACTGTAGCGAATCATAGTGAATCCGGCCAGAAGCAAAATTAAGAATGTCTAAGAAAGTCTTATGGCACCACACAACTTAAGAGCTACCAGAGTAGAGGTAGAAGGCAGTCAGGGAAGAAGGGTTGTGAACACCATTTAGGGTACAACACCATGCAGTGGTACAGCAGGCATATTGCAAACAATAAGGTTATTTTAAGTTTGAATGTCCTAAAAGGCCAGCGTGAAGTTTTTGACCTCCACTTCCGAATGCACCATCCCTTTGAAATCCAAATGTTTCCACCTTAAAGCACCACTCCACTGGAAGATTCAAATTAGGACAGCCTGGGAGAAAGTAACCTCAGCATTAATGCTTCAATTCTTGTAGAGCAAAAGGATACTTTTGCACAATGCGTAATGGAATGTAAAAGATGACCATCTGTACCTTGCCTCTTGACTCGTGTATACTGGAGCAAAATAGCCGGCTCCTTGTCTGAGATCTTTTCCACAGCACATCTTTTGTCTACGTCTGTCAAAGCTGGATCAAGCTAAATATATGCTTGATCCATTGAGAACGGAGGAGGTGCTGAGGTGTTGATCCTTCTATGCAGCATTTGATACTGTTGAGACCAGTTGAAGACTGTGGGGTTGGGCAGAAAAGTACTTCTAATGGTGGTGTTCTTTCTTGAAATGCTACGATGCAAGTCATGAGTACCACTATCATAGGTGAAGTAATGATGCCTCCCTCTTTATGGGTCTGAGTTTTTTTAGATTCTACAATTTGGTGGTGTGATATCAGATGGCAACACCTTTTGCAACAGTAGCAGGATTGCATACCACTTTCCTTCAATGCCTCTGGCGCCACATCCGAGTAGTAACAGAAATTTAGAAATCTCTATTGGAGCTTCGGAGTGGGGCACGCCTATAAGGTTAGTGTCGCTCAGGACTTACCAATATTTTAACCCAGCAACTGGGGTCAGATGTAGATTGGGCATTGTTGCTTTTCCTAAACACATTTTCTTTCAAATCGGCCGAGGTCTGGACAGGATATACATCCACAGTATTGAGAAAACAGTACATTATGATGCATCCTGATAATTGAAAGAAATACCCAAGAATCAGAAGGTACTAAGATAGCGGGATAAGCCACTGGGGATAAACCGATAATGGAGTCATGATGTTAAATGCTTATAACGCAGTCAGTTCAACTGGAGAGTTTGTCTGTAGAACTAAGGCTGTTACACGAGATGTCCCACAGGTTCCCCTTTGTTCTCAGTTTTATTTAACGTGAATATCCAGCCTCTTATCTCTCGGATTAAGCAATCACAATTTCATGTTTAAAATTATGCATATGACAGAGGTTTCCGGTGACAGGGGGTGGACATCTGCTTAGGTTAGGAGTTGTCTTTTGGAAATAAAGAAATAGATAGGTGCCAATTCCTTGAAGATTAATTCTGACAAGACAGATCTGTTGACAGTAATTGCTATGATGGTCCCTTGGTGCTGTGTTATGGCAGCCTTCGTTTGGAAGTTGCCCTATTCCTAGTCCTGAAGAAACTTGGGCATATTAGTAGATTCCCAACTAGCCTTGACTCCTAAATTTCTCAGATGGCAAGGAGCTGCTTTTTCCAACTAAGAAAGTTGAAACGCCGGTTACATTTCATGTCCTCACACAAAGTCATCTCTACCAATGTTTTTGTTACATAACGTCTGCACTTCACTAACAGTATCTATATTTGTCTTATTTAAACATATCTATAAAGGCTGAAGAAAGTACAGAGTGCTGAAACAAGAATGCTTCTTAAATTGAGCAAGTTTGACTCGATATGAGCCGTTTTAACGTCGATTAATTGGCTTCTGGGGAAAAAAAAGAATCCTGTTTAAGTCCTTAAGGCATTGTATAGCACTAAATCAAACACTTTCTCTAATTGTGTTAAAAGATACTTTCCTGCACAAACTCTTTTATCCACTCGTAAAGGTCTACTCCTAGTGCCAAATAATAAAGAACTTTGGTGATTGCTCCTTTTACTACCTAGGAGCTATAAAATGGACTACCCTACCTTTGGAATTGAGGTTAGATAATAATCTGATTCATTTTTTGAAATAACTAAAAAACCTGTTCAGAAAAACTGTATGACCGTGTTTTAATTTGCAATATGGCAAAACAAAAATGTACTTTCCTGTTTGCAATTCTATGCACTGTGGCACATGATGCCCTTGTGGTCGTACACTGTACATTATAATAAACCTTTCCAATACAAACATTTCTAACCAACTGGTCCTATACCCTATGACTAAACCTATATCCGTTCCCTTGAGTACCATAGCACACAAGCATGCTTTCCTGTCACTCTTCACCTGTTGAGATCCCTTATGTCAATTGTACTATAGCACTCGATTCAGACCCAAATGAGTGTGTCTGTCAAATACACTGCCCCCAAACCTTACTGGTTTGCTATCTCCAAGTCCCTAATGGCCTCTGGTCCCAGCATGGCAACGAAGTAGGTGACATATGAAACATACATAGTTAAGATTCAGGTAGAACCCTTGAAATACACCGTAAGTTACCCCAGTATCCACTAAGCCCGGAAGCAGAGGAAACAACAGCAACTGTCATTAACTCACTCCTACAACACATAATTCACGTTTTAGAAGTTCAATATCGGAGACCAGTGTCTACGTGTGGGACCAGGATTCGAACCTGTGCTGTTCTGCAAAGTCTTGCTTCAAAGGCAACCGCAGTGCCCCGGATCTATCCTCCCGGCCCTAGCAATATAGTTATCAGACAACGTAATATTGGGATCCCCATTAACTGTTGCTGTGCTACATTCTGTCAGTGCTTTGCTGCTAACACAAACACAACGCATGGGCACATCCAGATTTATGAACTGGTTTTGTTAAATAATTCCCAGAGTATTTTGACTCATTGTTCTGTTCAGAATCCTGCTTCTCTAGGTCTAAACCTTAGAAAATATCTTATTGATATACCCTTACAGAATTCACACCTCATTTATGTTGTAAATGGTTCTGGTCTTTGTGATGATAAAGCCACACTGGTTTCTCTTCCATGTTCTTCCACAACTACAATACAAAGTGTTCTCTGCATAGAAAGCTGAGCCGATTGCCCGATTTACACTATGCATTTGGGGATGAGCAGGAATATGGGAAATTAGGTAAGCAAAGGTATTGTTTTACAACGGCAAAAGCCTCTGTAAAGAACATTCCCTTTTGTTTCTGCTCTTCTTGGTGCTCGTAAGATACCTAAAGAAAATCGTTACATGGTGACGTTACAAAAGGAAATTAATTGACATACACGGATGATAAAGTAGGGGCTCTTTTCAGCTGCCACTTTGTATTCACGTCCTTAAAAACTATACAAATGCAGCAGCCTCCATTTACCCCACTGGAGGTCCTTGTCACAATACAGGAAAATGCACCCAAGATAGAGAAACGATTATGGAATGTTGCTGGGTGCCTTTTACATCCTGATCATCTTTGGCATTACCTAGGCAGCCAATAGGTTGCACCCAAGGTGCTACCACCCTATCTTGCTTATGTGAACCAGTGAGTAGTGAACGCGATGAAGGAGGATGGGGTGGTTGCTGCTGTCAAAAGTTACTGGTATGTCCAATTTTCTCCGATAGCTGAACAGTTCTGCAAACAATGTGTTCTTTTTCAACAACATAATGTGGGAACAGCACAAAAAACAAATGTGAGGAAGCATCCCCTACGATTGGGACCCTTTGTTAATATTGAGATGGACTTTGTGCAGATGCCAAAATGTTGTGGGTACGAAAACATTTTGGTTTTGGTGGACATCTTTTAAGGCTGGCTAGAAGCTTTCACCAGTACAAAGGCTGAAGAATTTGATTAAAATCTGTATCCGAAGGTTTCCGGATAACCATGAACATAAACAGTGAACCAGTATTCAAGGCGTTTGGGCAGCTCTACATATTCAGCAAATCCTTCACTGCCCACACCACCTGAATCAGCAAAGGTAGCAGAACAGAAGAAATGAATTGTGAAGAATATGCTACAACAGATATACTCAGAAACAAACCTCAAATGGTCAAATGCACTTCCGTTAGCCCTCATGAGCATGAGAAGTATGACAGACAGGTTTAATCATGGTTAGTATGTGTCAACCTGTTTTGCCAACACTTGCCCTCATACAAACCGATATGCATTTGTCTGATGACTTAATGCGGGACTTTTGCAAGGCACTTATGAAATATGTAAAGTCTATTTACTCAAAGGTTCATCAATGCCGAAAGGCGCAGACCAAGCATATCACTCTCCAGAGGACAGGGACTGGATGTACATCAAAGTACACTAACAGAAGATTGCCATGGCACCACGCTGGAAAGGTACAAAACGGTTCTCCTAACAACTGGTACCACTGTAAGATGTTATGGTTCCTGTTTCCCGTCCCCTTTCACAGACGTTTGAGGACTACTCCTAAGGTTCCTCTTACTGCATGCTGTTATAATTCGCCAGCCCCGTTCTTTTGGTGTTGGCGGTTGCCCTGGAGACGGGCTTCAGCCGCTGTATGCTTTGGAAGGCGTTGCTCTATGCTTCCATGCTGCATTGCCTGGAGCGGTCACGTGGTAGCATCAGCTGTTGAGCTTGATAGGTCACACCCCCAACGTACACATAAGTCACTTTTGCAGTATGATCGTTGCTGCCGATTGACTTTGCTCATTACAATAGCTTGCATTCTATTCCATACCTTACCAAAACCTGACCTCAGCTTATTCTTCCCGGACCTTTTTCTGCCTATTGTTGAATCTGATTCATCACACTGTAAACCGACCACTGCCTGTTTTCCCCAACTGCCTTTTGCCTGCCACCTTGTACTTTTTCTGCATTGCTGTGACCCGACCATGCCTGTTTTCCAGACTGCCTTTTGCCTGCCTCCTTGTACTCACCTGCCTTTGCTGTGGAACAACCTTTTTTCTGATTACGGACTACTTCTTCCTCTTTGTTTCCAAGCATTGGACTATTCACTGCGATGAGCATCAACATGCGCTTCCCGGACGCGCTGCTGTTTCTTCTGCAGTGCACCCTCCCCGACACTCATGTCGCCCGGGTGAGCCTTCCCAACCAACCTTCCCATTTATTTGTTTTACACAATTTGTTTATTGCTGAACCTTACCTCTGGATTCTCATATCCAGTCCAGTGTTAAATCCATGCGGTAAGATCCTTTATATAATCTCTTCTGTGGGTAGTCAGAGTTGCTTTATTCATAGTATATCTTGTTCTTTTAGGGCTCCTGGCCTGCAGACCAAGCAGTCTCCTATCTCGAACCCTGAGTCCTTCAAATCAGGGTAATAAGAGAGCCTGCTGGGGTGTTTGATACTGAGATTCTGATTCTCATTAACCACGGTCTAATTTCCTTTTCAAAGTGGGTAAAATGGCGTTGTGTTCTCCTGCTCTTTCAATCCACTTCTCTATCTGGTTATTACTGCTATTAGCAGGGAGGTGCATCCGGAGAAAGAGCTCCCCCATATGAGGAGGCCTGGGTTAAGGAATAATCCAGGCTCTTCAATCAAGCTGACCGGGAGGGGGGGGCGTGGCTAGCAGTGAGATGAGGTAGACGTGTGTCTGCTCGGCTCCCGCGGCCGCACTGAACATCCTGGAAAAAAAGCCTGATTTTCTAACGTTTCGGGAGCTGAAACTCCTTCGGGTGCAGGCAAACATCCTTGGGCACACTTGATCTGAAGATCGGGAAAAACCGCGGCCGGAGTCGCTGGAGACGTCCGAGCGAAGCTTGGTGGCGAGCGGAGCCCGGCCTGCCTTCGAGATGGCCGCGGGCGGGCTTGATCGGACACTCTGAGCCAGTGCACCGCGGTTGCGCTGGGACGATATCCGGCCCGCGGCAGCCCATCTGATTGTGGCGGAGAGTGGGCGCGGACCCGGCTGGGTCCCAGCAGAGTCCTGACCGGCAGGCGCGCATCTCGCCTGCCGACACGAGCGGGAGAGCGGAGAGGGAATCCACCAGGAGGCAGAGAGCGGGTCCCCCTGCACCTACCTTCTGAAGCCCGCAGGGAGCAGCGGTCCGGAACGTCGCCGGCCGGGAGGCCAGCTGGGCCGGCCGGGGTGAAGTGACCCGGAGAGGAGCTGGGGCCGTGGGGGGAGCCGCAGCAACGTCGCGGCTCTCTGCCTGTCCGATCCAGCGGGCGCTGCTGGCCGTGACACACGAGCAGACCCACGGGCCGGCGCGTGTGCCTGCATACAAGCGGAGGAGACACCCCGACCCAGAGACATACTGCGGCCCTGCAGCGAGCGGCTGCAGGGTGCGGTAGAAGGCCTCCTGAAAGTGTGGAGTGTTGAAATATGAACGGGAGGTGAGATCTCGTCACGGAGCCTTAGAACAGAAGACCACGAGGGGCCTGGCACGTCGGAGAGGTACGAGGGACAGGAGAGACACGGGGAGGCATTGCGCCAAGGCAAATACGCCGCCCACACTGCGCAAGTGACATTTTGAGCGGGGTAGCATGCAACAGCCTTGGTCAACTAGCGGTCCCGAAGCGGAGTGGTGTTAGGGGCGGCATCAGCAAGACTGGACACTGAGCGCATCAGCGCCCCCCCCCCCCCCGACATCAGGATATCCTGGCCTGCCTTTGGTGGGTAGATTGGACCCGGTGCATGCTACATCGTGGTCTCCGTCGCAAACCCCCCGCGTGGAAAGCACATAGTGAAACATCCACTACAGAGGAGCAACGAAACACTAAGCACCCAACGTGGCATCATGGGGGAAGGATAAACCGAGGAAGATTCCCACACAGAGCAGAATGGACCAGTACACCATTCCCCCCACCCCAGCCCACTGACCACCACCTGCTACCCGAGGAGGAGATGGGAGCAGACCAGGGTATCTCGCTGAAGGATATCATGGCTGCCATAGCAGACTCTCGCACATCCATGGAGCAAAAAATGGACGGCATAAGTATGGATGTTTCCCTCCTTCGGCATGACCTCCAAAAACTAACGGCACGCACTGGAGAAGCTGAACAGCGCATATCCACCACGGAGGACAGGATGAACAGTATGCAACTCCACAACGCAACATCCAAACTGAAGGTATTGGAGGACAGAATGGAGGAGGGAGAGGGTAGGTCCAGACGCAATAATGTGCGCATCCTTGGTATACCCGAAAAGGCAGAGGGCGCCTGCATGGAACTTTTTTTAGAGCAATGGCTTTCTGATCTATATGAGCCCGACGCCTTCTCTAAGTTATTCTCCATAGAGAGGGCGCACAGAGTACCCGCGACCAGACCACCACCTGGAGCCCCTCCATGAACTGTAATAGCGAGATTCCTAAATTACAGGGATCGCGATGCCCTACTGCAACACGCGCGTGCCAAGGGAACTGTCACATTCAATGGCTCCAAAATCGCCTTTTTCCCAGACTACACACGGGAAGTGCAAAGGACAAGGCTGCTCTTCGACCCTCTGAAAAGGCAATTGCACGCGATGGGAGTCAAATATGGGCTGCTCTTCCCTGCACAGCTCAAGATCTACCACAAAGGTACAACAGTCCATTTTAATGACCCCAGGAAGGCTTGGCACTGGGCTGAGCAGAACATAGAAGGAGACTGGTCGGCACCTCGCGAAAATAGGGGGAGAAATCAAAGACCCCTGCCAGAACAACCACAAGAACCCCGACGACCACAGCGCAGGACCCGCCGAAAGATGTGGGGGGGTTGAACCCCCCCTTCCGACCCCCACCTCCGCAAAGTGCCTACCAAAACCCTATGGCCACGCTGCGACAACCAAAGCAAGCAATAGACCCCCTCCCCCTTTTATTACAGTTCTACAGCACACACACATATGCAATGACAGGCAACATATACCCACCTGTAGCGGTCGCGGTAAGCCCCGAGCCCTACAGTAAAAGGAGAGAATCCCCCCCCCGGGGAGTAAGTCAATCCCGCGTGTAGCGCACGGGTAGTTTCCCACGGGGATCAGCCCTAGGTGAAAAGCACCCGCCCCCCTTGGGTTTAATCCAGGGGAAAGTCATTCCCACCTGAAATCAAGTTTAGTGCATGTTAAGTGTCCGGTTGACACCATAGAATTGTTGTTCGGGCGACCGATGCTTCTAGTTGGGAGGAGTATGGGGTGGGGGGTTAGGGCTTTGTTAAGGACAGCTTCAGTAGAGACCAATCGAACTCATAAGGACACGTGGCTAAAATGGAAGTCGGGACCCCACGGGCAGGGCTCCAATGGGCGTATATCGCCGCCAGAGACAATGTGGGTCAATACCAATAAATGCTCACATGGCAGAGGATAACAGTAAGGCGGACGCCCTCAGAACACTAAGGCTCATGTCTTGGAACATAAATGGCCTGGGCAATACCATCAAGCGTCGTTTGGTGCGTCAATTCCTGACTAGACGAAGGGCTGATATAGTGTTCCTATCCGAGACACATCTCGCAGGCACTGAATGTACCCTATTCAGACGAACTAACTATAAGTTAACATTCCACTCTGGCTTCACGATGGGCGCAAGAGGCGTCATGATCCTGATACAAAAAAATCTCCCCTTCCACCTCCACTCGGTGACCCATGATACAAGCGGTCGATACATATATGTGACGGGCGAGTTATGGGGACAATCCGTGGGACTAATAGCAATTTACGCACCACCAACCCTTCTAGAGCCACTACTCACCAACATCACCCCGCTAATCGCCAACGACACCTCCAACTACATGATATTAGGTGGTGACTTTAATGAAGTTATGAATGTAACCCTGGACAGATCACATTATACGCAAAAGGAACCCTAACGTCTCCACCAGGCTGGCCACATTCACCAATGCACTCGGCCTTTGTGATGTGTGGAGAGAACTCCACCCAGACACTAGAGCGTACTCCTTCCACTCGGTGGCACATGCCTCGCTCTCCAGGTTGGATTATTTTTTCACTCCCGCAACCGACCTATACAGGGCGCAAGAAATGAATATATTGCCTAGAGGCATCTCTGACTATTCCCCGATTGAAATGCTACTTACAACATCTCGGAAAATCCCACTGCCGTGCTGGCGTCTGAACAGCTATCACCTGGGAGATCCTGAGCTGGTTGACAGACTTCAGGAAACTACTAATACCTACTTCGAGCTAAACACACAGGCGGGAACGAATCCTGAAACGCTGTGGGAAGCTTATAAAACGGTCCTAAGAGGCGAGTTAATATCGTGGACAACGGCCAAAAAGAGGCAGCATATGAGCAAGATCCTTGAAGCAGAAACACAGGTCAAACAGGCAGAGGAGGAGCACATAAACGAAAGTACGCCAGCCTCTAATCGGGCGTTGCTACTAGCCCAAAAAAGACTACAAAGCATTGCAATGGATAACGCTAGGCAGGCACATACTGCAGTGAGAGCAAGGATCTACGAAACAGGCGATAAGGCCGGCAAGATGCTGCCATGGCTGGAAAGAAAGGAGCATGGACGCAGCCATGTCCATAGACTTGAAGTAAGAGGAGCAAATGCAGGAGTAACAGATCAGGAAATAACACAAAGCTTTGCGGAATACTATGCTGAGTTGTACGGTGAAACCACAGCTCCGATGGACGCTACGATCATGGACCACATTGAAATTTCTGCCCTAAATGAGGCACAACAGCAGCAATTGGAGCAGGAGATCACGGAGGATGAGATCTTAAGGGCCATCTCTGGTCTCCAGTCGGGTAAGACTCCTGGCCCAAATGGCTTCCCGGTGGAGATATGGCGTAGGGTAGGCACCAACGTGATAGCCCCCCCCAGCTGCTGAAAATGTACCTCCATGCACGAGAAAAAGGCACACTCCCTCCAGATCTACGAGAAGCAACAATTGTAGTGATACCCAAGCCGGACAAGCCCCCAGAAAGATGCAGCTCATACAGGCCCATCTCACTCATTAACTCTGAGACTAAAATACTTGCAAAGCTGCCGGCGGACCGGCTACAGAAGGTAATTCCTGCTCTGATACACCCGGACCAATGCGGCTTTATGCCACAAAGATCAACTTGCATGAACCTCCGCAGGCTGTTTTCAGCGTTGGAAAGGGCCGACAGCATACAGGGACCACTAGCCCTGTTAGCAATCGACTTTGAAAAGGCCTTCAATTCAGTAAAATGGGAAGCTGTCTGGACCATAATGCGCCGCATGGGCTTTGGTGATACCTTCATGAGCTGGGTGCGTCTGCTGTATGAATCCCCGGTTGCTAGGACCCGGGTCAATGGCTGGAGATCTGAGTTGTTCAAGCTGGGAAGAGGTACGAGGCAGGGCTGCCCACTATCAGCCATGATCTTTGCCATTGCCATCGAGCCTCTGGCGATCTTGCTGCGAAAAACCCAAACCTGGGAGGGCTTCCGGTGGTCTGAGACCTGGGAAGATAGAATATCTCTGTATGCGGATGATTTACTCATCTACCTAAAGGACCCAAACGCTTCTTGCCCCAAGGTTGTGCAACTACTGAAGCAATATGAGGTATTCTGCGGGCTACGTGTGAACTGGTCCAAATCTATCCTTTTCCCTATAGGCGGTACCTCGGTGGCGGACCCAACATCGGGCCCCTACCAGATCGAGAAGGAGCGGTTTAAATATCTGGGAATACATGTCACAGCGCAACTTACGGAATATACAACACTGAACTTCTCCCGCCTGATCACAAGATTTGCAGAAGACACCCGACACTGGATCGCCTTGCCACTGACGCTGCTGGGCAGGGCAGCTCTGTTAAAAATGATCGCCCTCTCCAAATTTCTATACATTCTGCAAAACGCGCCTTTGTACATCCACCAGCAGGTCTTCCACAAAATTGAATGCATTCTTCGGAAATTGCTTTGGAAAGGGGGACACCCAAGAATTGTGCTTGCCACTCTTCAGAGGTCCATCTGGGAGGGGGGGGATCGGGTTGCCCAGACTGCAATCATACTATTGGGCTGCTCAGATGGAGGTGGTGAATGATATGCTCCACGGTGACAGGAACCTGCCACACATCAAGGGTCTCCACTGTAACACCACAGCGAAACCAGTCAAGCTCCTCTACAGTGACCTGAACCGACCTCCGAGACCAGACATGACATCTCACATAATGAGAATTTGGAAGGAAGTGCTTCGATACTTAGGCTGGGGAGGGAAAACAACATTGGCCCAGCCGCTATGGAACAACTGCAACCTGCCCGAAATACGAAAGCTGCCAAGATGGCCCCAGTGGACCCAACGCGGAATCTCCAGTGTCGGTGACGTCGTACATGAGGATAATCTGGCGACATTCGAGATGCTGCAGGAGAAATTCTCCCTGCCGGACACAGAAAGATTCCACCATATGCAACTGGTGCATGCTTGGACGGCCCATCGACAGCCCCTGCAGGAACTACCGGAAAGCTCCCCACTGGAGCATAATATAGTCCAAGACCAGGTGGAGCGGAAGGTTACCTCCACAATGTACAACGTAATAACCTTATTTGCGACACCGGAGCTATCCAGTCTTAAAGCAAAATGGGAACGCGACATAGGCCAGCTTCTGCCAGAGGACTGGGTGGAGGCCCTGATGTACCCGCGAGAAACAACCATCTCCTCAAGGCTCCGACTGGTCCAGCTGAAGATACTACATCGCACCTACTACCCGAGAGTGGCCTTCTTTCGCTGGGGTAGGGCCTCGGATTCAAGATGTCTGCGCTGCAAGCGTGAGGAAGGTACCTTTTTTCATATACTGTGGGATTGTGGTAATATCCAGCAGCTATGGCAGAAATGCTGCGATAAGCTGTCCAGAGTGCTGGGTAAACCGATAGAGGTGCCCGAAGCAACTGCTTTTGGGGATCTCTGGGGAATCTGACCTTTCCCGCTATGAGAAACTGCTATGGTCCACTGCGATGGCGGTTCTCAGGCGGAACATTGCTCAGTTGTGGGGATCGGAGCGCACACCCAGTTACGACCAATGGGTCACGGATGTGGACATATGTGCAGTAATGGAGCACCGTGTGTACAAAGCAAGGGGCTGCCCGCAAAAAGCTGATAAAATATGGAAAAGATGGGAGGAGGATGGCTGAGGACCATGGGCAAGTACTGTAACCACTGAGAACGTGGAGGCCCACCGAAGGGGGAAATATTGACTGTTAAGCACACCCTGGGTCACGAGGACACCCGATGCCGATTCCAATGGACTGTAGTACCAGAGTCCCTGAAGCTGAGTTGTTAATGTTTTTTTCTTGTCTGAGCATCGAGAGATGAATGTAATGTTGTTGTAAGCTGAAAATCAATAAACTTTTTGATAAAAAAAAAAAAAAAAAAAAAAAATCAAGCTGACCAGACATGGACTCAGCTTCACTTCCACTTGGCTCCCTGCTGATCCCAGACGGTGAGGACAGATGTCAAAGATAAAATAACTGGACAAGCACATCCCAGTGTAAAAGAGCTCAATACCCTGAAGAGGTTACGTCTCCTACTGACAGTTGGTGTTTCATTTGCATTAATAATCATCACTGGACGAGGAAACATTGTCAAGTACAATAACAAAAGGTCAATGTTTTGAGGTCAAGGTACAAAGTACTGAGTCTCTTCTATAGAAACATTGTTAAACTACAAATATCACCAATGTAATTACAACTTGCCCTGGTGGCGTAGGTTAGTTGATACATGGCAGGAAGGGATGCATGGGATTAATTTGGGTCTAGTCAAGTTTTGCTGAACTACAGTTTTGCCAAATGCATTTTTGCTGATTTTATTTCCACTTTTGTTGCTGAAAAATGCAGATGGCAAGTTGAGCTAAGGTTGGGGCAATACGGGTGAGAGTGCAGGGAGTCTCCCCCTGTATTTTACAATAACAAGTGGAAAAGGGAGTAAAAACAATTCAGCAAAACTGTAGGTCAGCAAAAAAAAAAAACATGGCAATTCTCCATAGAACCGTACTTTGTGGTTTTGTAAAGTGGAGTACATTATTATTTAACGTTTCTTACTGGTGAAGCTGAATGCACCGAATGTCATGTGTTTTCGAAAAAGGTCGCTGATAAAAAAAAAAAAAAATACCAAACGTTATTGTCTACAACTAACCTTGGTCAGCCCATGTCGGCTCTACAGATAATCACACTATTAGTACTGCTGATCCCTTCATGTCATAATATACACTGGTGAGATTAGATGGCCTAGGACCTCTCACATGAGTATTTTGTTGGCATTTGGTGTTAATGCTTTATATTTTACAGATAGAAATAGACAATACCAGAGAGTGGTCAAGGGGCATGAAGACAGTAAAGTATCGACATCCGTTCATTTATAACAAATAAAATAAGCCCCACACAACTTACGTTTTCTATTTCTCGCTCTGAGGAAGCAACCCCCGCGTACTGTGAGGCTAAGGAAGGACTGTACTGTTTTTTTGGTACCATAGCTAATAAACAATAGCATCTGTACTAAAAAGGCATGTTTGCATTATCTCGGAATATTATGCAATGAATATTGCCGGCTTCTAATGGTGTCTGCAAGATGCTTCAATACCCTCTTGGTGCTTTGATAGTGAGATATTGTAAGGATCTCATTATTGAAACATTTCAACCACCAGGGTATGCAACATCAATCGAAAAAAATATTACAGGACATAGATGGACCGTATTAAATGCCTCTTTAGGGACTGTTAAATTCACTGGTGCCTGTAAGGGTTTTAGGCGATTTCCCATTTCCTCAAAAGCTCAACAGATGCCACTATTCATCTAGCCCAGCAAAGACGTACAAGCATTACAAAAAGTAAAAAGGGACATGTATAAATTGGGGTTAATTCTCTTGTTGCAGAGTGGAACATTGTCAGAGGCCGATTACAGGAGAAAAAAATATGCGAACTAGAAAAGCCAAAAGCCATTATTCCTCGGGCACAACTGACTAATAGTAAGTCTTGGTGACCTGCACATTGTTTCTGATCTGAATACGATGATGAGGACCCTGCCAATGAACACGATTCTGAATATCACATTCAGAGATGGCAGACTTAATGAGACATTGCCTTACCCAAGGTATTTTGTATTTGTATTATTTATATAGCGCACCAGGCCCAGGGGCATCCGGGCGCATCATTTAGGTTACAGGCATGGTACATAACAGTGTAAGGAATAAAAACAGTGCATTTGAAAGAATATGCAAGTTATACAGGATATATACACATTAACAAACAGATTATAACAATTAGTAGTTGGCGCAAGAGTTATGACTCAAGGGGCCGTAGACACAGAGTCAGGGCAAATCTTGGGCAGACAGCCAGGCTTTGGCTTTGTGCTTGAAGGCCAGGAAGGACGATTCAGGTCTAAGAGGATTAGGTAGCAAATTCCATAGTTTTGCTGCTAAGACTGGGAAGCTACGTCCACCAGATCTCTGGAGGTTAAAGCACGGGATGGTGAGGCAAATGGTTTGGGCACTTCTGAGTGGTCTAGAAGTGGTATGTAATGTAAATCTGCTGGCTAGATAGCTGGGAGCTTGGTTAGTGAGGCTTTTGTATGTAAGCGCTAGCACTTTAACTGAGACTCTTTGGGAGACTAAGAGCCAGCGAAGACCTCCAGCTATAACTAGAAATAAGCGGAGCATAACTGTAACTAACTCACTACCACTTATCCATCCTATCCTGAACCCCATAGAATCTAGTGCTGACCCAGCAATGTTAATAGAGCTTTACAACTCTACAATCAACCACACTATTGATAAACTAGCCCCCCCTAAAACATGCAAAGGGAAACCTAGAGCTCACCATAACACTTGAATCACCCCTAGAGTCAGAGATGTGAAGGTTCCTGGGGATGTTTAGTGCGGCTCTGATGGCCTTATTTTGGATTACTTGTAACTTGTTAATATTGCAATGGTTGGTGCCGAGGTAGAGGGTGTTACGATACAGGACCAAGGTCCTAGCTAGTGTAGTGCAATTGGCTGGTGATAGGAAGGGACGACATGCTGTGAGGAGCTTGCAGGTGTATGATGCAGCGGATGATACTGCATTGGTTTGTCTAGACAATGAGTGGAGTCGATATAGATTCCGAGCATTTTTGTGTCCTTAGCCACATTGATGGTGTTACCATCAATGGTGAAAGATGGGTCAGGGCATAAAATGTGCACTCGGTACTAGCTATTGGCTAGTGATCATTGACTCTTGCGAGCAAGAAACGGAATGCTGTGTGTATGTATAAAATTGAGGTGGCAAGGGTCTTTTTTTTGGTTATTGTGAAGCTTGCAACCTGTCATTTTTACCCATCCCTATGAGATTGGGCCATTCATTGGGACATATTGGAGTTAAGGGCTCCAAAATTACGGGATAGATTTGTCATAAATGCCCCAGTGCGACTCCTGATGTTTGGTTGCGAGTTGGAAATAAGTGGGAAATCTCCACAGTTACATTGCAAACATAGACTTAGTACAGATCAAATAGAAATAGTAGGGAATACAGTTTGTTGGAAAGGAAAAGGTAAAATGTATTCCACAGATGGAAAGCAAAGTTATGTTGGGTTTAACAAAAGGCTTGGAAAAAACCCTTATCTGGAAATGCGAAAGAACAATAAGACATTTAAGCTTACTCACACATGCTATAACATCACACAGTAACCATCACTGGAAGTTCACCTCCAGTTTAGAGACACATAACCAGAGCATTGCGGTGATGCCCAAATGCAAGCCTTTGCTCCAGACAAATGTCTTTGTCTAACAGGGCATTGATATTTCATAAATAGCTTCTTCAATCTAACACAGACCTGTTGTCAAGGGTGCAGATAACTGCATAGCCATTTCACCCTCATTAGGGATCATCAGTACAGTATAGTCAGACAGTCTTGTGGTTGGAGCATTGGGGAATGTTAGCAAGGAACTTGCGTTTGGGCTAACTTGAATACCCACTATGCCCTGAATGGGGCAGACAGTGTCCCATGCTGCCACACTTGTGTTGGTACATGCAGCCACTCCAGGTTAGGATGTGCCACTGTTGGTGCTGTGCACTCATGCGCCACGTGGTGCTGTGAGCTCTATGATGGGCACTGCTGAGCAACCTACATGTAGATTGGAGGTATGGTCGGGGTGGGACCCTGCCTTATTTCTGAATGGCACTTTTGTGAGTCTGCCCTCATTCCACACTGTCCCTATTGTTTGAGGGTCACAAATTCAATGTTGTGCTAAAAACATGTTTTTCCGGTCTGGTTGCAGTTACCTCAGTCTCTTTCAGGAGCCTAGACGGAGAGGGGATTGTTTCGCAAGCGACTCTCCAGCCCCCTTTTTGCACGCAATGGGACAGCACTCTCTGTATGGATAAAAGCATATTGGCGCTTGTGTTGTATTATGCGTATAGTACCCTCAAGGAATAATTTCTGTGTGCTTTCATTGCTGCCTACTGGGCACCCAGAAGGTATTTCCAACAAGTGAGCAAAAAAGAGGTGTCCGGCAACATCGGTTTATGTGCTGGATGGGCCTTGCCTCTCCTCCCTCACCATGCTCCTGTTTCAGAGCAGTAGGGTCGGATGGTGTTGCGTCCACCCACGCTGCACCCATTGTGGCGCACACTGATGCTTGGTTCCCACAGATCAAGAGGTGCAAAGGTAAGCCAGAGGCAGAAGCTCGGCCCTAACCGTTGCTAACCTTCAAGAAGCCTCTAAAGGTGGACGAAACTTTGTAAGCAGTCGTGTTTGTATCATTTCATGTTAGAGACATTATTATGACAATGTGGACCAGAATGCATCAGGTGGTGGTAATGGGAGGCAGGTCTGATGCTTTATCTCCTGCTGGTTAACTGGGATTAAGGTGGCCTTAGCCTTCAGTTCTGTACATAGTGCTGGGTGGATTTGACCCAGATGATTTGATGTGCTAGTTCCTTTGCATCGAGTCTTGTTGATGTGTTCAGTGGTAGATACTAAGGAACATAGTCATACCCACTACAAATACACACATATTGCTCTCAAAGTGTGTCAGATAAGCTTTGATCGCTAAAGCTCGGTAACGCTAAAGATCGCATTGCTGTCGGGTATTCCAGTTTACCAACTGCGTAGATTGCAGCTGGCCCAAAATGCAGCAGTCAGACTGGTGTATTGGGAAGAAAAAAAAAAAGAAAAAAAAAATCAGCCTCAATCTCTATCTTGAGAAAAGCTTTGCACTGGTTGCCTGTAAAAGAAAGAATAGAGTTTAAGGTCCTCTGTTTGGTCTATAAGGGCGTGAATAAGCTAGGACCAACATACCTATCAGATAAAATCTGAAGGTACATTCCCAGTCGACAACTGCGCTCGGCAGACCAAAATCTGCTCTGCATACCAGATACTAAATGTGTGAACAAAGGGGACCGCAGATTGTCAGTTTACGGGCCCAGAGTGTGGAACCAACTACCCAGAGAAATTTGCGACATTAAAACCCTCTCTGCTTTTCGGAGGGCTGTAAAGACCTATCTGTTCTGTAAGGCCTCTGACAGAGTATATTCGCTAAGTAATTCACATTAGATCCAGTGGAACACTAACAGACAAATGTCAATTGAAACATCTGCACCCAGTTACGATTTAGTTCATTAGGTGCACGTAAATAGCTTATTATAATTATTAGGGTGTCGCAAAGGGTTCCAAGAATATCAGATGCTGCTCTGATCGGCTCATTTATAAGAAACAAAGTGATAATTTCTCCGATAACAATTGCGCCTCCCTCCCTTTTATTTACAGGGCATATTAGATCAAATAGAAAGAACACAGATCGTCTGTTTGCATAGGTTTTATATTAATTTTCTTAACAAGTTTTGATATTTTGTAAGGGGCTTTCAAGGTGCTCGTACATAAAACATTCACTGAAATTGGGTGGGAGCCAGATTGAATGGCCAACCCCAATGATATAACTTAACAGTTCTGTGCAAAACTGGAAAGGTGGGATTGGTGTGAAAATTACATACACATGACCAAACTGAAGATTTAAAGTACCGGGAAGACTAATTTGAACCACTCATATAGAGCTCCGCAAACCTATTTAAAAATGTGTCCATACCCTTCTCTACAGAGATTCCTATTAGTCATTGGCCCGGCACTAAAGATCACCAAGCAAAACAGAGGGTGTCAATTATGTGGTATCCCTGGCATTGGCAAAACTGAGCGGCATGTGTTAACACAATGCCGGGAACATGGAGCTCTTTATATGCATAAGTTGGGCAGTTTCGTAGCTAACCTGGACAGCATGAATACCTTTTGGTGCTATTCTCTAACACTGACAACAAACCAGTACAAATAGCACTTTACGGGGTTTGCAAAGGAGTGAATAAGTCAGGGAAATTGAATAGTCCATCTCCCAGCGAATAACTGGGGGACTGAGAAACACTCATGGTCAGACCCTCAGCTATTATCATAATCATGAACTGCAAAAACAACAAACAGGATATTAAGTAATGCTAGTGACGCCAGAACAACCAGGAAAGGCGAATTTGTGGCCCGCTTCATCAAATGAGTGATGCAATGTTTCCTTTTAAGATATAATTGTTGTAATTAATTAGTTCACTGCATTTTGATTGACTACATATGGTTTTATTTTTTTATGCTTTTTTATTTTGTCTCTTATTTGTTTTTGTATTAAGGGATTGAACAAATGTGCATTTCATGATTTATATTTTAGAATGTGTATTAATTGACATATTTAGTGATTGTTTAAATGTAATACATTTCTATGTAAAAGTTATTTTAGAACTGCATACATAAGGCAAATAAAAAAATAATTAACACATGTGCATCATTTCGGTGCATTTGCTGTGGCTTATTATCCCATAAATGATCAGTTTGTCACACATACTGATTGGTCATTGCCGATGTTGATAGCTGTATCAAGTGTTTCTCAGTAGAGTAATATGTACATGATGGTTTGGCCATAGAGAACATTGTCAGGGTCTATTGCTTGGTCGTGCTACAAGATAGAGGTTCCTGTCTGAGCAGCTTGCAGGGTTCTTTCAGAGGGGCTTTTCACGACTACAGATCAACTGTTGCTGTTGAATAAAGAGTTGGCTGTGAAGGTCACTTTTTCTTTGCAACTGGAACATTATCCTAGGTGGAATTTTCAGGTCTAGATGCAGGTCATCTCACGGCCTGATATGCTTTGGTGATAGCATTTATCGTTGCCAGGGCTTTTGGCGGCATGGTTTTTAAAAAGCATGTGGGACCCTTGGAGGTTCAAGAGATTACTTAAGGGATAATAGGGGGGTGGTCTTGTGTCATCTCATGCTTTGCATCTCTCGTATGCTTCAACAAAAGGGTTCTACTAGGTGGTGGCCCCATCCCAAGTAAGCAGGCATATGGTGTACGTTTCTATGGGCAGACTCAGGTCTACTTCGGCAGTGTTGCTTCATAGCTAATGGTGGACTTGCTGCTATTGCACTGACGGTAGCAAAGTTGGGGCTATTGTGCAGGCCTAGAGAGTCATTGAAATTGGTGTTGCTCCTATGATGGCAAAGTATTTTTGAGATGGAATACGTCCACTTGCTCATGTGGCATCCCTAGAGTGTTGCTAACTGCAATACTCAGTCCCTATGCTCAATTATGGCATCCTCTCTTGGATGTGCTTTTGAGCAAAGTGTAATTGCGCTTAAGGCGGTCATTCGGCTTGCGACTAATATTCTCAAGCTTCCCTTTATCATTGGTTCCGTCCTGGGGTAGGATGTCTTGGCCAAGAGCTAGCTGGGCCTAGCACATGTATTGTTACAGACACCCCCAGTCAGCTAGGATGAAGGGTGGTGCGATTCAGTTGACTTGGGCTAATTGCAACTCACTGATTCTAGCTGAGTATGGATGGCTGTTCAGAAAATATAGCCACCTGGCTCTGCTTATCAGTTTAGCCTGCCAAAACATCTGTGGATGGAAGGGTAGTTTCTGTTAGGGTACCCTGGTCTAAAAGGATAACTTGACAGACCATCCTCGGGTCATCTGATGATCATCGAACTACACTAGAAGTCATTCCCACATCATCAGACGTCATCACGCTGTTAAAGTCATCAGCAAATATCTCAGAATGGTGGATGATTATTTGGGGATGAGTTTAGGATGACTTAATGAATATGCCAACATTATCCCCATTTTAGAAAACTCTTTGTTCCTGATGCTTTTAGGATGACCTAATGATCACTTCAAGAGATTGCACGTTTGTCCCTGATGATTTGGGGATGATTCTGGGATGACCTGCTGATTACTTCAAGAGCATTGCCATGAAACATGTTTGTTCTTGATGATTTGGGGATGACTTACTGATTGCCTCAGAACATCAGAGTTTTTAGGATGATATGCGGACCAATACAGAATGTCATTCTGCTTTTGCTTAGTTGCACTTATGCTGAATGATCCCCCACTGTGGCAAGTGTAAAGCTTGAAACTATGTTGGGCCAAAGTAGAAGCCAGAGGCCTAAACATAGCATGACCCATGAGAATTCTTTGCCATCCCAGTCAAAAGCAGGAACCCGGCACCCTAACAATCAATACATTTCCATGCTGACTAGTTAGGTACAAATTGGTGTTGTCCCACTGTGTGAGACTACACAACACTTATCTGCTTGGTATTAGGTAAGCCCACCTTTTGGTATAGGTCTGAACTACACAGGTTGGTAGTGTGACTGAGCAGCCAGGCCGATCTCAAAATGGATAACTGAGCTGTAGAGCTGTACAAATGAAATTTGTAAATACAAGTAGCCAAGTAACACTTACACTCAAGGTTTCAGTTATAAATAGTTATTTATTTAACATCATTTTTTAAATAAGCGTTCTTTAGAAGGGCAATTCATGTAACAATGTAAATATACTTTTAAATTACTTTTCAGAATCAGAGCAAGTTAGTGGATAATCTTTGGATATGCTTCATACACAATTGCTACACCATGGGGTGACTTCAATCACAAGGACAGTAATGGCATTTATATTTCACACTTGCTGATTCTGAGGTTGCAGAAAGGAAAGAAAAAGGTTAAACAGGTTCTCAGTATATGTGAGGACAAATAAATCTTCCAATGAAATCTATACAAGCCTTTCCCAGCAGTAACCGTCTAAAACAAGTTACCACCTATGAGGCTTCTCTGGCTGAAAAGGGAGTTTCAGCACAGCAGCAGGGCTTCACCGGGCAATTCAAAAGGTCCAAGAGGATGCAGCAAGCTTCGTTCACAGTTTCTTCGTCGGGTGTTTCTCCCAGTGGTCGACTCTGCCTCTAGTCCCAAAACCCTCGACTTTTAAGCAGGTTTCTCCCATTCATGCACAGCCTAGGCTGTCAATCACACATCAGGGTCGCTGTCGTGAAAGGACTGCCAGCCAGACCATGAAAAACACCAATCGAAAGAGGACGCCCACTAAGGAACACAACCCAAGCATCATGCCTCGCCACAAGAAAGACAAAGAAGCCAGAAAAGACAATAGAAATAATAAGAAATCCCAAACCACTCGGGAAAGCACGGACCAGCATGATCCCACAACCCCAAAAAACTCGACAAACATCTGAGATGGCCTAAGAGACATACAAATAATAGAGCAAAGACAGACTACAATGCTTGCGACCTGTCCACATACGACAACGTGGTAAACAAAGACAGCACAGCAACAATGAACCGACAGCCAACAAGCTTCACGAATAAAGACCCAACCAGGACACCAAACGGATGACAACTAATAAACCATCCCAACCCGGTCTCCACCATGGACAATACCCCAACCAGAACAAGGAACAAATTGGAAACCATCACACTCACTCTACACCCCCTATATCACCAAGACTGAAACAACAGAGGGGTAGCGACCCGATTTACCACCCGGAAACGAACCAACCCCACCATAAACCTTATCAGTCTACTCGACAAAGAGACGGACCAACAAAGAGCCACCCCACCCAAAAGACTCAACCGGGAAAAACCCACCTGGAATGGAAAACCAATTAACAACACACTGATCAGAACAAACAATACTAACAACAACACAAAAGGGAAATCCAGCAAACTACAATGCAGCCTCCTCAACATTAGATCCATGGCAAAACACTCAACAGAAACCAATGACCTAAGCAAAGGAGGCACAGACGTGCTCTTTCTTACAGAAACCTGGCTATCAGACAACTGTAAAGCCATCGCGAACGAAGCAATACCCGACAATTATAAATTAATACACGCCAACAGAGAAAAACGAAGAGGAGGTGGAATCGCAATTATACACAAAAAACACACCCGAGCATCTCGAATCATCACAACCAATGCGGAAGACTATGAATCCCTCCTAATCAAGATAGAACTCAACGACCAATCCAACATAGTATTCCTACTGATCTACAGACCATCTTCTTACAACCCCAACTTTGCAACAAAACTAGCGGACGAGGCCACCATGCTATCAACCCACCACGACAACCTAGGTGAAAGAGATCCCACCGATACAAACATAGATACAACAGAAGACACACTCAACAATTGGATCACCAAGGCCATTGACCAATTAGCACCAGCTAAAACATTCAAAGCAACACCACCAAAAAAACTGGCAGCAAAATGGTTCACAGAAGAACTGAAAAAAAACCAAAAAGAAAAACACAAAATTGAAAGAATACACCAGACAAGACAAAATAAAATACCAAAGACAACTCAAACTGTACAAAGCAACAGTCCTCAAAGCAACAAAAAAAAAAAAAAAATACTACGCCACAAGAATCGGCAAACAATTCATATAAAGAACTCTATCACCCGTACACAAACACTTTGTGAAAGTCACACACCAGAGCAGGGTCTGTGTAGTAGCTGCACAGCAGTTACTGTCTTTTATCGGGCATTAGCCTGCGCAGGTATTATTATATATGTAGGCACTTACAACAGAGCAGGATGTGTGTAGTAGCTGCACAGCAGTTACTGCCTCTGCGGGCAGTATCCTGCACAGTTATAGTTATATATGTAGTCATTTGCACCAGAGCACGGTGTGTGTAGTAGCTGCACTGCAGTTACTGCCTCTGCAAGCATTATCCTTTGCAGGTATAATTATATGTAGTCACTTACCTTAGAGCAGGGTCTGTGTAGCAGCTGCACAGCAGTTACTGCATCTGAGAGCCTTAGCCTGAGCAGGTATTATATATGTAGTCACTTACACCAGAGCAGGATCTGTGTAGCAGCAGCACAGCAGTTACTGCGTCTGCGAGCCTTAGCCTGCGCAGGTATTATATATGTAGTCACTTGCACCAGAGCAGGGTCTGTGTAGCAGCTGTGTAGCAGCTGCACAGCAGTTACTGCATCTGCGAGCCTTAGCCTGCACAGGTATTATATATGTAGTCACTTGCACCGGAGCAGGGTCTGTGTAGCAGCTGCACAATAGTTACCGTGTCTGCAAGCATTATCTGGCACAGGTATTATATATAGTAACTTACACCAAGAGCAGGGTCTGTGTAGTAGCTGCACAGCAGTTACCGTGTCTGCAAGCATTAGCCTGCGCAGGTTTTATTATATATGTAGTCACTTACACCAGAGCAGGGTCTGTGTAGAAGCTGCGCAGCAGTTACTGCGTCTGCAAGCATTAACCTACACTGGTACTATTATATATGTACAGGGTCTGTGTAGTAGTTGCACAGCAGTTACTGCGTCTGCAAGCCTTAGCCTGCGCATGTTTTATTATATATGTAGTCACTTACACCAGAGCACGGACTGTGCAGTAGCTGCACAGCAGTTACTGTGTCTGCAAGCCTTAGCCTGTGCAGATACTATTATATATGTACAGGGTGTGTATTGTAGCTGCACAGCAGTTACTGCCTCTGCAGGCATTGCAGAGCCTGGACCATACCGTAAATGAGCTTCGGAGCAGCTACTGTGTCTATGCCAAAAACAGACTGCCCCGTGTAATTTCAAAACCAGATGTTTAGAAAATACACGTACTTACAATATTTAATTTCAACAAGTGATAAGTGCAACACAAGGAATTACAGCTTCAACGTGCATTCCTAGAGGTTGCAAAACGGCTCCTCTTAACAATATAACAAAGGGATAAGAACGTCTAAGTCGATGGATGCTGAAAGAAATGCATATAAAATTCACTACAAGAGCTGGATCGCATGCACTCACTTGATGCTGCCTGGAAACTGGACATAAGCGTTTCTTAAAGGGTAGTTTTCTAGTTCCTATTCAAGAAACAGAAAACAGCAATACTCCGCCTCCACCTCAACACATGGGCTGCTCTACATCACGTGGGTTTCAAACTTTCAACGTCCGCTTCATCACGTGGGTTGGTCTGCATCACGTGGGTTTCGACGTCCGCTTCATCACGTGGGCTGCTCTGCATCACGTGGGTTTCAACGTTCACGTCATCATCATTTTTTGCACGAGCTGGGAGGCAATTGTTGTCAGGTCCGCTTATTATAATCGACTTTGGGCTTGTTTTTGCCCAAAGTCGCTTATAATATTTGGAGGTCGCTTGTTGCGGTTTTTGTCCGCTTGTTGGACCGTCTGTGCTCGTGATTGGGCTTGTTTATATTGCAGTTACGCCCATTACACGTCGCACAGAGTGTCCTGCACTGGGCTGCTGGCAGTGCTTGACGGCAATTGCTGCTTTGTCTTGCTCTCGGGTGCGCCCTGTATTTTGCATATGCTTAGGTGTTTGGCACTGATGGGATCCTTACTTTCCCACCAGGTGGCCCATCAATGCCAAATGCCTAAACATTTGCAAAAAGCAAATGCACTTTAAAACTTTTGTCATGCAGACAGACACACTGACATGTAAGGGGATTGTTTTAGTTTAGCAAGTGTCACTCTATAGCAATATTATCTTGGTGATATCACTAGTGCTGATGCATTATCCACAAACATACTTTATTTATTTATTTTTTTAAAACTTTTTTTGCAAGACTTAGAGGATTATTGGAATCTATATACAACATTTTCTCAGAGAGATGTATTCAGGAAGGCATTGTTTCTTTTCAGCTTCCAATTGGCCATGTTACAATATTATATAGCGCCTTGGATTAAGGCGCTATATAAAACAATAAATACAAAATACAATGTATTTCAGGCCTGTATTATTTTGCAATCTGGGACTTCTAGTCACCATGCAATAAAATATTGTTGTTCTAACACACTATGTCAGTGTTCTGTCTATGTATGTTTTTCTTGTTGTTATGTTTCTTACTTTTGAAACCTTTCCACAACTTTTTAGGTGCACGCTTGTTTTTTCAGCTTATTTGGATGTGAGTCGGCTTGTTTTGGAAGGGCATTGAGCTTATTTTTTCCTTCCGACCTAGCAAGACAGATTCTGTCTTAGGCAAGGCGTCGCAAGAGCGATGCCTCGGTTGCAATTGCCAGGTGCGCTTATTATAAGCGACTTTGGGCTTGTTTTTGCCCAAAGTCGCTTACAATATTTGAAGGTAGCTTGTCGCGGTTTTTATCCGCTTGTTTGGGCAGATGTATGCTTTTAATTGGGCTTGCTTGCATTTCAGCCAAACCCATTACACGTTGCAGCTCCACATGGCGTCCTGCACTGGGCAAGCAAGCTATTCTGTGTTTGCAATCAATGGTTCTCTCCGGGGGGTTAATTCATCTTTGGTAGGTTGCGCGATCTGCATAGATTTTACCACAGTGACTTGCACGATATTCATCAGGAAATGTGTATAGGGGTCGGCTTGCTTACAGTCACCTTCGGATTACTTGCAACAAACACCTGTTTCCAGGCACAAAGATTCAAGGAGACAAAAACACACTGTGTGCTGGAGAACGCTCCTGCTCTGACCCGTGGGTAATTTTTAGAGTGAGGGAGGGAAGGGTGGGGGAAAATAAACGTGTACAGTATTCCTTCTAAAAACAAGAGTACTAGGAAAGCCACATGACATCGCTATCTTGCCATGTCGTGAAGCAACATGAACATGTTGACAACCTTAAAGGCAAGACAAGACAACAAGGTGTTTAATGTAGGTGCACAAACAGACAAAGCCTGGAATATAGTCGAATGTGAAGCGGGTTCAGTAATAACATGCCCCCCAGCCCCCAACAGTGTACTGTCCTTTATGGCCTGCAATTGCACCTTTCTCTTCCTAGAGGGCTTCTCCCCCTTTTACATAAACGTAGGCATTTGGCACTGATGGGACATTCGCATCTGAAAGGCCCCTCACAGATCGTTGCCTAGCCCAATAAGTGCCCCATCAATGCATAGCTCTCAACTCACACGCTTTTGGCGGGTGTCACACGCCTTGTAAACAGCTGACTCACCCGCCAAGCCTCCTGCACGCCCATTCATTTCAATGGGCCTCTCACCCGCCAAAAATAAAATCGGGGGTTTTCACCCGCCTTTGCGACATAAATGGTTGAGAGCTATGTCAATGCCAAATGCCTGAAAATATGCAGAACAGAAAAAGCCTCTTATGAAAGGAAGCCATGAAAAAGGATTGTTCTGCATTTTTCACAATAGCAAGCAAGAAGTTTGCAAAAACAAAGAGGTGATGGCAGTCCAGCCCGAACTGTTAGGCCACATCCCTTCTGCACGAGACCACAAGCATCCCCAAACATGTTTCGCCCTTGTTGGGGCTCATCAGTGAGGAGTAGCTTGGGTCTCTAGGCCCAGCAGGCACGGGACCCACGTCTGGGCATACCCGTCCCACTCGGGGTGACATAGCAAAAACAAAGAGGTGATGATGCCCAACAAGGCTGAAACATGTCTGGGGATGCTTGTGGTCTCGTACAAAAGGGATGTGACCTAGCAGTTCGGGCTGGACTACCCCTTTGGGGGTGGGACCAAGCCTGATTTGCATATAGTTTTTCCCCTTTTGTAATGGCTTGGCAGGCGAAGAACGATGGTCTGGAGGGTTGCCCAGAGCAATGCCAGAGGTCAAGATTTATTCTAAACCTTCCAGCCATCAACTCTTTTGTTTTGCTATTGTCACCCCGAGTGGGAAGGGTATGCCCAGACGTGGGTCCCTTGCCTGCTGGGCCTAGAGACCCAAGCTACTCCTCACTGATGATGCCCAACAAGGCTGAAACATGTCTGGGGATGCTTGTGGTCTCGTACAAAAGGGATGTGACCTAGCAGTTCGGGCTGGACTACCCCTTTGGGGGTGGGACCAAGCCTGATTTGCATATAGTTTTTCCCCTTTTGTAATGGCTTGGCAGGCGAAGAACGATGGTCTGGAGGGTTGCCCAGAGCAATGCCAGAGGTCAAGATTTATTCTAAACCTTCCAGCCATCAACTCTTTTGTTTTGCTATTGTCACCCCGAGTGGGAAGGGTATGCCCAGACGTGGGTCCCTTGCCTGCTGGGCCTAGAGACCCAAGCTACTCCTCACTGATGATGCCCAACAAGGCTGAAACATGTCTGGGGATGCTTGTGGTCTCGTACAAAAGGGATGTGACCTAGCAGTTCGGGCTGGACTACCCCTTTGGGGGTGGGACCAAGCCTGATTTGCATATAGTTTTTCCCCTTTTGTAATGGCTTGGCAGGCGAAGAACGATGGTCTGGAGGGTTGCCCAGAGCAATGCCAGAGGTCAAGATTTATTCTAAACCTTCCAGCCATCAACTCTTTTGTTTTGCTATTGTCACCCCGAGTGGGAAGGGTATGCCCAGACGTGGGTCCCTTGCCTGCTGGGCCTAGAGACCCAAGCTACTCCTCACTGATGATGCCCAACAAGGCTGAAACATGTCTGGGGATGCTTGTGGTCTCGTACAAAAGGGATGTGACCTAGCAGTTCGGGCTGGACTACCCCTTTGGGGGTGGGACCAAGCCTGATTTGCATATAGTTTTTCCCCTTTTGTAATGGCTTGGCAGGCGAAGAACGATGGTCTGGAGGGTTGCCCAGAGCAATGCCAGAGGTCAAGATTTATTCTAAACCTTCCAGCCATCAACTCTTTTGTTTTGCTGCAGCAAGAAGTTTGCGACAGCCATTTCTACACATTAGTGGAAAAAGAAAATGTACTTCCGAAATGCATTACTTCGCATTCTGATACTTCTAGTTTTCCATTAATTCAACAAAAAATAAAGCTGAACCAAAAATCTTTCAACTGAGCATTTTTTTCTCGGAATTGATATATTACAAGGTTGCTTTAAGCTTCGGTAGATTGCAAATACAATTATCGTAGCACTCAGATACCACCCCATGCGTGAGCGAGTCATCCAGTCCAGGATTCTGCTATTTGAAGTTTTTCCCCCACTTGTAATTTAGGAAAACTACAAGTCCCATACAAGCCCCAGAATTCCATTCAAAAACAGGACTGGATGGCTTTTTCGCAAATGGTAATGGAAAACTTTAGGGCGGTACCCTGTATGGCAATACTGATTTGGGCCTTGAAATACAAAATGTAATTATTTTTTGCAAAGTGCAGCATGAAATGTATTTGTTCTAATGCCCAAACTGTACAGCGAGTTAACAGTCCAGGTTCACTCTTTAAACTGTGTGATCCTGGGCAAATAAACCCTTCTAGTAAACATCACTGGCCTGAGCAGAGCCGACATTAATTTCCTCCCCTTTTTCTGCCCGTCACCAATGAGTGTATCTGTTACGTCGTCGTTACGTCGTCATGACGTTTTCACGTGGGACGTCTACGTGCTTAGGAAGAGGATCTTGGAGGCAGGAGCGCTCCACGCCGTGCACAGGCAGGTATTTATTTTTTATTGCGCATTTTTATTGCGCTTATTTATCTCGGAGAAGTGCCAGGTATATTTAATGATAATGATATTTTTATTTACATCAAGCTCATACGCAGGTGTTTCATAGCGGGCAAAAGAGAGGAACGGGGGAGAACAAAACACTGATGGGTTTGTTTTTCCTATTTTGATTTTAGTTGCACCAACAGCAGATCTTTGTGTGTCTTCTCGGCTGGTATCCCCATCCTCGGCTTCACCCACCTCCAAACAGAAGTGGTTTATGGCCGTGCTGCACACGCCAAGGGAATTTCAGGGCAGATTCGCCTGCCGCCATCTTCACCCTTATCCCGTGGTGGAAATTGAAAAAAATTGGTGGGGGGAGGAGGGGGTCACACAAGGACCGGGGTGGGGGCGGAGTTGAAGGGGCGGTACCCAAAGAGGCGGGGTTTGGGGGGGGTGGAGCTGGCAGTTGACCTCCGATCAAAGGAAATGCCAAAAATAATATTTTAAAACGGTGCAATTTCTTTCATGCTGCTTCTTTTCCAAACTATATATCAATTCCACTTTAAACCACTTCCATGGCACTGGCGATGAGTTACTTCACTATGCGAATAATAGTTTTGACCAGTGTTGCTGAGTAAATATTCTTTAAAATGCACAATTTGCATCCCATTTTATGGGAAAAAAACTCCCCCCTTGGGTACTATTCAAACATGGTCAGAAAAGGAATTAATTGCCGCTTACAACTATGGGCCACTTTTTCATTGGTGCCCGAGACACTTTTATGGCCCAGTCCGACCCGCACTTGTACAAGGGAGCAAACCATACCATCCATCTGTGCACCTAAACTACCAACAGCAATGTTAGTCTACACTGTGATCTGAGCTCATACAGAGGATTATTCTAAGCAGACTGTTAAAGAATCATTAAAAGGAGCAATTACTCTAGCTAATGTTATGTTAAAGGTACTTATATAGCGCACCGTCACCAACGGAATTGGTCACCAGGTGCTCTGGCGGATCTGTAAACAGGAAGGGCGGGTAGGGTTCGTCGGAAAGAGGGGAGAAGGAGAGTGGGAAAAGTGGTGTGTTGTTGGCAGCTTCAGCTCGGTATACACCGAGTGCTGGGCTTTGGTGCTAGTATCGGATCGGGCGAGGCCTCGAGTGCTGTGGGTGAAGTTTATGTGTTGATGCGGTGTGGTAAAGTGCGTGCGGATTGCTGGGAGAGAGATGTTTGTGTGGTTCTGTGTGGGTTTAAGTATGCAAAAGAATGAAAGTGGGGTCTGTATCCTGATTCAGGTACTTATGGTTCAGTTAGAGTTGTATACCTGTGGGTTGGGTTGTTGCTGGTTCCTCGTGGGCCGACTCGCTTTGGTGGTGTTGCACTGATCCAACTGTATCCTATTGAGTATAGTTTGGATTGGTCGGTGCGTCTGAACCTAATGTTCGGTTGTGGGGCTGGGTAGGTAATATCTATTCTCATGTTATCTAGTGAGACCCTGATCGGTTAAGGCTTTGAATGATTCAGGGTCAGAGTCGTGTTGATGTGTTGTCCTAGTGGATCCGTCTTGGTGAGCCTGTGTATTCAGTCGTTCGTATCCTTCTGTCCTGACTGGTTCATTGGTTTCCGTGGGGTGAACTAACTTGGGACTATTGTTTAGTTGTAGTTTTTGTGTGGTGGGGCATTGTTTCCTGCTGTGTGTCGGTGGACAGTGTGTAGTGATGAAACATTCTGTTTATCACCCACTGGATTGGGGCCTCGTGGTGCTTTGCTTCCTTTCCCTCTCTATATTTTGTCCTTAGGGCTGTTGGGGAATGTAATGGTTATGGTCATGGTCCTCTTGATGATTCGTCCTAGTGTTTTTTTTATTAGTTTGCTATGTTTACTGTCTTTGATCGTATTGCGGCGGTCTCCTGTTTGGTCGTTTCGTATGTCGTGGGATATTTACCCTGACTTTTCCCCATTGATTGAACGGTGTATATTGCGGACACTCTACGTTCGTTGATGTTTGTCATGTCAGTGCCCCTGTGACCGGTCTGTTCAGTTATGACGCGAAGAGCCAGGTTTTGAGTAATTTTCTGAATAACGGGTGGTTTCTTGTGTTCCGTATGTGCTTTGGGAGGTCGTTCCAGGTTTTTGGGGCTTGGTGAGAGAAGGAGGATCCTCCAAGTTTTCTTTTTTTGTAGGGCTTCGGTTCCAGGCGGAAGTCCATGCTTGATCTGAGCGTTCTTGTTGGTTGATGTAGGCGCAGTTTGTCTCTTAGGAACTCAGCGTCTTCGTTGTGTACTGCTCTGTGCGAAATGCACATTGTTCTGAATTTTATTCGTTGTTTTATTGGTAGCCAATGTAGTGTTTTCAGCGCTGGTGCGGTGTGTTCTCTTCGGGGTAGTTTCAGAAGTAGTCTGGCTGCCGCGTTTTGAATGCGTTGTAGTTTTTTTTAGGAGTCGTTCAGGCATGCCTAGGTTTAGGCTATTTATTGGCGTAGTCTACTTTGGACATGACGAGGGCGATGAGGTGGTTGTTTTGTTGGCGAACGATAGCAACAGTAAGATTCTCTTTGCCGCTCGCAGGAGGAAGAAGCATTTCTTGAGGAGAGCGTTTACTTGTGGCTCTAGCGTGAGATCAGAACCCCTAGGTTTTTTACAATCACCGCAGATGCTGGGGTTGTCCCGAGTTCCCTTGGCCAAGGGATGAATTGGTTTTCTCCTCCATTTTTTTGTGACGATCATTATTTCAGTTTTGCCTGGGTTGATTTTGAGGGAGTTGGAGTTCATCCAGAAGAATACATCGCGGAGGCAGTTTTCTAGCGGTGTGTTTCTTTCCGGGTTGTCTTGTATTTTGAAGATTATTTGTGTATCGTCTGCGTAGTGGTGAAAGAGAAGATAATCTGTGGGGAAATCCTGGTTTAAACCGAGGGATTGTCCTGCAACCTCATTCTTAAAACCTGCTGATTTCTGTTCGCCATAAGCAACGTTTTCTTTTACTTGAACCACACCCGGCACAGCTCCTGCAGCTCCCCTCTGAAAGCAGTTGGGTGACTGCATCGTGTGGGATAGTTTCTATGATAATAGGGGTATTTATTTATTCATGCATTTATTCATGCAATGTTTGACGGCTACCTGTATATTTATTTCTTTATGCAATGTTTGTCGGATACAAGTATCCAACAAACATTGCATAAATAAATGAATAATCCGGGTCCATCTGTCCGACAAACATTGCATAAATAAACTGGGTCGTGGCTGAGGACTAACATCTTCTGGTGACCCTGTGCACCCTGCATGGGGTCACCAGAGGAAGTTAGTTTGCTTTTCCTGCAGCTGTGACTTGTATCAAAGTCATGCTGTGTACACATAGGGGGCGAAGCCATCAGATCGCCCCATCTGTGACGCCGCAGGTGCTTTCTTTTTTTTCTCCAAAGTAACCCAGCGCAGAGCATGGGTTTGGGGTTTGCAGTGGCTGACACATCTGGTGCCGGATCTCTGATCCGACTAGAGCCGGCCCAATGACCAGTGCTGCGGTTATATGCGCAACACGGATTTCACTGTTAACAGCAATGAGCTCACTACGACGCCATGCAGTTCCCTTGGTATGATTTCTATAACTTTACTGCCTTTACGAGGTGAGGGATTCTCAACATTGCAGGGAGATGTGCCTGACTTTATCGCTCAGTGCTGCCAGGCAGTGCATTGAGCTGTACCGGCCAGAGTCTCTACCACAAGATGTCTCTTGGCCCCCGCCCCCATATTTCTTTCTTTCTGTATAGGACCGACTTCCTTCATTTCCCTGCGACTTCCTTGATTTACCTGCGTTGTCTCACTGATTAGGTGCCTGCATGTTGCTTTGCTACTATACAGTGAAAATGCAAACTCCTATGTAGTCTTGCCAGCAAGATAACCATGAGTATTTAGCCCTAACAAATAGCCATACTGCAGGCAGAGGTCTTCAATCTGTGGGGCGTGTGATTCAGGACAACGAGAAAAGAGAAAATACATGCTCAGTCAGTGCAACGTGATGAGGGTGCGGGAAATAAATGCAGCCTGGAAGTGCTCTTTCCTGAATTTGGATTGCGTGTCCACGCTGCGTTGTTGCTTCCTGCTGGTGACGCCAGCGTCTTATTGCCTGGTAAGGGATGCTGCTTCTCGCTCGGACCGCTTATAATATTTGGAGGTCGCTTGTTGCGGTTTTTGTCCGCTTGTTGGACCGTCTGTGCTCGTGTAATTGGGCTTGTTTATATTGCAGTTACGCCCATTACACGTCGCACAGAGTGTCCTGCACTGGGCTGCTGGCAGTGCTTGACGGCAATTGCTGCTTTGTCTTGCTCTCGGGTGCGCCCTGTATTTTGCATATGCTTAGGTGTTTGGCACTGATGGGATCCTTACTTTCCCACCAGGTGGCCCATCAATGCCAAATGCCTAAACATTTGCAAAAAGCAAATGCACTTTAAAACTTTTGTCATGCAGACAGACACACTGACATGTAAGGGGATTGTTTTAGTTTAGCAAGTGTCACTCTATAGCAATATTATCTTGGTGATATCACTAGTGCTGATGCATTATCCACAAACATACTTTATTTATTTATTTTTTTAAAACTTTTTTTGCAAGACTTAGAGGATTATTGGAATCTATATACAACATTTTCTCAGAGAGATGTATTCAGGAAGGCATTGTTTCTTTTCAGCTTCCAATTGGCCATGTTACAATATTATATAGCGCCTTGGATTAAGGCGCTATATAAAACAATAAATACAAAATACAATGTATTTCAGGCCTGTATTATTTTGCAATCTGGGACTTCTAGTCACCATGCAATAAAATATTGTTGTTCTAACACACTATGTCAGTGTTCTGTCTATGTATGTTTTTCTTGTTGTTATGTTTCTTACTTTTGAAACCTTTCCACAACTTTTTAGGTGCACGCTTGTTTTTTCAGCTTATTTGGATGTGAGTCAGCTTGTTTTGGGCTTGTTTTGGAAGGGCATTGAGCTTATTTTTTCCTTCCGACCTAGCAAGAC
Source organism: Ambystoma mexicanum (assembly GCF_040938575.1). NCBI lineage: Eukaryota > Metazoa > Chordata > Amphibia > Caudata > Ambystomatidae > Ambystoma > Ambystoma mexicanum. The sequence goes on from NC_090923.1 coordinate 511,103,958, forward strand.
AGATTCTGTCTTAGGCAAGGCGTCGCGAGAGCGATGCCTCGGTTGCAATTGCCAGGTGCGCTTATTATAAGCGACTTTGGGCTTGTTTTTGCCCAAAGTCGCTTACAATATTTGAAGGTAGCTTGTCGCGGTTTTTATCCGCTTGTTTGGGCAGATGTATGCTTTTAATTGGGCTTGCTTGCATTTCAGCCAAACCCATTACACGTTGCAGCTCCACATGGCGTCCTGCACTGGGCAAGCAAGCTATTCTGTGTTTACAATCAATGGTTCTCTCCGGGGGGTTAATTCATCTTTGGTAGGTTGCGCGATCTGCATAGATTTTACCACAGTGACTTGCACGATATTCATCAGGAAATGTGTATAGGGGTCGGCTTGCTTACAGTCACCTTCGGATTACTTGCAACAAACACCTGTTTCCAGGCACAAAGATTCAAGGAGACAAAAACACACTGTGTGCTGGAGAACGCTCCTGCTCTGACCCGTGGGTAATTTTTAGAGTGAGGGAGGGAAGGGTGGGGGAAAATAAACGTGTACAGTATTCCTTCTAAAAACAAGAGTACTAGGAAAGCCACATGACATCGCTATCTTGCCATGTCGTGAAGCAACATGAACATGTTGACAACCTTAAAGGCAAGACAAGACAACAAGGTGTTTAATGTAGGTGCACAAACAGACAAAGCCTGGAATATAGTCGAATGTGAAGCGGGTTCAGTAATAACATGCCCCCCAGCCCCCAACAGCGTACTGTCCTTTATGGCCTGCAATTGCACCTTTCTCTTCCTAGAGGGCTTCTCCCCCTTTTACATAAACGTAGGCATTTGGCACTGATGGGACATTCGCATCTGAAAGGCCCCTCACAGATCGTTGCCTAGCCCAATAAGTGCCCCATCAATGCATAGCTCTCAACTCACACGCTTTTGGCGGGTGTCACACGCCTTGTAAACAGCTGACTCACCCGCCAAGCCTCCTGCACGCCCATTCATTTCAATGGGCCTCTCACCCGCCAAAAATAAAATCGGGGGTTTTCACCCGCCTTTGCGACATAAATGGTTGAGAGCTATGTCAATGCCAAATGCCTGAAAATATGCAGAACAGAAAAAGCCTCTTATGAAAGGAAGCCATGAAAAAGGATTGTTCTGCATTTTTCACAATAGCAAGCAAGAAGTTTGCGACAGCCATTTCTACACATTAGTGGAAAAAGAAAATGTACTTCCGAAATGCATTACTTCGCATTCTGATACTTCTAGTTTTCCATTAATTCAACAAAAAATAAAGCTGAACCAAAAATCTTTCAACTGAGCATTTTTTTCTCGGAATTGATATATTACAAGGTTGCTTTAAGCTTCGGTAGATTGCAAATACAATTATCGTAGCACTCAGATACCACCCCATGCGTGAGCGAGTCATCCAGTCCAGGATTCTGCTATTTGAAGTTTTTCCCCCACTTGTAATTTAGGAAAACTACAAGTCCCATACAAGCCCCAGAATTCCATTCAAAAACAGGACTGGATGGCTTTTTCGCAAATGGTAATGGAAAACTTTAGGGCGGTACCCTGTATGGCAATACTGATTTGGGCCTTGAAATACAAAATGTAATTATTTTTTGCAAAGTGCAGCATGAAATGTATTTGTTCTAATGCCCAAACTGTACAGCGAGTTAACAGTCCAGGTTCACTCTTTAAACTGTGTGATCCTGGGCAAATAAACCCTTCTAGTAAACATCACTGGCCTGAGCAGAGCCGACATTAATTTCCTCCCCTTTTTCTGCCCGTCACCAATGAGTGTATCTGTTACGTCGTCGTTACGTCGTCATGACGTTTTCACGTGGGACGTCTACGTGCTTAGGAAGAGGATCTTGGAGGCAGGAGCGCTCCACGCCGTGCACAGGCAGGTATTTATTTTTTATTGCGCATTTTTATTGCGCTTATTTATCTCGGAGAAGTGCCAGGTATATTTAATGATAATGATATTTTTATTTACATCAAGCTCATACGCAGGTGTTTCATAGCGGGCAAAAGAGGGGAACGGGGGAGAACAAAACACTGCTGGGTTTGTTTTTCCTATTTTGATTTTAGTTGCACCAACAGCAGATCTTTGTGTGTCTTCTCGGCTGGTATCCCCATCCTCGGCTTCACCCACCTCCAAACAGAAGTGGTTTATGGCCGTGCTGCACACGCCAAGGGAATTTCAGGGCAGATTCGCCTGCCGCCATCTTCACCCTTATCCAGTGGTGGAAATTGAAAAAAATTGGTGGGGGGAGGAGGGGGTCACACAAGGACCGGGGTGGGGGCGGAGTTGAAGGGGCGGTACCCAAAGAGGCGGGGTTTGGGGGGGGTGGAGCTGGCAGTTGACCTCCGATCAAAGGAAATGCCAAAAATAATATTTTAAAACGGTGCAAATTCTTTCATGCTGCTTCTTTTCCAAACTATATATCAATTCCACTTTAAACCACTTCCATGGCACTGGCGATGAGTTACTTCACTATGCGAATAATAGTTTTGACCAGTGTTGCTGAGTAAATATTCTTTAAAATGCACAATTTGCATCCCATTTTATGGGAAAAAAACTCCCCCCTTGGGTACTATTCAAACATGGTCAGAAAAGGAATTAATTGCCGTTTACAACTATGGGCCACTTTTTCATTGGTGCCCGAGACACTTTTATGGCCCAGTCCGACCCGCACTTGTACAAGGGAGCAAACCATACCATCCATCTGTGCACCTAAACTACCAACAGCAATGTTAGTCTACACTGTGATCTGAGCTCATACAGAGGATTATTCTAAGCAGACTGTTAAAGAATCATTAAAAGGAGCAATTACTCTAGCTAATGTTATGTTAAAGGTACTTGTATAGCGCACCGTCACCAACGGAATTGGTCACCAGGTGCTCTGGCGGATCTGTAAACAGGAAGGGCGGGTAGGGTTCGTCGGAAAGAGGGGAGAAGGAGAGTGGGAAAAGTGGTGTGTTGTTGGCAGCTTCAGCTCGGTATACACCGAGTGCTGGGCTTTGGTGCTAGTATCGGATCGGGCGAGGCCTCGAGTGCTGTGGGTGAAGTTTATGTGTTGATGCGGTGTGGTAAAGTGCGTGCGGATTGCTGGGAGAGAGATGTTTGTGTGGTTCTGTGTGGGTTTAAGTATGCAAAAGAATGAAAGTGGGGTCTGTATCCTGATTCAGGTACTTATGGTTCAGTTAGAGTTGTATACCTGTGGGTTGGGTTGTTGCTGGTTCCTCGTGGGCCGACTCGCTTTGGTGGTGTTGCACTGATCCAACTGTATCCTATTGAGTATAGTTTGGATTGGTCGGTGCGTCTGAACCTAATGTTCGGTTGTGGGGCTGGGTAGGTAATATCTATTCTCATGTTATCTAGTGAGACCCTGATCGGTTAAGGCTTTGAATGATTCAGGGTCAGAGTCGTGTTGATGTGTTGTCCTAGTGGGTCCGTCTTGGTGAGCCTGTGTATTCAGTCGTTCGTATCCTTCTGTCCTGACTGGTTCATTGGTTTCCGTGGGGTGAACTAACTTGGGACTATTGTTTAGTTGTAGTTTTTGTGTGGTGGGGCATTGTTTCCTGCTGTGTGTCGGTGGACAGTGTGTAGTGATGAAACATTCTGTTTATCACCCACTGGATTGGGGCCTCGTGGTGCTTTGCTTCCTTTCCCTCTCTATATTTTGTCCTTAGGGCTGTTGGGGAATGTAATGGTTATGGTCATGGTCCTCTTGATGATTCGTCCTAGTGTTTTTTTTATTAGTTTGCTATGTTTACTGTCTTTGATCGTATTGCGGCTGTCTCCTGTTTGGTCGTTTCGTATGTCGTGGGATATTTACCCTGACTTTTCCCCATTGATTGAACGGTGTATATTGCGGACACTCTACGTTCGTTGATGTTTGTCATGTCAGTGCCCCTGTGACCGGTCTGTTCAGTTATGACGCGAAGAGCCAGGTTTTGAGTAATTTTCTGAATAACGGGTGGTTTCTTGTGTTCCGTATGTGCTTTGGGAGGTCGTTCCAGGTTTTTGGGGCTTGGTGAGAGAAGGAGGATCCTCCAAGTTTTCTTTTTTTGTAGGGCTTCGGTTCCAGGCGGAAGTCCATGCTTGATCTGAGCGTTCTTGTTGGTTGATGTAGGCGCAGTTTGTCTCTTAGGAACTCAGCGTCTTCGTTGTGTACTGCTCTGTGCGAAATGCACATTGTTTTGAATTTTATTCGTTGTTTTATTGGTAGCCAATGTAGTGTTTTCAGCGCTGGTGCGGTGTGTTCTCTTCGGGGTAGTTTCAGAAGTAGTCTGGCTGCCGCGTTTTGAATGCGTTGTAGTTTTTTTTAGGAGTCGTTCAGGCATGCCTAGGGTTTAGGCTATTTATTGGCGTAGTCTACTTTGGACATGACGAGGGCGATGATGGTGGTTGTTTTGTTGGCGAACGATAGCAACAGTAAGATTCTCTTTGCCGCTCGCAGGAGGAAGAAGCATTTCTTGAGGAGAGCGTTTACTTGTGGCTCTAGCGTGAGATCAGAACCCCTAGGTTTTTTACAATCACCGCAGATGCTGGGGTTGTCCCGAGTTCCCTTGGCCAAGGGATGAATTGGTTTTCTCCTCCATTTTTTTGTGACGATCATTATTTCAGTTTTGCCTGGGTTGATTTTGAGGGAGTTGGAGTTCATCCAGAAGAATACATCGCGGAGGCAGTTTTCTAGCGGTGTGTTTCTTTCCGGGTTGTCTTGTATTTTGAAGATTATTTGTGTATCGTCTGGGTAGTGGTGAAAGAGCAGATAATCTGTGGGGAAATCCTGGTTTAAACCGAGGGATTGTCCTGCAACCTCATTCTTAAAACCTGCTGATTTCTGTTCGCCATAAGCAACGTTTTCTTTTACTTGAACCACACCCGGCACAGCTCCTGCAGCTCCCCTCTGAAAGCAGTTGGGTGACTGCATCGTGTGGGATAGTTTCTATGATAATAGGGGTATTTATTTATTCATGCATTTATTCATGCAACGTTTGACGGCTACCTGTATATTTATTTCTTTATGCAATGTTTGTCGGATACAAGTATCCAACAAACATTGCATAAATAAATGAATAATCCGGGTCCATCTGTCCGACAAACATTGCATAAATAAACTGGGTCGTGGCTGAGGACTAACATCTTCTGGTGACCCTGTGCACCCTGCATGGGGTCACCAGAGGAAGTTAGTTTGCTTTTCCTGCAGCTGTGACTTGTATCAAAGTCATGCTGTGTACACATAGGGGGCGAAGCCATCAGATCGCCCCATCTGTGACGCCGCAGGTGCTTTCTTTTTTTTCTCCAAAGTAACCCAGAGCAGAGCATGGGTTTGGGGTTTGCAGTGGCTGACACATCTGGTGCCGGATCTCTGATCCGACTAGAGCCGGCCCAATGACCAGTGTTGCGGTTATATGCGCAACACGGCTTTCACTGTTAACAGCAATGAGCTCACTACGACGCCATGCAGTTCCCTTGGTATGATTTCTATAACTTTACTGCCTTTACGAGGTGAGGGATTCTCAACATTGCAGGGAGATGTGCCTGACTTTATCGCTCAGTGCTGCCAGGCAGTGCATTGAGCTGTACCGGCCAGAGTCTCTACCACAAGATGTCTCTTGGCCCCCGCCCCCATATTTCTTTCTTTCTGTATAGGACCGACTTCCTTCATTTCCCTGCGACTTCCTTGATTTACCTGCGTTGTCTCACTGATTAGGTGCCTGCATGTTGCTTTGCTACTATACAGTGAAAATGCAAACTCCTATGTAGTCTTGCCAGCAAGATAACCATGAGTATTTAGCCCTAACAAATAGCCATACTGCAGGCAGAGGTCTTCAATCTGTGGGGCGTGTGATTCAGGACAACGAGAAAAGAGAAAATACATGCTCAGTCAGTGCAACGTGATGAGGGTGCGGGAAATAAATGCAGCCTGGAAGTGCTCTTTCCTGAATTTGGATTGCGTGTCCACGCTGCGTTGTTGCTTCCTGCTGGTGACGCCAGCGTCTTATTGCCTGGTAAGGGATGCTGCTTCTCGCTCGGACCGCCACACCACAGTTGGACGGAGTGCCGGGAAGCAAGCGTTTCAGGCCTTTGTCGGTCCCTCTGCTTCCCTCTACCCCTTTGGACCCACAAAGACTAACGAATGGGGAAAGGTGAGCAGAGGGGCTGGATGACTGCAATTCTGGTTCCCCCTGGACCCCTCTCCCTCTGTGCCTACACCTTGCTTGGCCATGCTGGAAGAAGAGGCGAGTGGCGACGGAAGCACGCATTGCCAGTGTTGTATGATATCCAGCTCCCCCACAGCAGATTGCTGGGCTCTCCAGCAATCTGCCGTGGGGTAGCCAGATATCGTACAACACCGGCCCCCTCTGCCACGTCACCCCTCAGGTCCATGGGACAGCGCTGGCAGGGTCCGAGATCCGGCATCAGATGTCTGGCCGGATCTCGGGACCTGGCCTGCCTCAGCCATGGCCAGGCTTTATCAAGCCCCCAGCTTTGCAGAGGGAAGCTGGGGGCTTGGTGACCTAATCTAAGCAGGGCTCCTTTCCCCAGCCGTCACTCGCGCATTTCCTGGCTCTGTTTGCTCATTTCGTTTGTTTTTTCTGTCCTGAAAGGGACACCACGGAAATCAATGGGCCATGAACATCACTGTGGCGGGGAGGGGTGTGGTCACTGTTGAAGGCAGGCATTCTACATGCTGGACACATTGTTGTTCAAATGTGCGTTTTACACATTCAAAGGAAAGTAATTTTCAAACTCAAACGCTGCATAAACTTGCGTTCACTAGTTTTCTTTGAGATGGCTTATTTATTTATTTTTTAGCACCACACCAATACAATTTGTGTGCCCCTTGCTTTGTGTTTTATTACAGGTTATATTCATAAAGATGTTATGTTTACAAATAAATGTTTCCATTGTGCTGACAGCAGTTATTAGGAAATTAAACTGGGTTCATGGGTGCCAAACGGAGGCGGAAATACCCCAACCCATCCTTTGGCCAAACACATTTTATAGCACTTCTTTTTTTATAAGTAATTGCAAAAAGCCTGATCGATTAACAAGTTTTGCATTTTTCTTTTTTAATTGTTTTGGTTAAATTCAAGCTTAAACAGTCTCAGCAATGATCTGTCAACCTGCTGAGCTACCCTGGGAGCCATCTACTATAGAGCAAGTCTATGCATCCCATGATATACTAAAATCACTGCATTACCAACAGTACATTTGTTGCACCGCTGCCACAGAAGTGATTTAAAGTGGAATTCCTGTATATCATCCTGCTGTGGGTTCCAGGCCTTCACCTGCATGTGGCACCATATGTTGCAGAGAAGCCAGGGGCCATCGTGTCTGGCATGGCAGCCGCGGCAGTCTGCTGCTATGTCAGCGCTGTCACCTAAACGCAGTATAAGCTACATGGCTATTACTCGATGTTTCCAAAAATTGGCTCGGTGGGGTTAAGAACTCCTGTGTCGTAGTCTATGTAAGATATGTAGATGAATGATTTTAATGTCAACAGGCTGGACTTCACAACTGTTAAGAGTAACCTATAACAAGCTGATGCTCTTTCTCTCGCTTTGCTCGCTCTATTATTTTGTTTTGTCTCTGTGACTGAGTATGAGTCACGTTTTCAGGTATGGGCTATTGACTGCTCTCTACCAGCTGGGGTGGACTGGCCTATAGGAAACTTTTGGAGATTTCCCGGTTGGACCCTGCACCCTAGGTCCCCTTTGTGTGCGGAGGAGGATGTGTGCCGACTGGCAGAATGTAGTGCGCACATATTCGGACGGTCAATCTGGTACGTTTATAATATTTTTTTTATTGTACTTTTTCATTTGCAGGAACACAAATTGGCTTAATTATCCCATCTTGGACAGCAAAGTCCCCAGCAGCGATGGCACCATAAAAAATCCTGACATCTGTATTAGGACTTTCCGACGGTAAGAATGTCTTTTGTTTTTAAATTTTTTTTAAACAACTATTTTGCTGTGGGTCATGGTGGGGTCATTTTAAAGGTATAGTAGGAGTCACAATCGGGGATTTCAAACCTATTTTTGAGGCTGTTCCTTATGTCCAGTTTGGGGCGGTACTGAAAGTTCACGTCTCATGTGGGAGTTGCATTTGAAGTGCACTGTGTACTCTCTCCTAGTTTCCCAGCATTACATCCTGCTTACTAGCTGATGCCTAACACCCAAGAGCTGGTTTTAACCCCTGCTCATTTTTGAAGTCTCAGGTAGACCCATGTATCCTTGACTAACTGTTTTCATTGCAGCAGCATCGCTCCAAGCATCGGTGTGTCAACCTAACCGCCTGTGTCCCAGCAAGAAAAATCCAGTGAAGCACTTGACCCAGTGATGCAGGCAAGTAAGGATTTCTTCTCCCTATGTAATATTGGTTGAGTAGAAGTGCTGAAGGTTTATATCGGCAATGTGCATCCAGGTGTGGTTTTCGCCGCCCTGTGGCCTAGTTCAGGACCACACTTCACCAAAAAATTAGAGCTAGAACTTCACGATCTGAACAGGGAGTCTTCTGAGACTTGTATCAATGTGGTGTTTTTTTTAAATCCAAGCAGCATTTCTGACCCATTACTGCTGAGTTTGTTTTTCCCCCAAGCTGTTCACATGGTTTTGTTTTTGCCCCCCCCCTGCATTTTCACGTGGTTTGTTTTAAATCTTATGTGGGGTTTTGTCAATTTAAATCTTTTAAAGCATTTTTAATTTTTGAAAACTTTAAATGGTTTTTAGAAAGAACGTGACATAAATTAACGTGGGGTGTTTGCACTGGTTTCAGAGTCAGGCTCCTTTTTTAGATGGATTATTGGTACTAAGTGAAGAAAATATCTTTTTCACTGTACCGATTTGGGGGGTGGGTGTCGATTTAGAAAGACCGCTCTGTGAGCGGTCTTTCTAAATGGAACGATCATACTTGTCAAACCCCTGTCACACATGAGTGCGTGCAGGGGCTGACAGGCGCTGTGAGACCCAGCAGAGTCGTCACATGAGGCAGAGGTGTGTTTTGGACTGTGTGTGCATGTGGGTAAGATGCGTGTGTTGGGGGAGGGAAATTGAGGGAAATTGGGGGTTCGGGGTCCCCCCTGATTGACGAGTTAATGAGCAGGGGGGGAACGAGGGGGGCAGTATGTGAATTCCGCACTTTAAAGTCAATACAAAAACAGCTGGGGAAAAATCAGTCTTTCTTTGTGTTCGGGCTTTAAAATGCAGAAATAACACATAGAACTGGATAGTTTCTTAGTGCCCAAAGATGGTAGAACTGGATAGTTTCCTAGTGCCCAAAGATGGTAGGAATCTCAAATGAAATTCAGAAGGAGAGGTGGAAATGGACACGAGAAATGTAAAAACACGGAAATATGTCTTTTTTGTGTTTTGGGTTCACATGGATCACAGTTGCTCACAAGTTAAGCTGCAGTGTGTGGTTTGTGGCGCTACGTTAGCAAGCCTGAAGCCAACACTTAAGGCGCATTTGGAAACAAAACCTTAGCAAAAAAGACCATGGATTTGTTTGTACAGCAGCTACAAGGCATACACAAGCAAAATACACTGTTAAAACGTGGCCTCAGTACCTGCAAATGCTTTGGAAGCTTCTTACCACATTATCTGGGGGGGAGCCCTTTACAGATGCTGAGAGTAATTCTGCCAACAACCTCACTGTCAACCGGGTAATGCTTAGTGACGGTGCAGCAGAGAAATGCAAAAGTATCTTTGACACCACAATTTTCCGCCGCATCACTGACCTGCCCTCTTCTATCAGTACAGAATTTATATTGTGCTTGAAATATTTTGTAAACCAATTCAGGGCAGAGCAACTGCATCTATAGTCATTGACATTGTTAACTACTTCCTAAGCTCCCACTGCCTAAAGTGGAAGGTGTGTGTTGGTATTTGCTTGGATAGTGCTGCTTCAATGTCTGGTGCTAGAAGTGGGTTAAAAGCAAAAGTGTTGATAGTAGCTACACATATATTGTGGACACACACACACTGCGTGATCCCCGGGAAGCTTTGTCTGTGCGCAATATGGGGAATGGACTCTCAGAGGTGCTGACTTTTTTTGTAAAGATTGTGCATTTTATAAAGATGCACCGCACAAGAACCCATCTGTTTGCCACATTATGTGCAGAAATGGGAGCTTAACATGATGCTTTGTTTCACATGGAGGTCAGGTTGCTCTCCTGGGGGAAAGGTTTTATATTGTGTTTAGGAACAAAGTGAGATGCTTTCTCCTGGGTTTAGACCAGATGAAAGAAGAGCCTCTGTGTGATTCACACTGGCTTGTACTGTTAGCTTACTATGGTGACCTCTTTGAAAAGCTACATTGGCTATGAACGCAAAAATGTCAGCATTTAAGAAGTTGGAGTTTTGGAGGAGGAGGAGGGTTAATGTCTGCATTCCGACGCGTTTCATATTAGCAGATGCTCTTGAGGAGGTGGAGTATGATCTTTTCATGTGTTGCTGAACTAATGGGAAACCATCTCAGAACCACTCTCAAAAGTACTTTCCAGAGGACAATTGTAGCATCAATGACTGAGTGGTTCAGCCTTTCCTTTCGGATGTAGGGGCCCGCCCACCTCCCAATACACCTCCAGGAAGAACTAATGGAACTTCAAAGTGACCGCCTACTGGAGAGTCAATTCAAAAAATTGTCCTTGGGTGGATTTTGGCAAAATGCAGTTTCCTCCATTTATCCAAATGCAGTCAATGTACTGTTACCTTTCAGCACCTCGTATCTTTGCAAGATTGGATTTTCAACTTTTGCAGCCCTAAAGACTAAATATTGGTCAAAGCGGAAGAAAGCCAACCAGAGGTTATTGCAAAAATTGAACCCAATTGATGGCTGGCTGCTGAAAGGCAGGCCCACACTTCACACTAGCTCTCCAGTATGCCACTGTCCAACTTGCAAGTGACGCAATTGATAGTAATCAAGTTTTTGTACTTAAGTATGTCCTACATTACTCTTTGAAATAAATATCCAACGCTACTTTTAGTCACGTCCCCTGTAGCCAAAAATTCTGAATGCTGCGTTTACAATTATTTGCCCTCTAATTAATTTGAGTTATTGCAAGCAATGATTTTGAAAGAATGTTGTTTGGCACCCACACCTCCATTTGGCACCATTCTACGCCAGATAAACATGTTGGAGTCCATGTGGATAGAGGGGCTCAAGCCAGGTACCCTTTTCTTAGGGAGTGCTTGGGGTCAAACAAGTTTGAAGACCACAAGACCACTGCCCGTAGAGTGAGAGTGACTATCTGTGATGATCGTGAAGATGAATCACCCCGTTTTTACTTTCTCCAAGATGGCCGCGCTGGGGTGTGACAGAAGACCTAGCAATGGTCTAGTTGTTCCTCCTCTTCGAGCAACGCAGGATCCGGAAGTCACTTCCTCTTCGGTATATCAACCGGGAGTTCCTGAGGACCAGCGCGTTGCTACTCTCTTAGGAGTACCCAAACGCTTAGTGAGTTTAGCGATCCTGCTCTACGATCTATCCTTGTTCCCATTCCTTTACATTCACTTATCCATCCTTACCTCCGTTTTGTTCTTTCTTCTGTCTACTCGCAGCCTCCAGCAAACAATCAGTCCGAGGCTCTCGAAACCGAAACTTCCAAGCCACGCCCCCTTGGTTCGCGACTTATCTCGGCTTCGTCTCACGCTCCCTTGGCAGGTAGACTCCCCATCTAGTCCTTTTCTTTGCTACCATCCATTGTATTTTTGCACGGTTTATGTATTGTGCTTGTTATTACAGTGCAGTCCTTTACACTCGAAAAGGCAGTTCCCGATCGCCCGCCGTTTCTTTGCCTCAGACAGTTGAATGCTGTCACGTAAGGGACATATCTTCTTTTTCTGTTTATCCTCCTTTTACCTGTATCCCTTCTAAATGTTGTGTTTCCTCTACAGTATTGAGAACACACAGACTCTTCTTTTCCCTGATACTAGACGTTTCTGTCTAGAGGTTCTTATGGTAATATGGTAATTTCGATCCTCTCATTACATTATTACTCCTGGCTGTGTCCTTTTTCTCTTTTCATCCTGAAACTGATTCCTGTGTATCTATTCCTATATCTCTTCAGCATCAAAACAGCAAGTAAAGAAACATCAAGAATTCGAGACGGAGCTCCAGTCCCTTCCTGCCCGTCTCGCTAAGACAACGCTCCCCAGCAGCTCTTCCCAGGGTTTTTTCTTCCGTGAGGGTTTCCCTGTTATCCCTCCGGCGGCCAAGTGTTTAAACTGGGCTCCGGAGGGGTTTCCAGGAGGATTCCTATAATCTGCAGGGAAACCGATTTTTACTCCACACTTCACCCTTAACCTCCAATACCAGATCAGAAAGGATTCAGGCATTCGTCCAGGTTCAGGTAGGAGATTCTACGTTCCATTTTGCTGCAATATATAAAGGCTGAATCATTACCGAAAACAAGTTTGTCTTGATTATAACACTATCTTGTTATCAAGAAAATGTTTTTTTTTAAAAAGGCAAAAAACCTAATTGCTATCTTGCTGGCACCGCTATATGTTAACATATATTTTGATTTCTGGTTTGGAGGAGCACTTATCCTCCCTGGTCCCTAGGGGACAGTGCACATGTGGGCTTAAACGGCAGAAGCTTAATGTACTAAACAAACCTTTGCAAAATCCCTGGTTGCTTTAAAGTGGTCCATTATCCCCGTGCTTGCTGTGCCCTTGTGTGTGACGTTGCTATGTGTCCGGTACAGTGCATATACAACTCGTACACATGACCGCACCTTCAGTGGGTAGGAGCGAAATCCTTCTGGTGCTTTTCTGGGAAGGAAAGAGTTGCACGGACCCAGCAATACTCCAGATTTGACTCTTTTCGTCTGCTTAAGAACATTGCAGTGTTGCATAGCCCCTGTGAGAATGTGTCTCTTGTATATAGAGGGCACAATGCTTGTAATTTTCAATAAGTTGCCCAGACAGCTGCATGTCAGTGCACACACCTGCTGGCATAGATTTCCTTTGTGTGGGGATTGTTGATGTGTGGCTTGTGCGAAGCGTGTGTGACTTTCGCAGCATCTTTAATGTTGCTTAATTCTGAAGCAGGGTGCCGAGTGGCAACGTTTTGTTTGGCTAGCATGAAGGCTGGCTAAGTTTTGAAGTGTGTGGAAGACTGTTTGAGCCGCTGTTTGGTACAGGGTGTGCTGCACACACCGCCAGGTGTAGTCTCAGGCTGCGGATGGTTGAAACGCCCTGATGAATGAGTTTGCCAGCTGTTGCCAGCGTTTGAACATAATAGTTTACTGTTGCATGTTTCAAATAATTACATGAAATGCACTCCTGCGAATATAACTGCTACACGTATAGACATATGGTCCACAAACACATTTTCATCTTCAGGCTTACCGGCCCTTTTTTCACCAGATCATTTTTGGTCCAGTTGTCACTTGGTCTACAAATAAAATACAGTAAGCAGGAGAGGAATCTTGAATCAAAAAGCAAAGATGAAAGGCATTTAAATGGTTCATTATCCTCTTTGGTAAAATATTGACTTCCCTGAAGAATGAGTCTCTAATCTCGCTTTGCCTGCGTGTCCCTCTTCCTCACCACAGTCCTTACTGTATGAGTCTCCAGCTTCTGAGAGGAAGCCCTTCAACATTTTTCCTTCTTTTCCTTGGGCTCCAAATTCTATTGTGTAGGGCATAAAGCCTTCACCTCCCCTCCTATCATAGCACAGGAAGGGACTTTTGGACATGCATGTGTAACGTGCACAGATATTAGTCCCTGATAGAATAATTACAATATATCAGTAAGCCTGGAGTCAGTTGACAAAATGTGTAATTTCCTGAGAGAAAAAAAGAGGAAACAGAGGAGAGAAAATCACATAAAAATGAATATTGAGTTCACGCAGTAACTCAGACGGGCCACAAAAGAGGATCATGAGAAGAGAGCCCCAAAGCCCCGTTTTTGTAGGCTGTGCTGTTGACGTGCTGATCTTATCAAGTTAAAAGAGGTTCCCTATCCTGCAACATTGTGCAATCAACTACACGTGACGGAAAAGTCTCTTCAGTGCAAACAGGGCTTTACTTTCACCCAACGATTCCATCACTTCGCTGCCGTACACGTTCTGACATATTCCCGCATTATGTCCCAAGCTGACTATTGCAATGGAGATGCTACCGCCATGAAATATACTCACTGCTTATTGCTGCTGTATTTACTTCCGGTGTTGAGATTTTCATTGGCATCACGTGCTCCGCGCCCTTGTGTTTCCGACAACTCCAATCAATGGATAAAACATGTTCTAATATCCACTGAAAAGCAGTGCAAAGCAAGCTGGAATCCGCCCTCAAGAAGGGGTAGCGACTAGTTCCCCATCCAAGAAACGGTCCGTAACAACGGCCCGCCCCCTCTTCCTCACGTGACCTCTGATGTGATTTGTGTGATTTCCGAAGCAATGAAGCGGTTCCCGAGCAATTTCAGTGAGCGGGAATCGGGACTGAGCAGGAAGGCTGTGGCTGCCGGTGCAACCGGAGGACTGTGCCTGCCTTTGCCTTGCAGCGGTTGGGGTGGGCATTTTCTTTGGAAGGGGCTAAGCGGGCAGTCTGTGGCTGCCGGTGTTGTATGGTTTCCTGCATCCCCATGGTAGCTTGTGGGAGGCAGTATTCAGCAATCTTCGGAGTCACGCTCACCCAGTAGCCTGCCCTCAGAGCTACCAGGTGGGTGTGAGCTACCAGGTGGCGTTGTTTCAGGGCCTTCACTCTGTCATGGTAAGCCATATATCATACTGTATGGTATAATTTACGGCTTCCCATGTTGGGGGTTCCACCATCTGTCGTATGCAGCGCAAGTTAGTGATATGGGGTGTGCACTAACACGGCTTTCCCCACAGCAGGATCTGGGAGCTACCTAGCATTCGCTCATATAGACTCGTCAGCATGTTAATTAGGAAAGTTGTACTGTGATAGCAGATGGGGTGTGTTGTGTTCTGTTTCCCGGACGATGCGGCGGTGGGAAACAGGAGAGAAAGGCCTCGGGCAGCAAGGCCCCACTGCAGAGCTCGGGGGGGGAGCAGAGATGACACGGGCACGCTGGTTGTTGTGTTCCGCCTTGCGTCCCGCTAGTGGTGACGCAAGGCAACTAATAAAAGCCCTGCCCCCGCGGAAGGGAGGCAGTTCCGGGGCAGAAACCTCACAAAGCGGGTCTGTTTTATTTCGCTCCATCTTGGAGCTTCGTCACAGAGGCATACTCACATGGCATTGCTCGCCCTGTCCTAGGCCGCCGCAGCGCTGGGACAGGATTCTACACTGGCGACGAGGACACGAGAACCACAGCACACGCACAGAGTGCCATTGGCGGAGTTGATGTCCGCGACAAGATAAACAATTTTTGGAAACCCGGTGTCAGCCTTTTTGTCAATCACAAGTCGGAGCTGAAATACAAAAAGTGCCCTGCCATAAACGGGGCCACAAGGACCATCAAGTGACCCCCAGACAGCGTGGGGATCACAGACAAGGGGCGCAACACTGGGAAGGCCCCAGCATGGAACTCAACTGCAACGGGGCTCAACAACACTGCAATTCGACACCTGACAGGGGTGGCACATCCACGCACGCCCCACAAGGGTATGCACACACAAGGGAGAGCGTTAACATCAGCAGGAACTCACCCAGGTGAGCCAGAAGACCCTGTTAGTGGCTAAAAGTGAGGACCTGTCATGGCCACCGGCACATCTACCCCCAGGCCCGGCATGCCATCCAGACTCACTGTGAACCTATCGGTGTCCACACCGCAAGCCCGTCCACAAGGTGGCTCATCAACATTGATACATCCTTTTGACCCTTACACTGATCCGTCGTCAGTTGGCCCCAGATGGCAACTATGGATCCAAAAGTTCGAAATGGCAATGGAATGCAAGGACATAACCACGGGCAGAAAAATTAGATCAAACCTGCTGTTGAACATGGGGGATGAGGTGCTGCGAATTTTGAACTCGTTAACCATTGATGATCGCCAGGACATTTACCAGCAAGCAAAAGATGCCCTAACGGCCCATTTTCTCCCACAACTCAACCCTGATTATAAGACATTCATATTCTGCACTACCATTCAAGCGGAAGAGAAGACCTTAGATGCCTACCACACCCGGCTCAGAAAACTGGCAATATCCTGTGAATTCACCAACACCGAGAAAGAAATCCAGAGACAGCTCATCAATGGCATCTGTTAAGACGGATTTCTGAACTCTGTCCTGGTGGCGCAGAAGTTCAGAAGGCCAACCTAATTACTTGGACCTGGGTAACCTCTGGACGAGCCAGACCAATCAAGGTAGCGATCTCGGCGGTCAAGACTAGGTCTCAAGAGGGGTGAGGGTGACTGAAAGCCCGCAATGAGCACACAAAGCAAGGACACTTACAAACTACCCCAAACAGGTGCTATATTAAAAATATATACACATTTATTCCAAGGCCTTTAAAACAATGACCGTAGCGAGAAAATCACAATATAACGATAGTAAACCAACACATACCATACCAATACAATATATATACAAATACAACAAGTCTCAAGCGTTATATGCACAAAATGTGTAGTCCACCTAAAAGGGAAGGAAAACAGGCAGTGCGAGATAATTCTTAGACCCAGTCCGCCTTCAGAGGCACCTAACTAGATGGAAGTCCGAGCCCTGCGAAGAGTGGAGCCTTCTGCTCAAAAGTACCTGCACGCGCTGGTGCCAACGGGCAAAAGGAGAAGCTCTTCGAGGGAAATCAGGCAGTTCAGTTTAGTGCACAAAAGAAGAACAAGTTCCGCGACTCAAGCACAGCCTCCACTGTGGGCAGAAGCAGAGCGCGAAAAAGGGTGCTGTTTTGACACAGCGGGGAAAAGCAATGGGCTCCTGCAGGAGGGCGACCAGATCCTAGCTATGCTACTCACCGGTGCCCGATGCAAACAGACCCAGGCTTCTCCGCGTCCGTTTCAGTCGCTGGCAGGTTCAGAAGAGCAGGGAATGTCTCGTCGACGTGTTGAGTAAAAAGACGTCCCAATCGAAGAAACCCGCACAGTTTGTTACCACAGCAGGGCAACAGAGCGGCCGTGTGTATCTGAGCCAAATGTACACTACTCACTTCAGACCTGGGAACGCCAAGTGTACGAAGCGTGTGAGAGTGACAAGGACTCGAAATACTACACAACCTGGCGGCGGTTACAGAGCAAGACTCCCGTGTAAGCTGGTCAGTCAGCTGGATGGCCCAGAGACGCTTCCGAAGGCTTACTGGCAGGAGATGGTGAAGATGCCGAGAATAGCTGTTCCCGCTATTCCAAGGGTCGAGGTACCAGTACAGGCCTTCTGGTTCGATCAAAGGTGAAAAGGGTTTCACAAGGCGACAGCAGTGCAGAGGGTAAGTCCTTCAGCGGGTCACCAGCGATTCCTCGGTCCAGCCTCTTGGTTGCAGGATACTTGGCTCCTGTATTCCTTCGTTCGTGAGAACTCAGGAGATCGACCTGGTAGTGGTGCTTCCAGCCCCCTCTTATCCACGGTTCCCTTCGCGCCAAAACGGAGGGGACCCAATGGGAGATCCGCTCATCAACACTCACACCATTCGTGGACCAATCACGGACCACGGTGGTCCCAGGCATTCACACCACCCTAGACTCTCTGGCACCCAGGATGTGTATTGGGACCAGACATCCCAGCCCACATCCTGGAGGCACACACAAGACATGTAGAAGCCCGCGAAAGCATCCGTGTTTCGCGGGAAAGTACATACCCAAATAAGGAAGGCCCCGGGTCGGCTCGACCTGGGGAAGGTGAAGGGAGCAAGACGGTCAGCAGACAGGACAAAGGAGCCTCGTGGTCTGGCCATTTTGGGAGCCAGGCCACCATTTTGGGTTAAGCGCGGAAAACACGCTTAGAACGCCAAAAGGAGCTCAAAACACAAGAAACGATTGCTGCCACCATTCCCGTCCCTGAATCACTTGCACCGATCAGTTACAATCCTAAACGAGTATCTAGGGCCTGTAGAAGACTAGAGACCCAAGAGAGCTGTAACTTAGCTTACAGTGCCCTCTTGTGTCATGTTGCACGAAAGCCGCAACATGATAAAAGAAACTACGGGAAACAGCGTTCCCCGGTACTGACTGTCTTAAGGGCATGTCAGTTTTCCCCGTAAGAAAGGAGCAAAAGCCCAGAGGAGTGCGGCAGAAGGCTGTACTTCTCTGGCAAAGTCGAGAACAAGGTGAAAAACAACAGCAAAAAGTTTAGGGGTTGCCACATGGAAGGAAAATTACCTACAATTACAAAATGTTTCCTAACACTCGCCCCTCCCAGACTATGGACAGGGGGAACTAATCCACCCCTGGATGAGTCTCTTGTTCAGGTCGGTTAAACATTCTGGACAACCCATCAGCATTGCTATGTTGGACACCTGGCCTATGCTCAAAAGTCGAAGCCTTGTAGACTTATGGACCACCTAAGCAACTTTGGATTCTCCCCCTTCATGTTCATTAGCCACTTTAAGGGCTTATGGTCAGTTTGCACAGAGAAGTGGGTCCCATAGAGGTAGGGCCTCAGCTTCCTTAGGGCCCACACAACAGAGAAACATTCTTTCTCTACCGTGGACCATCTGAGCTCTCTGTCCTTAAACTGGCGGCTAATAAAACCAATAGGGTGTTCCTTACCCTTCTCATCTACTTGTGATAGTACAGCTCCTATCCCAGTGTCAGAGGCGTCCGTCTGCACGATAAAAGGTCTTTGATAATCAGGGGCCCTGAGGACAGGGGCCTGGCACAAGGAGTCTTTTAAGCCATTGAAGGCCTTCTCACACTCGTCGGTCCAAGTTACCTTCTTGGGTTTCTTCGGAGTTGTGAGGGCAGTCAGAGGGGCAGCTATGGTGCCATAGTCTGCCACAAAATTGCGGTAATACCCCGTGAGTCCTAAGAAGGCTCTCACTTGGGTTTGTGTAGTGGGGGTAGGCCAGTCTTGTACTGCTTGTACTTTACTGGGAAGAGGCTGTATCCTCCCTCCACCTACTTCATGTCCAAGGTAAACCACTGAGCCTTGTCCAATCTGGCATTTACTAGCCTTTATGGTCAAGTGTGCTTTCTGAAGAGCCTGGAGCACAATCCCGAGGTGTTTCACATGGTCTTCCCAGGTGGCACTGAAAACTGCTATATCGTCCAGATATGCAAGACAGAATTCGTCCAACCCATTCAACACATGATTCACAAGCCTCTGGAAAGTGGCAGGTGCATTCTTCAACCCGAACGGCATTACCCGGAATTGGTAAAGGCCGTCTGGAGTAGAAAATGCTGTCTTCTCCTTGGCATGTTCTGCTAACGCTATTTGCCAATAGCCAGCAGTGAGGTCAAATGTGCTGAGGTACTTGGAGGCACCCAAAGTATCCACCAGCTCATCTGTTCGAGGCAAGGGGTGTGCATCTGTCTTGGTGACAGCATTCAGAGCCCTGTAATCCACGCAGAACCTCAATTCAGAAGTGCCTGCCTTTGGAACCAAAACCACAGGGCTGGACCAAGGACTACTAGAGGGTTCAATCACCCCAAGGTCTAACATCTTGTTGACCTTGGTCTTAATATAAGACCGTACTTTGTCTGACATCCTGTATCCCCTACTTTTGGTAGGTACACTGTCTCCTGTGTCAATGTTATGTTTGCACCAAGGTGTCAAACCAGGCGACTGTGAAAACAGGGGGGAAAACTGCCTAAGCAAACTTTTCACCTCAGCCTGCTGATCAGAAGTCAGGTGAGGGGCCACTCGGACACCCTCAAAGGAGCTGTCTGAAGGACCGCTTTGGAACAGGTCGGGGAGAGGTTCCGACTCCTCTTCCTCAACATCTGAAGCCAGTAGCAGTGCTGCGATTTCGACTCTTGGGACAAAAGCCTTCAGCCTATTCACGTGAAACACTTTTGGAGCCTGTCCAGGCCTTCCAAGGTCCACTAAATAGTTAACCTCACCCAGGGGCTCCACCACTGTGTAAGGGCCTGACCATTTGTCCTGTAAAGCTCGAGACCTTATGGGATTCATGATCAGGACTTGCTGACCAGGTGTAAAGTTGATGAGGGAAGCTTTCTGGTCGTACCAATGTTTCACCAGCGCTTGTCCTGCCTTCAATTTATCACTAGCCAAGCCCATCAGAAGTACCATCCGTTTTCTGAGCCCTAGCACATAATCAACTACGTTGGTAGTAACAGGGGGAGTGGGCATCTCCCATCCCTCTTTGACGATGGCTAAAGGTACCCTTACGGGATGACCGAACAGAAGTTCGAAGGGGCTGAAGCCAACACCCTCCTGTGGTACCTCTCGGTAGGCAAACAGTAAGCATGGTAAAAGAAGATCCCATTTTCTTCTCTGAGGTTCCTCCAGAGCCCCAATCATGCTCTTTAACGTTCTGTTGAAACGTTCCACCAGACCATTGGTCTGGGGGTGGTATGCAGAAGAGAACATGTAGGTGACCCCACATTCTTTCCACATAGCCTGCATGTACTTCGACATAAAGTTGCTGCCACGATCCGACACAACTTCTTTAGGGAAGCCAACCCTAGTAAATATGCCAAGTAAAGCTTTTGCAACTGACTTGGCAGTTACAGTTTTCAATGGGATGGCCTCAGGATATCTGGTTGCATGGTCGACCAGCACCAGGATAAACCTATTGCCCGAGGATGTTTGCGGGTCAAGGGGACCAACGATGTCGATCCCTACCCTTTCAAATGGTACCCCCACAACTGGGAGCGGTACCAACGGAGCTTGGATTGTCGCGCCAACCTTACCAGACAACTGGCAGGAGGCACAACTCCTGCAGTGACTTTCTACTTGCACCCCCATCTTGGACCAGTAGAAGTGCATGGATAACCTTTGCTTTGTCCTTTTCATACCAAGGTGACCAGCAAGGGGAACTACATGCGCCAACTGCAGGAGGAAGGGCCTAACAGCAAGGGGAACCACCAACCTCCTATGGTCTCCTTCTGTAGACTCTGTGGGCTCACTATACAGGAGTCCACCTTCCCAATAAATCCTATGCGTCCCAGGAGGTTCACCCTCAAGCTGGGAGCAGGCCTGTCTCCTTAGGCCTTCCAGAGATGGGCACTCACGTTGGCCTTTACTGAATTCGTCCCTATCAGGACCTCCTTCAACTAACAAGTCTTTTAGTTCAGGATGATCGTTGGGGTCAAATACTTCAGGCATCGCCACCTCCTCGTCAGGCCCGGGCGATTGACCAACTTCCTCCACCGCAGTGGTAGGCGAGCTCGGGGGAATATTCTCTTTCCCTCGTCTTGACTTGTCGACTCCTTTCGCCTTGGGTTTCCCCTTCGGCTGGGGCGGCGTATTGGTCTTGGCCAATGCTACCCGTGCTTGAGAACGTGTGTAGGGTCTTTCGGCAGTGTCTCCTACGAGCCCTAAAGCTCTGAGATCATTACCTAACAAGACCTTTCCTGGGACGTTTCTCTGAATGCTCGCTGGAATCCTGACTGCTGTACCATTTAAAGTAAGATTTACAGGTATTACTGGGAACATACAGAGTGGGCCGTCAGCCAATTTAGTGGGCATCAGAGTAGCTCTGGCAACTTCCTCTGAGTCTACCAAGGTAGAATCCACTACAGTGCGACTGCACCCATTATCCCTAAGAGCTGGAGAATCTACTCCATTGATCACCATACTGTCTTTAAAGTAGTGCTTGGTATTATCCGGAATCCTAGTATAAGCCTCTGCGACTTTAGGCTCCCAGGAACCCAGGGAAACTAAAACTACCTCAGCCTCTATCCCGCTGGGAAAGGAGTCTGAGGAGAAGGATGCTTCTGTAATCTCTTCTTCCTCGTAGGAGGAGAAGGCCAGATTAGCGGATTGGACCCCCAAAGGTCTAACCTTACACCGGGGATCCCCCTTCACGTGGTCAGTTGCTCCACAAGCAAAACAAGATCCATTGGGTCTGTTTACATAGGGAGGCTTATTGTAACCAGAGTTCTGTTTCGGAGGCTGACCTCCACTACCCTGTAAGTTCTCTTGTGTCTTACCCTTATTTTTCTTTTTGTGGCCCTTATGAGAAGAAGATTTATCAGATTCTCCACCCTCCATATCTATGGACTTTTTCCCTTCCCCCTGCTTACCAGGATGAGTTTTGTCCTTATGGGACCCTCGATGTGATAAATCGGCTGCAATGGCGAGCTTCTTAGGATCTATCTCCTTCGAATCGGCCAAATGCTGCTTAAGCTCCGGGGAAGAAGATGCAAAAATGTGTTCCAGCATGACAAGATTTATCATGCCTTCGAAGGTAGAAACCTTATAACCTTCGACCCAGCCAGTTAAGTTTTTCAAGGATTCAGTGACATAAGATACCCAAGTACCACCTTCCTTTTTCTTATACTCTCTGAAACGTTTCAAATATTGGGCCGGAGTCTTCTCCAACTTTAAAATGAGAGTTTGCTTTAACATTGCGAAATCAGCTCGCTCAGCCTTCGACATTTCCATAATGGCACTACAGCCAGAATGGGGCAGTCTGCTGAGTAACCAGGCAATCTTATCAGCATTGTCAACTTGTTGAACTTCGCATGCATGCTCAAACGCATTCAGCCAGTCCATAATGTCATTCCTTTCTTCGTACACACTGAGCAGATCTTTCGGAAACCGTGGATGAGAGGAGGCCCCAGACCCATGTCAAGGACCCTTGGACCCATTTGCAACCTGAAGCTTGGCCAGTTCCAACTGGTGATCCCTGTCTTTTTGTTTTTCTGCCTGTTCGATTTTTAGTTTGGCTATGCTGAATTCAAGCTCCTGCTGCCTAAACCGCAGCTCTTGCTTCTTGAATTCAAGCATAGCCTCCCCATCAGCACTGGCAGAGGAAACATTAGACATCTCATCCTCCCTCTCCTCGTGGTCGCGATGGATCAGTGCAGCGGCAGAACCGTCAGTTCTACCAGTGAGAGCAGCCCCACCACCTTCCGCACTGTCCTCAGAAGTTATAGCGTCTAGCTGCGCTTCTTGCCACGCCACGATTCTTTGGATCATTTCCAATTTCGTGCCTTGAGAGGAGACATCTCTCTCCGCACACATCTTTTTCAATGTTTCTGATTTGTAAGCATTTAAAGTTAACAAGGTATTTGTTTCCATACTGTTAGATAGGACTATGGCCTTTTTAAAGTTATACTACAACAATTCACTACGTGTCCTGGTTGGAATAACCTGAAATGCCTTAGTTTGTGCGCAACACTGGATACCTTCAGTCGTATCCCACCACTCTACACCAATTTGTTAAGACGGATTTCTGAACTCTGTCCTGGTGGCGCAGAAGTTCAGAAGGCCAACCTAATTACTTGGAACAGGGTAACCTCTGGACGAGCCAGACCAATCAAGGTAGCGATCGCGGCGGTCAAGACTAGGTCTCAAGAGGGGTGAGGGTGACTGAAAGCCCGCAATGAGCACACAAAGCAAGGACACTTACAAACTACTCCAAACAGGTGCTATATTAAAAATATATACACATTTATTCCAAGGCCTTTAAAACAATGTCCGTAGCGAGAAAATCACAATATAACGATAGTAAACCAACACATACCATACCAATACAATATATATACAAATAAAACAAGTCTCAAGCGTTATATGCACGAAATGTGTAGTCCACCTAAAAGGGAAGGAAAACAGGCAGTGCGAGATAATGCTTAGACCCAGTCCGCCTTCAGAGGCACCTAACTAGATGGAAGTCCGAGCCCTGCGAAGAGTGGAGACTTGTGCTCAAAAGTACCTGCACGCGCTGGTGCCAACGGGCAAAAGGAGAAGCTCTTCGAGGGAAATCAGGCAGTTCAGTTTAGTGCACAAAAGAAGAAGAACAAGTTCCGCGACTCAAGCGCAGCCTCCACAGTGGGCAGAAGCAGAGCGCGAGTACGGAAAAGGGTGCTGTTTTGACACAGCGGGGAAAAGCAATGGGCTCCTGCAAGAGGGCGACCAGATCCTAGCTATGCTACTCACCGGTCCCCGATGCAAGCAGACCCAGGCTTCTCCGCGTCCGTTTCAGTCGCTGGCAGGTTCAGAAGAGCAGGGAACGTCTCGTCGTCGTGTTGAGTAAAAAGACGTCCCAATCGAAGAAACCCGCACAGTTTGTTACCACAGCAGGGCAATGGAGCGGCCGTGTGTATCTGAGCCAAATGTACACTACTCACTTCAGACCTGGGAACGCCAAGTGTACGAAGCGTGTGAGAGTGACAAGGACTCGAAATACTACACAACCTGGCGGCGGTTACAGAGCAAGACTCCCGTGTAAGATGGTCAGTCAGCTGGATGGCCCAGAGACGCTTCCGAAGGCTTACTGGCAGGAGATGGTGAAGATGCCGAGAATAGCTGTTCCCGCTATTCCAAGGGTCGAAGTACCAGTACAGGCCTTCTGGTTCGATCAAAGGTGAAAAGGGTTTCACAAGGCGACAGCAGTGCAGAGGGGAAGTCCTTCAGCGGGTCACCAGCGATTCCTCGGTCCAGCCTCTTGGTTGCAGGATACTTGGCTCCTGTATTCCTTCGTTCGTGAGAACTCAGGAGATCGACCTGGTAGTGGTGTTTCTAGCCCCCTCTTATCCACGGTTCCCTTCGTGCCAAAACGGAGGGGACCCAATGGGAGGTCCGCTCATCAACACTCACACCATTCGTGGACCAATCACGGACCACGGTGGTCCCAGGCATTCACACCACCCTAGACTCTCTGGCACCCAGGATGTGTATTGGGACCAGACATCCCAGCCCACATCCTGGAGAAACACAGAAGCCCGCGAAAGCATCCGTGTTTCGCGGGAAAGTACATGCCCAAATAAGGAAGGCCCCGGGTCGGCTCGACCTGGGGAAGGTGAAGGGAGCAAGATGGTCGGCGGACAGGACAAAGGAGCCTCGTGGTCTGGCCATTTTGGGAGCCAGGCCACCATTTTGGGTTAAGCGCGGAAAACGTGCTTAGAACGCCAAAAGGAGCTCAAAACACAAGAAACGATCGCTGCCACCATTCCCGTCCCTGAATCACTTGCACCGATCAGTTACAATCCTAAACGAGTATCTAGGGCCTGTAGAAGGCTAGAGACCCAAGAGAGCTGTAACTTAGCTTACAGTGCCCTCTTGTGTCATGTTGCACGAAAGCCGCAACATGATAAAAGAAACTACGGGAAACAGCGTTCCCCGGTACTGACTGTCTTAAGGGCATGTCAGTTTCCCCGTAAGAAAGGAGCGAAAGCCCAGAGGAGTGCGGCAGAAGGCTGCACTTCTCTGGCAAAGTCGAGAACAAGGTGAAAAACAACAGCAAAAGTTTAGGGGTTGCCACATGGAAGGAAAATTACCTACAATTACGAAATCTTTCCTAACAGCATCCAATCGGAAAAACTGAGAAGGATGATATTGAGTGAGAAAGGCATCTCACTAACACAAATTCTTGAATTGGGTCGCCAGAAGGAACTAGCACACGCCAGGGCAGCCTACATGGGCACCAAAATCCAAAAACTACAGCCAGCACTTATGGCAGCCACAGTAGCCCAGATCACCAATCGACAATCAACCAGGGAGGAAACTGGTGGAAGCTACATGCAGGCCAGATGCCAGCCCCGAGTCCCGGGGCCCACGGAGTGTGGATGGTGCAGAGGACCGAGACATGGACAGCAGAACTGCCCGGCACAGGAGACCACATGCGGCGCATGTGGCAGGAAGGACCATTATGCCAAAGTGTGCCGGTTGTCTGGTGCCCAACAACAAGCCCCGCAAGGAGCCCAAGATAAGAGTGGGGGCAAGAAGCAAAAACAGGCTAGCGCCCGACAAGTGGAGACTACAAATTCCTCGACGGAAGAGGAAGGTAATGACACAACCGGGGCCCAATTTGAGCCTGTAAATGACCGACAGAAGAAAGGAAGGAAAGTCTACCTTGTATCAGCCCTCAATCACGGGCGGGCCACACCAAGGAAAAGACTAAGGAGACGCAAATGCCAGGTCATGATCCAAAATCAAGTATTGATGACCATAGACACATGGGCGTCCGTGAACGTCATGCCCATGACCACCTTCCAGACACTACAGCCACAACCGAATCTGAAGGAAATGGACACACTGCTGTTCGCATACGGGTGCAAGAAACCATTACCCGTGGTTGGCAGGTTCCGCACAACCCTGAGGCACGGCGATGCCGTTCTACCATCCAAAATCTACATGGTAAATGCCGGGATCGAATGCCTCCTGAGTGGAGATGCTGCAGAAGATTTGGGGCTGGTGAGCTTCATCTGCGAAGTGAAGGACTCACAAGAAATCGAGAGGGTACTAGGAAATTACCCCAACCTGCTAAAAGGAATAGGATGCCTTAAGGGGAAGTCAATCAAACTCCACATTGACGAGTCGGTCCAACTAAGAGCTGTGCGACACAGGAGAACCCCGTTCCACATGCGCGAACTTGTAGAAAAAAGAGCTCAGAGCGTTGGAAAAGGCTGGCATTATAGAGAGGTAACTGGACCCACGCCGTGGGTTTCCCCGATGGTGGTCATTAAAAAGCCAAAGCAACCTGGCAAATTTCGAATCTGCATAGACATGCGTTTGCCAAATGCCGCCATCAAGCGGGAGCGCCACATCACTCCAACACTGGATGAAATTGTGGCTGACCTCACAGGGTCCACAATATTTTCTAAAGTAGACCTGAAAGCTGGATATCATCAGTTGAAGTTACACAGGGACTCCCTATACATTACCACCTTTTCTACACACATCGGTCTACGAAGATACAAGCGCTTAAGTTTTGGGATCTCCTCAGCTGCCGAGGTGTTTCAACAGACAATACAAGAAGTCATTTGAGGCATACCAGGCGTCCTAAATGTCAGCAATGACATCCTGATCCATGCAAACAACAGGGAGGAACACATGAAAAGGCTCCACATGCTCCTTAACAGGCTATAAGGGGCAGGACTAACCATACATAAAGAAAAATGTGAATTCCTGGAAACCGAGATATTCTTTTTTGGCTACACCTTCAGCAGTACAGGTATCTCACCGGACCCCCAGAAAGTTGCTGACATCCGGGCTGCCAGTCCTCCCACCAAGCCAACCGAAGTGTGCAGTTTTTTGGGAATGGTCACGTACTGTGGGAGATTCATCCCCAATTTGGCCACACTGTCGACGAAGACCAGCACAAAGTGGGAGTGGGGAAAGTTGTGCCAGGACGCGTTTGAAAGCATAAAAGCGTCGCTATCAGCTGACACGGTTTATAGTCATTAAGTCGAAATCAATAAAGTCGAATGTCATAAAGTTGGAATTATTTTTTTTGAAAACAAAAAAATCGAATTTTTTTTTACCCCTTTTTTCGATTTTTTTGTTTTTGACATTTTTTTTTCGACATTATTGTAATTCGACCTTATTAATTCGATGTTATGACTGCACACCAGCGGACACCACGATGGCGTACTATGACACCATGCTTCCAACTGAACTATATGTGGACGCTAGCCCCGTGGGAATTGGGGCAATCCTCACGCAGGTCACAAAAGCGGGTGAGCAGAGGCCGATCGCATACGCCTCCAGGGCACTCACGCAAACAGAGCAACGTTATTCCCACATTGAGAAGGAGGCGATAGCCGTACTATGGGGATGTCGCCATTTCCATCTTTACCTGTATGGCAGAAAATGTACAACATATACAGATCATAAACCTTTGCTGCCAATATTCATGGGCACATCCGCCCACCCACCAGCGAGGATTGCCAAGTGGTTACTACACCTCCAACAATACAATTTCTAACTGGCATATCAACCGGGAAGTGGAAACCCGGCAGACTTTCTGTCAAGGCACCACCGAGAGGCAACGCCACAGAAACTCAGATAGCGGAGGAGACAGAGGAGCACATTTGCCAGGTAGTACGAAACATGTGACCCAGGGCCGTCAGCCTGGAAGACATTGTGGAAGAAACCCACAAAGACTCGTGCTGCAACCTGATCAAGGACACCATTATATCAGGAGAATGGAAGTCATTCCTGAAGAACACCCACAACAGGATGGCAGAGGCAAAGGATTTCCTGACAGGAATGTTCACCATACGACAAGACCTCTCTATAACGGAACAGGGGCTCTTACTCAGAGGAAATCGAATTATCATCCCACCAAGCCTCCAGGACCGGATAGTGGCACTAGCACATGAGGGCCACCAAGGAATGGTGCGTACCAAAGCTCGAGTCAGGCATCGAGTGTGGTTTCCGCAGATTGATGACTAAGTTGAAAGTCTGATAAACACCTGCCTACCGTGCCAAATAACTGGAGCTCCACTAGACCCCGAACCGATCCAATCGGCCGTACGTGGACTCAGCAGGTGGGACGCAATAAGCGTAGACTTTTGCACGCTACAAGAAGGCCTCTACCTCCTAGTGGCCATAGATGACCACTCACGCTACCCAGAGGTAGAGATTGTGAACTCCACGGCATTTACTCCATAACATGCCGGTATTACCGTGCCAGTATTTACGGGTTAGTGTGAGGCGGTAGCGCAATGGGTGGGCCCCGTGATGCCGGTATAGGGGGCTTGGAGGCCCTTTACCGGCATGGCGGTATTGCCACTACCGGCATGGGGGAACGCGCGTGCTCGCGCACTCGTAATGACCCACTATTAGCGGGTTCATACGTGCACGGACACGCTCATTCCAGCATGCCGGTAATGAACCCGATTTTACGGGGCAACTCGTAATGAGGCCCATAGTCTTTGAGTCTTTCAGGGGGTCTGGGCGCAGTTCTTAGGGCATACCGTCCACCCCTGGGGGCTATCCCATGACTCCCATTGGATTGCTCACCTTCATTGTTCGGCTCTGCTACCTCTGGTTCGCTCGGCGGCTCTTCCACTCCGCCGTCCATGGTCGCTTTGCCTTCCTGATGGTAACGCTCCTCTTCCATTTGTGGATCTTCCTCTTCCACTGGTTGTTGCTCTCGGTTCGTCCACAGGTCTCTTGGTACGGTCTTGAACCTTTGTGTGTTTCTTGGGACCTATCTTTGTCCCCTCGTGGCCGTTATCATGGTCCCCTGCCTTTGTGTTATCGTCCATGGGACGGAGTCGTATTAGGTGTCCAGTTTTGACTTGGATGGGTTTCTCACCATTATCACCTAGTCACCGACTTGGTGATTGGACCTCTTGGCGTGTCTCTTTATGCTCATGTGTTCGTTCGCAACAGTCCTTCTTTGTTCAGTTCCTGCCCTGTCGTACCTGTCTGTACCCCTGCTCGGGTGGTGTGGAATGGATGAGCTAATTATAGTTCCATACATGATGTCTGCTGGTGGTATTCCTGTGGTGCTGTGGGGTGTTACTCTGTAGTTCCTCAGGAACCTGTATAAGTCCACCCTCCAAGGGCTTGAGTTGACACGGGATAGGCATAATACTTTGTTGATGGTTCGCATGGACCTTTCCACGTCTCCGTTGGCCTGTGGCCATCTAGGTATTATGTGATGGTAGTGGATGTTAAGGTCAGTGAGATAATTCTTGAATTCCTCTCCTTGGAACGGTGGTCCATTGTCACTCCGAATCCGCCGTGGAAGGCCAAGAGTGGCGAACATTTTTTCCATCGCAGGGATGACCACCTCTGCTGCCGTGGAGGATACGATCTCAACCTCTGGGTACCTAGAGTGGTCGTTGATTGCTACTAGCAGGTACGTGCCCTCCTGTATCTTGCAGAAGTCGACGCTGATGCCGTCCCATCTGGAGGACCCCCGCTCTGCCGATAGTATGGGCTCGGGATTCAGCAGGGCGCCCGTGATTTGACATGGGAGGCATGTTGTGATGTGCTGCTCCACTTTTTCATCGATGTGTGGGAAACAGACACAATGTCTGATCCGGGCCTTTGTCCTTACCATGCCCTGGTGACCTTCGTGCGCTAATCTTACAACTCTGCTTTGCATGCTTGCGGGGATGACTATTCGGGTCCCTCTTAGAATGAGCCCTTCCTCTGTAATTGACAGGTCTTGCCTTACTGGGAAGATGCCAGCGAGGAACTCTTTGGCTTCGGCCGTGCGATTGTGAATATTCCGTAGGAAGGATCTCCATTCACCAGAGATGATCGTGTCTTTAACCAGGTCACAGCATGTTTTGGCTTGCGTGGCCTCTACAATGTCTTCGATGCCGATGGCTCTTGGTTTCATTGCGTGGACAACATGGCAGATGTGTTCCTCCGTTTCCTCAGCCATTTGTATCTCCCCCGGCGTGGCCACTCTTGGGTTCCCACTGCCCGGTTGGTATGCCAGCTCAAAGACCTACTGTTGTAGGTGTAGTAGCCACTTCCCTATTCTGGCTGGGGGGTGTGATGAAGAGCCTGTGAAGATGGGGAGGAGTGGTTTGTGGTCCGTGTATGCCTTGAGCTTTCAGCCGTACAGGTACAAATGAAAATGGCGACAGCCCCACAATACTGCGATTGCTTCCTTTTTAATATGGGAGTAGTGTTGCTACGTCGGTGTCAGGCCGCGGGAGGCATATGCAATCGGCATCGATACCCCTGTGTTGGCCACTTGAATTAGGATTGCTCCTAGACCCACCTGGCTGGCGTCGGTATATAGTTCAGTCGACAACGTGGGGTTGTAGTAAGCCATGGTGGTGTCCGCCGAGAGTGACGCCTTGATTTGTTCGAACGCTTCCTGGCAAGTGGTGCTCCAGACCCATTTTGTGCTGGCCTTCGTGAGTTCTCTTAGGGGTTCAGATAGTGTGGCCAGGTTGGGGATGAACCTTCCGCAGTAAGTTGCCATCCCTATAAAACTGCGTACCTCCGTTGGTGTGTTAGGGGGCGAGGCAACCTGGATGTCTGCCACTTTCTGAGGGTCCGCAGAGATGCCTGCGCTGGTGAATGTGTATCCAAAGAACGATATCTCTTCCTTTAGGAATTCACACTTGTCCTTGTGGATTGTTAGCCCTGCACTCTCGAGCCTGCTCAGTAGCATGTTGAGCCATCGTACATGTTCTTCCTTGCTATCTGCGTGGATGAGAATGTCGTCGCTGACGTTGAGTACCCCCGGGATGCCACGTATAACCTCCTGTAGGGTTTGCTGAAACACTTTGGCCGCAGAAGAAATTCCGAAGCTGAGTTGTTTGTATCTGCTCAGGCCTATGTGGGTGGAGAACGTTGTGATGTACCTGGAGTCCCAGTGGAGTTTCAGTTGGTGGTATCCGGCATTGAGGTCGACTTTGGAGATGATTTTGGATCCTGTGAGGTCTGCTATGATTTCATTGAGGGTTGGGGTGATGTCTCGCTCCCGTTTTATCGCTGTGTTGGGGAGGCTCATGACAATGCATATTCTCACTTTGCCTGGTTGTTTGGGTTTCTTTGTTACGCTCATGGGTGACACCCACAGTGTTGGACCGTTCACTTCTTCAATGATGCCTGCTTTTTCGAGTGCACAGAGTTCTTTCTCCACCTGATTTCACATGTGGAATGGAGTCCTTCGGTGTTGCACTGCTCGTGGTTGAACGGACTCATCAATATGAAGTTTGATAGACTTTCCTTTTAGGCATCCAATTCCCTTGAGGAGGTTTGGGTATTTCCTGAGAATGCTGTCGATGTCTTGTGAATCGGTCACCTCACAGATGAAGCTTATAAGCCCCAAGTCCTCTGCCACGTCTCCACTCAGTAGACACTCAATTCCTGCGTTCACAACATATATTTTAGACTGCAGTGACTTGTCACCCTTGCTGAGTGTGGTTCAGAATCGTTCTACTATGGGCCGTGGGGTTTTGCACCCATACACAAATAACAGCGGGTCCGTTGTTTTCAGGACTGGTAGGGGCCGTAATTTCCTGAATGCGGTCATTGGCATGACATTGACGGACACTCCAGTGTCTATAGTCATTTGCGTTTCTTGGCCTTAGATGGCCACTTGGCATTTCCGTCTTCTCAGTCTTCTCCTGGGCGTAGTGTCTCTATGGTTCAGTGCTGAGACTAGGTACACTTTTTTATTGTTCCTTTTCTCCATTGCTCGTTCGCTGTTTCCTTCTGGGTGTGTGCATCCACGTCCCCTTCCTCTTCGGTCGACGAGTTGACGGTCTCGACTCGACATGCGCTGTCTTGTTTCTTCTTCCCCAAGTTTTTTTCTTGAGGTGTTTGGGGGTGTTGTGGTAGCCCAGATGACCTGCATACTTTCGCGTAGTGGTCCTTTCTACCACATGCTCCACACGTGGTGTCTTGTGCCCGGCAGTTACGTCTTCCGTGGCAAGGACCTCTGCACCACCCACATTCAGTGGGTCCCGGGGTTCTTGGTTGCCATCGGGGGAGAAGTGTTGTTGCCGCAGACCTCGTCCCTCGTGTATTGGCGGCTTGTGATTTGGGCCACACTCGCCATCGTAAGTGCCGGCTGGAGTTTCTGCAGGGTCGTGCCCATGTGCGCTGCTCTGGCATGTGACAACTCCCTCTGGCGGCCGAGTTCCAGGATTCTGGTCAGAGATATGCCTTTTTCACTTAGCACCATTCTCCTTAGCTTCTCTGAGTGTATCCCATTTGATAATCTGGCGTTGGATTTCTTTTTACACATCGGCAAAGTCGCAGGAGATCGCGAGATTCCGGAGCTTGGTGTGATAGGAGTCCAGTGTCTCGTCCTCCAGCTGGATGGTGGAACAGAAAATGAAAGTTTCATATGCCAGATTTAACTGTGGCATGAAGTGGGCCATCTGCTATTGCCAGCGGAGTTGAATATGCGTAGAACCTCATCCCTGACCTTCAGTAGGAGGTGCGACCTCATTTTCCTTGACATGGTAATGTCTTTGCAATCCATGGCCATTTTGCATTTTTTGTATCCACAGCTGTCACCGAGGACCAACCGAAGAGGGGTCGGTATATGGGTCGAAAGGGCTGAGCGCCACCGTCGTCCCTCCTTGTGAGCGTGTGTGTGTGGTGTGGATGGTGACAAATTGGCGGCCATTCTAGAGTGCGTGCTGAGCCTGGAGATGCCTGTCGCCATCGTGCGTGGATCTGGTGGCTGCCTGTGCGCACGTGTTGCAATACCCCCTTCACCTTGGTGTGCTGTTTGCGTCCCTACTTGGCTCCCACATCGTGTGTCAGGAGGGAGGGCACGAGGCTCCTGCGTGTCTCCTTTTCCCCAGGCTGTTGAGCCCCAGGAGGTCTGCCAGTTGGTGTTGGGCATCCAGGTGTTAGAGAGATGGCAGTTGTGGGAAATGTCTGGAGATATCCAAACTGGGCTTCTATATATTTTGTTTTATTTTATTTCTTTTTTTCCCGGTGGGGGAGGGCCCCCCCCACCGTGACTCCGAAAATGATCCCCTTGCAGAGGGCTTCATTCACTGGGTGTCGCATGTGCCATTCGTTTTACTTCCCTCCTCGCCAGTGTTGTGTTCTGTTTCCCGGCCGATGCGTCGGCGGGAAAAGGAGAGAAAGGCCTCGGACAGCAAGGCCCTGCTGCGCAGCTCCGGCGGGAGCAGAGATGCCACGGGCACACTGGTGTTGCTGTCCTGTGCCCCAATTACTGTGACCCCCTAAATGTTTACTTTTTTATTTCAACCCCATATATATTCAGGGATAGACACCAGCAGTCCCCCCTACATGCATTATGGTAATTCACATCCCCTGTCTCCCTGGGGTTAACGTACAATGACACAAGTGGTCATCCTGTTTTATGTTTAATCTGGTCCCTACCAATGTATCAGCACCACCTATCCACAATGTATCAGCACCTCCTCCCTGGACACACCCATACCTTTTCATTGTGGGGGGTGCATGATATCATGGCCTGAACGCACCTTTGGTAATTTGCATCACTTGCCTCCCTGGGGTTAACTCACACAAACACAAGTGGTCATCCTGTTTTATGTTTAATCTGGTCCCAACCGAAGAAGGGGTACCATATAGCCCCTCCTGGACACCCCATACCTTTTCATTGTGGGGGGTGCAAGATATCATGGCCTGATTGCACATCCCCTATTTCTCTTGGGGGTAATTCACACTAACACAAGTGGTCATCCTGTTTAATATTTACGCAGGTCCCAACCAATGTATTGGCACAATCTATCTCCTCCCTGGACACCCCCATACCCTTTCCTTGTGGGGGTGCATGATATCATGGCCTGAACGCACCTATGATAATTGACATACCCTGTTTTTCTTGGGTTAGCTCACACTGACACAAGTTGTCACTCTGTTTTATAATTACTCTGGTCCCAACCGATGTAAGGGCACCATCTATCTCCTCCCTGGACACCTCCATACCTTCTGATTGTGGGGGTGCAAGATATCATGGCCTGAACGCACCTATGGTAATTCGCATCCCCTGCCTCCCTTGGTTAACTCACACTAGCGCACCTTGTCATCCTGTTTTATGTTTAATCTGGTCGCAACCAATGTAGAGGCACCATCTAGTCCCTCCCGGGACACCCCCATACCTTTTGATTGTGGGGGTGCAAGATATTGTGTTCTGAACACACCTATGGTAATTTGCATCCCCTGCCTTCCTATGGTTAATTTACACTGACACAAGTGGTCATCCTGTTTTGTGTTTACTCTGGTACTAACAAATGTAGAGGCACCATCTAGCCCCTCCCGGAACACCCCCATACCTTTTGATTGTGGGGGGTGCAAGATATCATGGCCTAAACGCACCTATGGCAATTCGCATCCCCTACCTCCCTGGGGTTAACTCACACTAGACTTGACTGTCTATACTTACCAGACTGTTAAATAACTTTTATACTTTTGCTTAAATCAACACTTTTTCAACATTTTAAAACAACAAATATGAGCACATACCATCAATCGCTGCTTAAGCCTCTAATTTCAACAATTTACCTACTGTCTTATTTGATATATCTATTTTCTTGATTGGTGCCCATCTCTTCACTAAGCCTCAATCACTGTTGCTCCTCAACTTAAAAAAAAAAAATGTTCTCAACTTCTATTGCTCTTCGATATTTTTACTCAACATTCCGTCTAGTCGACATTACACATTTATAAACACTGTGATCACCTTATCTCTCTCGCCTTTTTTCTATACCCTATACAGGGTTTGAGACGTCACCTTACGTAATCCTGATTACGCAATATATGTTTTTGCTTTAACCCTGTTGGGATTTGAGACGTCTCCTTCTGAAACTCCCTGTTACTCAAAAAATTATCACAATGCCATCCCCTTTATTTGCCATTCACCTTAATCTACTCACCATTTGTTAATCGACTCGAGGCCTTCGGTATCGACTCCTCCTTCAATCCGACCACTTTGAGCATCCGTGGAAACCGGGCAGGGGGACCTGCCCACCATTTCAGTTCTTCTTGCAAATTTATTTCTATCGGCCGCTCCCCACAGGAAACCATGTGATCTTCCGGCTAATGGCAGAGGAAGCGTGATAGTCCGAAACTCTGGAGACAAACTAGTTTGGATCTTTTTCAACCATCCGCACCACTACCTCTTTAGTAATGTGCATGCACTGGATGGGGTTGCAGAATAATTCTGAGTCCAAATAATTGAACCAACTCGGGAAGATGGCAAAGGTACTGTATTACTAACAATTATCCAAAACAGGGAGGGTACAACAGACATCAACGGATGTTAGCTCAGGCTCTTGAAGATTTTCTCATGAAAACATCCTTATATGCACAGAATACGTCAGACGTGATGTCATACTGCGTGGCAAATAATAGGAAACCTATCAAAGGCTGTGATAGGCTTAAGAGGAACAACCAAGTATACATTGCATAGGGACTAAGATTGTGATTTGCTGCCCACTGCAGGTGGACAATTTATGCCTACATCTTAAAACATGTAATCTTTAACACCATTAAGTACACAGTTTATCATTGGTCTTCAA
The DNA here is from genome assembly GCF_040938575.1 of Ambystoma mexicanum. NCBI lineage: Eukaryota > Metazoa > Chordata > Amphibia > Caudata > Ambystomatidae > Ambystoma > Ambystoma mexicanum. The sequence goes on from NC_090923.1 coordinate 511,139,678, forward strand.
ACTATAAGGCCCTTCGTTATATTGCCCTCTACAAAGGGTTGGCACGTTCGTGTCATGTCTGGAACATTCGGTTCACTTAGCAGCACGTAAGCTGAAACCCAGGTGCCAGGAAGTGGGCTGGACATTACCTCCCCACCCAATTAGCCCAGCATCTCTCATCACCCATGGCTTCTGCCATGAAGATTGTTTTTGAACTTGGCCTTGCAAAGTATCCTTGTCTGTGGGATATATGGTAGTGCAGTCTCTCACTATCGTTGTTCTAGGACTGCAAGCTGAACTCTATTTCCCTCCTTGGCTCACATGACAGGAGACCAGCCAACACACTTCAAGCACACCCAACACCTCCTATAATGATACCATTGGAGGTTTAACCTGGCCTTTTTTGGCACTTTCAACATTATATGCACCATTACCTTCACTAATCGCAGCGCCTGACATTTGCTTACGCAAGTACCCTCGCGTTCGGTTGCCATGGCTACCTTTCTTTTTGGGGTGCCAAATACTAAGCCAACGGGAGATACGACAGTTTTCTAATATGGAATTGTACTGCCTGCCCACACACAACAAGATGGCGATCTGCATCTATATTAGCCGTCACCATGACAACCACACGCTACTTTCCTTCATGCGGACCGCATTCTACTCTGCCCCCGCTCTGCCTAATCTGAGCATATCATGTATGTCCCCATATTTCATTTGAGTAAGTGGTACCCTGATTGACTTAATTTATGCACGCTTTGCATTTATTGTTCGCCCATATCAGCCACGAGTGAGACAGACCGCGTGTGACTGTCTCTAACCCGGCTTATAGACTGTGACATGGTGTGCCTCAATCTAGTCCAACACATTAAGCCGCAACAGATCGTTGTGCCTAGTTTCAACAGTTTTTAATAATAGTTTTTCAATATCAGCTATGTTGTAGCGTGTTGCCATCCCAGCATAGCTAGACCAACAGATGCATTTGTGTTTCTTTTTCCACAAAGCACTGCTGATTTATCACCAGGCTGTAGTGATCTTGATCCTTTGACCTGACTCCTCCGGATACATTCTTCCGCTCCGTTAGGCTGTTCATACTGTAGGCTGGTAAACTGTTCCGGCTTCTACCTTTTCCCAACTACTGTTCAACCAACTTTGATGGTACAATGGTACAATATATGCTGTCACCTATGTGGTTCCCTATTCTAATTAGAGGTCTTTATCCACAGACCCGGCACAACAGAGATGTCTTTTGCGTCTTTGTCCTTGCTGAAGACGAGGCCTTTCCAGTAGCTCTGACACTGTACTCTTGATTACGGTGAGCACCGTTTTTAGTGATAATACACTGCTATATCACTCCACCTTTCCCCCACCCCCTTTTTATGGAGCCACACCATGTGTTTTTTCTGTCCATTCCTTCGGCAGATATACGTAGGACACTCCCACATGCACCACATTTCTCATCCTGATGAAGGCTGTTCCACCTACAGCTACCCAAAGATAGCTTCTAGGCCGAAACACCGATGTGTTGACCCCTACTGCTTGTGTTTTGAACATTTCACTGTTGTACAGCTTCTACACACTTGTTCTATTTTCTTACCCCATTTACATTTTGAATACCCCGATTTTCATCCCTAATAGGGAATACGGGGCTTGTAACTATTGGAAATCTATACCCGAAATGCACTTCCATGTCATGTTATTGATGTACCATGTTATGTTTTGTATCCATTTTCAATGTTAAGTATTCTATATCTTCACAGATGTGTATATATAACACCCACTACGTATATATTAAATAAGAAATAGAGTAGCAAACCTTTTGTATTTCTTCTCGAATTGTTTCACAGGATTACATGTATTTTTACAGTGGTTTGGCTCCCCCATGACCTTACTCAATTGTGTTCTTTAAATGTTTACCTACCTGGGTAGAGTAAGACAGTAACCAGGTGCTCTTTGTTAAATACAAAGAACCAAAGTAACATAATATTCCTAAACCGGTTGCACATTTGGGCACAGCAACACTGCTGGCAAACTAAGTTGTGATTGATCGCTCGCCTGAAGCCGCACCATTGGTGGGAGTCATTACTGGCGTCCCTATCTTGGTGGAAGGGGCGGAGGAGACAACAATTCCACTAATAAATAAAACACATTGGATTAATACCCATTTATTGGGCATGAAGATCAATCCACGGGGCATCTTGATGGCAAGAAGAGCCTCCTGGGCGGGTAACACAGTTAAGTAGTCAGAGGGTATCTGTGTGATTGTTACAGTAGTAACTCCGGCCATGCTGGATTATTTAGTCTTCGCCCTTAGTCCTAGTCAATATAATACAAGGAGCACAAACAATGTGAGCAAATGTATTCCCCTGGCTGCTTTCTATCCCCTGCACATAAGCCCTCCAAACTCACAGCAGGACAATTGGGAGGTGACTAGAGGAAGGGCAGGGGACAGCCGCTTACCTAGTGCAGGAGTAAAGGGCGCCTGGAATGGGGGTGGGGCAGCGATCACATAGAACCGTTTTGACACCGTCAGGTATTAAAGAACTGGACTGACATGGGGTTTCAGATGCAGGTATTCAAAACCTCTTGAGGTCAGAGGCAGATCCTCGCCCAATTAAGGAGCTAGCAGCTCACTCCTTAGAGGATGCGGTCACCATTCTTAGTTGGGATATAGCAGGGCCAAGTCCAAACTTGTGAGAATGGATGTAGTGGCCCACATGAATTCACATGAAATCTTTTTACAAGAAACTTGGGCCCTAGAACCTGTACTGATGCATTTGTTTCACTTTCAATCCCAGCTCATAAGAATAATAGAGGTCGCTGTTATGTCGGGGTGGCGATCTTGATGAACTCATCCATGAATTACTGTATCAGGACCAACCGGATGAGCACACGGTTTTGTTTTTGGGGGTGATTTCAATGTGAAACTGGGCAAGGAGTTTCCACCTGACCTTGGTGACTCGGGTGAGGCCCTGGCATATGGGATTGCATGCCCGCAGATGTCTGATGACTGGGTGTGCTCTAGGGGCCTACAAGTGAGCATGTGGCTCACGGAATGGTAAATGTGCTCTTTGAATGGACGCACACACTCCGGTGTCCTTAGTAAGATGACATTTACAAATGCTCAAGGGTTATCAACCATTGATAACCTCTGTATGTACATCCAACACTGAAAGTTGATAGTGAATTCTTTGGTTGTACAGGACATTTTGTGTGACCACTTTCCACTGAGGCTGGTGCTAAGACAGGACCATCCTAATTTGCCTGTTATTGTCCTCCCACATTTGGATTTATCCACACTCTAAACACAGAGTAAAAGGGGCAATGTGTGACCCTATAGCTACCCAAAACAAAGTGGTCTCCATTAATCTGGACGATGCTCACTCAAACCAGATTATCATCTGGTCAGAGGACTTGTGGAGGTCCCTGACGGAATCATTTCAGCGTGATTTTAAACAAAGTAAAAGGAGGCTGACTAGCTGGTTTGATGATTCGTGCAGGACTGCGCAAAGTCTTCTTAAGAAATAACGACAGCCCTAGGGGTCAGTCCATCAGGGATAGGGTCAATTACAAAAGGTCACTGGAACTCAGGAAAGAGTTGTTGGAGACTGAAGCTTGGGAGGACCTTCTCCTAGCCGTCTCCAGCAAAGACTCCAAAAAATGTTGGGACTTTGTTGCGGGAGGCCTGCTCTACAAGAGAGTGAACGGACACAGTGAAAACTATGTGGTAGCCAAATCTTGGTATGACCACTATTCGTCCCCATGTCAGGGCCAGGAGAGTAGGTACGAGGGTGGAGACCGATTTTCCTCGATACAGCTGACTTTGAAGGAGGTGGAGACAGCAGTGAATCAGCAATCGCACAACTGCGCTCCGGATCTAGACGCAGTCCCAGCAGACCTATATAAGGGTGAACCAGAACTCTGGGCCCCATTCATGACAATTTGTTTTAATTCCTTCCTGGAAATTGGCATCTACCCTCAATCCTGAAAAGGTGCAGTTATCCACCCTATATTTAAAAAAGGTGACCCTGGAAGCCCTTTGGCTTAAAGTCCAATTTCACTGTTTGACACCTCCTTCAAGGTCTTTGTACATGTCATTTTACAACATCCAGAGGACTGGATCCTGAACAGTCAAGTCCTTTCGGTGATCCAATATGGTTTTAGGCCAGGTTTGGGCACACGCAAACAAGCACTCAGTTTGTACTTGGTAGGGACATCTTCCGTTTTAAAAGATTCATCTGGCCTTCGCGGACCTGAGCATCGCATTTGACAAGGTGGAAAGGGCATTGCTGTGGCCGGTGCTTGGGTCCATGGGTTGCCCGGCGGAGTTATTAAAAGTTTAAGTTAAAGTTTTAATGATCCACAAGGGCACTAGGGCTTTTGTTCGCTTTGGGGAACAGGGGCAATGCACAGGTTATTTTGAGGTGTATCAGGAGTCCGTCAGGGGTGTGTCCTAGCACCAGTTTTGTTCACTCTTTACATTAACGGCCTGTACAGGGTGCTGGTGGATTCTATGGCAGATTATCCTCGTATAGGTGCAAAAGCACTTCCAGTGTTAGCGTATGCTGACAATATGGTTTTAATTGCTCATACCCCAAAAGCCCTTCAGAAAAGTTAATAGATGCTTACATTGATTTCATGTCCAACCTGAAGCTAACAGTAAATGCTAGCAAGTCAGCAGCTCCGGGAGAGGCAAAAAAGGCGAAATGCGTAACATGATAAGCAACAGTGCCATCATTCCACGCGTGTCAAAATTTGAAACAGACATTGGGGGGCATTTCTTGCTTTAGGAATATGTTCCAAGGTCCACCACTCAACCTAATTCTGTATCAAGGTCATTCAAAGGCAGCTCCTAACTATGGGGAAGCACTATGGGGGAATGAAAACTTAACATCCATTGAGGTCATAGAGAATAACTTTCTGAAAACGTTATTAGAGCTTCACAGCTCTGCATTAGGCTGCACATACAGAAATCAGCATACCCATATTGGGGATGATTGGTATGTGGTACCACTTATGCACTGGCTTGGAATATGGTCTAACCCAAGAACTAGCATGTCGCATGATATTATCAAATGTTTACTCTCAGGTACTGGCGCAAAATACCATGCCTGAATTTCATCTGGGTTTGTCTGAGACAGCTGAATGCCCCAAGTTTGCAGTGCCCAGATGAGCTGTTAACCGCAGCAGAGAGTAACATGTACAAGAGGGCTTTTCGTTCTTTAACTTTGATAACACGTGAATCCACCAGGCTCTCTTTATCGTCAAACAGGAAACATGTGATACTTGCGAAACTGGACGCTATTTAACCATACTTGTTACACAGCAACACACCTTTAGATTGCTGGGCATTGACTAGGGCCTGCTTTAACCTTATGTTGCTAAGAGATAACACAAGGAATTTGCCGGTTTATGAGTGGTCCCCGGTCTGTCCTGGTTCTAGTGCTGTAAAAGAAGATCTGTTACATTTTGTTCTGTCCATGCTATGAGGACATCAGGAAGCAGACTATTACCCCAATGTTGACAGAAGCCAATTTTAATCTAGTTGTTGCCTGGTATTCCCTAAAATTTCTGAGAAAGGCATGGAATGGAAGAAAACGCATGGCGGTCACCCAACCTTAAATTGTTTTATTGGATGTTATTCGATTTTAACGAGTGTTTTACTGTGACAACGAACATTGCATCAGATTTTAATTGAGTGTTTTACAGTAATTTTGAGTATTGCATTTTATTATCTTGAATTATGTATATTTGTATTGCTTTGCATTGGTTTATGGATTTCATTCAAATAAACTTTACTATGAATGAATGGTATTAAGTCCCAAAACACACAGCAACGGGTCATCTGGAATGTCTACCAGTAGGTCTTTAAACCTGGAGTGCACCTCAAGCCAAAAACATTGTATCAGCGGACATCCCCACAAGACATGCAGAAGTGTGCCCTCCAAACCACATCCCCTCCAACATAGCCTATCTTGTTCGGGTTAATATGTTGAAGGCGGTTGTCAATATCTTACATCAAGTTTCCAGCAAGCGCGGACACAATGAAACCCTGTTACCCCATAAATTATATCCCAATCTTCAAAGGAAACGCTTGAGCCCAGGTCCTGCTCCCATCCATCACAGTATGAACGACTGCCAGACCCCCTAAGGACAGAATTGACCTATACAATTTCGATATAAGCCCTCTGGTATCTGCAGGTTCCTGGAACATCCGCTCTAATTGCGTTAAATCTCTTGTTGTTAGTGACACGTTGACGGGCTGGAGAGCCCAGTGCATTGGCTGCATGTATCTACATCTGTCTGTTTCCTGAAGGCTTCCCTCTTCCTTGCAGCCCTCGAATGTGCATATTTTCCCCTTGGAGAATATGTCTCCCAACTTGCTTAATCCTCTGTCCGTGCACCGTAAGAACCCCCTAACAGTCTTCCCCGGTGAGAAGTCTTTGCTATGAAGAAATGGGGTAAACTGGAAACGGAAGGTGGAAGTGCCCCTTTCCCTTCCAACACTATCCCAGGCCTCTAGCAAGGCCTTTGTATCAGGGTTTAAGTAGAGGCTGTGTGCCCAGGACCGACGAGGAAGCCATAGTTGCGTCCACAAGTTACACCCTGCTACGGTCTCTTCCATATTGACCCAGAGCTTCTCAGAGTCCCTTTGCACCCAGTCAACCAGGGGTGAATTTGCAATGCTCTATAATAGTCCCAGAGCGTAGGAAATGAGAGTCCCTGTGGTCCCGAGCAGCTTATAGTGTGTTCTTAAAACCCTGGAAGAGCCCCTGCTCCACAAAAAACATATCAGCATATCTTCCCAGCTCCCTAACGTCATCCTGGCATTGGATACGGAAATTGACTGAAAAAGGTATAGAAAGCGTGGGAGGATATTCATTTTAATTATTGCCATTTTCCCCAACCGTGATTGATATAGGCCACGCCAGCGATCCAAGTTCTCCTGAATAGTTGACCCTGAATAAGTCCTCGGGTTTGCTGGTTATGTTGACCCCAAGATATTTGATATTTTTAGCAGCCCACATGAAGGGGAACAACCGGTGGATGTCCTCCTTCAGGCGAGGGAGTGGGGGGATGTTCAGGCTTAGGATCTCAGACTTTATTTTAAACCTAGATACTCTACCATAATCGTTAATTTCTTCTTTTACCAATCTTAGCGATTCCAAGGGGTCTGAGAAAGTCAGAATCACATCGTCTGCAAAGAGATTAAGCTTGTGTTGCATACCCCCCGAAACATATGCCCTCATTGGTTCGTTCCTGCACCACCAGTGGCTCCATAACGAGTGTGAATAGGAGTGAAGACAGGGGAAACCCCATTCTGGTGCCTCTGGTAAGCAGGACTGGCTCAGTGGCTGTTCCATTAATCGGCAATCTCGCAGAGGGGGGTCTCATAGTTGGAGTGGATAATTTTGGGTCTGTGATTACATTTCTACAACACTTCCCTCAAGAATCCCCATTCAACCAAGTTAAATGCCTTTGAGCATCAAGCGCCAATAAAAGCGTGTGATTTGGATTTTGCCCCGATTTGTCCATTAAGTGTATGAGTCTTCTTATATTGTCCAAAGTGCCCGGCCCCCTTATAAACCCTGATTGATCTAGGCCAACAAAAGTTGGAATGTACCGGTCACGTCTAGTAGTGAGGATTTTCGTGAATATCTTAGAATCTAGCTTTAGTTGGGGCAATGGCCTGTAGGACGAACAATATTTGGGATCTTTGCCTGGCTTGGGTATTAAGGTCACCTGGGCCTCCGTCATGGAGGCCGTTAGGTGGCCCCTGTTTTTCACTAAGTTGAACGCTCTGGGCAAGGTATTGGCCAGTATCTGACACGGGGATCTGTAGAATCCGGCTGTATGGCCATTGGGGGCCCAGGGCCTTATTTGGTTTCAGGGTTTTGATGGCTTGGACAACCTCCTGTGGGTCAATTGGAGCTTCCAAATATTCTCTGGATCCTCCCCTCAAACAAGGCAGATCCACTCCCTCTAGATGGGCCTGTATATCCCCCTGAGTCGGGGTGCTGGAGGTGTAAAGGTCTGTATAGAAGGGATGGAACAATTCCCTCTTCTTTCGCTCATCTCCCCACTCTTTTCCCTGGGCATCAATGATGATGGATATGGATAAACGCCCTACTTGTTTTGATTTTAGTTTTTCTAACGTGCTAAATCTCCCATGGGCCTCAGACAGCACAATCAACGTGGACACAACAAACAACACAAACTAGAGTGCAGTCCAAGGGGAAAGGTTATGCCTGGTCAGTGAAGAGAGTATTAGGGTACCCCTCAAGTTAATAAGCAGCTTTTGCATGGGCTAGCAACAGGTACAGGCAACACTGACAGAGCCCTGAACCAAAGTCAAGTTACCATTTTAATGTTGCATCTCAAGAACACTTAGAACTGTTTCCCAGGCCGAGTTGTGCTAAGGTGCAATTTGAAACTGCCATGGAACACTCTGAAATTGCCAGCAGACCAGTTTCATAACTAATATGCCGAATTATTAAATGAGGGTATGTTCTCTGCCTTTCCTCTCCACCTGTGAGTTCGGCTTCGTGACCTCGAGTATCATAAATTGTTCATTCCTTCCCTCATACAATTCTGGGAATGTGTACTCTTTCACTGTGCTTTCAGCCCCTGTGGCGACTAAGCAAATTAAAACGTGTGAGTTGATTTCTAATAAAGTGGCATGCATGCTGTGAGGCCTGTTTACTGTACATAGATTTAATGTTAAACCCTACATACTTACCTGTAACCGATCTTTATCGTTTAAATGCTACCTACTTAAATTTGATTAAAACACCCTCAAGTCTAACACTTAAAAATTACTTAACCATCAGTAGGCCCCCCCTCCCCTTTTAGTGAGCTCTTCCCGCAACTGATGTGTGCGCCTCTTTTTCACACAAAGTTTGCATTTCCACAACACCCTTCTCCTGCACGGGTATCTCCTGTCTGGCCACCTTAATTGGGACTCTTTCACTTCCCAAACCCTCGGCTTGCCTTCTGCTTCTGGCCTTCGGTTGCTGCATGATCACGGCTCTGCAATTGCAGCGACTCGGCTCACATGGGGAAAACTTCGCTTCCAGTATGTCTTACTCTGCGCAGCCTCTGCAATACATGCAATACATGTTTTGAGAACACAGGACCGTCTCAGAACTTCCAGGTAAAATCTGTTATCTCGACATTCTGGAGTTCTTTCTGTGCTCCCACTTCCTTGTGAATTGCCAGCCTTGTGCCAGCCTTGTGCTTCTCCTCTGCTCTACTACTGTCAGCCTTCCAACTCCTGCTCCAGCTCCTTTCTCCTCTCCTTTTCTGCTGGGGCCTTTTATGCCTTACAGGTTTGACAATTGCCTTCAGGTCTGAGCCATCAATTTCAATTGCCTGACTCCTGCAATGGCAATTAGGCTTAATTGACTGACTACTACATCTACATCACTCTTCCTCATCTCAGTCCCTCTAGGATTCTGGGACATGTAGTTTGTTTACCGAAAGGTAGGTTTTTCTGCTTATACAGGTAGATTTAATTGCCGTCATAATGAGGGGCTGTGGGTTTTTACTTTCATAGAGGAAGATCGTTTAGAGAAGACATTTCCATGGTCCTTTGTAGTGCAGCCTTGGAATTGAGTAGGGCATTTATCTTTAAACACCAAAACGTGTCTTTCTTTTGGCATAGTATGCCTTGATGTTATAATCTTGGGGTTCACAACCTTAGGCTTAATACAGGTTTGTGAGACATTGAAATGACAATAAATCATGAGCTCTTTTGGCACAGTGGTAAGAATCTCCCTGTCAGAGGAAAAATACCATGCATCATCCCACGGAATCTCCCCACTACCCTGGGCCCTGTCTCCACCCAGATAATCCTCCTGCAGTACACCACCCCCAGGGTTGGGATCAGGAAGAGTCTGCCTTCCCCTGGTCACCTGAGAGGAAACTTTAGGCAGGGTTTGAGAGAAGGATCTACAGTCACAAGGGCTAGTTTAAGCCAATAGGACTAGGGAGTGTATAGATTCACCAGTAACTTCAAATAACCAATCACAAGCATGTTACTACCTATGTACTTGTCTATGCTACAATCTGCACTTCACTGTAAAACTCTGCCATTTTTCATTATGCATTTGATGATTTCTTTTGAATGACTCTCTGTAGCTGTTGCATGTAATAAACATTTGTTTTTTTTGCCCCCGTGCACTTTTATTGACTTATGTGTATTACTTTTTACTTTTGAATTTTGGCTCTTACCCTACAAAACCTACTAGGTAGAGACCTATTGAGTAAATTAATCATGACAATTTCATTCACAGACAAGGGTATGGTGTGCTCCACACCAGGCATGAACTATACCATGTAACTGCAGTAATGCAAGTCACTATGAAGCACTAACACGATTCAAGCACTATCAGTGCACAAACAGATGTTTATGTATGCAGCCACCCACCCTGATTGGATGGCTCCCTGGAGTCCAAAACATGACATTTCGCTTGCTAGCGGAATTCTTATTTAGACCAGCAGTTGCATGAGGAACAGCGTTCACTTTACAAATAGATGCAGTGATCACCAGAAGAGACACCATCATTCTAATCTGTACAGAGGAAGAGGGAATTGAATGGTGCACAGTAATATGCATAGACCCCACACTACCATTGATAGAAATAAATGACAAGCACCTATTTACAGGCACAGAATCAGAAGCAGAAATATTGGTTGAAATGTGCATACCTTGGTAGTACAACACAGAGGTACAACAGACAATATGTGTTGCAACATCACAACCACCGCAACTGTGTGAGGATTTGGCAACAATGCCCAGTTGACTATGGGCAGGCAACTTCATGATGTTGGGTTATTGAACAGCATAGGAGCAGTGAAAATCAAACTCAAACCAGGTGTAATACTCCCCAGAGTGAAGCAATATTCACTATCAAGATAAGCAGATCAGGGAATATATGACACCAATACAGCATTAATTGAACAAAGCACTGTGCTAAAAATGCAAGTTCAGCTCGGTAAATAAGTCGTACATTTATCGGCTGTGGGATTAGCCCACTAAAAAGAGAGTGGGCTTTGTTTATAGCCACATAGTCCTATGCACTTTACTTTAGAATGCCCTAAATAATTGTGTTTTAAGCAAATAACTTGTAGGCAATAAAGGTTGGGTTACAGGTAAGTATACAGGGGTTAATGTTAGACTAAAGCACCGTAAACTGGCCTCAGAGCATGCTTTTTACTGGAAACAAATTCTCATTTTATTAACTTGCTTAATAGCCGCAGAGGCTGGGAGCACATTTCAAATTATATGTTCCTAGGATCATGCAGTAAGAACTGAACATCCTTTGATAATTTCGAGGTCAGGAAGCAGAGCTCATGGATGATAGGGAAAGGCAGTGCATACACAATCATTTTATAATTCTGCACATTAGTTCATGAAACTGGTCTACTGACGTTTTCAAAATGTCAAATGGCAGTTTCAAATTGCCCCTTAGCACATCTCAGCCTGGGAAGTGGTTAGAAGAGTTCCTGAGATGCAACGTTAAAATGGTAACTTGTCAATGACTCAGGGCTCTTGTAGTGTATTCTCATGAGAAATGCATGGAGATGACTAACGGCTGATGATCTGCTGGTCATCTCAATGTTTTGGCACTATGATGTGGGAATTGTGGGTTGTACTGTGATGTCACAGAGCTGGTCGAGGGTGGCGTGGCATGGTTTTCAGGACCCAATCATTTTAAGATAATGTATGTCCTATTAAAGGGGAATGATGTAGTTCTACCAATAAGTCTCACTTGGAGGACTAAAGTAATGTTGCAATGTGGGTTGTTTGCTTATAAAAGTTCTTGTTTTAGGGGCATACCTTTCATGCAGTTCTGTTCCGCATTCTGTATGAATTCTGCTTTCCCAGCTGTGCTGGACCCCAAATAAATTGTGTTACTTTGTGTTTGGTGTACACTCCTTTTAGATTACTTTTGTAACCTTTTTATTGGTTAGTTCCGAGGCAATGTGGAGTACATTTTTGGTTGCCCATATGAGGAACGGAGGAGGCCGTGCAGACGCAGAGTTCGCAATGGTCTACCTGGTTGAAATTCTCTCTGCTCTCGGAAGGGGGTAATGGCCTTTAAAGGATGACTCTGGGGTCGAGAATCTCTGAAGACGGATACGTGAGTGTACTTGTGCATGAACGCTCAGGGGGGCGGGATCCTTTTTATGGTGCATAGTATGCACCCTCAAGAGGTGGAGGGTGATTGGCCATAGTAGTAATAGAGTTTACTTCCACTTACCCTATAGGGAGTGAGTGGGTGGTGGCACAGCTGTGTTAGAGCAGAGGGTTGCGTAGGAAGTGGCAAACCTTGTTACGAGATTTGCGTCTGGTGCAGGCAATTGATATAGTTGTGTCATTTTTCATTTACGGGTTAAGGGGTATTGAAGTTGTGAAGAGAAGGAGAAGAGTCACATGCATTGGTGTTTTGTTGAAATTGTAGTAGTTTGTTGTGATAAAGTGAAGTTATTGTGTTTTTTGTTTATTGTGGCTGTGGAAATCGCAGAAGAGCCAGAGCCAAAATAACATGTAAATATTGGAGATGTGTAGTACGTGCAGGGTCATTTGTGTACTTACTGAAATTAACAGGATGGGCCTTTGGAGAGGGCCATTGTGTGTAGTAGTGTGAAAGGGCAGGGCCTGAGGAGAAGGTCAGTATGAACGAAATAGGGTGAACAAGCAAGACGGCAAGTATAAGAGTGAGTGATTGAGTGTGGGTGGAGAAGGGGTAAATATTTTTTGAAATATATGTAAGGGGGCCTAGAATAGAAGGGGGAGGAGTACTCTAATTGGGCAAAGGGTGCAATAATATCATCCTATTATATGGATTCATCCCTTGATCATATGTGCAAAGAATTTACCCAACATCGCAATAAAATTTTAAAATATCACTTTCAGTGGATCAATGACACAGTGGGAAAGTGTTATCAGGAATGGCCCTGAGACGGAACATTTCAAAAGGATATAATCGACAGTATGTATTCATATGTGTTATCAACATATAAAGGTGCAAAGCATAAAAAGAGACGAGACATTTTAGGTCTCTGGATACTTTACAAAGAGAAGTATAGAAAAAGAATGGAGAAGGGCAAGAGGAGAACGCTAGTGCTCTGTCCCCTTCCTATGGATTGTTTTCATTGTTAAAGCCAGCTGCAGGTTACACAAATCCTAAGCAGACATCTCCAGACAGGGAGAAAACAAAAAATAAAACAAAAATAAGACAGAGTCAGAAACTCATTCAGAGGATAAGAAAGAGAAAGGACATAAGAAATACTTATCAGACATTAAGAAAAGCTCAAAGCGGCAACTGGACTCAATGTTTAGAGAATCAGAAAAGGTAATGGAAAGGGATATAGAGAAAAAAGGGAAGGAACAGGTAAAGGGAGAGGACCAACAGGGATGGACAGCAGGATGTATACAATTTTTGAAATTGATAACTGGGGACAGGTCATGGAAGAGGACGAGCCAGACATGACAGAAGGTGATAACACTGCATCAGACTGGGAGAACAGCAGTGATGATGACAGTAGGGATGACAAATTCGACCCTTGTGATTTAACAAGTGGGAGTAGAGGAAGAAGGAGAAAAGAAGGGGAAGAAGAATGAGAGGAGCAAACGGGGAACTAGGGAAATAGGCATTGAAATACAAAAGCAAGGATGGCAGTAGCAAAAAGACCACATCAGGGAGTTAGGCACAGAGCATGAACACAGTTGCCCCTTCTACAGAAGGCAAAAGGGGAAGTACATTGCATACCCTGGCAGATGATAATTTGGTCTACAGTTGGCCTTCACTAATGGCAGTAGCCAGCAAGTGGATATATGTATTTGAGAAGGAGACAGCGGGGATCCCACTGACCATAGGGGACATGAATAGTTTATTGGCAGTTTTGGTGTGGGAACGGAGTGACAGAATTGGACAATAAGCAGGGTATGCAGGGGTAAAATTAAGCACTAACATACATAATGGAGCACCTTTAACAATTACTGAGCACACTTGTAGAAAGCTCTGAGAGAGCTGTATTCAGATACATCAGATATGGGATCAATATTATCATGTACAATGAAGCCAGATGAGGAACCTGCCGAATACATGCAATCAATACAAGAAAGGTGGACACAAGAAAATAAACAGTGAAGGCACTGACCTCATACACGTGTCCCAATAATTACACACCCCGTCAGGGAATAAGACCAAGAGATAGGTTGCAAGGAAAACAAAGTTTATATAATATCAATACCAGCAAAGAACTCTGCTGCCCGAGAGTGCTCTGCCAGAAAATTACACAGGCAGCATATATTAAAGGGCAAACGCAACATCAGTGATGATGTAAGGCAAAAGTCATGTTGCTGATTGGTGGGGGACATGTGGATGGGCCTGCTCCATATGGGATGCCGGGTGCTAATTGGTCGTTGCTTCCCAGTCGATCTTGGTGCACGTGGGTCAGCTGGACACATCTCCACTGTGAAGGTGGGGGCATGCAGGAGATACATTTCTAACTAATCTAAGCTAAACAGGAACCGATGATTCATAAGCAATGGCAGATACCTGAACATCATATGAAAGGGGTACTTTGAAGAAAGAGAATAATGTATAGACATGCCGACCCCTACATTCAGGGCTTCATTGATACCGCTGTTCCCTCACCCAAGTGTCACTCCCGGGGGTTTGATCTACTGTTTGCCTTCCCTGGTACCTCATGATATGAACAGACATGTGTTGGTATTGGGAGAATATATTGCTGCACAAGCTTAGATCTGTGTTGGGTAATCTGGAATGGTCAAGATGATGGGTTAGATGTTTATTGGCATGGAAGGGGTGGAGGGGTTGGGGACTGTGAGGGATGGTGGTCTCTGGCCGGGCGGGGGTGTGGGTCAGGGGTGGACTAGCAGTTTTGTGGAGGGAGATGGATGGATACAGTGCTGTGGCCTGATACTGTCTCATGCTCCTCACAGCACACATTCTTGAAAAAGGATTCTAGGTATTTGCATCATTGAGAGGACCGGGAACTGATGGACTTCTGTGGGAACAAGGCTTGTGCGGAGCCAACCTGGTGTGTGTGGATGGCTTGATCCCTCTGTTGAGAGACTGGAAATGCGAATGTGGCAGCCTCAGAGAGTGGCGGTTTTTGGGCCTAGTAAAAAATGGCGTCAGAGCTTAATACAAAATGGAGTCCTAATGCTGAGACATGGGCAATGTTATTCATCTAATTCTCTGTTATAGAGCTCTTACCCTTACCGTGGAGGAGGGGGATTCTCCCCCCCTTGGCCTCAATGAAGTTTATTCTCATTGGCTGTGGCTAGGGGGGTGGGATAGGACCATCTCCTTCCCAACATTCCCCCTTTCGTTACTTCTACAGTAATGAATACCCTCCCCCAGTATTTCTACGTTCATTAGCCCTTATTTCTGCTTCCTCCCACGCAGGGCTACCTTTTATGGGCATACATGCTCAGCACACACTTCTCAAGCTCTCCAAACATTGTGCATATTCTTCAGGGGTCCAGGTCATATATATATATATATACACATCTCCCATCCCCTGCCAAGTCAGCCCATACTTCTTTGTCATTTTCAAGGCTGGTGGCTGTGCAATAGATGTGTGATAATAAGTGTCCACCTCATCCCCCATGTTATATATAGCTACCATGTGATAGTTGGGACCATCGCTTTCCCCTGTTTGTATTTGCACTTCCGTTTTTTCGGCAATTGTGAACACCTCACTTATAGTCATTTCCTTAAGGGACCGTGGCAGTTGTTTTGCTTTCAACCTGAGTGTTTGGGGGGTGTCACCCTGTACTTTTCTGATATCTGAGAGATGGATCCAATACCGTAGTCCCTTCACTTTTACAGCGAGTGGAGTATAGTATATGACTTCATATGGACCATGGAATCTTGGAGAATTCCATTTACAGACAAAACTTTGGACATACACTGACTCTCCTGGTATTAGAGGTTTACCGTGCTGTTTCCTGCTGGGGCCCCAGAGGTTGTCTCACTCTCTGCAGTCAATGGGGGTGCAATCTGTTTTGATATGCATTTTATGGCCCGGGTGAGTTGTGTTCAATATTCCATGAATTCTTTCCCGAGTACTGTAGCTGCCCTATGGGAGTCGAATGCTCTCCTTACTGGTGACAGTGGCATTGACATGCATCTACCAGTCACTATTTCATGGGGGGACAGGTGGTGGTCCTTGCTAGGCTGTGTGTGCAGCTGAAATAGTGCTAGCGGCAGACAATATATGCAATTTTTCTTTAGGGAGGTATACAGTTTGAATAATCTGCTCTTGAGGAGGCTGTTTATTTTCTCTACCATTCCATTTGCTTGTGGGTGGTAAATTGAACACATTTTGTGTTTTATTCCCAGCATTGATGTGATTTCTTTGAAGAGCTCATTGAAAAAATGGGTCCCGTTGTCTGATCGTATTACCTCACCTACTCCCCATCGGAGGAATACCTCTCTCACTAGAAACTTTGCTGCACACTTTGCATCTGGGTGGGCACAGGGCCCTGCTTCCACCCAGTGAGAGAAGTGACACACCACCACACTGAGATATCGGGCACTGTTACATCTTTCTCCCATGTCCGCTTAATCTATGTCCAGCTCATGGAAGGGCCCTAGAGGGCGGGGCAGGGTCCCTTTCAGTGTTCTTAGTCATCCCTGTACTAAACACTTGAAATGTTGTGCACAGGACCACCATCTTGTTGAGGTACTCTTGGAATTAACCAATCTTCCTGGAGATTGGCAGCTATGTGCCGTTTTGAACTGTGTGCGGGGAGAATTGTGTGGTTTCAACGCTATATGTCACCATTCTACTGGCATGACAACCTTCCCTGTTGTGTCCTGTCTCCATAACAGATCAGTGGGTGATTGGGTACACCCTTGTTTGAGCCATAATTCTTGTTCCCCTGTTGGTGCTCTGCTCTGCAATTCTATTACCTGTGCAATGGGTAGTGCATCATACCCGTCTGCTTTAGAAAATCTCTGCTTTGCTCATTAGAATACATTCTGTGCTCATGGGTACTGGGAGATATGCTGTTCTTTTGCTGCCGCGTCCGCAGCTGCATTTCCCAAAGATATTTTGTCTCTGTTTTGTTTTGTGCATTTCACTATTGCTACTGCCAACGGTTCTGCGAGGGCTACAATCAATTTGTTTAGCATGTCTGTATGCTGTACTGGGGACCTGTCGGCCCCCCTAAGCCTCCTTCTCCTCCTCCACCTTAATAGTCCAGCATGTACTGTTGTGGTTACATACCCTGAGTCAGAGTAGATTGTCACAGAGCATCCTTTTGCTGCATGAAGTGTTTCGATTAGTGCTATGAGTTCTGCTGCTTGTGCAGAGTAGTGCATGGGCGGGCGTTTTTTAATCAGTATTTCATATTCCCCTTCATCCTCACAACTGCTGCCCGACATGTTTTTCACCGGTATCTTTGCCAATGGACACTGACCCATCAACAAAGAACACTTCCCCTTCCTCCAGGGTGTACTTCCTTGCTTTTGGAATGTTACCCCTCTCCGTTGTATGTGCCGCAATCTTGTTCCTGCATATCTTGGATGGTGCATGGTTCTTTGAGGAACGTGGCAGGGTTTACTCTTTTGCACCTCACAACATGAATATTAAGGCTGGACAGGATCATTTCATATGCTGATACTCTCTGTGTAGTGAGGGTGGACTTTGATCTTTCTAGTATTACAAACAGGTAGTGTTCAATGTACAGAGTGATGGAGCACCCCGTGACAATTGTTGAACTTTTCTCGATAGCAATAGTGGCTGCTGTAAGAGCCTGTTCGCATGCAAATTGACCTTGCATCACTGAATCGAGTGTGCCACTATAATAGGCGAGTGGCTTGTGACCCATTGAACTTTTCTGTGTCAGTACTGCGCTCATGAGGGTGCCATTGGAGTGCGAGAAAAGATAAAATTCCTGTTCATAATCAGGTGTGGTTAGTACTGGGGCTGTTGAAATGAACTCTTTTAGGTCATTGAATGCTGTTTGCATTTCTGCTATCTATGCAGTATGTGTTTTTTCTTTCTGTGCCTCTTTTAGTCCTTGCAGGAGAGGCCTTGTGTATGCTGCATAATATATGATCCGTGCTCTACAGTAATTGCACAGTCCTAGAAACCTAAGCATTTCTTTCACTGTGTTGGGTTTGGCAGTGGCACTCACTGTTGTCGCTCTGTCAGGAATTATCCTTTTGCCATCTTTTGAAATTAATTGGCCCAAGTACAGCACCTCTGCCAAACAGTATTACAGGTTTTTCTTGTCTACCTTGTACCCTTTTTGTGCAAGACTTGGAGAAGGGCAATGGAATCTCTCTGGCAACTTTCTTCACTCTCACTACAGACTAATAGGTCATCTACATATTGAATAATGGTGCTTGGGAGTTGAATATTGGCAAGATCTTCGTGCAATATTCTATTGAATATGCTTGGACTTTCACAATACCCTTGCGGCAAACAACGGTGTTCATACCTTCTCCCCCCTAGGGTAAAGGCTGTGAGATATTGGGATTCAGGCTGAAGGTGCACTGACAAAAAGGCATTTTTCAAATCCACCAAGGTGAAGTGGGTGGCCTGTTTTGCTATGTTGCACAAAATTGAGGCAGGATTTGGGACAAGAGGGAACTTCTTTTGGACAATATCGTTGAGGGGGCGAAGGTCCTAGTTCATACACCAACTTCCCTCGTTGCTTTCTTAATGGGTACACAGCCGTATTGCAGGGGGACTTTGAGGGGACAATTATTCCTTGCTCTAGGAGCGCTCGCAGTGTCTCTTGAATCCCTTCCTCAGCCTCTGGAGACAGGGGGTATTGTTTCACTCTGGGTAATATAGCTCCTGGCTTAAGTGTTATCTTTATAGGGGTAACTTCTCTTAGCAATCCTACATCATGGGGGTTAGTGATCCACAAGTGGGACGGGACTTGCTGCATGTCTGTGTCACAAAAGGTTGGTGGTCCGCTGACGATAGCCATGAGGGGGCTTGGTAATTTTCTGTACCGCACCATAATATCACACAGAATATTGATTTATAACACAATATCCCCATCATTGTTGTCGTCAGCTAACAATTCTTCATCTGTCTATTCACGCAAAAAGGTATATTGGGGTCCATGCGCAGACACTTGCACCCCTTCCAAATCTAAAGACAAGATGGTACCAGCGACTATATCTGGGGTCGCCACGGGGCGAAAGACAAAATCAGAGGGCACCCTCCATTCCTTCCTGGTGAGTTCAGGCACTGTTCTTGCTAGCACTCTAATCCCATACACGAACATGTCGGGATTTACCGGTACCCCTCTCACTTTTATTTCATTGGCCACGGTATGTATTAACAACATTGCCCTGAGGGAACACATGCCGGGGTGGAGCAAACAATCCCTCTTTCAGGGCATCCAGAAGAGGAACCACTGGTGGGGGCAGAGATAGGAAACAAACAGTTAATCTTTATGGTGGACTCGGGGGCGGAGAAGTCATGCATTTGCGAAGGAGATTTTCCGTTATCTGGCCAAACTCTCGATACACAAGGATTCTCTGGGGCTGTGGTCACGGTTCCTTACACAGAAGATTCAGACGTTAAAATAGGGGGAAGGTTGTACGAGTACCCTTATTGTATTATGAAAGTTCCCTAGTCAATTTAGTGGGAAGAGATTTACTCAGCAGATTAAACATGCATGAGGGGGGTGAATGTAAGTGCTGGGGCTGGGCATCTGAGGTGGCAATTGAGGGTGTGGTAGGGGGATCTCATATGCCCAGGGTGGGGCTTCTCATAATGCTGCTGGTTGTAGTAGGGTTGGTTGTATTGATAGTTCCCTCCCTGTCTGCTGCGGCATTCCCATGCAAAGTGCTCCCACCTCCCGCAGTACCAACATTATCCTTGGATCCCTCCTCTGGGGCCCTGCCATCCGAATCCTCCTCCCCTCTGTCCCGGGGACCCACCATGACCTCTTGTGTGTCTTCCTTGCCACTGGGGTCCCATGTATCGTTGCTCAGCTCCCCACTGTTCTTGCTCGTTGTCTGCCACAACGCTGCCATTCTCACCTGTGTAGCCACAGAGATGCCTCCCTCCTCTCCCATCTGTTCTGGGGGCAGCACGGTTGTTACAGCCGCGACCTTCACTAACTTTGTCTGTACGAGTT
Source organism: Ambystoma mexicanum (assembly GCF_040938575.1). NCBI lineage: Eukaryota > Metazoa > Chordata > Amphibia > Caudata > Ambystomatidae > Ambystoma > Ambystoma mexicanum. The sequence continues at coordinate 511,159,812 of NC_090923.1, forward strand.
TTGCTTCCTCAGCTAACCTCCTCTGAATCGTTTTCTTTTCTCTTTCTTTGATCCTCCTACGATACTGCACTATAATGTTTTGAATCTCAGGCCATCCTTTTGCTTCTATCCCTGCTATCTTGTCAAGGGCCTTCTGTACTTCCTTTGGTAACCCTTGCTTTATTATGAAGTAAAATAGGGAGGTGGACTGGTCCCACACAGTGCCCGTCTCTGCGCGCCACATCTCTTGGACCTGGAGAATGAACTGCACAGCGTCTTCCTCATCCCCATGGTGCACTGCATTATGGAATGTAAAACAGGGGTATCTGGGAAGGTTCCTGTGATGCTGGAAATGCATTGGAGGGACAGGGCCTACCTGTCCTTGTACTGTAGTCCTTTCTCATTTGTGGTCTGTATTGTTTTCTGCCCAGGAGCCCATGTGGGACCCCTGGCAGTGCAGCTCTTTCTGGATTTGGTTTGGTGTACAGACCGATGGGATACCCTTATGGCACCCATGGGTGGGGGTGCAACCCTGTGCCCCTAGTGTATGTTTTTGGGCACCTGTGTGTGGCCCACAGAGCAGGGTATAGGCTGGTGGCAGCGCCATGCTGAATTTGACAGGTGCTCTGAGTATCCTCCATTTTGGGATACCCAGGTCCTGCCATTGGAATCAGTTGATTCCTGATAGGAAACAATATGCCCCTGTGGCCTCTTGCTTTCTATTGCCTGTTACCTTGTTTTCCCAAAGTCCTGGGAAGCCCTGACTCTGTCCCTTCCCCCTGACTGGCTGTTGGGTGGAAGTTCCATATATGGTGTTGTGAAGTCCAGGCCAGACTGGCTGGAGCCTTCCCAGTGACTGTATGTTGTGGGTACACCCTGTGGGTGGGACCTGGGTGAATGGAGTGTGTGACCAATATGCACTTCTTGTTGTGGCTGTCTGGTTTCTGGTATGAGAGACAAAGACTGAGACAGCCCTGCCCAAAACTGGCCTGAATGCAGTGTGTAGTGTTGAATGGCTGGGTACTTGTCCCAATACACATTCCTTGTTGTGAGTGTCTGAGAGGGAGGAGTATGGCCTGAATGCACGGTGGGGCTGATTGGCTGACTGACTGCATGAATGCCCTCCTGTATGATTGGCTGCTGGGTGTGACCCGGCAGTGTAAATGAGAGACAGAATAGTATATCTGGGGACCTCTCACCACTGGAAATTGTTCAGAAGCTGTGTCTACACTTGAAGAGTAACTGGAACTGCTGATCCTCCTTCCTGTGCTCGGAGGGACCATCGAGCACCGCTAACCTTCGCCGAAGCTCCCTGGATGCCAGACCCTCGAAAGGCTGTCGACCGGAGACTGGGGCCGCCGAGGAGAACGAAGTGAAGCACCCGGACATTGCTGCCGTCGAAGTCCATTGCCGTCACCCAGGGTTCAGAGTATCGCCGTAACCGCTGGAGGCCCATCGAAACCGTGTTGCCCCAGAAGAGGGGACTGCTTGACGCCGTGCCGCCGACGACCAGAGCCGCCCGCTCATTTGCCTAAGACTGTTGAATCAAAGGACTCCCTTGTTCACACCGACGACCACTTCATCCTGCCGGAGAAAGTTGAGGACGCCGACGTGCCGAGGAGAATCCGCTGGTGGGTTTCCCGCCGGTGGGTTTCCCGCCACGTGAAGACCACAAAGACTTCGGCGACTCGACGCCCTTGCCGGGCTACAGTTCTTCAGAAACTCTTTGCGGTCCAGAACTATCAAACGCTGAGGTACTCCGCACACCTCATCCTCGCAGGACGTCACTGACGAGCACCTTCTGGATAGACGCCGTGGTCTCGGCACCCTCAAACATCTCATCGACGCCAAGTTCACCTTCTTCAACGCCTCTCGACGATCCATGACTCCTGCTTTAAAGGGAGTCACTCAAGAAGGATCCATCGACGCTTCTTCAAAGAACTCTGCTCCACCAGGTACACTGGGGGGTAAAAACATTATAGGAGAGAATAAGACTATTGATCAATATATGGACTGGGCTTGTGCTATATCTTTATTTTACAGGTTTCCCAGGTGGTGGGATCTTCACACAGAACTGTGTCTATCGGTCGGGGCCAGTAATCTGCCAATTGTTCAACCATCTTGCTTTCCTTCCTCTCTCTACGGTTGGTTTCCTCTTTATTGATCTGTGTGACATTTTGACAGTATAGTTGATGTACTTTAATGAGATCTAATAATATTTGTGGTACCACTGTAGAACTGTATATATTTACCATTGTTGATTTTCTGAGTAGAAAGTGAGTTATTGTGATAGTGTACATAATCTTGAATATTAATTATACAAAGACTGTGTTTTCAGTAATACAGTGTGTGAACATTCCTTTGTGGGGGCTTGGGGACTACACTGTACTTAAGAACCAGCCTGCATCACCTCCTGAGAAGCAAGGCCTTGATTGCTTGACTACGTTACCAATAATAGAGAATCTTGGCTGGAGTCCTCTGTGCCTCTCCTCTACCATATAGAGAGCAGAAGTACAGCACACCCCTCCAGTCTTTACACTGGTGGCAGGGGTGGGATGCTTATGGTTTTAAGAATCAGTGTATAACCGTGCCACTTACAAAATATCTGCACTTTATTAAATTGAGGTTTAGTTGTGTACAAAATAACTGCATTACAAGCAATGGAGTTTATTGCAAATGGTAAATTGACTAGGATGAGCTTAGAGGCTCTCCAGAGTGCTTGTGAAGCCAGGGAGTTAGACTTTGTGGATAGGTCTAGAGCTGAGCTGATAGCTGCCCTGGTGGACTACCAGACTGATGGTGAAACTCTTGATGAGGGGGGGAATGCAACCAATGAGGACTCTGCCCCTGGGGTTTCGGCTGAATCTGTTTCTGGGAATGCTACCATTCCTGCTGCCTCTGTTGCAACCCCCAGCAATTCCTTGGAGCTTGAGTTATTAAGGATGAAATTGGCCTTTGAATATCGCAAGTTGGAAATAGATGCTGAGCTTAAGAAGGAGGAGTTGGCTCAATAAGTGGAGCTCAAGAATAGGGATCTTGAACTCAAAAATAAGGACCTTGAACTCAAAAACAAGGACACTGAATGTCAGAGAATCCAGCTAGAGAAAGCTAGAGTGGAGACTTCGGCTAAACCCAGTGAGAGTGTCAGGTCCCCAGCCACCAAGTTTATGAAAGATTTGGTTGGTATGTTTGTGGAGGGTTCTGATATCCCCCAATGGATTGACGCATTTGAAATGGCTGTGCAATTCATGATGTTGATAAGAGAGAGTGGGCTAAGTGTTTGTTAAGCAGAGTGCCTCAGACTGGGTATGGCTGTATTCTGAAGCTGAGTGTGGAAGAAAGGGGTCAGTATGAGTGTATGAAGTCTGCTTTGATTGCCAAGTTTTGGCAGACACCTACCCAATACCTTTAAAGGTTCAGGGAATTTAAGAAGAGAGAGAATGTGTCTTGGGTTGACTGGGTGAGTGCTGCGCACATGAACATGATGGGGTGGATTGATGGTTACAAGGTGAAAACATTTGTTGAATTGTCCCACCTGTTGTTTTTTGAGCATTTTTCTGAAGCCTGTTCACCAGAGCTGTGTCAGTATGTGGTTGACCAGAACATTTTGGATCCATTTAAGCTGGCTAGGTTGGCTGACAAGTGGGTCTCCCACCGGGTGTCCCCTAAGGACTCCAGTGAGAAGGACAAGGACAAGGACAAAGAAAAGGGGACCTCTCAGAAAGCTGAGGAGTCCCCGAAGCAGTCTGTCGGGTAAACCAATACCTTCCTCTCCTAAGACCCAAAAATCTAGTGGGGATAAGCCATCTGTGGGTGGGAATAAGAGTAGTGGTCCACCTGCTGCCAAGCAGGCTCCCAGTGGCTCCAGTACCGTAGCCCGCACTCCTGGCACTTGTTGGGATTGTGGGGCTCTGGATCACATGAGGGGTGACTCCAAGTGTAAAGGTAAGGCACTTGGAGTACAGGCTGTCAGCCTGAGCTACCTTTACCCCATGTCTGAGGTGGAGGCCACTGTCCTCCCCTCCTATACAGGGATCACATTTGGTGCTCCTGTAGAGATTTCCTTAGTGTCCCTTGGGGCCTGGAACCAGTACGCGAAAGTACTGGCGACTATCCCACAGAACACACGTAGGTTTTTGAGAAGTGTCCTCTTGAACGGCCAGCCTTCTACTGGCTTGAGAGACACTGCGGCAAGCGTGACAGTGGTGAACAGGACCCAGAGGACTATGTAGGCGCTCCTCTGAGAACCACCAGGTTAGCTGGTGGGCCTCCCAAATTATCGCCTGTAGCCTTAGTCACACTCCTGATTGGAGACCAGACAGCAAAGCTTCCTGTCCCTGCTAACATTCTTTTAGGTAATGATCTAGTAGAGTTGGGGTTGATCTGGGATGGTCTTCCCATGACCTCTGCTGCAGTCACTAGGTCACAGGTGACACATGGCTATGAGTCAGGTACCCGAGCCAAAGGCGAGGCCTAAGGTAAGATGAAGGAAGACCAAGAAGGCAACCTCTGTGCCGGGGGCCCCTTCTCTTCCTGCTGTGCCTACAGTACCCGTTGGGATCCATGCTCCGGAAGGGCTGGATCCAGGGGTAAACTCCAAAACTGGCCTGAATGCAGTGTGTAGTGTTGAATGGCTGGGTACTTGTCCCAATACACATTCCTTGTTGTGAGTGTCTCTGAGGGAGGAGTATGGCCTGAATGCACTGTAGGCCTGATTGGCTGACTGACTGCATGAATGCCCTCCTGTATGATTGGCTGCTGAGTGTGACCCAGCAGTGTGGATGAGAGACAGAATAGTATATCTGGGGACCTCTCACCACTGGAAATTGTTCAGAAGCTGTGTCTACACTTGAAGAGTAACTGGAATTGCTGATCCTCCACGCCCAGCTGGAAGAAGAACTGCTGCTGCATTTGCTTCGACCCGATCTGAAAAATATCTCCTATGGTGAAGGGCACGCATGCCGTGTTTTCCTCAAAGGCATGGATCCATTTTCCCACACCCGCCGTAAGTGGGGGGATGGATTTGAGGAGGTTGTTTTTATCCATCTGTGCCCAGGGGACATAATGGGGCCGCCCAGCTCCCTTGTGGATGAGGGGCATATGTAGCTTTGATTGCACCTTTCCACCTTTCAATACTGTTCATTTCTTTTTCGCCAGGCCCATCCTCCCAAGCCTGTTTCTCAGTCTCCCCTCCCATGTGTCCTCCACTCTAGGGCTGGCCCACTGTACCTGTGGTACTCCTTTCAATGCACCCTCCTCCACTTCATCAATAAATCACTCCAGTACTCTTCATCCCTTACTGATCCCATGTTCTTATAGCCCAAACTATCAGCTTCCCCTTCTCATTCTACCCACACGGCCCATATAGGCGTTATGTCGATCCGGAATAGGAAGTCACTTGATTTCCATTCATCTTCCGGTAGGGGAGGGGTGGCACTTGGGGGTCGGGGCTCACTCTCTGGCCCTCTTTCTGCTCCGCACACTGCTCGTAATCGAGCCAATTCTGTGCGGATGGAAGTCAATGCCACCTCAATATCCCTAGCACTTACGGCTGTCTAGGTGGGGGTGGTGGTCGATGGGTCATAGGGCGGTGGTAGGGCTGTGCTCGGCGTGGCTGGTGCACTTTGCCCTGACACATAAGTGCGATTTGAATACCCTTTTGCTGGCCGTGTGAGCAATGGATACATTTGGCTCAACCCTCCCCTTCTTTTTCTCTCCCACATTACCTCCCTTCACTGTTAATGTTTCCGATCCCTTCTTCCTTCTTTGTGTGGCAGGAGTTTCTTCCAACATCCGTCACAGATCTAATATCTCCCTTCTATTTTGTAACTGTTTCCCCTGTTTGGCTGTCAGATAAGTGGACAGGTGAAATAACGTTCCCTTCTCAAAAGACCCATCTTCCGGCCAGGCATGAAATAGTCCCTCCCCCTTCTTTTCTGTCACCCATTGGCTGTGGTATTTTTTGATTTGCTCACTATATAAGGGGAGGTGGTTACAAATGTGGGCTAGTGGGGTATCTACCTCCATGGCTAGTCATTTTTGTCTCGGGTATAATTTCTAAAGGAGAATCGTACGTACTTTTTTCCTTTTCTTACCCTCTATACCCTTGAGCCCTATTTTTATTCAGTCAGTAAATAAATGTCACATATGTCTCAATCTTGTTTGTCAAATGGTCAAACACACATAGACATGGAACTGATTTTACCCCCTTTCCCCTAACTTCTTCTCCTTATAGCAATAACTATTACTCACTCACTCCTTACTCGCATCACTCCTGCCCCTCTTCCCTACATAAAAAAACCCACTGAAAATAACAGGCTAAAAATAATAAGTTAAAATAAAAACCAATACTTATTCCCGAGCCCTCTAATTATATGGGGCGCCTACTTTTATCTCCATATTTATTCTCCGCACTGGTCGAGACAGTGAAATGTGGCTGCCACCTTCTGCCCTCTTTCGGGGGTAGCTTCCGATAGCTCCTCTTTATACTCTCCTTATTGCATTAAAAAAAGAATAATAAAATGGCCATAAAAGACTCTTCACTTCAAATAACCAACCAATTCATTCATATTTAACCACTGCATAGCCACCTCAATCACACTGGTCTATATCCCCAAAACACCACTGTTTCTCCTTGTAATTTATACTCACGTGCCTGTGTTTTTCCAAAAGCCTCAGTTTGTGGTTAATCCCCAACGCCTGGGCCTCTCATTGGGGCCGAACCTGGCTCCAACGAGCAGCGAGGGGGTATTTGCAAAGCCGCAACCCACAAGAACCGCTTCTTCTGCATATGCGTTTTGGGGGGACTGGTCAGATGTAGGAGGGCACAGCCTTTCCAGAGAGGCCCTGGATCTCGCTGCAGGTACTGGGGCTAAGGAAATCACACTAAAGGGTCACCAAATGAAGGAACCAACCTCATACATGTGTCCCAATACTTACACACCCCCATCAGGGAATAAGACCAAAAGATAGGTTGCAAGGACAACAAAGTTTATATAATATCAATATGCCAGCAAAGAACTCTGCTGCCGGAGAGCGCTCTGCCAAAAATTACAGGGGCAGCACATTAAAAAGGGCAAACGCATCATCAGTGACAATGTAATATAAGGCAAAAGTCATGTTGCTGGTTGGTGGGGGACATATGGATGGGCCTGCTCCATATGGGATGCCAGGCGCTTATTGGCTGTTGTTTCCCAGTCGATCTTGATGCACGTGGGTCAGATGGGCTCATCTCTGCGGTGAAGGTGGAGGCATGGAGGCGATACATTTCCAACTAATCTAAGCTAAACAACAGGAACCAATGATTCATAAGCAATGGCAGATACCTGAACATCATATGAAAGGGGTACTTTAAAGAAAGAGAATAATATATAGACATGTCAACACCTACATTCAGGGCTTCATTGGTACCACAGTTCCCTCACCCAAAGTGTCTTTCTCAGGGGTTTGATCTACTGTTTGCCTTCCCTGGTGCTTCATGATACGTACAGACATGTGTTGCTATTAGGAGAATATATTGCTGCACAAGCTTAGATCTGTGGTGGGTAATATGGATTGGTCAAGGTGAGGGGGTTAGATGTCTATCAGCATGGAAGAGGTTGAGGGTTCAGGGACTGTGAGGTATGGTGGTCTCTGGCCGGGCAGGGGTGGGGAATCGGGGGTGCGTTAGCAGTTTTGTGGAGATGGGTGGACACGGTGCTGGGGCCTGGTAATGTCTAATGCGCCTCGCTGCACACATTCTTGAAAAACGATTCTAAGTATTTGCAACATTGAGAGGACCGGGAACTGATGGACTTCTGTGGGAACAAGGCTTGTGCAGAGCCAACCTGGTGTGTGTGGATGGCTTGATCCCTCTGTGTGAGAGACTGGAAATGCAAATTTTACAGCCTCACAGAGTGGCCATTTTTTTGTTCCTAGTAAAAAATGGCACCAGGGCCTAATACAAAATGGAGTCCTAATGCTGAGACATGGGCGGTGTTATTCATCTAATTCTCTCTGTTATAGGGCTCTTACCATGGAGGAAGGGGCTTCTCCCCTTGGCTTCAATGAAGTTTATTCTCATTGGCCGTGGCTAGGGGGGTGGGATTGAACCTTCTCCTTCCCAACAACAGTCATGGGATGATAATATACTTTTATTTTCACATTCTCGTGAGGGAGCTCCCCACAGACGTAAGAAGCAGAGATAGAAGCAAAAGGACGGCCCGAGATGCAGGTGACTATCGTACATTATTGTAAAAGAAAACAGTAAAAAAGGCAAGAAGGCATTATATTAGTCCAGAAACTACCCTTTAGTATGTATATTATGTTGGCCGGAAACCAATCGCATCGTGTGACAAACATCGCAAACACAGAATCGTCAATGTAACCAGAGGGCATCCATTTTGTGAAAATATCCACAATTTGCTTTTTTCCTTTCTGTCAAAATGCTTTGCAAATGTATTCTATGTTCCAAGCTCATGCACGGTGCGAGACCACGGCCTGCATGTTGAAAGACCAACCCAGACAGGAATGCAAAACGATACAGAAATGCATAGTTTTCCTCCCTCACAAAGTCCTTGGAGGCGAACAGAAACTGCATCTAATCAGTGGCCCAGGTGCCGGCCAGTCTTACAAACGCTGTAGCATTAGGCAGTTAAAACATGAATTATATTTTTTCTGCGGTACTCCTTCGCAGAGACTGGTATTTTCTGCCTCAGAACTGTCTGACCCTTGGTTCATGAATAGAAACACATAGATAACGTGCTAAGGAATGTTTCTCTCTTACGAACATGATATCCTTGCTGAACTAAGAGCTTTATGTTCTTCATAACAAAAAGCTGTCTCTGCAACTGTTGCTAGAATAAGTATATTTAGATTCAATAGAAACTTGTCATAATGTGTCATAATGTGTCATCATTGTCATGATTGTCAATCACTGAACCCTAGCCTAAAAGATACATTATGGGCGGTTTGAATTGACTTCAAAGATTAAATGTTATGTATATATATTGTTGCTTGAGCGTTGCTCACTCTTGCGTCTCACAAGGTCTGGGTACACACGTTGCAAGACATTAGACCCCAGTCGGCCGACTGAGCATACTTTGAAATAAACCAGATTTCTTGGCAAATCGAACCTCGTGTCTGTCGTGTCACTAGTATATGTTATTGTGCCTTAGTTTCCATATGCGGTGTCTTTATGGCCTAGCAAGTAGACAACATGCTAAAGCAGAAAATAAAGTGTGCAGAATAAATTGGCCAAAGTAAGCATGGAATTCAAATTGTAGCTGCTTTGTTGTTGCTATGAACATAAGAAATTACAGAGGATATGAATGCATGTCTAAAAATGGGTGCAGAAATAATATTGGGAAACCAACCAAAAGCACAAAAAGTGGTCATTTCTGAACCAAAGCTCCTAGGAAGATAAGAGTGGGACAGAAGTGTACCTTAGGCAATCTGTCATGCAATTTATGTAGCATGAACAAGTTGTGTAGATTGTAAATATGTGTTTTATGAAAAATCAGATATGCTGTACAGACACAAAGGGGAGTGTTTTCACCTAAGCCATAAACATGACACCGGGTGACACGCTGATCCTTTCTCCAGTCAGAGGACAGGAAATCCTTTGACCAATCCAATCTTTAGAGGGTTGGGCATAGGGAATCAGCCTCCCCACCCACTTTGGAAATACATAAATAGGGACTGTGAGGACAGATGAGACACACACTCTTTTCCACTACTCAACTACTCTTGGCGAAGCACCCTGCAGGAAGACTCCAGCCTCCAGATCTAGACAGAGACTCTAGAACCAAACTCTAGAACCCTGAAGCAGAGGCCTAACCAAAACTGAACTCTTTGCAGCAGACCTTCAGAATCCTTTGCAAACTGATTCTAACCCCTAAACTTCCACGGGGCCTAACTAAACCATCAACAGCCTGGCTGAGCTGTTTTGCTTCTAGCTAAGAACTCTGTGCTAAAACCAAGATCCAGACCCAGAAAGCAGCGCTGTATCCAGAACCCATCAGATCCAGTTCAAGAGGCCACGCAGACCACAGTGCAGTGCTGAGAGCAGAACCCTGTGCCTGATCCTGTCCGGTGGCGAGAGAACCCAGCCAAACCCTTGACCAGATCTTTGACGAGGCCCATTCCAGTCCAAAGCCTAGGAGTGAGTATTTAGTCTAGAACTGTCCATAGTCATCTCTTAGTTTAAAGTAATCTTATTCCATTTCACCCATCCAGAACTGCATTATAGAACCTTTTGTCCATCCTAAATTCCTCCACAAAATTCTTGATAATTGTAGCAATAATCATCTTTGCGCTGATATTTTCTAAAAAGGGACAAGTGTTTTGACGGACAGGGATCAGAGCGGTGGCGCTGCGGTTCTGGTTGCTGCCCGTTGAGTGTCTTGCTTCTTCATAGCCCCTTAGTTTAAGTCCATGTTGGTTCCGAATCTGTAAAGCGCAATCAGTCATTTTGAAATCTTTTGAAATTTTGAACCGCACCTCCTAGAACCGAAATCTAACTGTCATTTTGAAGCTAAGATGCTAAGCTTTCCAAGGAACCTAAAACGACATTATAGTTTTTTCGTAATCGCGTTTCACACACGCAGAGAAATTGCCGCGAATTGCAATTTAGCTCAATTTCAACACATGGCAGAATAGCTGTTTCATGTTTACAACTGCTGAATTTCGTTTTCTATCTGATAATCATTCATGAATCATTGCTAGTGTTGACATGTACCAATCCAAGTAATTCTCACTAGTGCTGAATCTCCTTTAGTGAATTAAAATAATTTTAGCATATTTTCCCATTCATTGCTATCCCATTCAAAAGTATTTTTGCCTGTTTTAAAATCAGACCTGTTCTCTCTAAGCTTGCTGGGGGAACTGGGATAGAACTGCATTATTGATTGTATTTCTGAAACCTGTGTGTCCTCATTTCCATCTCTTCATATTGCATAGTGGGGGAAGTGAGTAGTCACGGGGGAAAAAGTGATCATATTATCTTTTGATTGAAATCATATCAAGTTTATTTCTGTGTTGCATTCTTTCTCATCATGCATTTCCTTGAACCTTATAAAGTATTCTCTGCTACCTTATCCTTCCTATTCCTACTCCTAACTGATTAAAGAGATTGTTGATATTGTAATATTACCCAGTACTGATCACTGTTCATATTCATAAGTGTGCTATTAGGATATTATTCTATTCATAAAAGTATAATATGTATATATATTTTTCAATTCTTCCAATAAACCTTTTAATTCGAAAAACAAACCTACTTCTTGGCTCAGTGAGGTCGGGAGATCCAAAGATTGGGGCGTTATATAAGGGTTCCTCATCCAGATTTAAAGAACTTTGACATAAAATACATAAATAAGGGCTTCCATTGGGCATCCCCTACTAAGCATTGACTTGGTTGGAGTGCTGGATTGAAGTCACTTACATATCTAAGTAGAAGGGGATTTGGAAATAGGGGTTGGGGGCCGCAGTTTGGGGGGCAGTGTTTTGTCTGTGGAAATTGTGTTCCCTATGCCCGAGCTTGCCCACTCATTCCACAAACAGGACAGTAAGGAGGAGTGCAGCCATAGCATAAGTACATGCAGACATGCAATTATACCGCAGCAACACATGCAACTACAACCTATACAGACACAAGTCATACCAATGCAGGGAAAAGAATCAGCTGGATGGCAAGGTACTGTACGCGTACTGCAGGCACCAGCGCAGACACATGCACAAGAGAAGGTGACAATATTGGGACAAAATGAGGTTCCCCCGGTAAGAACTGAACAGCCTTTGGTACTTTCGAGGTCAGGAAGCGAACCTCATGGGTGCCGGTGAAAGGCAGTGAATGCACAATCATTTTATAATTCGGCATATTAGTTTATGAGACTGGTCTACTGATGTTTTCAAAATGTCCCATGGTGGTTTCAAATTGCCCCTCAGCACATCTCAGCTTGCAAATCGGTTCGAAGGGTTGCTAAGATGCACCATTAAAATGGTAACTTGTCAATGGTTCTAGGCTCTTGGAGTGTCATGATCGGTTGTATTCCCATGAGAAATGGATGGAGATGACCGGCGGCAGATGAATAAAGATCCGCTGGTCATCTCAAATATCTCAATGTTTTGGCACTATGATGTAGGAATTGTGGGTTGGACTGTGACGTCACAGAAGTGGTCGAGGGTGGTATGGCAATATTTGCAGGACCCAATCATGTATGTTCCACTATAGGGGAATGATGTATCTCTACCTAGCAGCAACAAACGCCCACAGATCAAAGGTGCCCTGATCAATGCAAGATCTATGGTAGCCCATGCCATTGACATTGCCAAACTGATCACTGCTAAACAACTCGACTTCCTAGCTATAACAGAGACGTGGCTCCATGCGGCTGCTGGTCCCCCTCTATCGTTAGCTGTCCCTGTTGAATGCACTATCTTGAGGCTTGACAGGGAATCCTCCAAAGGAGGATCGCCAGATGAAGCTTAGGACTCAGACTCTCCTCTCATCACCATATCACGTCATGTGAAGTACTAACAAAATTCCACTCACCAACTCTCGCACCCTAACCACCCACCTACTCTATAGGCCTCCAGGCCCGATCGGTTCCTTTGAGGAAGACATCATAACTCTATTATCAGAAAACACCAAATCCATATCTCAACTACTAGTTTTAGGAGACTTCAACCTTGGTCTCCACGACCCCAAAGATCAGCACGCCCTGACATTGATGAACTCCCTCACTGAACTTGGCTTCACACAAATGGTCAACCTACCCACTCACGTCAAAGGCAGAACCCTTGACTGGGTAGCAGACCTTAATTGAAAGACAGTAATAACATCTATTGAACCCTACTCCTGAACCCTACTCCTGGACAGACCATTATTTACTGACCTTTGACATCCAAGATAGTCCACCCACATGCAGGTCAAACCTAATACCCCCACCTATCGTCACTGGGAATAAGCACAACATCACGGCAGACAAACGAAGACCTCACCTCCTCCCTATCTTAAACTCCCTGCCTGCCACCTCATTAGTAGAGCTCTACAATTCTACTATTACCGCTGCCTTAGACAACATTGCACCTCTCAAGATGCACAAAAGCAAACCTAGTGCCAGCCTTAGCTCTTAGTGTACACCCAAACTCAAATCCCTTCGCGCAGAAAAAAGGAAAGCTGTAGCTCAGTGGAAAACTGATCCCTCAGCAACTAACAAAACTATACTTCTAAAAATTACAGCCAAATACAGACCAGAAATACTTAAATCCAAACATGAGACATGTAACGATCGAATCAACAAATCTAGCTCTAGCACCAGGGAACTCTTTGTCACCATAAGAGAACTGGAGTCTCCCACCGCTTCCACCGACACCTGCAATAAAAATAAAGTATGGTGCACTAACTTCCAAAACGCACTATCCAACAAAATGTCTCTACTCCAAGACAAAATAGCAGCCAAAAAACTCAACCTCCCATATCCCACCACCCTGCAAAGTATGGATGCTAACGATGCTAAACCCCCTCAATGGTTTAAATTTGCCCCAGTCTCCATTAAAGAAGTGGAAAACATTATAGCTACACTAAAACCCACCAGATGCCAGGGAGATACCTGCCCGGCATCAGTAATTAAAGAAGCTGCCAGTGACCTAGCCCCCTTCATTACTGCCCTAATCAACTCCTCATTCACATCCTGCACTGTCCCCGCCAACCTCAAGGACGCCTGGGTTTTACCTCTCCTAAAAAAAAAATCCTTAGACCCAAACATAGCGACAAACTATAGGCCGATCACAACAGATTCCTTTTTTATTAAAGATTATTGAAGGAGAAGCCTATCTACAGATACAATCGTATCTTGAGCTTAACAACCTACTAGGGCTCTGCCAATCTGGCTTCAGACCTCAACATGGCACAGAAACAGCCTTGATTGATCTAAAGAACGAAAGTGATGAACTCAAGGACAATGGGAAACTAGCTCTCCTCCTCCTCTTAGACCTGTCGGCTGCCTTCCACTTGGCGGACCATAACGTCCTTTGCAAGCACCTTACCACATCAGCCCACTTGAAGCCACAAACTGGATTCACTCCTTTTTGAACAACAGGTCCATGAGTGTTCTCACCATCGGCCTCAGCAGACCCCACACCCATAACATATGAAGTACTGCAAGGCTTCTGTGTTTCAACCACCATGTACAACATCTTCACTAATGTTACGCTCACCTGATATCTCCGGGGGCATCTGGAAGGCTCTGAGATCTGGATACCTGGATGCGTAGTTGCCCAGCGCTGAATTTACAGAAGGGAGGATTTGTGATAGCTGTCTCTAATGGGTGAATCTCCCGCCTCCCACTGACCGGTCCCCTTCCCACTGGTTCTTTCTCACCTTTAGTTATTTGTAGGGTGAGCTATCCGTCCTGCGTTTCTTGTGCAGTGGCGCTTGACATTTGTTGGCGAGCTGCCAGAGTTGCTTCATTGGTGCAGTGCGCCTTCCTTGGGCCCAGGCCTGCTGTGACCCCGAATCTGCTGATAAGCAGGTAGGTTTGTTAATTGTAAGTCTTTGTTCTGTTTGTGGTGGGACTTTGTGAATGTCTTTATCACCTTCTTTTCAGGTGCAAAGTTCTTGCTGCTGGCGTGCCGGGTGGAGAGGCATGTTTTTAAGTAAGAGAAAGCGCGAAGGGTGGCGCCTTTATTGTCTTTTAAAGCTAACCTGTGTTTTCTTCTTCTTCTCTTTACAGGCCGCTGTGGTGCTGAGAGTGGATGAGAGCGTGATGAAATAACTGGCCCCCGGAATCTGTTAAGGTAAGTTAAGTGCTGTGCGGTTGTTAATATTGAAAGCGAACCTGAATACGTCTCCTTTTCCTTTGCAGGGTATTACTGTGGTGCTCCGGATGGAAGCGCAGCGTAGCGCGACGGAATTCAATGTTTTGGAAGCACGCGCGTTCTAATATTGTTTTCTTCTTTTCTCGTTGTTGCAGGTCGCGATGTTCGTGCAACAGCTGTGGTAGCGGCTCGCCGGAAGTCCTTAAGCTAGTATTCACAGGTGAGTGATGTTTCTTCTTCTCTTGGTTTCACTTGATTGTAGCCGGCCCTTCCCTCCTTGGATATGACTTTCGGGTATCACAATCAGGGCGGCATGCAGCGCTGCCAGAGCGCACCTGCCCCTCCATGACTGTGGAAGGTGCAAGTACGCCTGTTTGCCACAAACCCAGTAAGTGTCAATTGTTAAATGACTCCAATCAAGCAATCCCACTAAGTCAGTGCCTGGTCTGGGATGCCCAAGGGGAGCCCTTATTTATATATTTTTATGTCCAGTTCGTGTATTCTGGATGACTACCCTTATATAACACCCCTCTCTTAGAATCCCCCTGACCACACTGAGCCAAGAAGTAAGTTTGTTTTGCAAATTTAAAAGGTTTATTTGAGAATTAAACAATATATATATATGAATATATATATATATATATATATATATATATATATATATATATATATATATATATATATATATATCGCACTTTTATAATAAATTAATTGATATCACACTTGTGAATATGAGCAGTAATCAGCAATAGGTAATCCTACAATAGTACAGTTCTTGTGACTTATGACTAGGAACAGAGAAATAAGGTATCAGAGAATGCTTTATGGTTTCAAGGAGATGCAAAGATGAATAAAAGGCAGTACAGAAATAAACTTGATATGATTTCAGCAAAAGATAATATGATCGCTTTTTCTCGGACAATTCACTCCCCCCTATGCAATGTAAGAAGATGGAAGTAACACACACAATTCTCAGGAATACACACAAATGCAATACAAAGTTCCAGTTCCCCCCAGCGAGCTTAGAGGAAAACAGGTATGATTTTAAACACAGGCAAAATCCTTTTAAATGTGGTGGCAATGAAGTAAAAAATATACTCAAATTGCTTTTAATTCCCTATAGGAGGTTCAGGGTGAGTGAGAGATACTTTAAATCAGTTCAGGCCAGCCCTATCAATGATTCAGGGATGCTTATCAAGTTGAAAACAGAATTCCGTGATGGAAGCAAAAGATAAATGTTTTCACACGTGGCTGGAATGAAGCAAAATGTCAAATCGCGGCAATTTAGTCGCGTGCGTCGAGCGCAATTACGGAGGCACTATAAGGAGTAGCAATGTCGGTTTAGGGCTCGTTGGAAAGCTTAGAATCTCAGCTTTAAAATTCCGTTCCTCGGACAAACGGTTCCAGAGATACATACGATTTTGTGAAGGTAGATTCTTGAAATGAAATTTTAAAGTTCAGAATGACAGATGACAGTTTTGCAGCTTTGAATCAAAAGAAGGGACACGATTTCTATGATGCAGTTCTCAATAGGTTAAAATAGTTTGAATTAGATTATATTAAACTAAGAGATTGGGTTTTGCACAGTTCTGGCTGAGTACTCACACTATATTTTGGACAGGAATGCGACTTCGTCACGGATCGGGTCAGGATTGGCTGCGGTTCTCTCGCCACTGGGTACTGGTTCTGCGCACAGCGATTTGGGTCAGCTCTCAGCGATCTGGTCTGGGTCTGGTCTCTCTGGATCTCTGGTCTCTCTGGATAATTCTGCCTTCTGGGTCTGCTACCGGTTCTGGCAAAAGTTCTTGGCAAAGAATTCAAACAGCTCGCCCAGCTGTGAATAGTTTGGTTAGGTTTTGAGGCCTGCTGAAGAGAACTCAGCTTGTGGGTTAGGCCTTTGCTTTGAGTTCTGGAGTCAGAGTTCTAAGTTCTGGTCTCTGTCTTGCTGGAGTCAGTCCGGATCTCTGGATGTGAAGTCGCCTGTCAGCGTGCTCCGAAAGGAAATGGAAATTGAATGTCCCTACCAGTCCTGCACAGTCTCCTTTTATGTGTTTAGAAAGTGGGTGGGTCGGCTCATTCTGCATGCCCAACCATCTCAACTTATCATTGGCCAGTTCCTCCTCTCTCCCTTGATTGGGGGAACTGAGTTGTGAGTCAGAGTGATGAGGTAGATCCTCCCCTTGTCAAATTACACACAAATCTATTTCTGATCCAAATACATATTTATCTATGTACCATTTTTCGAATATTATATGTCCAGTTAACATATTTTCTGTAGCACCAAACCATCCGATCCCTGTCTTTGTAAGATGTTGTGTCCACTTATGACAGAATTCTGCCCTTTTCATCCAGATAACGACCTCTAAACCTTTCCAGATTTTACACAAATGTGCACCAGGGATATGGGTTTCAGATGATAAAGTGTCAGATTTTTAACATGCATACATTTGGAGTAACAACCTTTTTTCTGCTACTATCCCCAAGAACATACCACAGAGTCCTAACACCTCTTAAAATGTGCACAGAAAAATCACAAGAATGATGATATTATTTATATAATTTTTACAAGTCCGCACTATGAATTATCCATCTTTTTAAAATTATGCTCTGGCCCCAAAGGGGTGTGGTTTTCCAAAGCACATGGTGGAATTTCTGGTTTATCCACTTCCCCCAAGCTCAGCTTTCTCACAGATGCAGTGCCCCTCCCCGTTTCCTTCCAAGAGGAAGCCATTTACGACCCTCCTAATTTAACATTTGCCTGGGAGTTTTCAAATCATAATGGGTCTTCATGCTATCAGCTGATCTTTCTAGATTCCGCTGAGCATAGGCAAAAGCATGTTGAAGGTGTTTCCTTAAATTCTCCACATACTCTTGAGTTGTGGAGGCATTTATCAATGTCTGCTCTTGGGTCCTGTAGAGCAAATGCTGGGGAAGCACCATCTTGCGTCCAGTCATCAGCTCAAACGGTGGCATTTTAGTTGCAGATGAAGGGGTAGATCTGATGACCATTAGGACCAGAGTTAATCGGATATCCCAACTTTGCCCAGAATATGCCTCAAACTTTTTTAAGATGCTCACAATGGTCCGGTTGTAGCGTTCTACTGCCCCAGAAGAAGCTGGCCGGTAAGCAATATGTAGCTTCCTTTTGACCCCAGTATCTCCCAAATCTTTGTCATTACCTCGCTGGTGAAATGGCTACCTCTGTCTGACTCAATCCTTTGAGGTAGACCAAAACCGGAAAAAGATGTGGTTAATCATCAGGGCAGCTGCTGTTTCTGCCTTGCAGTTTGGGGCCGGGAGACATTCCACCCACTTGGTAAACAAGCATGTGACCGTCAACATGTACTTGTTTCCTCTAGACGAGCGAATAACAGGGCCTACAAAGTCGATTTGCAAATCTGACCATGGCAGTGTCATCCCCCTCTTTTGGAGAGGCGCACGGTGTGTGAGGGAGGATGGCTGAAATTGTGCACACACCAGACACCCCTTCAAGTATTGGTCGAGGTCCTGCCCCATGTGTGGCCAGTATGCAACCTCTCTTAAGATCTCAAGTGTTGTGTGAAACCCCCTATAACCGGCTGTGGCCGCATCATGGGCGTGACTTAACATCAGGCTTCGGAATCGGGTAGGGACCACCCACTGATCATGGCCAGCTTGGGATTTCCTTACCAACAAACCGTCTTGGATTCGGAACTTCTTTGGACATTTCATCAACACTCTAAGGTCCTCCTTCCCAATGTAATCGGTATCCGTCAGGGGAAAGTTCTCGGGGTCCTCAATGTGTTGGTAAAACTTACCAATTATTGGATCCCCCTTTTGAGCCGTAATCAAATCAGCATCAGGGGTCTCCTTACTCCATTGTGCAGTTGAAAGATCGTTGTGAGAATTTGTCTGGGACCTAGTGATAGCAGTGACTTGGATTTCCCCCAACAGGGACTCTATTTCTATTAGATTCCCTTAGATGGCCCTGGTTTTGGCCAGCTGATCAGCTAAGTCATTTCCAGTTTTGTCTGGTCCCTCTACTTTGGAATGACCCTTGATCTTCTTCCAGTAGATGGTCATCCCATTCGATGTGACCAGATCATCAATATTTTGGATTAACTTCCCATGTTTCAGGGGTTTGTTATTAGCACATAACATGCCTCTGGTTTTCCAATTAACCAGGTGCTCCACGAACCCGTTCCGTACATAATCCGAATCCGTGATTATGACCAGTTTGTGGAGTTGATGTTGGACAGCAGTGAGGATGGCTTGATACACAGCCATCAATTCTGCCACTTGACAACTTCGGGGACCGATTTTGTACCCAGCGGAGGATTCTGGAGATTCATTCACCTACGCATTCCCTACGCCAGCCACCAGTTCTTTTTCCCCGTTGTTTTCAACATGGTAAGAGCATCCATCCACATAGACAGTGGGCATTCCCTAACACTTGTCTCCTTCAAAGACTTTGTGTGGGGAATTAAGGTATGCCTCCATGTTGTCCATGATTTTTAGACTTTCGTCCTCGAGACTGTTTTCTCTGGCACAATCATGCAAGTCAGCCAGACCTTGCGCGAGGAGACTCTTCTTGTTTTGGCCATATCTGATCTCCACAGGATAGCCTTGTATTGACAGAATCCCGGAAGTAATTCGGGAATTACTCACATTTCCGGCCCGGATTCTGTCACTTTGGAGATATTGCAGAGGCTGGTGTGGAGTCTCCACTATGATGTGTTCCCCCTGGATGAACGGGCGGTAATTCTTCAATGCCCACACCGTTGCCAGGAGTGCCTTCTCACAATCGTTGAATTTTTCCTCCACAGAGGATAAAGTTTTGCTCGCATAGGAGATTACTTTATTGACCTTGTCATGCTTTTGGTATAATACTGCCGTCAAGTACGTATTAGAGAACCCTGTCTCCAGGAAGAACTCCTTGTTTTTGACAGGGTAAGCTAGGCAAGGTGCTTGTGAGAGGCTTCTTTTGAGCTGTCTTACTGCCTCGGATTGTTCTGGACCCCATTCCCACTTGACCCCCCCTTCAAAAGATGAATCAGGGGTCTAGTGATCCCTACGTAGCCCTCAATGAACTTTCTGCTGTAATTAGTCAGTCCAAGGAGGCTCCTTAGTTCCCGCAGAGTTGTGGGGTCTTTTAGTTTCTGAAGTGCTTCCACTTTCTTTTCCTGGGGACAGAGACCCTGAGGAGTAATCTCATGCCCCAAGAAATTAACACGGGTTCTACACCATTGTGCTTTCTGAAAGGAAAGTCTTGCTCCGGCGGCCCTCAACTGTGTCAGAACATAACGGATCTCCGCTATGTGTTCCTCCACAGATGAACTTTTGATGAGGACATCATCTACATAAGCTAGGTTACCCCGCACACCAAGGTCGGGCATGGCCTTGTGTAGGAAAATGTTGAATTCATTGCCGGAGTTGAGGTATCCGAAGGGAGTCCGGGTCCATGTGTACTGCTGGCCCCCAAAGGTAAAAGCCAGTTTGTATTGGTATAATACTGCCGTCAAGCACGTATTAGAGAACCCTGTCTCCAGGAAGAACTCCTTGTTTTTGACAGGGTAAGCTAGGCAAGGCGCTTGTGAGAGGCTTCTTTTTAGCTGTCTTACTGCCTCAGATTGTTCTGGACCCCATTCCCACTTGACCCCCCCTTCAAAAGATGAATCAGGGGTCTAGTGATCTCTGCGTAGCCCTTAATGAACTTTCTGCTGTAATCAGTCAGTCCAAGGAGACTCCTTTGTTCCCGCAGAGTTGTGGGGTCTTTTAGTTTCTGAAGTGCTTCCACTTTCTTTTCCTGGGGACAGAGACCCTGAGGAGTAATCTCATGCCCCAAGAAATTAACAAGGGTTCTACACCATTGTGCTTTCTGAAAGGAAAGTTTTGCTCCGGCGGCCCTCAACTGTGCCAGAACATAACGGATCTCCGCTATGTGTTCCTCCACAGATGAACTTTTGATGAGGACATCATCTACATAAGCTAGGTTACCCCCCACACCCAGGTCAGGCATGGCCTTGTGTAGGAAAATGTTTAATTCATTGCCGGAGTTGAGGTATCCGAAGGGAGTCCGGGTCCATGTGTACTGCTGGCCCCCAAAGGTAAAAGCCAGTTTGTATTGGTCCTCCCTACTGACAGGCACGGTCCAGTATCCATTGGTCAGGTCTATTGCAGTCAATACCTGTGAACCCTGGATCTGGGCCAGCCCTTGGTCAATGTAGGGAAGGGGCCATCGGGAAGTATGGACCCGTTTGTTGAGCTCCCTAAGGTCGGCGCAGAGTCTCCACTGGCCGTTTGGCTTCAATATTCCCAGCACCGGATTATTGAAGGTGCTGTGTACAGGACGGATTATTCCCCGGGACTCAAGGTTCTTAATTATTTCAGTAAGGGACTCCATGGATGCGAGAGGCAAGCGAAATTGCTTCACAAACACTGGAGTCATGCCAGGGTCCGTAGGAATTGTTGTTGTGTGGATGTCGGTGTGACCACAGTTATATTAGTCTACCGCAAAGAGATCTTGGAAATCCAAGAAAACTTGTTTCAACTTTGCTTCTGTTCCAGAGTCATGCAGGCATCAGCTAGGTTGACTCTCTCTTCCACCATCTGCCTGAAGCCTGGAAAGACTTCTGGTTTTGCTATCTCAGCGGCCTCCTCCAGCTGGGTGGAGAAGTCCCTGGTCAGAGTGCTGATTTGGACTGGAGGCTTCAGGTGGGAAAGGCAGCCCTCATGGACCTGGAAAATCACCTCATCCCTTCTGAAGTCACAAGTCACGTCTTCCTTGCCATAAGGGCAGGAAGTGTACACCAGGAAGTTCCCCCCATGCCGAGTAAAGATCCTGTCTGGTGTTGTATTGTCATCACTGTCACTGTCAAAACAGTCCTTGGCGATTGGTCCTAACAGTTCATTTCCTAAATCAATGGTAAAATGTCGGTCATCAACCGCCATTCCAATAATGGTGCCTGCGGCTAGAGTAATACTCTTTAAGTCGCTGTTATCCACCTCTATTTGAATGGTGTCATGTTCTATGTTGACTAATGGTGTTGGGTTTACCCCTAACCCTTGCTGTTGGAGAGAAGCATTTAGATGTATATAAGCATG
This sequence comes from Ambystoma mexicanum, assembly GCF_040938575.1. NCBI lineage: Eukaryota > Metazoa > Chordata > Amphibia > Caudata > Ambystomatidae > Ambystoma > Ambystoma mexicanum. The sequence goes on from NC_090923.1 coordinate 511,181,673, forward strand.
AGGGTTTTTCAATTTTTGTCCTCTTTTAACTTTCACTTCCAGGGAGAATTGTCGGGTCCTTTCTGGGATGGTGACTTCCTCTTTAATCTGAATTTCAACTGCATTAGGTAGCAATTGAGCTGACCTAAATGCTTTTTCTGGATCATCAAAGCCCATGGGATTATCCGCTAATCAGGACCAAGCTTTGAAGTTTATTAGGTCCAAACTAATGGCAAAGCGATTGAGAATGTCACTGCATAAGTAAAAGGCGGCAGTGACTTCTCGCACGGCCCAACAATTATGGACTATGCTCTTGTTGCCAATGGAGATTTTTAGCATACATCTGCTTGTCAGGAGATGTTTCGAATTGGGTTTCTCCAGATCCATTTCGCATTTGTCTATCAGTTTGAATGTGGGAATGGCTGGATCTTTTGGGAGTTGGCGGAACATGGCTTCGCTGATGAAGCTCTTACCGTTGTTCACACACACTCGGCCGAGAACAGAATCCTTCCCATCATTTAACTGAACAGGGATGAACAACTGCTCTCCAATTTGCTGAACATCAGCCAGGCTCTGAGCTGATTTCACATCTTTCTGGACTATTGGAGTGGGAATGTCTGATTGTGAATTAGTAAAGAATTTCAGGGTGGAATGCCACCTTAAACTGGAAGGAAGGTTGATTTTCAGAAATAGATAGGACCCCCATCACCAGTCTGTTGTCCTACTGCTATTACTGTCACATCTGGAATTTGGTTGTTCTGGAAGTGAAATTCTACTTGGTCAGATTTTTGTTCAACCATGTGGCAGGTGCCGTTTAAACTAATATGGTTGACACTCTGTTTTAATTTTATTGGTCGGCTAGTCTGGGTCCAGAGGACCTTGTTTACGCAATCTATTAGAGGTGACAACCTTCTCAGGAGGTCATTCCCTAGTAAACAAGGGGTGCCCTCTGGAGTCAGTACTATGACCGGTGTTTCACCTTGTGTCGCCCAATTTTGATGTCCAAATCTGGGTGAGGTGAGAGGAATACGGAGAGGAATACGGTAATTCTCCCCCTTCCTACATTTAGTGCATCAAAGGCCCTTCTGGACAGAAGGGTAGCTTGGGATCCAGTGTCCACCAGTGCCACAATTGTACCCTGCCCCTGTACTTGTACCGGGGCATAATATCTTCCCTCCTTCTCCTCAAGGGGGCACAGATAATGCACATTTTTGGACAACTGGTGGGCTAACTTTCTGGTTTTGGACATTGAGAGAGAAGAGATTTGGGCAGAATTCTGTGGAGAGTTATGGGAATCTGAAAGAAAAAGTTTGCAACTGGATATTGATGTGGTTTTTGGTTCCCCTGGTTCCAGTTCTGGGCTGCCCCCCCCCTTTTTGGAGGCAGTCACCTGGATGGGTTTGAACTAGGGGTTTTTGGTCTTGTTGGTTCTGGGATAGAATGATGGGCGGCGAAAGCTCGATCCCCACATCTACCCAGTCTAGGTTGGAATCCCTTGGGACCCATTTTTCCTTGGGAGGAGTTCCCCCATCTCTGAAGGAGAAAATACT